>NC_079551.1:420000-1620000 GCF_015846415.1 Triplophysa dalaica | reverse complement strand
GTAACAATCACAATACAGTCTCACAATGACAAATAAAGCATCACTTTTGTTTATATTGACTTATTTACACTTCTGTGATTCTCTTATACGTTTCAGCTTCTACTGATGTCAGTATCAGTGAATCTACACAAACTCCATCGTCAACATCATCAGAGAGTTCAGTTGTGACAGGTAAACACACACATGTACACACACACACACACAAGGATACACACACACAATGATTTGAGGGTAAGTCACACAGATAGGTTAAAACAGTTTGACAGTATATTTTGTCTATAACAAAGTCTTCATTTATTTGTTTATTGTTATAGAATAATTATTTCCTCGAGTTTTCTCTTCAGTTCAGATAGTTGTGATCTCTTGTGTTACTGCTGTTGTTGGATGTGTGATGATTGGAGCTGCGCTTCTGATGTTTTTCATCTGCAGAAAACACACAAACACACAACAAGAAGGTAAATGACAACTGATCAGAGATACTGTCAGACGAGAAGAACACTATCAACTTGTGTGCAGCAGTTTATTTACATAACAATGTCATATATATTATATTAAAAAGTGACAAAGTGTTTGTTATATCAAGTGATGATCAGACAGATAAAACATGTGATCTGTTACAGATCAGACTCATGACAAACAAAACATCTGCTGTGATTCAACATTCTTCAAACACAACACACAGGTGAAGGATCTTTAACTGTGTTTCTATTGGATCAGTAAAGATCAAAACTCAAACTAATCCATCAATATCTGAGTCACCTAACATCAAATAATTCTGTCCTTTTACAGGAATCTGAGATGACAGAGGTGCTTTACACATATTACAACATTTCAGCTTATTAAACTCCAGTAAACGTAAACGTGTTACTCTTATTGAATTTACCATTTAAAACAAGGATGTATTTGACTTTCCATTTATTATTAATACATTTATATCACGAAACCCACACAAGCACCTGTAGGCCGATCATTGAACAGCACTCGTGTGAATGTCTGCAGTCAGTACTGTGATATTGTGACCTCTGGTGGTGAGATGATGAAACTGCACCAGGAGACTGAGATCACGTTATATACTTATTAATAAAACATTAAAACACTTAACAACATCATTCATTCCGAGTCATATTATAATAAACAAATCATTCATACTGTTAACACTACTAAATGACCGCCCTGTTCGTGTTTACATGACTGTTCAATCACATACTGTAATAACGTTTAAAGCTTTATTAATATCAATGAAGTCGTGCTGTTTTTAATACAGTTGAATACTGTGAAGTATGTGTTAAGAATGAATGCTTCAAAGGAGAGTCTCTTGACAAGCGACGTACACTTGTTGGAGGTTTCTCCCTGCGCATGCGCAGAAACAAAGACGCGCAGGTGTAAGTAATCGCATAGATTTATCCTCGTGAAATAGATCAAATACTCACATACATAACAAACATTTCGTTATTTAATGCATTAAAATGTTGATGATCACGAATTAAAATGGTTTAAATGGAACTGTAAATATAAAATACACTCGAGAGGAAATAATTGTTAAAAATTGAATAAATGCTCATTTTATACTGAAGAGGAGATTATGAGTTTCGACAGTAGTGTGTTTTTCATCCTCAGTGACCTCATAGATGTTAAAATATAAAAAAGATCATTTTACTGACACGAATACTTCATCATGACATTCTATCACCGTGTGTTAGTGATATCTGGTGTTCATCTGAGGAAACTGCAGGAGGGTCGATTTCACATCGAAAACCACAACTCAAAAAAAATATTAAAGATATCTGTGCTCATTCACTTCTTTGTCTGTAGATGAACAGTAATACATAATCAAACTCAATAGATGATGTTATATTAGAGTGAAATAAAATGTGTGATTTGTGTTTTACTGTAATTGATCTTTTAATGCAACATGTTTGTGTTGCGATGATATTTTTAACGCTTTCACAACTTATTCAATGTTGAGTTGAGAGCATCATTTCCGATTTCTATCTCTACATGTAAAACCAAAAAACAAGCACAACGTGGAAAATGTTGTTTTAGAAACTCCATCATCATCTTCAGCATCATCACATACAGTAGACATCATTTCCCACATGAAAAAATACTGAAGCACACAAATGTGGAACTTACTGAAGTAAGTCCCAATCTCCCAAATTTATGTGCAGTATTTATTATTGTCCCCCTAGACATTAATAAACATGATGAAACTTGAAAGAGAAAGTGATGTTGTTGATCTGATGTTCTTCATCTACAGAAAACACACAAACACACACGAAGAAGGTAAAGGACGATAAGAGTTTTTATTTTTACTTATACTTTTAATTCAACATTTTATTTACAAAGAATGTCATGCACTATAAATATTCAAACGCTGTTTCTATTGGAAAACTATTTATGATTTAAAGTTACAAAATATGTAGAGATCTGCCATTTTGTCATGGTTGTTACAGTTCAGAGCTGTGAGGATGACGTCACTTATATCACTTACGCTGACACAACATTCTACAAACACAACAAACACATAAAGGTAAAATAATAAATAAACATTGCCAGAATTGATTCAGAGGAAAGAATAAATGACAATAGTCATGAAATGTCAAACTGCTGATCAAAGACTACGATTGTAGCGTTATGATAGTAAAAGTGTATGTTTTTGATGCATTGATTATCATTTGTAAAACCACAAATATCATGTTTAAACGATATTTATTGTATCAATACATCCGTGACACCTGACCCTCGTTAATTATCCTTTGTCTGTTCCCCTATATCAGTGGTTCTCAAACTTTTTGTTGTAAGGCCCCATTGTGTAGACTGCATTGCTTTGGGCCCCCCAAATAAACACTTATAATCTTAAACTTAAAATTTAAATTAAACCCAAAACATATTGAGTTATTTAATGCTAAAACATCTATTATTTTGGTTGGTGGTCTTAGTTTTTTATGTTTGATTGCACAAAATGTTTTATAAATTTCTAGATTTTATCAAATCTGTGGCCCCCTGGAACCATCTTGCGGACCCCCAGTTAGAGAACCAGTGCCCTATAGAATATCCTTGTATCTATCGTCCTGTGCTTGTTCGTTTTGCTTGGTTGGCATTGTGTTGCATGCTTTATGCCCAGTTGTGTTGCCTCGTGAGTAACCAATCTAGTTTGAAGTGTTTCTCTGGTTTTTATTTGTATCCTGTGTTGAAGTTTTATTTTTAGTCCCTGTTGTGTCAGTTTATCTAGTATCTTGTTTCCCTGTTTTTTGTTTCCCTGGGAAGTCTTGTGTTTCTTGTTAGATATTATCATTTAGCCCTGTCATTGTTTCCCCATAGTTGGTTTTTGTTTATTTATTTAATAAATCTTGTTTAACACAGACATCATCGTGAGACGTTGATCAACAGTCTTCTATTTTGCATTTATTATCTGGATCATGTCTATATCATGCAGTGTGGAAAGCAAAGACATTTTATGTGACTGTAACAGAACCAAGAATGTGAATAAAAAATGAGGATCAGGAAGACTGTTTTCAACTTTTTCATTTTTTTGGTCTAATTTAGTGTCAAGTTTGCATTTCAACAAAACCATTGCTGTGTTTTAAAACGTGTCCTTAACACATCTCTCAGTTTGGACAATCATTTCAGCTGGTTGGTGCCGCTTTGTCACCACAATGTTTCCTTGATGTTTTACTTTAAAGATATTATATCGTATGCTGTTCTCTGCACACACAATGCACAAAATGCATTACATAATTATGTTTTATAAATTAACGCGACTTATAACCTTAGCCTATAAACAGCCTAGGTATGTAACGGCAGAATAATTCCTCTCCAATCACCTGGTGTTGTGTGATGCATCTCAGTTTATTATAATTGAAACTAAATGTGCGATATTATGATATGACACAGAATTTCACAGTTGAAAGAGACGTTTTATTGTCTGACATGTGCTGCAGTTTCATCGTCTCACCACTAGAGGTCAAACAAACACAACACTCAACACACAACTCACACAACTGCATTTCAATTATACTTTTGTGGGTTTCAAAACATAAATGTAATGAATAATAAATGGTAAGTAAGAATACAAAGGTGTTTTTTAAAGATAAATTCTATAAACCTTTGGTTCCTTTGGTAACACTGGAGTTGAATTATTTGAAATGCTGTGATCTTTCATTTTAGATTCCTGTAAGAAAACAGAAAAGAGAAAAAACTGAATCGTGGAAGTTATGGGATGTGAGAAGCATTTAACAGTCAGAAAAAATCCAGATATTGATGGTTTTGAGCATTTTGAGCTTAAATCTTCCAACACAAACATCATATAAACACTTCTGACATCTTTTACTTATGACATATCTGATCCAGTCCATATCAAACAACATTTCGTGAGTCCGCTGAACATATTTATAGTTTTTCAGTCGTCGTTTACCTTGTCCGTGTGTTTTTCTGGGCTTCCTGTTGATCCAGAAGATAAAAACTACAGCTGCAGTCATCAGAAATCCAACAACACAAGTCGCCACAACTTTATAAAGTGAGTGGAAACTATGTTGTTGAGTAAAATGAAATTCTCCTGGAATAATAAACAAGAGCACAAGTTTTCATCATGTTGATATATGTTGATTTAATTCACGTGTTTAGCAAGTTGAGGATTATTCAATGAGGTTCAAAAGTGTGTGTGAAAGATTTTCTCCATGTCACCCCCCCATCACTTCCAACACTACAACACCCCTGAACATGTGTTTACCTGACACACTGAGACTCTGTGATGATGATGATGATGATGATGATGATGAAGTTTGTGTAGATACACTGACAGTAGTATGACCTGAAAAATATTAGAGAATCACAGAAATATGAGTAAAAAATAAATAGAAGTAAGTAAAGTATCTGTCAGTATGAGACTTATTTGCACTGTAAAAAATATATTAAAAAATGAAGTTACTCGGCTTCCTTAAAGTCTTTTTTTAATTCAACTTTAAAATATTAGTTAATATAATTATTTTCCATCAAATTCATGTACAGCTATAAAGAGAAAGTCAACATGAAACATGACATAAGATGAGTATTTGATTCACAAACTCAAATGACACTTAAACTCTACTCACTGTTAACAGTAAGATTGAAACTCTTTGTTATCCGTTCACTAGTTAAACTGTGAAGTGTATAAAGTCCAGAGTGTTGAGATGTGATGTGTGTGATGGTGAGATCTCCAGTCTGATTGTTCATCTTCAGTTTGTCTCTGAATATCTCAGTCTTATGATATGTGGGATTAATGTCGTCTGATCTCTTGATTCTGGCGATGAGAGGACCATTTTCTCCAAACCTCCACACGATCAGATCATCTGTCTGTATGTGAGTGACATCAGTGTATAAGGTGACAGTGTCTCCCTCCATCACTGACACTGACTTCACTTCATCACCAAACACACCTGAACAACACAAACACAAATTTGCTCGCCGCTGATTTGTTCAGTTTCAGTGTGAGACCTCTAATCTAGTTCATAGCCTGCTCCGGAGCAGGTTAGTTCGGCGTAAATTACCATGGCGATGAACACCGATTAAAGCTGAGTTACTTTCAGGGTACCCAAACCCCAGGGTTGGTGTGAACTAACCCTGAACTTACCTGGCGAGCCACCTAAACCGGCTTCATGGTAAAGGCCCCAGGTGTTGTGCATTATACAATTAACTACATTTATTTATTTATTTTTTATATGAGGTGACAAGTAATCTCATGTGCATGATGACATCTTTATGGACGCATCCATCTAGACTCATGTGTCTCTTCGTACCCTGATGTGAAACCACGGATTGTGGTTGAATTAAGTTCTGCAAGAGATGTGTGAATGTTTGCAGGTTGCATAGTGTTGAGTGTAAAGAGAAGAGGAAATTGTACGTAGGTATAAGAAAAGTGTGATGCTCTTAAATCAACCAAAAATAAGTTGTGAAATAAAACCCACAAGATCGTTTTTTAAAACTTTCCCACGTTCACAAAATAGCAAAAGTGACTTATGTAGAGAAACAGAAAGAGTGCACACAAAGATTATGAATGAGTTTGATTATTTATTATTGTTCATCCAGGACGAAGAAGTAAATCAACACTTCTGTGCCGCATCTTTATTTAGAGAGTTTGGTTTTTATGCTGGTTTCATCACTTTCTCCAAAGAATCACTTGAAGACTATAAAGTGCAAATATAACATCTTTAAGTACCTAATATTACTTTACTTTTGTATCAAGGGCCGTCCGTCTCTGTGATCTCAGGACTAAATGCATTTCATACAGATTTTGCTATAAAAGTTTTTGAATTTATTTTGAATATCTAAATATATTTCTTTTTAGTGTGTTAGTTTGAGATGAATATGTATAATGTGTCGTTCACACATCACTATAACTGTCCCATGTGGGACTAATAAAGTGTTAAACTCAACATTATTACAGAAACAAATGAAGAGTTGCATCAGACCTCATTTCAAGCTCCTAGATTCAGTTCCATCAATACCAGATGTTTCACACCGGCCAATGTGAAAAAACATTATTTGACCGAGGGAGGCTCTGAACTCTTCAAATATAGAAATAAAGTCAACTTACCGCTCAGAGTCCACAAGCACAACACAAGAGATGTGTAAGACATTTTCTATTGAGATGCTGTGAAATAAAACTCTCTAAAAGAATAATAAATACACAAAAATAATCCAAAACTCAACAGAAGTGCTTCATTAATGCTGTTTCAAAGCACATAAAGAAACGTCTCCTTGTCTTATCGTGACTAAAGTGAACAGGAGGCGGAGAGATGTGGGTTTCAAATGTGTGATTTTGTGCTTGTTTCTCATGGCTGTGTGTAAAACCTGAGACTGAGATCATCTGTGTGTGTCAGTTATTGATCAGTGGCCTTTATGCATTTGGCAGACGCTTTTATCCAAAGCCACCTACATTGAAGTACACATTAATCATTTACATCTACATTTAGTCATTTAGCAGACGCTTTTATCCAAAGTCAGGAAGGGTCTAATTTTCCTAATATTGTAAAGGATGAATCTACAGGACCGGGTGGTGCTGGTAACTTGATCTGTGAAGTTAAGATGATCATCGATCACCACTCTTCTGGAAGATGTGATGATTGATGAGCCCACTTGAATGGAGAGGTTGTGATGAGTTTTTGTGTCGGCCGGGATTACAAGCAGTTATTTTTTGAAAGGTTCAGCTGCAGGTGATGGCCATTCTACCAGACCGAGATGTCGGCTAGGCTTGCTGAGATGTGTGCAGAAACAGTCGGATCAGACAGGTGGAGTTGTGTATCATCCGCATAGGAGTGATAGGAAAAGCCTTGTATCCGAATGAAAGAGCCAAGGGATGTCCTGTATACAGAAAATAGCAACGGACCAAGCACTGAGCCCTGAGGCACCCCTGCGTCAAGATGTTCGGACTCACCTCTCCAGGATACTCTAAATGACCTACCTGAGAGATAAGAGCCTAACCACTGTAGGACCATGCCAGAGACACCCACAGCTTCGAGTTGGATGTGATGGTTAACGGTGTCAAAGGCGGCAGATAGATCCAGTAGGATAAGAACAGATTAGTTAGAGGAAGCTCCTTCCAGTCTCAGTGCTTCAATGACAGAGAGCAGCGCAGGCTCAGTGGAATAACCGCTCTTAAAACCAGACTGGTTGCTGTCTAGGAGGTTGTTCTGGGTGAGAATGGATGAGAGCTTGAGAAATGAGCGCAGAGAATTGACTGCTGATGGTGGTCGTTTTCTTTACAAAGAAAGACGTAAAATCATCAGCTGTTAAGACCGATGGAGGTGAGGGGGCAGGCAGGAAAAGAAAAGTAGAAAAGGAGAGTTGTTGATTTTAGCATGGCAGTACTGGGTTTTCGGAGAGGAGACATCTGCAGAGAAAAAAGAGAGAATACACTGATAGAGAGAGAGGTCAGTAGGTTCTTTAGATTTGCGCCACTTTCTCTCAGCAGACTTGAGCGTGGCATGATGCTCACGGAGAACATCAGATTACCAGGGGGCAAAAGGGGATGCACGAGATGGCCTACATGTAAGAGGGCATAAGCTCTCCAAGCAGGAGGTTAGTGTGGAATAAAAGGTGTGGGGGGCAGTGTTAGCATCAAAGAGAGAGAGCTAGTAGTGGTAGTAGTAGTGGATAGTGGGGTGTAGAGCGAAGATTAACTGGCGTCAAGCGCAGAGTGAAAAACATGTGATGTCTTCATGTGCAAGGTGCATCTGTTAGAGAATAAACTTTCTAGAAATCACAGTAATTGACCATTTAACTATTTTATCAGGCACAAATAATGCCACAGTGCCCAATCTAATACTCACTTTAACACATCAACGATGATTTAAAACATGAATCCATCCCTTCAGGAGAGTGAAACACTAATGAGCGGGTGATAGCGATAAAAGTTATCACATGGTGAGTACGCCACACCAATTGATCAACAAATAACAACACAACCAAGTGCTCAGACCCGGGACCTGACGTTAAACATTTGCTATGTTATCTATGTTCTATTGTGGATAAAACACTGGCTCAAATTATTTGAAAGTATTTAAGTTTTCAGTTTATTCAAATTTTAAAAACATCACAACTTTTCCATAACTCGGGTTGTATAATTGAAAAATGACGCGTAGCCTACGCAGTACAGACTATGGTGTAGGTCCTACGCACGCGTATAAAGTGAACTTAAATATGTCCAACTAGTAATAGTTTCGCAGATAGTAAGTTTAATAAACATTTTTTTATATTGTGGAAGTCCAGGGATATTGCTTGATACAGGAATTGAAACTCGAATCATAAAGTATTCATTCTTGTATTGTTTTTAGGCATTGTAGATAGACATACGGTTGAAGCCTACAGCTTTTTGCCCAAGTGGTTGATGAGTTAATTGTCCCGGCCCTCCTGCGCTGTAGTTGGACGGCCGAGTAAAAAGTGACATTGATGAGCACAATCATTATTCAATAAACTATATTTTAGCATTTTAGAATGCAAACACTGCTGAAAAAGCGATAGAAACCCTCACATAAATTCTACTGGATTCAGTGGTTATGATGGGAATTTTATTGGTTGTAATGGAAACTAAAGTCTCTACTGGTATGTGTTGGGTTCTGTTGACAAGGCCATTAAATAATTTATATTTACATTTAGTCAAGAGTTAGGGAGCAACAAGCGATATGTCATACTCAAATAATGTCCTTACACGCAACAAAAAAGATATTTAATGAGTCTAATGGTTCCTAATGGAATTATAATGGAAACCATTATATTTCTGTGGTGTTTTTTTTCAGCAGGGTGGTCATAATGTTGTTGTTATTTTCATTAAAGTAACTCAATAGTAACGCAACATTGACAATAATATTGTAATGTAACTTATTACTTTTTAAATACTGTTACTAGTCATTTACAATTTATAACATTTTGGAGGTAACTTGCCCCAAAATGCCTATGAGTTAAGTATCATTTAAACTAGGGAAACATACACAAACACATACACTTAGAAACAAAAAAACTTTGTTGCGCCGCATGGCGTCCAGTGTAGTGATGCTGAACGATGCATTTTGCGTCATAGGGCAATGCAGTGTTCTGATTGGCTATTCGCAGTCGTGACCTGCAAACCTTTAGCCAAAAAGCGTAACGGCTAATGCTAACGCCCTGCCTTCAGACCAGATGCTAGTTTTTTTTTAAATGTATATCAATGGGTTTTGTCGTCCTTACGGGTTCTCCGATTGGAAGTATTACAGACCCTCCCATCTCACTATAATGGGAGTCTGTATCAGCTGACCTTCCTCTACATCCAGTGTTTATCCATTGTCACCATCACCGAGGCACGTTTAGGACACAAATTCCACCTTTTTTTGCTTTTCTTTCTATGAGTGGTTTAGTATGACTAAAAGTGCAACTAAAACTTCATTGCTACGTTACTTCCGACTTGATGCGGCGCCACATGATCCGACAGGCGGATGACATCAAAGTACCGCGAGAGCTATTCGACAAACCATAAAAAGTTAGCTTTCGAATCGCTCTCGCGGTACTTTGATGTCATCCGTGTCGGATCTTGTTGCTAGAAGGGATACAACTAATGTCGGTAGTAGTGCAGAATCTCGCCATATGGTTACAATAAAATACATTAGCTAACGCATACACATACCCCAAACCATAACATAACCTTACAATAATAAAACAAATTAACTGTTTTCAGCGTGACAAAATTAATGCGGTATTGAAGTGCGCATGTCCAGCTGCGGTGACATTAGCTTTTGACCAAATGGACAACTTCCGATATACGCATATACATTAAGATTTAACACTAGTTTTATTTAAATAGTAGTAGTTGCATTTTTTACACATGACGAATCATTCATTGATCTTTGTGCTATCGGTGCTACTGACCGGTGAGTGAGAGTATTTTATAGGATTATAGTATTTCACCATGAAAGTGTGTTGTTTTGCTGACGCCCACGTAGCGTCCGAGCTAACGAACAGAAAGTAAGTGTTGTGGATGTTTGTCAGCAGCAAAAGTAGTGTTTACGTTTAGGTTTCTATATATTGTGGAGAACCTAACCACCATATCAGTCAGTGGTCAATGTTATAAGTAAATGGTGGTAATTTGAAAACTTACAACATGTAAAAAACTTGGATAGAGAGCTTGTACAGTATATTAATCATTACGTCTATGTAGTGTCCTCGTAAACCGTCTGTGTATATTATTGACTGGTAAAATATCTTTCTGACCTCAGAACTGTGTATGCTAAAAAGACTGAAAGTAACAGAACAATCTCTACAGCACCAAAACAAAACACACTACAGAGCATTGGCAGCTAAGTTCAATATAATTTATAAATTATATTGTGTGTGCAGGTGCGATTGGTGCTAATGAGGTTCCAGTGTTGGTGAAAGAGGGAGAATGGGTCAATCTACCCATTAAACCCATTGAAACACAATCTGCATTCGTGCTGCTGTGGTTCTTTAATGATGAAAAAAAATTCATCGCAAGAATGGATAGAAGCCCACCAACCATCTCAATACCTGGAAACAACGATGAGCGGTTCAGAAACAGACTGAAGATGGACGGTCAGACGGCATCTCTCACAATCAGTGATGTCAGAGGATCAGACACTGGACTTTATAATCTTGAGATCATCAGCAGTTCAGGGAATCAATTCAAGACATTCAATGTGACGGTCAGTGGTGAGTAAGTCATGATGATGCTAGTCTATGATCGTATGGTTCTCTCTAAAGGTGATCTGCAGATGATCCGATAATCAAGAGCTCTCTATGCCACAGTTTATTGTAGGGATGCACAATGGCGTTAGAAATTGGATAAAAAAAACGTTTAAGCACAGTAAACACATTAACACAGTGTGCAAGCAGACTGAAAACGCTAGCGTAAATTGAACATTGCTAATCTCTAACTTGAACACAAAAAACAAGATTATGCACATAAATCAACACTTGCGAGGGGAAATAACAAAGCCCCAAATCTAAGCAGATCACTCGTGCGCAGTTTTGACAACAGTTGGGAGTCATTTTCATTTTTGCCACTAATGCTGGGTTCACACCAAACAGGTTCCAGGCTTTTTAATACTTGTGAGAAAAGTTTGTTATTTGCTGACTGAATAAAGCCATGCCTACCAGCTTGGTACACTTCACTGTATATGAAGTGAAAGTGAAAGTGACCTATTAGTCACAAATGGTGACTCGTACCCGAAATGTGACCTCTGCGTTTAACTCGTCCAGAGCGTAGTGAAAACACGCATAGCAAGTGGTGAACACACGTACACCTGGAGAAGAGTATTAACTGTATTGTGTTAACTATTAGACATGGTTATTACAGTGCAGCGTCTACACACAATCATATTGTAAGAAAAATGAGCCACGTTCGACTCAGATTGATCAGCGTATGACATCACCATACTGCTAGAGCGACACACTGAGCATTGTGCTGTGGAATCTCTCTCGCAGTATTGCGTTGTCGTACATCGATCGGTTTGCAGAGTGACGCATAAAGTTCCATGCTCACTGTCATTGCCATAGAGACCAAATCAGATATTGCAAAGAATTTGAGATCTCAAATCGAATCTGAACAGTTGCTATACTCAGTGTGGACAATCAATCATTTAAATTAGATTTCTATCAGATCTGCACAAAAATTTTGATTTCAGCTCGAAATCTGAACAAAGCCTAAGCTCATGCACTTGTAAAACTACACCAATTCCATAGACCAGGGCTAGTCAACTGGTGGCCCGTCGGCCAAATACGGCCCGTCAATCATCTTTACCTGGGCCAATACCTAGAGATGTACCCATTCGAGAGCGGCCTCTTAACATAGCGAAGCTACGCTATGGGAACAATATACAATTCAACTGTTAGAGAAGCAAGATCAGCCTGAGGCAAAAGAGGACACGTCCAACCTGTAGTACCTGGCCAAAGTGTATTGTGCATTTGTCCTGAAAAGATGAGCACTTAGACCAGGTCCACAAAGAGGTGATAGCCCTAGTCGAATTAGCTCTGATACTGAAAGTTCCAAAGGCTTGAACGGGGGAAGAGAGAGAGCCTTCAGCACCACGCTAAGTCCCACGGGGGTACCAAAGGAGATTGTGTATGTAAAAAAAATGTAAGGCCGGACGTCCGGCCAACAGCGGGCAGTGCGCATTCATGCTTGTCACGAACAGATCCAACTCCGCCTTCCCGAAGCAACCGCAGTGAGTTGGGATCAAGTCTCCATTCCCGGTGAGGAGTACCCTCCCTTGAAAGCATGTCCGCTCCACGGTTCAGACGACCGGTAATAGGTGTTACTCTGATGAAGAGTAGATGCCGATCTTCCCACAGCAGGAGGCTCGCAGCTTGTTTGAAAAGGGGTCTGGAATGGACAACTCCCTGGCGATTTATGTATGAAACCACAGACATATTGTCGGTGCGAATCAGTACGTCGCTGCTCCAGCAGAGACAAAATATTCGAAAGAGCTTAGGCCACTGCCTTCAGCTCCAAACAATTTATGTGCCATCTGCTCAGTGACTGTGACCAAAGACCTGACGCCGGCATGCCCTCGCACACCTAGTCACAGCCTGAAGAGGATGCATCCATCGTAACCCCTGTGCGCCCCATCACCAGCCCCAGAGGAACTCCCCGACTGAACATGCTGGAGTCGCACCATGGTCTTAGCGCGCTGAGGCAGCTGTGCATGACCAGAAAGCGTGCATGACCGAGAACCATGTCCTCCACGTGACTCTACCCTTCAGCCATAGCTGTAGCACAAAAGATAGACATTGAGTCAATGTCCTCCTCGATCCCGAGGAGCCGTCTGTGCAGCAGGCAAGGAGGGCAAATGCTCTTCTCAATAAAAAGGATTGGAGGAATGAGGCGACGGCAAAGGAGGAATCGTCACCGCTACCCTGGGAAATAGGTGGGCCCACCAGCGGCATCGACCTGAAAAGTCCACGAGCGATGTTCTTGCAGGTCCTCAAGACACAAGCCACAAATCGCACTTGTAGTGGGCAGCTCATGGGCATGAGCCAAACCCAGGCAGGCACTGCAGTGCTCATGGGTATCAAGACTGTAGAATCAGTAATTTGATGCGGTTAAGAAGTCACAAGCTGCGACTTCAACAATGGCAGCTTGAAAGAAAAAATTCTGAGGTATTGTCGCTATGCACCGTATTTAAACTGCCAGGGCGTTTGTCAGTATTTGCATTCTATTGCTTGTCTTGCGACAATTGACCAGTTTTTGTAATGGCGTCATCCAATAAGACTTCAGTAATGTGGGAAAGGGAAGAGTTCCCATAGCGGAGCTCAGCAATGTTGAGAGACCGCTCTCGGAAGGGAACTATGTTGTTTTTATTACTGCGTTCATTATGTATGATTTAAAAAGCTATATTTACAAAAAGATCTGTTCATCACCCTCCAGAACTTGCACTTCAAATGATAATTTAGGGGGGAATAGGAATGCGATTTGAATTCACCCAAAAATGCGATAAAAGCATTTTATATTTTTGATAACAGCGCGTAGATCAATTGACTCGCTTTATAAATGGCAGTTTAACGTCAAGGGGCTGCATGTATTAGCGTTTTAGACTTTCATTAATTCAACCATCTCCGTAAATATCTTCTGGAAAAAATAATGCCACGCACATCGGAAGTGGGCGAGTGGGGGTGAGTAAACTAACAGAGATTTCATTTTTGGGTATCCTTCGGCAGAGAAATTCTACATCTGTCACTAGTTTTTATTTCTTAAAATTGTAAATGCACGTGAGTGTATTTATAAATACATAATTATTATGCACAGTGCACCCACAGATATTATGTAAACAAAAACTTTTATTTGGCAAACGATTAGTTGCAATTCCTTTCAGGAAAAATGTATCCAATTTATCGTATGTGAGCAAACACTTCTCTTTGGACACACTGTTAAGAGGTGGTAAGAAGACAATTAATTGTCATAGATTTGACATAATTATAAACAATTGTGTTAAATGCATTCGATCATTAATCCCTCATAACATTTAAGATTGAAAATATCTTGATTTTTTTAACCTGATTGCATTCGCTGGGCGTGTTTTGGGTCGTGTTTCAAGAATCAGTGTCTCATAAATGTCACACAACAGTATAATAGAGTGCATACAGAACAACCTTTTTTAAAAGATTCTGCGGCCCCTTTTGTTTAACGCCTCGCTGAGTGCAAATGCATGACTGCCTGCCGTTACACTCAGTCAGTCAGTCATATTTACTTATAGAGCACGTTTAAAAACAACAGCTGTCGGCCAAAGTGCTGAACAAAATTTAAGTATATAACAAAATACAAAAAGTAAACATAAAACACAGCGCATGTTGACAGCTATAACCAAACAAGTAAATGCGATGAGCTAGTTTCACCGAATGGCGCCCGTGAGCTTTTGTGATGCCGTTTCAGTAAACTCATTTCCCTATAACACAATTGTTTTGGTTTAGCAATGTAGAGGGGATCTGTATTTTCTAGAAAATGTCCCAAATTTAAATGTTAAACACAAAACATAAAAACACCCATATTTGCCGGCTAAAAATCCTCCTTTTCCCATTCAGGGTGGGTTGGACCCACAAGGATTTGTCATTAATCTAGATTAAATCCAGCTTTATTTACTAATCATGTTGCACCAAACTGTAATCCTTGTTTAAAAATAATCCAGTTTATATTTAGGTTATCATTTGATTACATATCATTTACGTGCACGAGCTGTTTATTTCCTTTTTACATTAAAGTGCAACACTGTGGCTGAATAGCAGCAACAGCAAAATCCATCATTGCGGAGAAAATGAATCGGTTTAAATACAGATAAAAATTTTAATCTACAATTTGTTTATCTCTGTTTAAAATTAAGTGGTGGATTGCAAATTGAATCAAAATAAAACTAGCATCAACAAACCCTAGATTAGCTCTAAACTCTGTTTACTTGAATCCTTGTTGGTGCAACCCACCCACCGTGTTAAACGACCCAAAATTGGTCTGCTTACTATTTATATGTAATTTGTAGTAAGAGCTTAAAATGGACTAAACAAACAATACAAATTTTGGAATCAATATATAATTTCTCTGTGTGCGGGTTCCGTGCCGTTGGTACTTATAGTGGCACGCACACTTAACCCCGATCTTCACTCATTCAAGTTAAGCAGTGACTTACCTTAAGTAACTTGCATTGGTACTGGCGCTCCAGTCAGGTCTTAATCATTGCCCTCCCTTTGGTGTTCCCTTTCTGGGTATCTGCTCCGTTTTCCTCCAGTCGCTGGTTGAAAACCATCATCTCTGCCTGATTCATGATCATTAGCTCCATCTTTCAACTGAACATTTTCTCACATAAAAGTGACGTCAAAACATTTGGGAATTTCCCAATAACGCATCCAGTTCTTTTTTCTGTCTGCACGTGGAGTTCAGTTTCTTAAAATCCGGTAATCTCTACGAACACCTGGAAGCTGAAGCACGTATAAACTCTGCTCACTTCCTGCGATGTGCATGAGTGACTTCAGACTTCAGCTGAACGTGTATGAGTGATTTCCTATGTTGAGGTTGCTTCAATCTTATGCATATCTTCCTCCTCAAGTCTGCTTTTCTGTGTTAACAGTCTATTCTTTTCCGTTTAGTTTTTCATAGTGTCTCTGTTCCTCATCCCTCTTGTTGAACAAGTTCCAGTCAGTTCATCTCTGCTTCTTTGGCGCTGCAGGTGTTCCAGTCGTGGCAGGACTGGTTGTAAACCATCATAACTGCCTGGTTCATGATCTTCAGCTCCAGCTTGGCACTGAACATTTTCTCACATATAAGTGACGTCAACATTTGTAACTGCTCCAATATCGCATCCTGTTCACTTTTTTCGGTCTGCACATGAAGTTCAGAAGCTGCCTTTGTTTCTTTAGACACCTCTTCATTTGTTGGCACTTCATGCGATTCTGCAGAGACTTCAGCTTAACTAGAATTAGTTATTTCCGCTCCTTGTGGTTGTTGTGGTCTTATGAGTAACTACCTCCTCAAGTCAGCTTTTCTGGGTTTGCAGTCTCTTTTTTGCCCCTTGTTTTTCATAGTGGGCCCTATTTTAACGATCTGAAACGCAAGTGTCAAAGCGCGAAGCGCAAGTAACTTTGTGGGCGGGTCTCGGCGCTGTTGCTATTTTCCCGGCGGGATAAATGGCTCTTGCGCCCGGCGCAAATCTAAAATGGGTTGGTCTGAAGTAGCTTCATTATTCATAGGTGTGGTTTGGGCGTAACGTGAAATAAACCAATCAGAGCGTCATCCAACATTCCCTTTAAAAGCAGGTGCGCAAGTTCCATTATGGATTGCTATTATTATGGCGTATTTACCAGGCGCAAAAATATGAGCACGCTCAACTTAACTGGTAAGTTGAAGACTAAGGTTTTTAATGTACTTACATTATGTTAAAGGTGATTTCACAGTCTTTTTTTTCAGTCTTTCAGTTTTTTCAGTTTTTCAGTCGATTTTTTTTCCTGGTTCTTGACGGACAAACCAATTTGTCAGATGTCCTTATATACATATATGTCTTATTGCCACTATTGGGCAAACAGGTCTGATCCTTAATTACTACAATTAGCCTGAAAAATTTGTAAGCTAGATTTATGCATATTTTTTCACATCTTCGTTGCACACCACAATGATTTCCGTCATCTCATGTGTTAATATTTTTTTAGTGTAACAATTAATGATTTGCAAAAATAACTGTTGCATCTGTGTAGATTACATGAGCAAAGTGTATGCGCGTTGTGCACGCTATACATTATGGTCGAGCATGCGCCCTTAAAATAGCATAATGAACAACGCGCAGCGCGCCACTGACTTTAGACTAGGTTTTTTCTGGTCAGTGGCGCAATTGTTTAATGGAACAGCAAAATAGCACCAGGGATTGTTTGCGCCGGAACACACCTCCTTTTTTGCGCTGAACCGCCCAGGGAGCGCAAGTTCATTCACTAGTTTAGCGACGTGCTTCTGTGGAGGGAAAAGCGCGCTCTGCGCGAGTGCAAAATAGGAATGACACATGCGTCGGTGTACAAAGTCAATTGCGCTGGGTGCAAGATAGGGCCCAGTGTCTCTGTTTCTCAATACCTCTTGTTGAAGAAGTTCCAGTCAGTTCATCTCTGCTTCTTTGGAGCTGAAGGCGTTCCAGGAGGCGCCTTGAGTTCCTGAAGACTCACATTAACTTCTCATAGAGTTTCACCAGAGTTGCATTCGATCGTTTCTTCATTTAAACCCAACTTTCAAATCATCTCTTTCAGTGACATGATTTCATCTTGATACGGCTTACCACAGCAGTTCCTCATTTTGTAGAAGGTCCATCCTTTCAGGAAACAATTGCAGTGCAAAGTAGCGCTTTGTTGTGTTTTGTGTTCTTCACTTTGTTTGCAGAGAGATGGGCAATTCCGTGATTAACATAATTGTACATTATACAGGCATCACTTATAGGGATCGGTATCCGCGAGTACCAGAAAACAAATATTGGTACTCGTATTCAGTCTTTAAAAAATAGTATCGGTGTAAAGATCTGTATTACACTGATATATACACAGAATAAAACTCATGTCTCTCTTTAGCCGTTGCAGAATCCAGTCAGAGGTCACACTGGATGATAACTGGTCCTGTATTGGCAGGGGTCCTGCTGCTGGTGCTGATTGTGGTTTCATTGATAATGTACAAGCGCTCCAGGAAACGTAAGTAATGTATTCAATAACCTTACTGTAGCAAAGTTCAAAGTATGAAAGGAAGGAGGCGGGAACCGGCGAACATTTAACAAACAAAATTTTATCAAATTAAACAAACAATAACACAGAAGTAAAAGGCCGGCAGCCACCTCATGGTCGACTGACTGCTCCAAGAACATAAACACAAACTTCGTCCGTAGTCCTGTCGCTCGTTCTCTAATGCTCCCGATCTCCTCCGTGAGATATGTGGCACCGTTGTCCACACGGCTGATTCAAAAATATCACTCGCGCCTCACGGCTCTCGTCCCGCCTTCTTCTTTGCACTTTACATATTCATATCAGTGTTTAGTTTCTGAACTGTTGCTAACAGATGTGTGTGTTTGTGTTTATCAGGTGAAGAATGTATTTGATATAAGGTGAGTCAGACCACAACTGTGCAACAGGACTTGTAATCTTTGAGTAAATAAATTATTTGACAGATGTGTTTATTGGCACTTAAACTTAAGTTCAAACAGGTTTTTTTCTTCATAAATATCGCATTAGTGCATGTTGTTACATATTTTTGAATGGTGTAATTCATACCCAGATAGCACAATCCATCTTGCTTACATCTATGTGACGTCTGCATTTACATCTGCAATAATAAATACATAGTTGCTCATCTGAAATATGTCTCGGAGACGTCTGAAAGTCTGTAATACATCTACTAAAGATCTGCAGATCTTCTGCGTGGAAACATCTGCTAAACATTTTAGAAAGAGCAGCTTTACATCCATTCTACATCATAAACATCTTCTAGAGGTCTATATGACGTCTGACAGCAGACATCTGCAAGACATCTGGAATAATAAATACATAGTTTGCTCATCTGCAATATGTCTTGGAGACGTCTGAAAGTCTACAATACGTCTAATAAAGATCTGGAGATCTTCTGCGTGAAAACATCTGCTAAACATTTTAGAAAGAGCAGCTTTACATCCATTCATAAATCATAAACATCCGACAGACAACTTCTAGAGGTCTATATGACGTCTGACAGCAGAGATCTGCGGACGTATTTCAGATGAGCAAACTATGTATTTTAGATGTCTTGCAGATGTTAATGCAGTCATCAAATAGACGTGAGCCAGATGTGTGTGTGCTACCAGAGATACTGATCAACACCACGTGAGGATGTGAGATCACATGATTTGTTACCTGCTGTGGTTTTGTTTGTGTTTTCTTACAGAATAAGGTCACCCCTGTACTCCAGCTTTAATCAGACTCATAATCAGCAGATGCTTATATAGAAATCAACTCGCATTGCATTATTCTATTATTTGTTTCTAAGTATTAGCAATTCCGATTTTCTAGTAACAAAGCAATCAAAATATCACTAACACGCTAAATATTACCCATAGCTTACAAGGCCATGTTACTAAGAGCATTAGAGCGAGAATGAACATGTCACTTTTTGCATTTAACAAGATAGACAGTTATTGGTTACTCAGATACAGTGCCGGACCTACCTTATAAGTGCCTTTGCTTGGGTTCAGACAGTAACATAAGAGTAACTTTGATCAATTAATTTTTGTGCGTTTGAAAAAGAAGAAGCGATAGGAATCCAGCCACAGTGTGCACATGGAGGATTGGATACAAAGTATAATCGGGGGGTTGTGTTGAGCCGACCCCAGCTTTGTTACATCGGGACCATAAGAATTTTAAGCTTTAAAAAAATGTCTATATTTCTACATTACTACTTCTACTAATGTAAACAAGGGCTAATCACTTTGCATTATAATTGTTATACTATGTATGCTGTTTGTCCAATCTTACTTTAAGAAGAGAACAGTTAAGCCCTGTACTGCATCTTGGTTGCAAGGCATTATTTGACCCAGATATACAGTAATCACCTCAATTTATAACGAAATGTTTTATAAAACATCTGATATTTCAAAATGTAGACAATTTGACTTACAAAATATATAGATAAACGTGGAACAGGTTTGTTTCGAGTTGTTTTTTAAAGGTGTGATGGATGCTGGCAATTAAATTCTCCACAGAGGAACCTCATGAGAAATGTTTTTTGTTTCAAGTCTCACTGCATCTCATCACTGTCCTGGAGATTTTCTTACTAAGCTCTGAGACTTGAGCGTGTAGATATGTCAACCGTATTGTGCCTAACCTCTGCCTTCTGCTGTCGTATTTTATTAGTATCTAGAGTTTTTTGCATTGATATATTTTTGTCTCTTTCTACTGTTAGAAATGTATTTTATGTCTACCAAACGTTGTTTTGGAATAAAATAATTTTCTGATTTATCTGAGTCATTGTTATGTTTTTGTGCACGTTTTCTGTGTATTTCTATTGCTCCTACAGGGTATCTGATCACATGCAGATGTTCCACATTAACTTGCTGAAGGCTGCCTGCATAAAGAGCTGAGAAGTCCTAGCAGATAGTTAATTCTTGCCTTAGTTTGACTTGTGCAGTTCAGCAGTTAATATTTTGATAATCTTGTAGACCTCTGACCAGCAACAAAACCCAATTTGTTGTAACTACTCTTGCAAGTAGTGATGGCGACATGAAGCTTTTCAATCAGAGCTCGACTGCGACCTCTGCTGGTGAAAGTCAAAACTATAAAGATGACGTTTTGCATTGTGGGAGGACTCAAATAAATGTGTTCCCACATCTCAGAACGTCCTCTCTTTGCATCAGGTATCATGAGTCCCAAATCTTCGCAACAATAAACTCCTACAGACTATAATCAAACAATTCAGTGCAAAGCAATTCAGTACCTCGAGAATCCCCCTTTGTTGCCCCCTCTTAAATCGGACTACAAAGCAGTCACGTGGGTGTGTGTGAAACGAAGCTTCGGACGTCACCGCCCACGTGATTTTTAGAGGACGAATCAAGCATCGATACAAAGCTTTACTGAAACATTTTTTGTATACGGATCAGAGCTTTGGTGTCACAGCTGACGTCACTACTTGCACGTTTTTTATATATATTTATTGATCCTGGAAGTTGTTAAGAGGTGGCGCCACTTCTTGTTTTTGTCTGTTGTTCTCATATTTTGGGGTTTGTCAGGGAGTTGTATTACCTTTTTTGTATTATTAAGTTTGTGTTTTAAAAATAATTTGCCGTCGGTTAGTGTGACAAGGTGCATAAATCATCTTTGGACGCAAGGTCGCCCCCTAGTGGCGCATTTCAGCACTTTGCGTGTAGAGAGGACTGGCACTGTGTCTTGAGGATCACCAATGTAGCACAATAAGTACAATATTAATGAATATTTCCGTAAAATGTTAAAAAAGACACTTATTCGAAGAATAAAATCTAAATATGAAACACAAATGAGCTGAAAATGTGTATCAGAGATTGATTCAAAACAGTCGATCAATGTCTGGTGTTGACATGTGCGTACACGACATCCTCCTCCTCTTCTTTAACGCTCTGCGAGAATCACAAAGATAAAGATAAAACAAACAGGCTTTAAAGTATATGTGTATGTTTTAATACATATATCTTGTGTATCTTGTGAATGCTCATTTGCACTAATGGACTACTCTCATAACTAGATTACCTCATCTAGTGCACTGTAACTTTCATAACTGCATTACCTCATCTACTGCACTGTAACTTTCATAACTGCATTACCTCATCTACTGCACTGTAACTTCAATAACTGCACCAACTTCTCTACTGCACTGTAACTCATCTATTGCATAACTGCATCTATTGCATAACTAACTGCATCTACTCATCTATTGCACTATAACTTCAATAACTGCATTAACTCATCTACTGCACTGTGACCTTATTAACCGCATTAACACATCTACTACACTGTAACTTCAATAACTGCACTAACTCATCTACTGCACTGTAAATGTATAACTGCATCTACTCATGTATTGCACTATAACTTCAATAACTCATGTACTGCACTGTACCTTTAATAACCGCACCAACTCATCTACTGCACTGTAACTTTAATAGCTAATGTCTGTAACTAATGCACACTCAAGTCACTTGCACTATTGTATAGTCTATATTGTTATCTGTTCATAACCACCTGTACATTAATGTTCACAGTATATAGCCTTCTGTCTATATTGTTCATAGTACATACCGACTGTCACATTTTCATAGTACATGGCCATTGTATAGTATTTTCCTAATATTGTATTCTGTATTTATTCACACTGTATATCCTGCACTTGCTAATTGCACTTCTGGTTAGACCTAAACTACATTTCGTTACACTGTACTTGTATATGTGTAATGACAATAAAGTTGAATCTAATCTAATCTAATCTAATCTAATATGATAAAAATGATTAGGTCTACAAGTATGTATTATAATGAGCCGTTGAGAAGCTGTGCTAGTGTCTGTGTCATGTGTGTCTTTTTTCTATGCTTTGGTCTGCAGGTGACGCTGTTAGTTGTTTTTAAAATAAAGTGAAAGAGTGAATAAATGTGGTCGAAATATTTCTTATAATGACTGTGACTGTGTTTGAGAGTACGTGTTTGTGTGTGTGTGTATGAGAGTGTGTGTGCGTGTGTTTGTGTATGAGAGTATGTGTGTGTGTGTTTCTGTGTGTATGTGTATGAGAGTACGTGTTTGTGTGTGTGTATAAGAGTATGTGTGTGTGTTTCTGTGTGCGCACATGCGTGTGTATGTGTATGAGAGTACGTGTTTGTGCGTGTGTGTGTATGAGAGTGTGTGTGTGTTTCTGTGTGTGCACATGCGTGTGTGTGTGTATGAGAGTACGTGTTTGTGTGTGTGTGTGTATGAGAGTAGGCGTGTGGGTGCTTGTTTGTGTGTGTGTTTCTATATGCGTGTGTTGGTGTATGAGAGTTTGTGTGTGTTTGTGTGTGTGTGTGTGATGATCTCACGTGTCTCTGTTTCTTGTGTCTGTGGAATGTTGTATCGACATAAGTGATGTCATCATCACAGGGCTGATCTGTAACGATAAAGACAAATGTCATTCTAATAAATGCTTTCCCAACACAGACAGCTTTACTGTTCAATATAACATTCTGTGTAAATAAACGGCTGCATTGGCTAAATAGATAATAATAATATACATAAGAATAAGAATAAAAACATGTTTTTTTAACTTTTTAATGCCCTAGTAACTGCTAAAATTAACTGTGCCCGAGTCTCTTCAAGCGAGTACAGAGTGCTCACACTAATCAAAACTTCAGATAGAATAGTGTGATCAGTCTCTTCTCTAGACAATGTTCATCTTTCTCCTCCCGTCAAGAGTTGTCATTTACCTTCTTCGCGTGTTTTTCTGCGTTTTCTCAGTAGTGCAATAACAAACATCACAGATCCAGCAGCCAGAGCACAAGAGAGAGGAATAATATAATAAAATATGTTTTTTCCTGATGGATTATGAAGATCTGCGGCTGAAATGAGACACAACAACAACAATCTGATGGAGTTCAGTTCATTGAGATTAAAGCTGGACAAGAGAAAACTCTATTAAGTTGAATAATTTTATGACTTTGAATTTGTCCTTAAGAACCTCATTTGTAATCTTGTGTGATTTCTGTCACTGTGTACCACGACACGAAGCAAATCTAATTCAACTGTAGGAACACCCCTGAACATGTGTTTACCTGACATACTGAGACTCTGTGATGATGAAGATGATGGTGGAGTTTGTGTAGATACACTGACAGTAGTATGAACTGAAAAATATTAGTGAATCACAGAAATGTAATAAAAAGACACATAAAAAGTAAGTAAAGTGATGCTGTATCTGTCAGTATGAGACTTAACTGCACTTAAAATTTTTTTTTTTTTTAACTTTTAAAAAAAAAATCTCGGCTGCCTTAACATTTTTTGTTAATTCAACTTCAAAGTATTAGTTAAAATATCGATTTTGCATCAAATTCATGTACAGCTATAAAGAGAAAGTCAACATGAAACATGACATAAGGTGAGTATTTGATTCAAAAACTCAAATGACACTTAAACTCTACTCACTGTTAACAGTAAGATTGAAACTCTTTGTTATCCGTTCACTACTAGTTATAGTCTGTAGATGATAAAGTCCAGAGTGTTGAGATGTGATGTGTGTGATGGTGAGATCTCCAGTCTGATTGTTCATCTTCAGTCTGTCTCTGAATATCTCAGTCTCATCATATATGGGATTAATGTCGTCTGATCTCTTGATTCTGGCGATGAGAGGACCATTTTCTCCAAACCTCCACACGATCAGATCACGTGTCAGTATGTGAGTGAGATCAGTGTGTAGAGTAACAGAATGTCCCTCCATCACTGACACTGACTTCACTTCATCACCAAACACACCTGAACAACACAAACACACAAATACAAGTTGTTTTTATAACTGCTGTTTACACACTAAAAGTGATACTTGACCTACAGTAAAATCATTCAGTCATAGCACAATTTTTTTTTTTACAAAAACGGGTAAAATATCTTATATAAAAGGGTAAAAACGTATTTAAAGTTTATTTCTTGCCGCCCAGCTGTGCCCAGCTGCCATAAAATTTCGGATTATTAACAAGATTTTATTTTTTACAGATTTTTTTTTACATAGGGTCAAATTACAGAAAAAGAAAACACATTTACAAGAAAAATGGGAAAAACTTTTTTATATATACCCTGTAAAAAAACTATTCGTTTACACTATATTTCTGTAGTTCCAGCTCATGTTTTTACAGTGCAGATCAACTCAATCTGTGAGTATTATCTGTTTTACACTAATTTTGCAATTATTAAGCAAAAAACTGAACACAATTCACACATTCAAACATTTACTGATGACAATAAAGTATCACGAGAGCCATTTGAATGAGCGCCGCTCCACATCAGAAAATACCGTAAGAGCTATACAGAGTCATCTATACTCAACAATGGTGAAGTAGACATGATCAAAAGTCATATGTTTTTGCATTAAAATTAGAACAATGAACATCCATTGTGATGTATAAATATAGGTTTGTATGACTGTGTCTGAATAAAAATGTGCGTTATTTTCGATCAAGATTTTTGCATGTTCTCTTTCAATACAGCGAAGCACACACGTTTTCACATATACAAGTAAAATTTGATACGTCAAACATAAGACTAAACTCACATTATCTTGAAAACTGCTTCCGAGCGTTACTAAGGCTAAGTGTATCCCATCATGTATCATGTTCTGGATATGAATCATGAGATTTTCTGCTCTGGTAACATTACATGCTCACAAATCAAAGGTTGCTGGTTCGATCCCAGCAGCCACCACCAGTGTGTCCTTGAGCAAGACACTTTACTCCATGTTGCTCCAGGGGGATTGTCCCTGTAATAAGTGCACTGTAAGTCGCTTTGGATAAAGCGTCTGCCAAATGACTAAAATGTAAAATGTAAATGCACTTAGGATCTTCACACCCTCTAGAACACTAGTGCCCAAAACAGAGAATGGGGGTGTTGTTGAAGACAGTTGGTGGTGTGAGAGGTGTGTAGGGTGTAAACTTCACTCCTCCATCACATGTGGTTCTTAAGTGACATACGCTGAAGGCTGTGAAATCTCTGTTAAAGCATCAGGTCTCACACCAGGTGTTTATTGTACAAAAAAACGACATTTATTTATTTATGTTAAAAATGAAGTGAAAAGTAATCTCATGTGCATTATGTCATCTTTATGGATGCAGGCATTGATCCATTCAGTTTAATGTGTCTCTTCTTACATGATGATGTTTAAGAACATCACTCAACCGTTCCGATTACAGTCTCGAACAGGTTTGCCCCGCTCAGTGACGCACAAACTGAGAAACCTGCTGAAAGTGCCCTTGTTATCGGTGATTCTATTGTTCGGAAAGTTAACATAGAGGCACCAGCCACAATAGTCAAATGTTAACCGGTAGCCAGAGCGCCTGACATCAAGTCAAATTTAAATGTGCTGGCTAAGACTAATCCTAAATTCAGTAAGATTGTTTTTCACGTCGGCACAATAATGTTAGACGCCGTCAATCGGAGATCACCAAAGATCCATAGACCCTATACCGACAAAACTACTGAAAGAGATGCTCCCAGAAATTAAAGATCCTCTTCTTAGTAGATTTAGAGCATGTCACAGAACACAGACTACTTTGATCAGAGTTACAAATGATCTGCTTTTTGATTCTGACCGAGGTTGTATTTCGTTACTGGTGCTGCTAGACCTTAGTGCTGCATTTGACACCATTGACAACGGAACACTCCTACATAGACTCGAAAATGATGTCGCCATTAACGGAATAGCATTGAAATGGTTTAAGTCTGATTTATCCGGCGGTTTTAAATTTGTAGCATAAACAATTAGGTATCACGCAAATCGCAAGTCCAGTATGGTGTACCACAGGGCTCAGTCTAAGGGCCTCTGCTCTTCGCATTATACATGCTACCATTAGGAGATATAATAAAGCGACACGGAATTAGCTTTCACTGTTATGCTGATGATACTCAACTTTATATTTCCTCGAAGCCTAATGAAACCCAGTAGTTTCATCGAATAATGGAATGCATAGTCGATATAAAAAACTGGATGAGTAACAATTTCTTATTACTGAACTCGGACAAAACAGAAGTGTAACTTACAGGACCGAAAACCCCAATAAGTAACAACCAAGAATACTGCTTAACGTTTGACGGATGCTCCATAAAACCCTCATCGTCAGCTAAGAACCATGTGTTCTATTCAATAGTAATCTTTCATTTGAGAGCCGTGTCCCCAACACCTGTAAAATTGCTTTTTCCATTTTAAGAATATTTTTAAACTACGTCATATGCTGTCACTGTCAGATGCAGACAAGTTTATTCATGCATTCATGACATCAAGACTAGTTCATTGTAATTTGGTGGTTGCCCTGCAGCCCTATTACAAAAATGTCCAAATGGTCCAAAATGCGGATTAGCACTGTTCTGTCAACCTTGCAGTGGTTACCTATAAAGGATTGCATTTACTTTAAGATCTTGCTTATTACCCATAAAGCCCCACATGGTTTACCTCCGCAGTATTTGAGCGAACTTCTATTGTATTACAGTCCTTCACGTGGATTACGCTCTCAGGCATCCTGTCAGTTGGTAATATCTAGAATTTAAAAATCAAGTGCAGGTGGTAGAGCCTTTCCTACCTAAACTTTGGAATAGTTTTCCCTTCAATGTCCGGGAGGCAGACACATACGGTCAGTTTAAATCTAGACTAAAGACTCACCTTTTTAATCTTGCATACACTACATTTCTATAATATAATTATTACAAGGGTACTGCAGGATGCAGTTCATGCCCAGACCTGATGGCAGTGCATGGGAAGCTGTGACCTGACAAGAGCTGAGATGATATAGCTGGATAAAGGACGCGCCGACATGACACGACTTCACTACAAATTTTCGAAACTATTAGATTATTCTAGAATCTATAATTTACCTTATTAGGAAGTCTTTTTTTATTTAGACTTGTCGTGCAAGCACTGTCGAGCTTGTGCAGAGGCAGGAGCTTTTGCCAGAGGGGAACTGGAATCCCCTGGTTGGGCCTGGGTTCTCCTGAGTTTGTTTTTCTCGATTGGAGTTTTGCGTTCCTCACCACCGTTTGCATACTGTTCTGCACTATTTGCCTGGCCGGGGGGCTGCTTTTGAATTCAGAAGTTTTACATCATTAATATTGCATTTAGAAATGAATAGTCTGTTTATTATTTGACCTGAGTTTCTCTCTCCTTCATCTTAAATGTGTGCTTTCACTGTGAGTGTGTGTGTGTGTCCTTGTGTCTATGTCGATGTGTGTAAATATGTGTGCATATTGTGTGTTTGGAGCGTTTGTATCTGGGTTTGTCTGTCTTCTATGTTTTCAGCTTTTTCTTGTTTTTACAGGTATATGACTTTAGTTGTTTTGCTTATAGTCGATATGTCTCATGTACTTTGTTACAATGAAAATTGGAAAAAGCGCTATATATAAAGTTGAGTTGAGTTGAGTTGAGCTGATGCCTGCCATGCCACGGATTGTGGTTGAATTAAGTTCTGCAAGAGATGTGTGAATGATGTTTGCAGGTTGCGTAGTGTTGGGTGTAAAGAGAAGAGGAAATTGTATGAGGTATTAGAAAAGTGTGATGCTCTTAAGTCAACAAAAGATAAGTTGTGAAATAAAACCCACAAGATCGTTTTTTAAAACTTTCCCACGTTCACAAAATAGCAAAAGTGACTTATGTAGAGAAACAGATGTAGAGAAACAGTGCACACAAACATTATAAATGAGTTTGATTATTTATTATTGTTCATCCACGACGAGGAAGTAAATCAACACTTCTGTGCCGCATCTTTATTGAGAGAGTTTGGTTTTTATCACTTTCTCCAAAGAATCACTTAAAAACTATAAAGTGCAAATATAACGTCTTTAAACAGCTGATACTAGTTGACTTTTGTTTCAAGGGCCGTCCGTCTCTGTGATCTCAGGACTAATTGCATTACGTACAGCTACAAACATTTTTGAATCTATTTTGAAGCACGTTGAAATACGTTACTGTCTCAATATGTATGCAAAACCCTCACATCAGACGTCAATTTTTTTAAGCTCCTAGCCTCAGTTTCATCAATTCCGGATGTTCCACAACGGTGATTTTTAGCACGTTTTGAAGCTCGATTGTTTACGTGAGGAATATTATATGTGTGGAGAGCATTCAATTAACATTATAATCTCATTTTTTTTTTTTTTCTTTAAGAGGCTTTTGCATCTGAACTCTTCAAATATAGAAACCAAAGTAAACTTACCGAGCGGAGTCCACAAGCACAACACAAGAGACGTGAAAAGCATTTTCTGTTGTGAAATAATAACTCCCTAAAAGTCTGAGAAAGACTAAAAGATCCAAACACAACAGAGCTGTTGCATTTATGATGTTTCACTAATGGAAACTTTAATGTAATATCTTGACAAACTTGACAGGAGGTGGAGGGGTGTGGTTTTCAAGTGTGTGTATGTGCATGTGTGTACATCTATCATGCTGAGGATCCGTTCAAGTGTTCGACCAGTTGAACGAGAGGACTAATAGAGTGAAGGGAGGACATTTTGGCCGATCCTTCCCGAAACCCCTGTTTGAGGGAACTTGGTTTTAGGGTTTAGGTTATAATAAGGTTTAGGGTGAACATCAGTGTGTGGATTGAGAAGCCATTTTAGCTGAAGGTTGATCCCACCCCCAGTCCAACAATGAGTGGTGCAGTCGGTCATCTACCACAGTGAGACTGTACAATACATCCCTCAAGTGATTTAAATAGATTTTTAAACGGGAACTAGATGTTTTTATTTATAAACATATTGGTAGAATATAAATAATGTGTATTACAGTCGTTTTGATTTCATATGGAGTACACTGTAGAGACTGTATGAATGTAAAATCAAATCTCCTGCAGTTTCCTCAGATGAACACTAGATGTCACTATCACACGACGCCAAAATGTCATGAAGAAAAGTAATAACATTTTATTAACATTTTTACGAATCCTGCAAACAAAAGTGCACATGTTTTATCACATTAAAGTGCAAAACGAGCTTCTTTCACTATGTATTTAAACGGGTATTTTAAAACCTACCCCGTTGTGAGAAGCATTGCTCTGACACGAGCACTGACGTGCGCGCGCACGTATGTGCGTTCATTCAGCAACTGCACACAGCCACGAGCACTGGTCGCCAGAGGCTGCAGCTGAACTTCCGGTTGACTTAAATTCACTTTTTCAATCATAAAATTACTTGGGTTTTGCTTTATATTTATTCCATGCATTTAAAGAAATATTGAGGAAAAAACACATATATTTTTTGCTCATGAATACGGTGAAATGTGAATGATCGGTTTATTCGTTATTCCGATTTGGAAACAAAAACGAATGATGCGAAGGTACATAGACCCACAATGAAATCAACGATGTAATAGTTTGTTTTTTATTTACAAGAACAATACTGCACTGTAAAATAATATAGCCTAATCAAAACTAATCATTACAGTCTACTGCAGTTTCATTGTCTCACCACTAGAGGCCAGAGTTACACAGTACTGACAACACAGTTATTCACATGACTCCGCACCGATACTTTGATACAAATTTTATGAACGAAATGTTATTAATATTTAATGGAAACTTAATGTGCAACTCTTTGTAATGTTGTAAATTCAATGGAATAGAAAGGCTTTGTTTTGATGAGTTCTACAAAAAAATTTCACAAATATCAGAACCTTCATGTCATTTTCAAAACTCTGGACACAGAATTCACAACCTGAGATCAAAATGCAAATTTTTCAGAACTCTTAATACCTCTTACAAATGCTTGGATACAATTAACATTGATATAACTAATTTTCCACTATCACTCTATTCTTCGTTTATATTTTAACGTGTTTTTCTAATGTTCTTTTATTGGTATTACTTTAATTTATCATTTATCACTATAATCTATAATGAAATTACGGTATGTTAATATATAATGCACTCACACAAGGAAAACAAAAGCATTTCGCATGGACTCTTGTCACATGATTCCTTAGTGAAAGCTTAGTGAAAATCAGGGAAGGACGGGACAACATTTTTATGCAAGTTACTTAAATGCATTAATAGTAATTATGAATGTCTCTTTTGCACCAAACTGATAAATTGCAATAAATTGTATTTTAAAATAATGAATATGTGATTCAAATGGTTATCTGTTGTTCGACTAATATAACCTTTAAACACATTTTTATTGTCTTCACACTTACTGTCTGTCTCTCACCATGTCATATCAGTTCTCAAGATTATATAATAAATTGGAGTAGCTCTTCTGTGTCTCGTATTTGTTTCTCATGAGTTTCTTTCTTCCACAGAACACAAAAGAATATATTTTAAAAATGTTTTTGACCGGCAGCCATTCACTTGCATTGGTTTTGTGTCCATACGATAGAAGTCAATAGTTGCCACTGCTGTTCAAAAAGAATATTATTCAAAATATCTTCCTTTGTGTTATGCAGAAGAAGAAGTCCATACAGGTTTGTAATGACTAGAGGGTGAGTAAATGATGAGAGGATTTTGGGTGAACTATCCCTTTAAGATGAATCACTTTGGATAAAAGTGTCTGCTCAATGAATGAATGTAAATGTAAACAAAATGTATGAAGAGTGCTGTATACAAATAATCTTGGTTTGATCTGAGCAACACGCGGTCAACAAACAACATTGTTGTACTGGAAAATATTCTGTAAAATATCAAGGAAACCACTTTTGTGACATAAATGGAACCACCCAGCCGAAATGATTTTCCAAACTGAAAGATGTTTTTAGACACGTTTTAAAACAAATCAATAGTTCTGTAAATGTGCAAACTTGATACTAAATTAAATGTAAAAAGCAAATTTAATGAATTCTTAGCATTTGGTCAGGACAAAAAAAATGACTGAACACAATAGTAAAAAAATACATACGTTCTTCTGAATACTATAGTTTTGACATTCTTGATGTTTTTGTCCGTTTTGAAAAGCCACATATGTATATATTTAAGACTATACGCACTACATAATATCTCAAACAATAATCAAATAAATAATTAGTAAAATACGTTTGTTATTGGTGGACAATATCATATTATTTAGATCACAATAATTATCGGGCAGACAAATATTGACTGGATTTCATTGTGTCATTTCTCACATAAATAAGATATATTTGACACTGTTATTCACCACAGGTTTTATACACCTACATAAAACCTGAACACTATTAAGAACTATTCATAGGATTATAAGTTGACATGTATGTATTAGTAGAATGACCTGAAATCACATTTAACCAAAGATGACTGTATACAAATGGAGGTATGATGATGATTTGATGATTTAATGTAACAATCTGTATATCTGATTAACGGTTGTAACATAAATGCACTTTATATCATTTTAAGCATTATTATAGCACAATGTTACAATGTAAAATCTGGTGATGTTATTGAGACAAGCTTGGCTATCTCTGAAACCTGGGTTCTTTCCACTGCATATTAATAACTAACTATATTTACATACATGGCCCAGCAGTGTTTGGTGTCACATGAGGTGATCATTGGGGACCATGGTCTGCTAATTTATGAAAATAAAATGGTTAGGGTTAGGGTCAACTCAACTTTCTTTATATAGCACTTTTTACAATTTTCATTGTTACAAAGCAGCTGTACATGAGACACATTGAATACAAGTAAAACAACTAAAGGCATATACCTGTAAAAACAAGAAAAAGGTGTAAACAACAAAGACAGACATACCTGTACAAATGCTCCACACACACAATATGCATACATACTTACACACATTGACATAGACGCACACACGCAAACACACTCGCACACACGCACAGTGAAAGCACACATTTAAGATAAAGTAGAGAGAACCAAAGGTCAAATATTAAACGGACAATAAATTCTTATATGCAATATTAATTATGTCTAACTTCTGAATTGTAAAGCAGCTCCCCCGGCCAGGCAAATAGTGCAAAACAATATGCAAACGGTGGTGAGGAACGCAAAACTCCAATCGAGAAAAAAAAACGAGCTCATTCTTATTGGACAGACTCTTAAGACATGAGGGATCATTTGTTCATCTTTGCTCTTTCAGAGCTTCTGGCTGGTGAGATAGTGAGAATGTTTTCATGAATGTGTGTTGATGCTGTTTTTTTGCGTATATATTTTGTGCGTCTTTTTCCAGTTTCTGTATATTGTGTATGGTTAAAACATTTAATTTTAAAGTTTTAATCACCCAGATGTGATAATTAAACTTACTAAATGGTTTATTTGAAAAAGTAAACATGTAAAAACAGAAAAAACAGCACAAAAGAAACTATACAGTTTGTACGCCTCAATTCAATTAAAGTTTAATTATATAGCGCTTTTCACAATGTGTATTGTTCCAAAGCAGCTTTACAGGAGCAAATGACAAAAACACAAAGGATTAGCCCAGTAGATTGTTTTTAAAGAACAAGCAAGATCATACTAATAAATAATATCTAATAAATAGCTGTAGTTGGGGATGGGCATATGACGTTCATCTGGACCTGGAGGAATCTCTCCTATGGAGGCAGAAAGAGAATAATTAGCGTAGCTGCTGTTCATTAACTATGCATTAAGTGAAAGCTCGGCTGAAAAGATGTGTCTTTAATCTAGATATAAAGTGGGAGAGTGTGTCTGACCCTCGAATAGTATAGGTGTATAGGTGTTATCAAAAGTCTTGGTTTCGTACAGCTTTACGTTCTGTAATTCAATGGTAGAAAGTCACACAATGTATAAAACAAACTGTGTGTGTGTTATTTATTTTATTGCTTTGAAGATCAGTTTGTGTTTTTGTTGATCAGGTGTGTTTGGTGCTGATGATGTTGTGAGATTGTCAGTGATGGAGGGAGATTCTGTGACTCTACACATAAATCCTGATGAAATAAACAATGCCTCAGTTCTTCTCTGGGTGTTTAGTGATGAAGAAACATTTCTAGCAAAGATCGACAGAGAAACACATCAGACCTCAATACCTGGAAACAATGATGAGAGATTCAGAAACAGACTTCAGGTGGATCAGACAGGATCTCTCACCATCACTGATGTCAGAACCACAGACTCTGGACTTTATAAACTACAGATCAGCAGTTCTGAAATATCACACAAGAGACTCAATGTGACCGTCACTGGTGAGTAAATTATGTTCTCTAATAGAAGTTCTCAATGTTTTACTGCCACAGTTAGATTTTGCATTCGAGATGTAATCGAGTTTTCATTGGGCGTGAGAGAGGCGCTCTGTTTATTACACTTAAATAAAAGATTCCTTCATGTCAGGAGTTACGGTCTCATTGTTTTCACTGCTCTGTATAAGATCGGCTTCAGTTTCATCAGGTCTCACCATGTTTCTTAAACTTTTGTATGTGCATATCTTACTTCTCCATCTGTTTCCCAGAGCCGCCCTGTTAATCAACCGTGTTATGTTGGGCAGGTGTTTTACTGTTTTGGTAAATCGCTTATGTGCGCACATGACTGCTTTTCTTATTTGCGGTTGCTAATAGTCTGTTATTTAAATGTTTGTGTCCTTGGGTTATTTTGTTGTCTTTCGCTATTTGTATATGATTCTTTTCACTATTATGTCTTTGTATTTGATTTATATTTTGTAGTACCCGAGCCTTGGAGCCTTGGCTTTTAAGTAAATGTTGTATGTGTCATGATTCTGCCTCCTTGATCGTGATTTTCTAGTTTTGTGGCAGGATCATGACAGACCCATGTGTTTAGTGTAGAGAGAGAGACATGGCATGCACTCTTCCTACCCTCTCGTTTCCGTTGTTATTGATTGTTAATGATTTCATGCCCCGCACCTGTTCCCCTCTTGATTGGTTCCCTTTATTATGCACTTGTGTTTACAGTCTTGTTGCAGTTTGTTGTTTATGTGTTGCCGTGCCATAAAACGTATTGTCTATCGCTTGTCCTGGATATTTTGAGTTCAAAGTAAGTTTAGTTGGTGTTATCTTTGTCAAGTGTTGTGTTGTCTTAGTTTAGTTTATATAGTTTAGTGTTCCTGTTACGTCAAGTTGTTGTCTTCCCCGGTTTTGCTGTTTTACCCCCTCGTGAGTTTTTTCTTTAGATTCTGAAATAAAGAGTTTTTGTTTCATTTAACCCCTTGTTGTCTGCACAAGGTTCTCAGTTCACCGCTCGTGACAGTATGTTTTAATAAAGCCTTCATATTTTTATACTATACATGTTGTTCTGTTTCATGCTCGCCCCACGCTGGTAACAAACCTCTGTGTCCTTCTGACACATTTCCTGGTTTATTCCGGGTGGCGTAGTCTCTACGAGTCTAGACTCTTTGCTACACTTGTTAAAATGATTTAATGATTGGTTTGATACCTGCATATCTTGCCCATCAAGAGAAAGAAAGTGTTCTGATGCTGTTTGTTTAGGCTCCAGTTTATCTTGACTGGAAGTGATCAGAGAGAACCAGTTTGATGCAGAGTTTGTACAGTTTTACGTTCTCTAATTCAATAGTTTACTGAAAGTCACACAAACACAAACAAACTGTGTGTGTGTTATTTACTTTATTTCATTGAAGATCAGTTTGTGTTTGTGTTGTTCAGGTGTGTTTGGTGCTGATGGTGTTGTGAGATTGTCAGCGAAAGAGGGAGAATCTGTGACTCTACACATTAATCCTGATGAAATACAGAACTCCTCAGATCTTCTCTGGATGTTTAATGATGAAGAAACATTCCTAGCAAAGATCGACAGAGAAACAAATCAGACCTCAATACCTGGAAACAATGATGAGAGATTCAGAAACAGACTTCAGATGGACGATCAGACGGGATCTCTCACCATCACTGATGTCAGAACCACAGACTCTGGACTTTATAAACTACAGATCAGCAGCAGTTCTGGGATTTCATACAAGAGATTTTATGTGACCGTCACTGGTGAGTGAACAATGTTCTGCTCAATTCCAACGTAATGGACATAAATATGTTCAGAGAATGAATATGTTACGAATATATTGAGCTATGGGTATTTTACTGAATCCTTGTTGATAGTCTAAACATAAAAAAGTCATCCTCTGAAAAAAATCAATTTTAATAAAGGGAAATAAACATGTGTTATGGATGTGACAAAAAAGGACATGTTTTTTGGCAGACGATAAACTTTGTAGGATTTCTGTCAAATGCACAATCCTGAAGCAATAATAGAGAAGGGATGCCTCTTTATAGAACATAAAATAATTGCTTTATTTAATTTTCATTGGTCCATTTATGAGGAATATGTAGCGTAATGGATGCGACAATCCTTAAAACGCTGCTTACCTGACTATGAAAAATCATGAACTAAAAATAAAACAAATCCTTTACAAATCTGAAGAGAGATCTCACGTGGGTATTTTAACCACCTTATGTGGTCGTAATAAATATTCTTTATTAACAATAATAAAAAACTTAGTTTTAAACTGGTCCACTTCTTTCTCCCGCACCTTATCCACCTCGGGAAGCTTTGGTGGATGATCTGCTTGCGCACTTTAACTTCGCGCACGAGTAAATCAGTTTCTTTGCCTAGGAAGCGTTCAGCTTTTCCGCCAACAAACCCCGCCATGTAAATAGCGATCTGCTATGGCGCAATTGCAAATGGCTCTTAAAAGGAATGGAAGATGACACTCTGATTGGTTTCTTTCACGTTATGCCCAAAAAACATCCATTGGCACGGGCACGCCGACCGTTTTCCCGCCGTTAAACTAGCAAAAGAGGATTCGGACACGCCGTGAGAGCACCTGCCCCGTGCGCTTTAAACCATCGTGAAAATAGGGCCCCTTGTCTCCTGTATCTTCCCCCAGTTCTATGTCCAGGTCCCCCGGTACTGTCTAGGTGTCCTCCCTCAACTCTGGTCCTTTCCCTGTTAATCTGGGACTTTCCCCAGGCCTTGGCCTGGTTTTCCCGTGTCCTCCCCTACTTTCTGGTTCCCCAGTCTCGGCTCTGCCTCATCTCTTCCCTCACCCAAGCCAGTCCCTAACAGGCCCCCAGAGAATTCTGTCACGACTCCCCGTTCTCACCCTCAGACTGTCCCCACCCACAAAAGGACTTATTCCCCGCCATCAGCCCGTCCCCAGTGTACTTTGTTTGTCCGTAAATAAAGTTTGTTTTTCATAAACCGTTGCCTGCACCTGGATTCTTTTCACTTTCGATCCCTGACATTTTCACATCAACAAGAGCATCTGCGTTCTCTTCTCCTTTTCTCTTGAACAAGTTCCAGTCAATTCTCTTCTTCTGCGGAGGCGCCTGGTTACCTCAAGAATCAAGTGAACCTCTCATGTGTTTTGGGCAATCTGTTAAATTTAACTTTCCAACCATATCTTTCAGTGACCCCTATCTTTCTGTCTATCTGGAAACACATGAAGTTTAGTCATTGACATTTCAGGGTTCTTTAGCACTTTACATAGATTTTCGTTGTTGCAAAGCACCCTTACATACAATTAGACTGTGGTTAGTAAATTGAAATGACTTCAAATAAAATCATTTACACAGATTAACATTTATATCATGTATAACAGGTGTTTCTCTTTAACTGTGACAGAACCCAGTCAGACGTCACACTGGATGATAACTGGACCAGTATTATCAATAACAATGGTTCTGACGCTGATGGTTTCATTAATAAAACACAAGCGCTGCAGGAATGTAAGTAAGACATTAAATGATTTTATTACATGTGAGTTTAAAGAAGAGATTCATGTCAGTGTTTAGTTTTGGTATTGCTGTTGTGTGTGTGTTTTTTAGGGATGATTCTGACCAAAACAATGTCTTACATACACTGTAAGTTACATATATCGATGGGGCGGCAGTAAAATACAGCAAAATAACCGTTTTTTTAACAAATAATTATATGTTATTCAGGTTTCTCTCGTGAACTTGCAGTCAATTTTTGAAATTGCTTAAAACATTTTTATCGTATTTCAAAAATACACTGTAAAAAATCCCTGTGAAAAAAACATATTTTCCAGCAGCTGGGGTGCCAGTAAAATATCAGTTTTGTCATGTTTTTCTTGTAAGGGTTCCTTGAAGGGACTGTATTTAAAAAATACGTGGGAAATCTATAAAGAAATAACTGTAAAATTCTGTAAAATTGTATTTTAAGCCTATTATAACAACTTACTTGATGTAAAAGTTACAAAAATGTGTTTTCTGTAGCAGTGCATTGATTTGTTCATAAATTTCAGGTTGTTGCTTATTTTTGAAAGGTGTCACTCGTACAGTTTACAGTTTGGCCAAAAAAATGTGAGATCCCATCACATGATCCTGTGATTCTGTTTGTGTTTCCTTACAGAACAAAGATGGTGATAATAAAGATGTAACGCCAGACTTCCAACATTAAAGCAGAAAAAAGGTACATTGGAGCTGTAATATTAGCATTTTTTGTATTTGAGGGCTGAATGTTACACTTTACTGCAGTCTCAGGCCATCTAGAGGATTTTCTGAGCATTGCATTAAACTATACCAAATCTCAACTCAAATAAAAAGTGTAATAAACTCATTTAAAAACTGTTTAATGTGACCTCTGAAAACACTAATAATAAACCATATTTTTTTATTCTATATATCACATAGAATCACTAAATTCTTATTTTTATTTATTTAAATATAGTATTTGTTTTTACTCATACAGTCGTCTTGATCCAAATATCTTTTTTATTCACATTCTTGATGCTTTTGTGTGTTTTGTACATCCATATATATTATAAGATGTAAATGCATTTCGCCCTGCATACGTATAATCAATAACCAAATAAATTAAAGTATTAAAAAAGAAATGTTCATAAGTATTTACAGTCAGTGATTGTGATACACCTCTTTAATTCATCTTCGAGAGAAAGTGCGCCCCCTAGCGGGTAACAGGAGCCACGCACCCTTTGTACTTTGGAATCACGAGATAAGCACTTTGAATAAATCCAAATACATTTTTATGCTTGACAAGATTGTCCAAAGAAAGAAGAAATCGTGCCAGGAAGCAGTTGTAGACCTTTGAATTGAAATGGATGGACACATCCTGACAATCGATGTAAAAACTATTGAGGGAACTGTGGATCAGTCAGTAAATGATACACGTGATCAAGGTCTTATGACGACATCTGTGTACACCACATCATCATCCTCCTCCTTTTTAACTCTCTGTGAGAAAAACAAACAAAATATTGAAGATAAAGCAAAAAAAGCTGATATACAGTATATTTCATGTTTCATTGTAGCAGATCTATAGGAGACATGCTAGAGTTTGTGCACACTGTTGAAATGTTTCACAGGAAACCATGGACGTGTGACTAATGTGACGCATGTGAAGATGCATCTGTGACACATGTATTAAGAGCTCTCATTTAATATCTATGTGAAATATTTGCCCCTTCCAACATTGTTTACAAAGTTGATCCTCATTATTTTACCTTTATGTGTTCGTCTCTTTTGTAGAATGTTGTCACAGTGTAAATGACGTCATCCTCACGGGTCTGAACTGAAACAATCAAGACAAATGGCACATTTATACATATTTAGTTTCAGCTATCATACTTTGAAATCATAAATTGTTTTCTAATAGAAACAGCTGTAAAGTACATGACATTGTCTGTACATAAAGTGTCGAGTAAGTGACATGAATGATAAAAAAACATTGCTTGAATCTGATCCTCATTTACCTTCTTCGTGGGTTTTTCTGTGTTTTCTGAAGATGAAGAACATCAGAAGTGCTCCTAAGACCATAAGAGATCCAGCAACAGCAGCACAAGAGATAACAACTGTATAATGTGAGTGTGTTTCTGCTGATGGAGGATAAACATCTGCTGTGATGATAAACAACAACAACAACACTTTCACTTTCAAGTTTCAAGGAGCACAAAACTACATACTGGAGATGAGTACTTCATAGAAACCACAATTGTGCATTTTACGTGAGCTAAGATGAAAAAAAAAACTGTAAAAACGATTTTGGGACATTATGGGACTGCAACTACCAGATTTGTATATAAAAAAAAATTAGTTTGTGATTTTTAAATTGACACAAACATAATATGTTAAAAGTTGATCATCTTGCATCAAGAGTAGACGGCGACAAATTTCGTCGTAGGTCCGGCCTACATCTGGCCCATGTGGAATCCACACGTGCAAGTGAGGCCCGAATCTGGGCCAAACCCTGATGCTTGAACTTGTACTCTCATTTGTGGTGTGTGATGCCAATATGAACCACAACGAAACATTGCAATAAATGTCTTCTGTAAATCACTCTGCATGTTGGAGGGGGCTTCTCTTCAATACCCCTCAGTATGTGTTTCTCTGACACACCTGAACTCTCTGATGATGATGATGAAGATGGAGTTTGTGTAGATTCACTGATACTGACAGCCGTGGGAGCTGGAAAATATAAGAGAATCACAGAAGTGAAAATAAATCAACAGTTAACAAAAGTGACGCTTCATCTATCATTGTGAATCTTTATTGTGATCGTTACAACTACAAAAAGAAAGTCGACATAAAATATGATCTGATGAAATATTAGGTAAAATGTTTCATTCATAAACTCAATATAAATATCACAGTTTAAATGACACATTAAGTTTACCGTAAACAGTGAGTTTGAAATTCTTTGTTATATGTTTATTTCCAATGTTCTTGTTAAGATGATAAAGTCCAGAGTGTTGAGATGTGATGTGTGTGATGGTGAGATCTCCAGTCTGAGTGTTCATCTTCAGTCTGTCTCTGAATATCTCAGTCTTATCATTATCTTCATATGTGGGATTAATATTGACTGATCTCTTCATTTTGGCGATGAGAGGACCGTTTACTCCAAACCTCCACTGGATGACATCATCTGTCTGTATGTGAGTGAGATCAGTGTGTAGAGTTACAGAATGTCCATCCATCACTGACACTGACTTCACTTTATCACCAAACACACCTGAACAACACAAACAGAGTCACACAATTAGATATTTTAATAACACTTTAACACTAAAATTGGGTCTGTGAGCCGCTCATTTATAGTCTTATCATAGTGTTCAGACTTGAGACACGGCACAAGCCGATCGCTCTCAGTAAACAAAGTATCACAAAACACACAGTAGACTTGTGTGAATTCATACATCAGACCATCTGTGTGACATAAAAGAATGAATGCATACGGAGTCGGTCATATATTAACAAATCACTCTTGAACTTGAAAGAGCAATGTTGAGATTTCAGCGGCATCTAGTGGTGAGGTTGTGAATTGCAACCAACAGCTTGCTCCACCCATTCCTTACAAAGCACTGCGATGGCTGACACAGAACTAAGATGGCGTCATGTTTTCACTTCTTTGCTGAAGGAGATGACTTATTTATAAAACGCGTTCTATAGAGCAGTTTGTCCGCTTAGGGCTACTGTAGAAAAAACATCAAGAATTCCATGTAAGTGGACCCGTGGTGTATATAAATAGACATAGCTCATTCAAAGATAATAAAAACACAGCACTTCATCGTGTAAGATCTTTATACACCTCTGAACATTTATGTAGATTATATTGCTTTTCTGTCAGTGATGTCCTGGCAGAACTCAAGCGCAGCAGTACAGGGTAACAAATAGACTTTATTAATAACAAACCAAACAAAATCCCACAATGGGGTGCAACACGGACAGGACTAACAATATAACTGAAAACAAAGACTTCCCATGTGGGGCAAAACATAAGGACAGGGTCAAACTGACACTCACGACTAACATCCAGACAAGGGGCAAGGTAATCCACAATGAAGGGTTACAGGAACACAAGCAAGGCAAATAGCAAGAAACAAGGTGAACACAAGTAAGTACAACGAACGAGCACAGGACAATAGACACGAAGATATCACATAGGCAGACTGATAAAGGATAATTAACAAGAGACGGGTGTAGGGGATGAAACACTGATGGAGAAAGAGAAACGAGGAAACGAGATGGCGGCAAAAGAGACGAGGACCGGAGAGAGAGTATGGAAGGCCGAAAGGTTCAAAATCTCTCCACATATGACCTAAGGCTTTGCCATGACTCTGCCACAAGACCAAGAACAGACATGACATGATGACGCAGAATCATGACACTGTTCTATCATTAGATCCGCCATAGATCTACACATTTATTGATATAAAACACTCTTAATAGTAACTGAATGTGTCTGAATAAATATGCAAAAATCATTTTCAACCCACTATTTGGTCAAAACGAGACAAACGAGACAAACACAAAATGATTCATGATCTAGAAACTTCTGTAGTCTGACTTTATATCTTACAAAATGACTTGAGGCCGACGTTAAAGAGAGATAAAGATGTGAGATGCTTCAGTGACAGACGGTGAAGGAAGTGCCGTTTGAACACCATCTCCCATACCAGACACAACACATTTACACCTTCGATTAAAATGACACGACCGTTAAACATCGCTGGCTGTTGATGAATAAAGTGTTTGCTTCTGCACGAGATGTGTGAATTTTTGCATGTTTTGCACGTTTTGTGGTTTTATATGTAGAGAAGGAAAGTGTGCGTAAGTATTTGAGAAGTGTGATACTGTCAACTGAACATTGATTGTTGTGAAGTACAATCCACAGCGAGGAAAGAGATCTTAAAAACATCATCTTAACAAAGACATGCACGTTCAGAAGAACACGGACAACAACTAAAACTACAAAACAATGTATTGATTTCAAGTGAATCAGAGTTTGAATCTGTTCATGCAAACAAACACAAATGTCCCGTCTGATTTCACACTCATATTACACTATCATTGACTTTGATTATTTTTTGTTTATTTATCACTGGATCTGCACCGGCACACTTTCACATCCTCCTGTGCCCCTACACCCCATCAAGAACCCTGCGTTCAGCAAACCAGCGGCGTCTTGTATTGCCCTCTCATGAGGGCAGTAAATCACTTTCCCGCTCATTCACAACTCCTTCCTGACTCGGTCTGGTCAACCACATCTCTGACAACATTCAAAAAACACTTAAAAACATCTCTTCTGTGAATACTTGACAGACAAATGAACAAAACACATCTAGCTTTTGTTAATACTTTGTATTAGCATTATTGCTCCTGTGTGACATGTTGCTCTATGGTTCCCTGAACTCTCTGTAAATCACTTTGGATTAAAGCGTCTGCTAAGTGACTAAATGTAAATGTACAGAAGAAGTCGATCGAGTAAATGAGCTGATTTCTTTAAACTATTTTGGACACATCCACGTATCAGTGATAAGAAAATCGAAGAATATTTGCTCTTATCAAACTGAAACTCCTTTTGTGTATCTTCTATAGCTAACATATAAAACATATATAACATATAGCTGATTTTTATTTATTTATTCTTGTGTAACGTTGGTTTCCAGTAATATAAATGATATATACATTGTGTAAACTGTATTTTATTTGTTCAGGCATCAGGTAGAATCTTGTCTACCACGAGTTAATAGAATTTTAAGTTACACATTCATAACCCAGGAAGCTAAAACCAATACACACAGTAATAATAATGACGCACAATATTTTGAACAAATATTAAAGAATCAAGCCACTCGAAAGGTGTTTCGGTGAAAACGTAAGAAATATATTTAATATATACAAATCAATAGTTCATGTGGAAAATGTTAGTCACAAAAACTTGGACTCTCAGTTTCAACACTGTTATATTTTGTGGATATTAAAAAATCATAAGTTCAATTAATCAGTTTTCATTACTTATGTGTTTAAAATTATCTAAAAAACAAGAATCAAGCACAAACTAAAGTTAAAGTGAAAGAATGAGTAACAAATACGGCCAAAACATCACAAAGGTGCACAATGTGAAATTGACTCTCGCATTAGTTACAGATTTTTATAAAACCCCACATTTTAAAAGCATGTGCAATATGTGATATATGACTGTTTAATATGTTTGCTATGTGATTTCATGTGTTTTTATGTTTAGTCTTATACAAAAAAATATAGAAATAAAGTCAACATACCGATCAGAGTCCACAAGCACAACACAAAAGATATGTAAAGCATTTCCTCTTGTGCAGTTGTTTAGATGTTGTGAAATAATAAATTTCTAAACAAAACTATAAAATACTTAAAATAAACCAAACACAATGTTGCATTAATTGCAATTCAAAGCACTTATGGAAACATGTAGTCATATAGACTGAAGTACAGGAGGAGGAGAGTTGTGGTGTCATGTGTAAAATCAAGTGTCCTCCAGAAACACACATCGATTGAATGTCATGAAGAAGAGTTTTTGTCAGTAAAATGATCTTTTTTATATTTTCACATCTATTTAGTCACTGTAGATTGAAAACACACTTCTGTCGAAACTCACAACCTTCTAATTACATTAATTTTTAAACATTTTAACTGAATTAAGTGATTGAACTCATGTAAACACGAACAGGATGCTTTATTTATTTCGGCCATTTAGTCGTGACCACAGTACGAATGATTTGTGTATTATGATATGACACAGAATTACAGCTACATGTTTTATTAGCTGACCCCAGTCTCCTGATGCAGTTTCATCCTCTCACCACTAGAGGTCACCATAACACGACACTGACTGTAGACATACACACAACTGCATTTCAATTATATAGGCCTAAACACACTTTTGTGGGTTTCATGATATAAATGTTATTAATAATAAATGGAACGTAAAATACATCGCTGTTTTAAATGCTAAATTCAATAAAAAATTAAAATTGCAATGAAATTGAATGACTTAAAATGCTGTAATATGTGTAAAGCACCTCTGTCATTTCAGATTCCTGTAAGAAAACAGAATGAAGAGTATAATGGGATGTGAGAAGCATTTAACAGACAGAACGAATATCAGATATTAATGGATAAGTTTGAGCATTTTGAAATGATCCAATATGAACACAGTAGAAACTGTTCTGCTTGACTGCTCTTTATAAACCACTGTCAGAACAGATCCTTTACCCATTATGACTCAAAAGGGCCAGTATCTTCCAAAATCCCCCTCCAACTCTTTTTCCTGTCCTTCCCCTTAGCTGCGCATTCTCAGTTATAGAAAGTGAATGTTAAGATAATCATAAATGTTCACACCATTCTCGCTCTGCACTATACGCTAGAAAATAATTTGTGCATGGCTTACAGAATTAAGTTATAAGAATATCCTTTTCAAATATTTTTGTGTTATGTCTTGTTTTTGCTGATAAAGTCTAATATTAGTTACACAATGAAAAATCAACAATGAGTCAAATTAAGACATATGAGAAACACCTCCTTAATTAACTGTCAAATGTCACGTATTTAAAGCATACATGCATTTAATGTATTCATAAGGAGGAAACTATAGAGATGTTAGAGATCCTTGATGTCAAGAACACATCCGGGTACTTCCATGCGTTCCTGAGTATATGAACACAACTTTGACGGAATAGGATGACATAGAGTGAGAACACACCCAGCTAGCACACAAACGTCTGTTAAACATCTGGAAAGCATCTGCTGTGAAAAAAACATCCTAGAGCTGTTTTACATCCATTCTTAACCAGAAACATCCTTGACATCAGACGTATCCGAGACTTGTTGCAGACTAGATGTCTTCCAGATGTAAATGCAGACGTCATTTAGACGTCTACCAGATGTAGTGTGCTATCGGGCAAGGACGCTTGATTGCGTACTAAAAACAGAGATGTTTTGATAGAAAACATGGTAAACAACGGTTACTGTGATAAAACCATGCTTTTGCCGATAGTAATCGTACACCAAAGAACATTATTAACATGTTTGTAATGGTTTCAAATTATCATGGATTAAAATGAATTACAAAAAGTTTGCTGTAGTTTTGTGTAAATCGTTAACAAAATGTTAATTTTAATGCCACATATGTCCGACAGCTGTATTTCTACACGATAGTGTTTAACACAGCGCCCTCTTGCGGCGAATTGTAGGAACGGTATTTCGCGCTCATCCATGGGGCGCAACCAATCCGAAGGTATAACCCCTATACCCTACTCCCTTCGGAGAGTAAATTTCTCCATATAGAATTCGGAAAGTATTTGGGTTTCATAATGTGACTGTTTCAAACACACTTGCGTTATGTAATTTACTTATAATTTAATAATTATATGTACTTTAGATGGTTGTAGTAAGGTTATGGTGTTGGTTAGGGTAAATGTTTCGTATGACTTGAAACACCAAAGATTGAATAAAAAAATAAAAAGCCACGCCCAGACTGAAGTCACGCCATCTGCGGTTCGGATAAGTGCGGTCACGCTATCTGCGCTTTAAAATAAAGTGCGCTTCTACACGGGGTTTAACGGTAACGATCGGTTAGGGTCGTGGTTTTACAGTAAAGATATTATGTGAATATTCGCATTTTTTCGTTGTTTGCCTATGAATTCTGAGCATTCTGAGCGCTTGGATACGGAAACGGTTAATATATAGATAATCGCTCAGTGGGAAAGTTTTATTTTCATTCAGAATCATGTTCAGTTTCAAATTACAATAAACATTGTATTACATTATACGTATTTGAAGATTTTAATATGAAGTTTTCAGGCTGTTTACCTGTTTCGTTGTGTAATAATTGCACCCCAAAGTCATGACCAATACTAACTTGCAGACATATTTGAAAAATATTAAATTAAATTGTTTTCTGCAAACTTCACCAGATTCTTGTTCTGCATCTTAGTACGCCCACGGATCGGAAGCGAAACGCAAAGTGTAACTTCCGGGGTGCTCATGTTAGCATGCTAAGATTATTATAATGATAAATAATATTTAGAAATGACGCACAGTTTGTCAATCTTAACGGTTTCGTTGATCTTGGCCGGTGAGAGAGAGTATTTTCATATGCGTGTTTACTGTGTTATTGGGTATGAAGCAATAGCGTGCTAAAAATAGCAACACAAACACGTAAACCTAATCCTGCAAAGTATTGTCGGTGTGAAAGCAGATGTTTTGTGGGTGTTTACCATGAAAAAAGTTTTATTTTTGCATCAACCTATTGTTTTCCTAGCTCGCATATAAAACAAGGCTAACGTTAACCAGTGCAGTTTTATTCTTGCATCAACGTATTGTTTTGCTAGCTCGCATATACAACAATGCTAACGTTAACCAAACTCTAAATCGAAAGTCAGTGTAAGTGTCGCCATAAGATGTCACGACACATGTCATTTATGTCTTATCATTTATCTTATTATAGTTATTCTTTAAAAACATAATAGCTATAATACATATAATGGTTTCGTTTTCAAAACAATTTTATGAAAATTAACAATGCGTTTACTATATTACCATGTTTTACAACTTGGGTAAACACAGTGTGTCCTAATGCCTAACGTATTTATTAAGTTATTTTAAGTTAAAGGGCTAGTTCACTCAAAAATGACAATTCTGTCATCATTTACACGCGCCCAGGTTGTTTCAAACCTGTATGAATGTGTTTATTCTGTTAGACACAAAGAAAGATATTTGTAAGAATGTGAGCAATTTTCAGTCGTGTGACATCATCCACTAGCATAGAAGGAAAAAATATTGTTTCTTTTGATGTTCTGTTGAACACAAACTGAGGTATTGTTCACAAAGACATAACACTTTGTGTGTCTGCAGGTGTGTTTGGTGCTGACGAAGTTTCAGTAAAACAGGGAGATTCTGTGACGCTACACATCAATCCTGATGAAATACAGAACGCAGCTGATCTGCTCTGGATGTTTAATGATGAAGAAACATTAATTGCAAGAATTGATCGAGAAACACACAAGACCTCGATACCTGGAAACAACGATGAGAGATTCAGAGACAGACTTCAGGTGGACGATCAGACGGGATCTCTCACCATCACTGATGTCAGAACCACAGACTCTGGACTTTATAAACTACAGATCAGCAGCAGTTCTGGGATTTCATACAAGAGATTCAATGTTACTGTTTATGGTGAGTAAATCATATAGTCATATATAAAATGTTTGTATACTTGAAGTGTTAACGATAGAAAATTCTGTCATGAATTATTTACCCTGACGTCGTTCCACAACCACAAGACCTCTTTTCATCTTCGGAGCACAAAAGCAAGGCAACGTCCAATAAAAGCGTAGATATTAATGACTTCGGTAAACTAGTCCATGTGACTCCAATAATGCAGTTTTATTGGTGGAAAGTGGTTATTTTTATTTTTATTGGGCACAAGTATCACTTATATGTTACAGAGATGTCTAGAAGATGTTTATGATTTGGAATGGATCTTAAGAGCCGCTTATCAAATGTTTAACACAGCAGATGTTGTCAAGACCGCCAAATTAACATTTAGGCATTTGGCAGACGCTTTTATCTAAAGCGACTTACATTGCTTTATCCTATACATTTTACATAGGTATTTGCAATCCCCTGGGATCGAACCCACAACATTGCGTTGTTAACGCAATTCTCTTACCACTGAGCTACAGGAAAACTAGATTTTACGCCAGTTACGCTAGTTACTTACGCCAGATCTTACACAGACATCTTAGAAAGACGCATCTAAGCATTCATCACTTTATTCTCTACTACTTTTCATCCTTTTAATCTAGTGCTTTCTTCGAAGAAGTATTTTTATTTTCAAGGGAAGAAAAGTACTGGACTTGTAATGCACTTAAGTACTGTATCAAAGGTAAACAAAACATGTAAAGGCTAACGTGGAAAAGTAAGAAGCACATATGCGCTACAATGTAGTGATGTCATTTTTCGCAAGTAAAAAGTCTCTCATATAGCACACATACTTGAAAAATTGACTTGTGTAAAAGTGAAAATACTACTATCCATCTCAATTTATTGCACAAATCTGTCACCGTATGAAAATGATGCACTAAAGGCATCTGCTCCTTTACCACAGACAGTAAACAAGACGGACGACATGCCCCCACTCACTCCTGTTGTATGAAAATGCAGCGGAAGTCAACGTTTCCTCCACTTGTTTATACTCTGTGGTGTGTTCCTTACATAAAGCTATTGGATAAATATAGCTAGTGAATAAAAAACACATTAATGACGGCTTTATAGTAGTTTATAAACCACCTAGCAACCACTAAGAACAACCAAGCAACAACGCTGTCCGTCTCAAATAGACTTCAGTTCTCACGCAAATGCAATAAAGTTTTTCACATACCCAGTGCTAAATACTCAGCTGTGCAGCAGGTGGTTGACCAATAGTTTGTCGATCCTTCAAATATCCCAGAATAAAGATCCTTACTGAGACCGTTCTTTGAATCTTTGCGTAGCTTTATCTCAAAAACGCCCTTTCAACATGTATTGTCGGTCATACTCTCCTGTGCCATTCCCCTGTTGTGTTTGAGATATGATTTGTTGAATCCGGTTCCTCTTCCTCTTTTTGGGGAAGTCAGTTACAAAGACTCTTTGGTGTCATTTCCTGGTTGTTAGGGCATAGATGTATATCTAACTTCTCCTCCTGCTTTTGCTTTTGCACTTCAACAGCTTTTTCATATCTTGGTTTCTCAAGCATTGGAGTAGATTTTGACAACAGTTGGGTTTGGGCTGTCTGACCTTTCCTCTTTAAATAATCTCTGGATAGCTTTACAGGAAACAATGACAGGGGAAAGTATTTGTGTTTTCTCTTTTCTTTATTTTTCCAGTAAGCAAGTAAATAAATAAAAAATAGCCGATATATCTATTTACTGTTTTATCTATCGGTCTGTATATCTGTCTGTCTTTCTATCAGTTTATTAGTCTGTCTGTTTATTAGTTTGTCCGTCTCTCTCTTTCTTCATGTGTGTCTGTCTATACACTTGTCTGTCTGTTTATTTGTCTGTCTGTCTATATATCTTTCTTTCTATCGGTTTATTAGTCTGTCTATCTGATTATTTGTCTGTCTGTTTATCTGTCAGTCTGTCTCTCTCTCTTTCTACCTGTGTGTCTGTCTATGCACCTGTCTATCTATATATCTGTCTGTCTGTATGTCTGTCTTTCTATTGGTTTATAAGTCTGTCTGTCAACCTGTCTGTCTGTCTGTCTATATATTTATCAGTCTGACTGTCTATCTGTTTATTAGTTTGTCTGTTTCTTCCTGCATGTTTTTCCGTATTTATATCTGTCTGTCTGTTTGTCAATTTGTCTGTCTGTCTCTCTAGGGCTGTGTCCAAAATCACAATCTGTGACAGTATGCTCTATATTGTATGAGAGGGAGTATTGTTTGGGACATACTGCGTCCGTCATGTTTTATGGTCATGTGACCCGAATGCTCTTTGACCTATGACTTAGTAACTACAACCTACACAGGAGCGTTGATAAAAAATAAAATTAAGTCACGAGAAATTCATTTATTGGCACTTTAATTGAAAACGGACGTCCGCCTTAAAGTTTTCAACTAACTTATTTGATTAACTTTTGAAATTTGACCGTTTCTCAGCTCCCATGGCATTATGGGATAGAAAAGTGTAGCAGTGGACCATCCGGGTATTTCTCAACTACTGTTTTTTGCATACTGAGGTTTCGTACATACTATTCATGACTCATACTCATTTGCAACTACTATATACTATGGAAGTAGGCGACTTCGGATGCATCCTCTCTCTCTCTCTCTCTCTCTCTCACTCTCAATTACTCTTCATATCTAGATTTGGATGAGAATTACCGAAGCAGCTAAACTATTTCGTGTCTCTCTTTAGCTGATCCAGAACCCAGTCAGACGTCACACTGGAGGATAACTGGTCCAGTATTAGCTGTGGTCCTGCTACTGGTGCTGCTGGGGGCATCATTGATAATATACAAGCGCCTCAGTAAGAGTAAGTAACATATTCAATGACTTTAAACACACGTGCAATAGATCAGCGTTGCTAACAGATGTGTGTGTTTTTTTGTCAGGTGATAACATGCTTTAATATGAGGTGAGTCACAACACAATAATATCTTATATTAGAGTTAATGTACAGCCAGACAGTAATAATCAGGTGATCAGAACCCTGAAGTGAAACTGAATGTACATTATGCCACATCTGTGTGTGTTTTCTTACAGAACAATGATGGTGAAAATAAACAGTTATCTCATCATAGATTCTCTCTTACTTTCCATCGTATTTATGTAATTAAGCATCTTCCCATTTATCCAAGCCAAATCACCTTCACCATAAGCTAAATTGGAAACAGAACACTACTTGGTACAGTTTTTAGTGACTGTTATTGTCTACAAATGCATTTGAATCGTAAATATTGTTATCGTTAATTTCCTGTTAATGTAAATACATTTGTTTTGTTAAATTAAGCCATTGTAGATCATTTATTTTAATTTTTTGCAATTTCTTTAATATGATATTTATGTGTGTGTAATGGGCTGTATAATTAAAAATCCCATTAATCTGAGCAGTTGAGTGTTTTCATTTAAAAATAACTTTATTACAATGATATATGGATCAGATATGTTTATTGTATACAAGGTGCGCTGGCAATGAAGTAGAACATCAAGAAAACAGATTATGGGGTCAAAATACATCAACCAGCTGGCATGAAAACTATATCTGAAATTAATCGCACGCATTAAACACGTCAATACATCTGTAAATTAGACAACAGGAAATAATTCATATATTTTTTAATTGTTTGCTCATCTGTAACATGTCTCTGTGACGTCTGCTGTCATATAGACGTCTAAGATGTTAATGATTTAGAATGGATGTAAAACTGCTCTTTCTAAGACGTTTAGCAGATGTTTTTACAGAGCAGACGAGAGAGGACCGGGCCCGGACATATGTTAAGTTTGTATTTATGTTCTTAAGTTAAGTTACGTTACGGAGCCAGTGCAACGCGCAGCTGACACTCATTATCACCATCATCATAAATCGAAATGTAAAACATGAATGTAAAATGAATATTGAGGAATCCTTATATAACAAAAACCAAACACAGGCGATCAACATCTCATATTGACAGGTGTGTACACCACATCTTCCTCCTTTTCTTTATCTCTCTGTGAGAAAAACAAAAATAGATATTTTAAACACATGCTCACAGACACGTTTTATAGACTCAAACATTATATATCACTCATACTTTCAGTACATGGGTAGTTGAGGAATAAATTGTTCATGTGTCCTATGGTGTAACATGGCAAAAAATAGAAAAAACTAAATGTTAATATTACAAAGCTTTATGTTATTAATATTCATATTTATCATATAAACAGCCTAAGAGAGATTTATCTTCAAATTTACCTTTTTTGTCATGGTATAAAGAGGTGAATTATTCGGGCTGAAAGTACAAAAGGCCCATTGTTTTTCTCAAGATTTCGGCCTTTTGGGGGCGCTTGACATGCTCAAAAACTCTTAGAAGCACATGGGTGTTGCCGAAATATCCATAATATATATGTACAGTATGTATGAGACTTGGTACCAGAGCCCTCCCTATAAGCCAACTAAGCAGGTGCTTAGGGCCCTACCGCCACTAGGGGGCCCCAAAAGCACATGAGATTACAGCTTCCCTGTGATATATTCACGACACATCCAGTTTCTCACGTAGGGCTGCACCCAATAATTTTTCTGTGGACAAAATGTGTTAAACTACTTACTAAACTCAACATTGCAATATCAAAATATGTTTTGTGGCCAATCAAATGAAAGACGGTGGGAGTTACTGGTTACAGAGCCGAACGTTGACCAATCAAATCAAAGAAGAGAGAGCTATAGTCACGTCTTCAGCAAGACGCTTCAGTTTTAAAGTTGCAAGAGTGCTGTGCACTTCAAATTAAACAATAAAATTCCACAACCTTTGTATGGTCTGTGCTCAAGTATTTAAAGGGATAGTTCACCGAAAATTTGAAGTGATTAAATTATAGGTTTGTTTATGTGTTTTTGTTTTATGACATTCATACATCCGAAACACAGCTACAACTAAAGAAATGGTTGTGTTAGGTTTAAAGTCTGGGGGCAAATAATTAAATATTGACAATAGTTGATTTTATTGGGGTCACAGGGGGATCCCCAAATAAAATTCTGCTTAGGGCCCCTTAAAGGATTGCAGGGCCGATGCTTGGTACAATAAATTCTTGGAGCCTCTTAAGTTAAGTCTTGACTGTCATACAATCTGACAACTGGGGTCATACAGTCAAGCAACAATTGTAATGGATGACTTAAAACTGACTTTAGACATGTGCAGAAACGTATAGATAGGAGGCTCTGCAGCGCCCCCTTTTGACTAAAATGTAGGCTGGATGACAGTAGGAAGTGTGTCACCTACTTCACAGAAGTCCACTTGACATGCTTGAATGCATTTTTACCTGTATCTGTGTGTCTCGTTTGTAGAATGTTGTTTCGGCATAATTAACTTCATCATCATCACAGGCCTGATCTGAAACGATCAAGACAGACGACAAACAGATTTGATTAGTTTTTAAGTGACTGAAACTAAAACTTCTTCGGACTGTTCAATATATGTAACACACGTAATTCTGCATAAAAAAAAAGAAATGTTGCTTAGCTGTATAAATAATACTAATAAAAACACTGCCTGTGACCGTAAGCCCTATGAACAGTGTTTATAGGGCTCTCTTTCTCTCGGATCATCGGTACTTGTCATTATTTACCCTGTTTGTGTGTTTTTCTGTGTTTTCGGCAGATGAAGAAGACGAGAAGTGCAGTCAAAACCATCAGAAATGCAACAACAGCACAAGAGAGAGGAATAATGTAATGTGAGTGCACATCTGCTGCTGTAATGATACACAACAACAACAACAACACATCTGTAAGAGAGAGTTCAAAACAAACACTGACACTTCAATGTGATTATTGTGAAGAAACAAGCCAGAAACCATAATAGAGTTTTCTACAAGCTAATGTTCACATATCATTCATTTACTAAAAGAGCTGACACACCTGACCTCTCTGATGATGATGATGATGATGATAAAGACGATGAGGATGATGGAGTTTGTGTAGAGTCACTGATGCTGACAGCAGTACAAGCTTAAAAATATGACAGAACAACAGAATGGTGAATAAATCAAGAGTAAATAAAAGTGATGCTTGATTTGTCACTGTGAGACTTTATTGTGATTGACAAATAAAGAAAGTCAACTTAAATATAATGCGATGAGATATGATGTCAGAAATAACATTTAATTCACCAAACTCTACTCACCATTAACATTAAGACTGAAATTCTTCTTTGTCAGTTTATTGTTTATTATAGTCTGTAGATGATAAAGTCCAGAGTGTTGAGATGTGATGTGTGTGATGGTGAGATCTCCAGTCTGATTGTTCATCTTCAGTCTGTCTCTGAATATCTCAGTCTTATCATTATTATATATGGGATTAATATTGACTGATCTCTTGATTCTGGCGATGAGAATGTCTTTAAACCTCCACTCGATCTCGTCATGTGTCTGTATGTGAGTGAGATCAGTGTGTAGAGTAACAGAATGTCCCTCCATCACTGACACTGACTTCACTTCATCACCAAACACACCTGAACAACACAAACACATTCAGACGATTATAAATGCAGTGAAGCTTGCAGCGTAAACAAAACGACTGTTTGGATTTCCCAAAGACACGCTGTAGGATGTGGACACAGTTGTTTTGTTATAAGTTATTGTGTAATTAATCTTGTGAGGCTCGAGTATGATGGATGCGGTCATCGGTCCACCAGAGGTCATGTGCTCCTGGATCAGCTTCACACCCTGATGCTGCACCGCTGGCTGTGAGAGAATAAAGTGTTTGCTTCTGCAAGAGATGTGTGAATTACTGCATGTTTGTGGTTAAATGTGTAGAGAGAGAAGAGGAAACCGTATGATAGCATTTCTAAAGTGATGCTCTTAACTCAACGTACAATCAGTTGTAAAGTTAAAAATCCACAGCGTGAATTGAGATCTTACAAATGATGTGTTGATTTTTAGGGATATAGAGTGAATCTGTTTATGTGCACAGACATGAATCACACACCAGGACGAAGCAAAGAAGATTTGCTCTAAACCTCTTTTGTGCTCAAAAATCCACACTGAGTGTCTTCTGTACTGAGAACATCTTAAGATTTTAGTTTTCATCACTTTCACTAAAGAATCAAAATCGTCTGTAAACTAAACTGATAATGTTTGACCAGCCGTTACAAGTTTAGTTGTGTGTCATCCGTCTTTGTGATACAAAGACTCTCAGCACGTTTGCATTAGTTCTAGATTTATGTATCAAATATAATACAGGACTTTTCTAATAAGTGATTTAATACAATTGTGTTTTTATGTTTAGTATGAAGAACACTGAAATGTGTTGTTCACATCCTACTGTATCCGCACCACGTGCACCAAATGTTCAACTGAACTTCATCACAAAAACAAATCAAACATATAAAGAAACAAAGTCAACTCACCAATCAGAGTCCATGAGCACAACACAAGAGATGTGTAAAGCATTTTCTGTTGTTGTGAAATAAAACACGTTTTAAAAAGACCAAAAGTGAGTAAAACTCCATGGAAGTGTTGCATTAATGTCGTTTCAGAGCATTTGCAGAGACTTCAATGTTATTTTGAAGTTGACAGGAGGTGGAGAGGTGTGGTTTTCAAATGTGGTTTTAAGTGTGTGAACTAGTGACAAAACCTCTCATCATATGCCTGATGGATTGAGAAGTCATTTTAGCAAGTGTTTTCAGTGGATTTTAAACAGGGACTGCATGTCTTTATATATAAACACAATTGTAGAACATAAATCATGTGTAATATAACACTGTATTTGGTTGTTCAAAAGGAGTAAACGCCAGAGACAGAACATAAAATGAAATCTCCTGCAGTTCCCTCAGATGAACACTAGATGTCACTAACACGCAGTGATGGATCCCCACGAAGAAGAGTTTCTGTCATTAAAAACAAATCTTTAATATTTTGACATAAAATGTGACTGTAGACTTAAAAAATCCTCTCGCAACACAAAACCTCCTTTTCAGTCTTAAAAATCATTTGTTCTTACCGGCGGGCAAGGATTTCCTCACCACAAAGTTTATTTACATTTACAGTAAACTGTTTAGAATTCTTGATTAATAGATCGTTTAAGCAACACATAGATAAAACATAATGTTCGCAATGTATATTTAGATATTTTTTTTTATGTGACGATTAATGCTCAAGTTGTCCTGAGCTGTGTCGGCGCATGCGCAGAGGGAAGCCTCAAGGGCACGTCTCGCATCGCAATATTTAAATGTATTGAAAACAGGCAATAATAATGATATAATAAGTCATATTTTAGTTTTGTGTTATTAAAACGCACAGGTGAGTTTGCTGAATATCTGAAAAGCATCTGCTCTGTAGAAACATCTGATAAGATGAACAGTTTTTAACTCCAATATAAATCATAAACATCTCTCAGACATCTTTTAGACGTCTATATGACATCTGACAGCACTCGTCTCAGAGACGTATTGCAGATGAGCAAACAATGACTTACAACCCAAGACTTTTCCCAGATAGCACAATCCATCTGGCAAACGCCTATTTGACGTCTGCATTTACATAGTTTTCTCATCTGCAATACGTTTCGGAGACGTCTTAACGTCTATAATACATCTGTTTAAGATCTGGAGGTCTGCTGTGTAAAAACATCTGCTAAACATCTTAGAAAGAGCAGCTTTACATCCATTCTACATCATAAACATCTGACAGACATCTTTTAGATGTCTATATGACGTCTGACAGCACACGTCACTGAGACATATTGCAGATGAGCTTAATGTATTGTAAATGTCTTGCCGATGTAAATGCAGACGTCACATAGACGAAAGCCAGATTGTTCTGTGTTCTTCCAGGTTTCAGTTCCATAGATCAGTTCCTAATTTAGGGAGTTGTCTTCTTCCTGTATACGCACTTGTTCATGTTGGAAAGACTCTTAAGACATGACGGATCATATATTCATCTTTGCTCTTTCAGTGCTTCTGTCCGGTGAGTATTTAAACGGACATGTTGAATGTGTGTTGATGTTGTTGTCCTTCTGTTAGGGGCTGATCGTGTCTGAGCGAAACCAAGGAAGGACGTTTTTCTTTTTTTGTCGAGAGTGTTGGTGTTTGTGTGTTCAGGTTTCTATATATTGTGGATGGCTCAGTGTTTAAACCACCTACAGAAGGGTTATTAGACATAATAAATGATGTTTATTTGAAAGCCTAAAAACAAGTAAAAAGCACAAAAAGATCATACACAGCTTGTACAGTTTAAGTTCTGTAAGGAAATTGTTTATAAAGTCACACAATGTATAAAACAAACTGGGTGTGTGTTATTTATTTGATTGTTTTGGATATCAGCTTGTGTTTGTGTTGTTCAGGTGTGTTTGGTGCTGATGATGTTGTGAGATTGTCAGTGAATGAGGGAGATTCTGTGACTCTAGACATTAATCCTGATGAAATACACAAAGCTTTGGATTTTATCTGGATTTTTAATGAGGAAGAAACATTCCTAGCAAAGATCGACAGAGAAACACATCAGACCTCAATACCTGGAAACAATGATGAGAGATTCAGAAACAGACTTCAGGTGGATCAGACGGGATCTCTCAACATCGCTGACGTCAGAACCACAGACTCTGGACTTTATAAACTACAGATCAGCAGCAGTTCTGGGATTTCACACAAGAGATTCAATGTTGTCGTCAGTGGTGAGTCAACAATGTTTTCCAGAGTCAAAAATGAAGGTTTTACAGCCACAGTTAGATTTTGTCTTTGAGATGGATTGAGTTTTCATTGGGAGTGAGAGAAGTGCTCTTCTGTCAGGTTTTCTGTTTACAGTTATAAAGATTCTTTCATGTCAGGAGTTTCGGTATCTTGTTTTTCTCGCTCTGAATAGAATCTGTTTCAGTTTTTAAACTCTTTTTCTTCCTCTTTTGTAAGTCATGTGTGTGTCATGTGCATATCTTACTTCTCCTTCAGTTTTCCCTGTTTTTGACGTCAACAAGAGCATATGCAGTCTCTTCATCTATATGTCCGTCTGTTTTTCTGTCTGAGACTCTATCTGAGTCTTTGTCTATCTCTCTGTCTGTCTGAGTCACTGTCTGCCTGTCTGTCTCTCTTCTCTTTCTTTATGTCTGTCCCTCTCTCTTTCTATCTCTCTTTCTGTCTAGCTTTACACACAAGTAGACTGTAGTTGATAAATGAAAATGAAATAATTTACACAGAATAATATTCATATCATGTTTTGATTGAGATGTTTTGAGATATGAATGACAGGTGTTTGTCTTTAGCCGAGACAGAGTTCAATCGGACGTCACCCTGGATGATAACTGGACCAGTTTTATCAATAACACTGGTCCTGATGCTGCTGGTCTCTTTTATAATATAGCCTACAAGCACTGCAGGAAAGTAACAGATTCAGTGACTTTATTACATGTGATTATTAAGAACATATTCAAATCAGTGTTTAGAGTCAGCACTGCTGACATGTGTCTGTATTTGTGTGTGTGTCTTTGTGTGTCAATAAGTTACTTTAATACATTGTAGTTAATTATGAATGTCTCTTTTGCACGTGAAGTAAAACCTGAAAAAGCCTCTGATGATTCCAATGGTGATCTGTTGTTTGTCTAATACAACCTTGGGACACATTTTCGTTGTCTTCTCTGTGTACTGTCTGAAAATGTCTAATACCGGCACTCATGATTAGTGTCGTCTTAAGATGAATCATTTGTTATATAGCTTAAGATAAAAGCATCTGCACAATGAATGAATGTATTATGAGAGCTCTGTAAAAAATAAACTTGAGTTGAATCTGAGCGATCTGAGCAGTACACGGTCAACAAACAACATTGGTGTACTGGAAAGAATCTATAATTAAAGTAAAACATTTATTGTTAATTGTTTCTGTAAATATGCAAACTTGACACTAAATTAAACCAAAAGAAATGAATTGAATAAAAGTACAAAACGACATATTCATTCTTCCTGATCTTTATTTTTTAATCACATTCTTGGTGCTGTGTTTTATTTTGTAGGCGACAGTCAGTCATAAAATGTCATTGCTTGCCACACTGCATGATGTCTCAAATAAATAAACATATTTGAATTGTAAAAAATGACCATGATTGTGCCACTTTTCTTTAATGCATGTTTGAGAGCAATGGCGCCCCCTTGTGGTCCCCTTAAGCACCTCGCGTGTCTAGAGGACAGACTCTGTGTTGTGAATCATTGAATAAAACAAAAACATTTTTTGCTTTTCACAAAAGTCTAAAGAAAGAAGAAATAGTGCCAAGAAGCAGTCGCAGACCTTTCAATTAAAATGAATAGATCACATGATCCAGAAGATACATGTAAGACTTTGGAGAGAACTGTCAGGGAATGGAAGACTGGATCAAGGTCTCATGATGACTTCTGTGTACACCACATCCTCCTCTTTAACTCTCTGTGAACCAGAAGATATAACAAAACAGAGTATGAAACACTATATACGTTTTATTAGTGATGTGTATTTCGCAGATCTAGGAAACAAGCTGTTGAAACGTGTGAAACTAATCTGTGAAGATGCATCTTTGATAGATGTGTTATCAGCTTTTTCTTAATATCACGTCTTCCACGGTTGCAATTGTTAATGTCCTTTATTGGGGCGGTAACCAAAAATGAACTATGGTTTTGTTGCAATAAATATAGTTTAAAAATGACATTTGTAGTTGTGGTTATACAAATGATAATCAATTTGACCCGAGTTTTTACTTAAATAAAACAATGTGCGACCTTTAGAGAATCCTAACACATTCTACGAGCGTATGGTTTAAATCAGTTGTCTTTTATCAGCAGTTTGACATTTAATGGTTGTTATTGATTATTTCCTCTGAAACATATTTATTATTTTACCTTTATGTGTTCGTTGTGTTTGTAGAATGTTGTGTCAGCGTAAGTGATGTAAGTGACGTCATCCTCACAGCTCTGAACTGTAACAACAATGATAAAATGACAGATCTCTACATATATTGTAACTTTAAATCATCAAAAGTTTTTCCAATAGAAACAGCGTTAGAATATTTATAGTGCATGACATTTTCTATCAAAAGGTGCTGAATTAAAATATAATTAATAATAAAAACTGTGATCAACATTTACCTTCTTCACGTGTGTTTGTGTGTTTTCTGCAGATGAAGAAGATCAGAAGTGCAGTTACAATCATCACACATCCAACAACAGCACAACACATCACAACTATATAACTCGAGTGTGTTCTTCCTGATGGACTATAAACATCTTCTGGAATGATAAACAACAACAACAACACTTTCAAGTTTCATCTTGTTTATTGATGTCACAAAAATAAATGCCGCACATTAACTTTGAAAATTCTGACTTAACTCTTTAAGTTCCACATTTGTTTGCTTCAGTATTTTTTCATGTGGGAACATCCGCCCACTTCACACAGAAATAAAACCCTGTCACTTATATATAAACTGTAGACACAAACAAATGATGCTAAAAGTTCTCGGATCCGTATAGGCTTTAACTTGAGATCACACTTCATGTGTAGACTTTAACCTGAGATCACGCTTGCGGCGTGTGATAGCTACAAATCGTCTGCATTTGAGTGGGATTTCTTGTACAAGATGACACGCAATATTATACAAACCAAATTTACATTAATTCAGATGCATTGACTCAATGTGTTGCCGTATAAATGTTGAAACATTGCAGTAAATGTTGTCTACCATGTGTAAATCACTGAACAATGGTCTCACCTGTCACACCTGAACTCTCTGATGATGAAGATGGAGTTTGTGTAGTTTGACTGAAACTGACAGCAGTGGAAACTGGAAAATATTAGACAATCACTAAAATGTGTTGCTTAATCTGACATTGTGAGATTTTGTTGTGATCATTAAGACTGAAAAAAAGAAAATCAACATAAAATATGATTCATATTATTTAATCACAAAACTCAATATAAATATCAAAGTTTAAATGACACATTAAACTCACCAGTAACAGTGAGATTGAAATTCTCTGTTTTATGATTATTTCCAATGTTCATGATCAGTGTATAAAGTCCAGAGTGTTGAGATGTGATGTGTGTGATGGTGAGATCTCCAGTCTGATTGTTCATCTTCAGTCTGTCTCTGAATATCTCAGTGTTATTATCTTCATATATGGGATTAATATTGACTGATCTCTTCATTCTGGCGATGAGAGGACCGTTTACTCCAAACCTCCACTCTACAGTATCATCACGTGTCTGTATGTGAGTGAGATCAGTGTGTAGAGTAACAGAATGTCCCTCCATCACTGACACTGACTTCACTTCATCACCAAACACACCTGAACAACACAAACACAATCACACAATTATTTTCATAAACACACTTTAAAAGTGTGTCTGTAAAACATTCGTCTTAATCATGAAGTCTAAAACAACACTTAAAGATTTTAGGTGAGTTCACACTTGAGATGCACAAACTGAAAAGAAAGTATCACCAAACACACAATTCATTTGTGACAACACCATCTCTCATACCAGACACGACACATTTGCCCGGCTCACACCCAGACGTTACACCACCGATGAATAAAGTGTTTGCTTCTGCACGACATGTGTGAATTTTTGCATGTTGTGCTCGTTTTGTGGTTTTATACGTAGAGATGGAAATTGTGCGTAAGTATTTGTAAAGTGTGATGCTCTCAACTCAACATTGAATAAGTTGTGAAAGCGTGAAAAGAGATCTTAAAAACATCATCTCAACACAAACATGTCGATTTAAAAGATCAATCACAGAAAAACACAAATCACACATTTGTGTTACATCACACTAATATTACATCATCAATTGAGTTTGAGTGTTTATTATTGTTCAAATAAGTCGATCGAGTCAATAAGCACAGATATTCAAACTATATTTGATAAATCCAGACGTCATTAATAAGAGATCCATTAAAGAATATTTGCTCTATAAGAAATGAAACTCCTCTTGTGTGTCTTCTAGCATCTTTATTAACAACATTTGAGCTTTTGTTTTTTTATCACTTTCTCTGAATAACTACAAACTAAAGTAAAAGTGTTTGATCAACGACTAAAAGTTTATTCATCTGTGTTTTGATCATGGACTCTCACATTAGTTATAGATTTTATAAATGCTTGAATTTTTTAAAGCATGTGCATTATGTGATATATGAATGCTTAAATGTTTGTCATTTATATGATTTCATGTGTTTTTATGTTTAGTATCATGAAATGTGTAATGTGTTGCTCTCCGACTATTTCATAAAGTGTTCAACTAAACAAAAATATAGAAATAAAGTCAACTTACCGATCAGAGTCCACAAGCACAACACAAGAGATGTGTAAAGCATTTTCTATTGTACAGTTGTTGTGATGTTGTGAAATAATAACTCTCTTAAACACTATACAAATACTACAAATAATCCAAACACAATGCTGCATTAATGGCGTTTCAAAGCACTTCTGGAAACGTGTAGTTATATCTTCACTGAAGTGATCAGAAGGAGGAGAGATGTGGTTTTAAGATGTGAATTTGACCCTCCTGTAGTTTCCTCAGATGAACACCAGATGTCACTAATACACGGCGATAGAATGTCATGATGAAGTGTTCGTACAATGATCTTTTTTATATTTTAACATCAATAAAGTCACTGTAGATTAAAACACAATACTGTCGAAAGTCACAACCTTCTATCAAGTGAAAAATTATAATTTAGTCAATCTGTAACTTATTTCCTCACGAGTGTATTTTATATTTACAGTTCCATCTAAACCATTTTAATTCTTGATTATCAACATGTTTATAAATTAAATAACGTAATGTTTGTTATGTATGTGAGTATTTGTTCAATGTGACGAGGATAAATGTGTCCGATTACTTACACCTGCGCGTCTTTGTTTCTGCGCATGCGCAGTGAGAAACATACAAGTGTACGTCGCGTGTCAGTAGACCCTCCTTTTCAAGTATTAATTCTTAACAAATATTTAATCGTATTCCAATGTATTAAATACAGCACTACTTTATTTATATTGATAAAGTTTTATACTATATAAAAAGTATGTGTATATATTACTTTAATGTATATATTAAAGCATGTGATTGAACACTTGTAAACACGAAAAGGGAGAAATAGTAGAAATGATTTGTGTATTATGATGTGAATCAGAATGACAGGTTTCATTGAGTGTTTAAGATTTTATTAATAAGTATATAACGTGATCTCAGTCTCCTGATGCAGTTTCATCATCTCACCACCAGAGGTCACAATATCACAGCACTGACTGCAGACATTCACACGACTGCTGTTCAATGATCGGCCTACAGGTGCTTGTGTGGGTCTCGTGATATAAATGTTATTAATTATAAATGGAAAGTCAAATACATCCTTGTTTTAAATACTAAATTTAATAAAAAAGTTTACTTTAATTAGTTGAAATGTTGTAATATGTGTAAAGCACCTCTGTCATCTCAGAGTCCTGTAAGAAAAAAGAATTATGGGATGTAAGAAGCATTCAACAGACTGATCCAATAGAAACACAGTTAAAGATCCTTCACCTGTGTGTTGTGTTTGAAGAATGTTGAATCACAGCAGATGTTTTGTTTGTCATGAGTCTGATCTGTAACAGATCACATGTTTTATCTGTCTGATCATCACTTGATATAACAAACACTTTGTCACTTTTTACTATAATATATATGACATAGTTATGTAAATAAACTACTGCACACAAGTTGATAGTGTTCTTCTCGTCTGACAGTATCTATGATCAGTTGTCATTTACCTTCTTGTTGTGTGTTTGTGTGTTTTCTGCAGATGAACAGAAGCGCAGCTCCAATCATCACACATCCAACAACAGCAGTAACACAAGAGATCACAACTATCTGAACTGAAAAAAAACCTCCATTTGGAATGCTGATTGGAATAATAAACAAATAAATGAAAACATTGGTTTACTCGACATATACTGTCAAACTGTGTGTGTGTGTTTGTGTGCATGTGTGTCTGGGTGTGTGTGTGGAGCGCTACCCTTATCCCTTCCAACCTAGCAACACCCCTGAGCATGTGTTTACCTGACACACCTGAACTCGCTGATGATGATGATAATGGTGATGATGATGATGAAGATGATGGAGTTTGTGTTGATTCACTGATACTGACAGCAGTGGAAGCTGAAAAATATCAAAGAATCACAGAAATATAAATAAATCATTAATAAAGAAAATAGATGCTTGATTTGTCACTGTGACACTTTATTGTGATTGTTACTTAAAAAAATAGAATTTATGATGTAACATATCATGTCAAATAAAACATATTTAATTCATAATCTCATTATAAATATCACACAGTAAAACTCTACTCACCATTAACATTAAGACTGAAATTCTTCTTTGTCAGTTTATTGTTTATTATAGTCAGTAGATGATAAAGTCCAGAGTGTTGAGATGTGATGTGTGTGATGTTGAGATCTCCAGTCTGATTGTTCATCTTCAGTCTGTCTCTGAATATCTCAGTCTTATCATTATTATATATGGGATTAATATTGACTGATCTCTTGATTCTGGCGATGAGAATGTCTTTAAACCTCCACTCGATCTCGTCATTTGTCTGTATGTGAGTGAGATCAGTGTGTAGAGTAACAGAATGTCCCTCCATCACTGACACTGACTTCACTTCATCACCAAACACACCTGAACAACACAAACACATTCACACGATTATAAATGCAGTGAAGCTTGCAGCGTAAACAAAACGACTGTCTGAATTTCCTAAAGACACGCTGGAAGATGTGGACACAGTTGTTTTGTTATAAGTTATTGTGTAATCAATCTTGTGAGGCTTGAGCATGATGGATGCGGTCATCGGTCCACCAGAGGTCATGTGCTCCTGCATCAGCTTCACACCCTGATGCTGCACCGCTGGCTGTGAGAGAATTAAGTGTTTGTTTCTGCAAGAGATGTGTGAATTACTGCATGTTTGTGGTTAAATGTGTAGAGAGAGAAGAGGAAACCGTATGATAGCATTTCTAAAGTGATGCTCTTAACTCTTAATTGAGATCATAAAAATGATGTGTTGATTTATAGAGATATAAAGTGAATCTGTTTATGTGCACAGACATGAATCACACACCAGGACGAAGCAAAGAAGATTTGCTCCAAACCTCTTTTGTGCTCAAAAATCCACACTGAGTGTCTTCTGTACTGAGAACATCTTGAGATTTTAGTTTTCATCACATTTACATTACATTTACATTTAGGCATTTGGCAGACGCTTTTAGCAAAAAGCGACTTACATTGCTTTATCCTATACATTTTACATAGGTATTTGAAATCCCCTAGGATCGAACCCACAACCTTGCGCTGGTAACACAATGCTCTTACCACTGAGCTACAGGAAAGCTGTAGCTTTCACTTCACTTTCACTTAAGAATCAAAATCGTCTGTAAACTAAACTGATAATGTTTGACCAGCCGTTACAAGTTTAGTTGTGTGTTATTCGTCTTTGTGATACAAAGACTCTCAGTACGTTTGCATTAGTTCTAGATTTATGTATCAAATATAATACAGGACTTTTCTAATAAGTGATTTAATACAATTGTGTTTTTATGTTTAGTATGAAGAACACTGAAATGTGTTGTTCACATCCTACTGTATCCGCACCACGTGCACCAAATGTTCAACTGAACTTCATCACAAAAACAAATCAAACATATAAAGAAACAAAGTCAACTCACCAATCAGAGTCCATGAGCACAACACAAGAGATGTGTAAAGCATTTTCTGTTGTTGTCAAATAATACAAGTTTTAAAAAGACCAAAAGTGAGTAAAACTCCATGGAAGTGTTGCATTAATGTCGTTTCAGAGCATTTGCAGAAACTTCAATGTTATTTTGAAGTTGACAGGAGGTGGAGAGGTGTGGTTTTCAAATGTGGTTTTAAGTGTGTGAACTAGTGACAAAACCTCTCATCATATGCCTGATGGATTGAGAAGTCATTTTAGCAAGTGTTTTCAGTGGATTTTAAACAGGGACTGCATGTCTTTATATATAAACACAATTGTAGAACATAAATCATGTGTAATATAACACTGTATTTGGTTGTTCAAAAGGAGTAAACGTCAGAGACAGAACGTAAAATGAAATCTCCTGCAGTTCCCTCAGATGAACACTAGATGTCACTAACACGCAGTGATGGATCCCCACGAAGAAGAGTTTCTGTCATTAAAAACAAATCTTTAATATTTTGACATAAAATGTGACTGTAGGCTTAAAAAATCCTCTCGCAACACAAAACCTCCTTTTCAGTCTTAAAAATCATTTGTTCTTACCGGCGGGCAAGTATTTTCTCAAAGTTTATTTTACATGTACAGTAAACTGTTTATAATTCTTGACTAATAGATCGTTTAAGTATCACATAGATAAAACATAATGTTCGCAATGTATATTTAGATATTTGTTTTATGTGACAATAAATGCTTACGTTGTCCTGCGCTTAGCTGCGGGCGCGCATGTGTCTGCGCATGCGCAGAGGGAAGCCTCAAAGTTACGTCGTATTTAAATGTATTGAAAACAGGCAATAATAATGATATAATAAGTCATATTTTAGTTTTGTATTTCGGCACAGGTGCGTTTGCTGAATATCTGAAAAGCATCTGCTGTGTAGAAACATCTGATAAAATGAGAAGTTTATACCTCCAATATAAATCATAAACATCTCACAGACATCTTTTAGACGTCTATATGACATCTGACAGCACTCGTCTCAGAGACGTATTGCAGATGAGCAAACAATGACTTGCAACCCAAGACTTTTCCCAGATAGCACAATCCATCTGGCTAACGCCTATTTGACGTATACATTTACATCTGCAATACATAGTTTTGATGGGCTCTAATGGGATACACTTTGGAGCAGTTGGAAAGGTGTTTATTTTAAAGGAAACCCTTATGCTTCTGTTATAGATGCACTGTATTCCCGAACAGTATAATCTACTTATTAACAATAAGCAAACTGTACTCAAAACTGTCAAAAAGTTAATTTATACTACAACTTTTAAGTGTTTTTAACAATTTTGATATTTTGAGTTCAAGGGACACAAAAATAAGAAGTCACTTAACTCAAAAATGTTAATTATATCTTCCAATGACATCCGAGCTATTCCCAGCATGCTTTGTGTGGACTGTAAAATGGAAGTTAATCTCTAAATAAAGTGTTATTTTATGTATTTTTATCAAAATTACAATAGCAGGAAGCATATAAATGTTTATAAACGACATTACTGATTTTAATGAAGTTATCCGTTATGTAAACGAATAGAGCATTTGCTTAGGAGGAAAACAAAAAAACAATTTTGATCTGAAGACATTACGCTGGTAACAATTTAACTGTAAATAGCTATTGTTCCTAGATGACAACATACAGTCGAAAGAAAAAGTATGTGAACCCTTTGGGCTTACTTGGATTTCTTCATAAATTGGTCATAAAATGTGTTCTGATCTTCATCTAAGTCACAACAATATAGAAACACAGTCTGCTTAAACTAATACCGCACAAACATTATACGTTTTCATGTTTTTATTGAACACAACATGTAAACATTTATAGTGCAGGGTGGAAAAAGTATGTGAAACCCTAAACTAATGACTTCTCCAAGAGCTAATTGGAGCCAGGAGTCAGCCAACCTGGGGTCCAATCAATGTGATGAGATTGGATGTGTTGATTAAAGCTGGCCTGTCCAATAAAAAACACACACCAGTTTTGAGTTTGCTGTTCTGAAGAAGCGTTGTCTGATGTGAACCATGCCTCGCACAAAAGAGCTCTCAGAAGACCTACGATCAAGAATTGTTGACTTACATAAAGCTGGAAAGGGCTACAAAAGTATATCTAAAAGCCTTGATGTACATGTGTCCACGGTAAATTAGATTGTCTACAAATGGAGAAAGTTCAGCACTGTTGTTACAGTCCCTAGGCGTGGTCGTCCTGTAAAGATGACTGCAAGAGCACAGCGCAGATGCTCAATGAGGTGAAGAAGAATCCTAGAGTGTCAGCTAAACACTTACAGAAATCTCTGGCACATGCTAACATTTTTGTTGACAAATCTACAATAAGGAAAACATTAAACAAGAATGGACTTCATGGGAGGACACCACGGAGGAAGCCGCTGCTGTCCAAAAAAAACATTGCAGCACCTTTGAAGTTTGCAAAAGAGCACCTGGATGTTCCACAGCACTACTGGCAAAACATTCTGTGGACAGATGAAACCAAAATTGAGTTGTTTGGAAAGAACACACAACGCTATGTGTGGAGAACAAAAGGCACAGCACACCGACATCAAAACCTCATCCCAACTGTGAAATATGGTGGAGGGGGCATCATGGTTTGGGGCTGCTTTGCTGCCTCAGGCCCTTGACGGATTACTGTCATCGATGGAAAAATGAATTCCAAAGTTTATCAAGACATTTTGCAGGAAAACTTAAGACCATCTGTCCGCCAATTGAAGCTTAACAGAGGATGGACGATGCAACAGGACAACGACCCAAAGCATAGAAGTAAATCAACAACAGAATGTCTTCAACAGAAGAAAATACGCCTTCTGGAGTGGCCCAGTCAGAGTCCTGACCTCAACCCGATTGAGATGCTGTGGCATGACCTCAAGAGAGCGATTCACACCAGACATCCCAAGAATATTGCTGAACTGAAACACTTTTGTAAAGAGGAATGGTCCAAAATTTCTCCTGACCGTTGTTCAGGTCTGATCTGCAACTATAGGAAACGTTTGGTTGAGGTTATTGCTGCCAAAGGAGGGTCAACCAGTTATTAAACCCAAAGGTTCACATACTTTTTCCACCCTGCACTATGAATGTTTACATGTTGTGTTCAATAAAAACATGAAAACGTATAATGTTTGTGCGGTATTAGTTTAAGCAGACTGTGTTTCTCTATTGTTGTGACTTAGATGAAGATCAGAACACATTTTATGACCAATTTATGAAGAAATCCAAGTAAGCCCAAAGGGTTCACATACTTTTTCGTTCAACTGTAGATAGTTGAAACTTAAGTAAATGTAAAATGAGTTTATTTAAAATGAACTATTTTAGTTCACTATACTATACTTTAGTTTACTTTACTCAAAATAATTGATAAAATTAACTTTTATCAACTTAATTGCTGTGTGGTAAGACGTTTTCACAAATGTTTTGAGTTATCTTAAATTACGGGGATCTGATTGTCACCTTGACATGATGTAAAATATAACAAGGACTCCAAAGGTAATATACACCTTAATTTTTTGTGTGTTTTCTACATTGGGGTGGCAGATGGGGGGGGCGCCAATACTGATCTTGCACATTTTACGTGCTACAGTCAGTACATTATCATTATAATCTGTAATGCAATGTTCACTCACTGTCTCTGTGATTCACTGAGTTCTTCAGTTTCGTTCAGGCACTCAAGGGACGACACGTTCACAGGAACTCTTGACACACAGTTGCATCAAAAGTTCAACACAACACTGCTTCTGGAGTTAGAAAATCATCTATAACCTCAATGAAATCAGGAGAAGATGAGACAATAAGTTACTTTAATGCATTGATGTTAATTATGAAAGTTCTCTGTGTAAACTGTGAAATATAAATATAAAAACAAGCCTTTGATGATTCCAATTGTGATCTGTTGTTGTGTAATATAACCTTGGGACACATTTTCGTTGCCTTCTCTGTGTACTGTCTGAATATGTCGATTGTGTCGCATTGAGATGAATCATTTGTTGTATAGCTTTAGATAAAAGCGTCTGAGCATGTTAACAAACAACATTGTTGTACTTTGAAGATTATAGCATTAAGTAAAGTAAAGTAAAACATCAAGGAAACAATTGTGGTGACAAAATGGCAAACGATTGTCCAAACTGTGAGATGTGTTTAGGACACGTTTTAAAACACATCAGTAGTTCTGTTAATATGCAAACTTGACACTAAATTAGACCCAAAGAAAAGAAAAAGTTGAAACATTCTTCTTGATCCTCATTTTTTATTCACATTCTTGGTGCTACTTTTGTTTTGTAGACTACAGTCATATAAAATGTCTTCGCTTTCCACAATGTATTATGTCTCGAACATTAAATATAAAGTTGAAGCATAATCAATGACAGTGCTTGTGATACTTATTCATCTTTGAGAGCATTTGCGCCCCCTTGTGGCCACCTTTACGTGTACAGCGGACTGACGATGTATTTTTTGCTTTGCATGAAAGTCTAAAGAAAGAAGAAATAATGCCGGGAAGCTGTCGCAGCACTTTTAAATAAAACATATATAGACATGATCCAGATAAGAAATGCAAAAATGTTTGAGAAAACTGTCAAGGTCTCATGATGACTTCTGTGTACACCACATCCTCCTCTTTAACTCTCTGTGAACCAAAACAGAAGATACAACAGATAAAAGACTGATATGAAACATAAAACATATGTCATGTTTATTGGTGTTTATTTGTACAGATCTAAAGGAGAAAGTATTTGCAATAGTTATAACTCTGTTTGTTCACACTGATGAGATGTTTCACAGGAAACCATGGACGAGTGAAACTAATCTGACACATGTCAAGATACCTCTCTAGTCTGAGAGATGTGTCATGAGCTCGTTTTCTTATATAACGTGTTGGCAGGGCGGAGATAAACTATGGTATAGTTTCAATAAATATAGTATAAACATGATATTTGTTGTTAGTTGTGGTTATACAAATGATAATCAATGCATCAAAAACATACACTTTTACTATCATATAAGAAAGAAACCATTTTGACACATGGTGCGATCTTTAGAGAATCCTACAGATGAGCGTAGTTCAGATCTGTCGTCTTTGATCATTTCATGACTATTGTGGTCGATTCTTTCCTCTGAAACAATTCTGTCAGTGTTTATTTATTATTTTACCTTTATGTGTTTGTTGTGTTTGTAGAATGTCGTATCAGCGTAAGTGATGTAAGTGACGTCATCCTCACGGCTCTGAACTGTGGTAACATAATGGCAGATTTCTACATATTTTGTAACATGAAATCATAGTTTTCCAATGAGAATGTTCATAGTGCTTGACATTTTCTGTATATAACGTGTTGAATTAAAAGTATAAGTAATAATAAAAACTCTGATCATCATTTACCTTCTTCATGTGTGTTTGTGTGTTTTCTGCAGATGAAGAAGATCAGAAATGCAGTTACAATCATCACACATCCAACAGCAGCACAACACATAAGAACTATGTAACGCACGTGTGTTCTTCCTGATGGACTATACACATCTTCTGAAATGATAAACAACAACAACAACACTTTCAAGTTTCACCTGTTTATTGAGATCACAAAAATAAATGCCGCACACAAACTTGGGACTTTATACTGTATTTGTGTGCTACAGTGTTTTTTCATGTGGGACACCAACGCAGTTCACACAAAAATTAAAACACAGTCACTTATGTATAAAGTGTGAACACAAACACAATATGTTCAAAGTTGCCCATCTTACATCCATTGTAGACTTAACTTGAGATCACGCTTGCGGCTTGTGATACCAACACATTTTCATAAAGAATCAACTCGTCTGCATTCGCCTGTGATTTCTTGTGTAACGTGATACGCAAAATTATACAAACCGTATTTACAAACATAATTCAGATGCATTCCCTCATTGTGCTGCCACAGCTCCTTCTGCTCATCTCCCAAAGCCAAACATTGCAAGAATTGTTGTGCACCGTGTGTAAATCACTTGCTCACCTAACACACCTGACACATTCTCTGATACAGATGATGATGATGATGATGATGATGATGATGATGGAGTTTGTGTAGATTCACTGATACTGACAGCAGTGGGAGCTGAAAAATATTAAAGAATAAGAGAATTGTTTTGCTTTATCTGACACTGTGAGACTTTATTGTGTATTGTGACTAAAAGCATAAAATATTATTTATAATATTTAATCCACAAGCTCAATTAAACTCACCATAAACAGTGAGATTGAAATTATAGGTTATCTGATTACTTCCAATGTTCATTTTTAGATGATAAAGTCCAGAGTGTTGAGATGTGATGTGTGTGATGGTGAGATCTCCAGTCTGATTGTTCATCTTCAGTTTGTCTCTGAATATCTCAGTCTCATCATATATATGATTAATATTGACTGATCTCTTGATTCTGGCGATGACAGGACCGTTTACTCCAAACCTCCACTCAACAGAATCATGTGTCTGTATGTGAGTGAGATCAGTCTGTAGTGTAACAGATTCTCCCTCCATCACTGACACTGACTTCACTTCATCACCAAACACACCTGAACAACACAAACACAATCACACAATTCTTTTCATAAACACACTTTAAAAGTGAGTCGGTCAAACGTTCGTCTTAATCATGAAGTCTAAAACAACACTTAAACATTTTAGGTGAGTTCACACTTGAGATGCACAAACAGAAAAGAAAGCATCACCAAACACACAATTCATTTAATCCAGCACATCTCCCATACTAGACACGACACATTTGCCCGGCTCACACCCAGACGTTACACCACCGGCTGTAGATGAATAAAGTGTTTGCTTCTGCACGAGATGTGTGAATTTTTGCATGTTGTGCTCGTTGTGTGGTTTTATATAGAGATGGAAATTGTGCGTAAGTATTTGTAAAGTGTGATGCTCTCAACTCAACATTGAATAAGTTGTGAAAGCGTGAAAAGAGATCTTAAAAACATCATCTCAACAAAAACATGTCGATTTAAAAGATCATTTACAGTAAAACACAAATCACACATTTGAATGAATAACTAAAAACTAAAGTAAAAGTGTTTGTGCAACAACTTAAAGTTTATTCATCTGTGTTTTGATCATGCACTCTCACATTAGTTATAGATTTTTATAAATGCTTGAAGTTTTTAAAGCATGTGCATTATGTGATATATGAATGTTTAAATGTTTGTCATTTATGTGATTTCATGTGTTTTTATGTTTAGTATCATGAAATGTGTAATGTGTTGCTCTCGTACTACTGCATAAAGTGTTCAACTAAACAAAAATATAGAAATAAAGTCAACTTACAGATCAGAGTCCACAAGCACAACACAAGAGATGTGTAAAGCATTTTCTATTGTACAGTTGTTGTAATGTTGTGAAATAATAACTCACTTAGACACTATACAAATACTACAAATAATCCAAACACAATGCTGCATTAATGGCGTTTCAAAGCACTTCTGGAAACGTGTAGTTACATCTCGACTGAAGTGATCAGGAGGAGGAGAGATGTGGTTTTAAGATGTGAAATTGACCCTCCTGCAGTTTCCTCAGATGAACACCAGATGTCACTAATACACGGCCATAGAATGTCATGATGAAGGGTTCGTGTCAGTAAAATCATCTTTTTTATATTTTAACTATCTAAGAGGTCACTCTAGATGAAAAACACAATACTGTCGAAACTCATAATCTCCTCTTCAGTATAAAATGAGCGTTTATTCACTTTGTAACAACTATTTGTATTTTACATTTACAGTTCCATTTAAACCGTTTTAATTCTTGATTATCAACATTTGTATGCATTTTAATAACGTAATGATTGTTATGTATGTGAGTATTTGTTCTATGTGACGAGGATAAATGTGAGCGATGACTTACACCTGCGCGTCTTTGTTTCTGCGCATGCGCAGGGAGAAGCCTCCAACAAGTGTACGTCGTGTGTCAGTAGACTCTCCTTTTTCAAGTATTAATTCTTAACAAATATTTAATCGTATTGCAATATATTAAAAACAGAACGACTTTATTTATAGTAATACAGTTTTATAATTTATTAAAGTATGTGATTGAACAGTTGTAAACACGAACAGGACGATTATTTTATTTCGTCCATTTAGTCGTGTCTACAGTATGAATGATTTGTGTATTATGATATGACACAGAATGAGAGGTTTTATTAAGTGTTTAAGATTTTACTGATGAGTATATTAAGTGATCACAGTCTACTGATGCGGTTTCATCATCTCACCACCAGAGGTCACAATATCACAGCACTGACTGCAGACATTCACATGATCAGCATACAGGTGCTTGTGTGGGTTTCATGATAGAAATGTTATTAATAATAAATGGAAAGTCAAATACATCGCTGTTTTAAATGATAAATTCAATAAAAAAAGTTGTTAAGTTTAATTAGTTGAAATGTTGTAATATGTGTAAACCACACATATTACAAACACTTTGTCACTTTTTAATATAATATATATGACATAGTTATGTAAATAAACTACTGCACACAAGTTGATATTGTTCTTCTCGTCTGACAGTATCTCTGATCACTAGTAGTTGTCATTTACCTTCTTGTTGTGTGTTTGTGTGTTTTCTGCAGATGAAGAAGATCAGAAGAGCAGCTACAATCATAACACATCCAACAACAGCAGTAACACAAGATATCTCTAGCTTAAAACATTTCAAGTGCTCTCATTCCCGATCATCGACATGTTTAGTCAGTAAATAACATAATGTTCTTTATATGGGTATTTGTTTTTTGTGACGTCATTGCCTGCGCTCTCCTGCGCGTACGTGAATGTTTGCGCGTTCACAGACAGATACACTTCTCGACGGAGTTCCGCATCAGAGTCATTCTTTTCTAAAATTCCTATTCTTCTTCTTGTACAGGTATTAATGCATTAAAAACACACATTACACATTGATTGTAGGGTTAGAGTGATTTATGAATGTACTTCGTAACCTCAGAATGTACTTTTAGTTTTATACTTCATTACAGGTGTCGGCCTGTCGTTAGCATAGTTATCACGATTAATCTTTGAATAAATGTAAGATTTGTGCGGGGATGCATAATTGAGTATGAGTTAAGTGTGTTTTTCTCATCGTTTTTATATTAACTGAATCGAATACGTTTGAAGTGTTAGACTTTTTAAAGGTTTTGCTTTATGAATAATCATTAATAATTATTTTAATAAGATTGTGTGGGATTGTTATCATCGACAGTTTTAGATTAACGTTACTGTAAACGTGCTTTCTGATCCATATGATCATGTCAAACACATTAAAGTGTTATTAGGAATGTTTGGCTTGTTTTCATATTCATAATGTTGCCATGACCAAGATGTCTTACACTTTCCCCTGATAGCACTCATACATCTGGGAGATGTCTATTTGATGTCTGCATTTAGAATAGACCTTTATTATTTATTTATTTATTATAGACCTTTATTTTGTAATGTTTGCTCATCTTCTGCAATACGTCTGTGAGACGTCTGCTGTCAGATGTATAAAGACATCTAGAAAATATTTGTAAGATGTTTATGTTTATTTAGAATGGATGGCAAAGTGTATTTTCTGAGATGTTTATCAGATGTTTTTTTACATGTGAAACTAAACACAACAGGCTGAGCTTTGCGACCACCTGCACATACAGCACAGAATACTTTCGTTTCTATCACAACACAGTTCATGGACACCCGTGACCTGTAGCTCGCTTTTCTCTTGCTGCCCTAAATATTATTTTATGTTGTACAGAAAACATCACAAAAGAAGATTTCATCAAACAACCCATCAGCTCAACTCAAGTCAACAGCATGAAGATCGCCAACATTTGTTTGTTCTCTCTTATTTTGAATGGTAAGCTTATATATTCTTATAGCTTTGTGGTTTGTTGCTCTTTCAGTCAGTGGATCTGTTCATAACGACAAATCAAATTTAATGACCTGTATGTTTTCGAATTCATAGTTTACTTATTTGCCTCAAATGTTTGGCTTTCTGAAATATGTGTGTTTTGCAGTCATGCATGTATCTTCAGTTATAAAGCAGTGCTCTCTGGCAAAAATATGTTATAGATAAAAAATATATATTATAGATATAGACGTCAAAACGTAATCTTATAGTGTTCACCTGAATCCGTGTCATAAGCCCCTAAACTACAAAACGTTTATTTTACTGTACAATGCAAGATGACGTCTGTAAAGACATCTGAACATTGTCTGAGCGGTCGGACAGGTTTCTACTTTTTCCATCTCGTCCAAGATCATAGCATACATTTTATGAGAAATAGGATTGAACCCATTGACCACACCTCAGGAAAATATTCACATTATGTCTGTCAGCTCATGGATCTGCCAATATTAGTCTTTGGACTCTCCGGATATTTCAAGTCTCCTTTATTGTCATCTGTACGTGACACAGTGAAATTCTTGCTTCATCCAACTGGGGCAGAAGGTCATGAGAGAAGCAGTCACAACTGAATACATGAAAATCAAGCATCTACTACTTTTAAATGGATAGTTTAGACTACATCTGTCATCATTTATTCTCTCTTGTGTCTTTGTAAATCTGTGAGGAAATTTGTTGAGAAATTCATGTTATAACATAGAGACGAGGAAATGATGACAGAAATCTTTTACATATTTACTTACACATTCTCATTCTCATTGTGTACATGTGCTGCTGTGTAGTTATATGTAAATATTGCGTCATTCCTTATATGGTTAAACACTTGTACAGAAATGTTTTACTGTGCAAATGTGTACAAGAAATGTCTCTTGTATTGTAATTATTTGTTACTTGTAATCTACATATCTGTCATACTGCCATGATGGCTGGAACTAGGGGTGGGCGATTTAGAAAAAAAATTCAAATCACGATTTTTTCCAGATAGATCACGATTCGCGATTTTATCGTCAAGTTGTTTTTAAGACTATTTTGCAAATTAAAAGGGCTTCAATACAGCCAAACTAAGTCCCCATATAAAAATATACTCTTTACCATTTATATTTTGAAGAATATTTTAATCAAGTTAATATTTAATGCAAGTGCAAGACCATAAATAAGCTGTTAGCAAAAAACTTTACATTTTGAATTTTGTTTTTCATCTTGTTGCGGCACTCGGAGTAAAGCTGTGGAATGGGCGCGGAGGATAAATATTTTTGTCTGGGTATTTCGTAACGTGGATCTACGACTTTGAGCAGTTTTTTAAAGCCCTCATTTTCCACAGTCTTTATGGGAATCATGTCTTTGGCCAGGTAAAATGCGACCGCGTCAGTGTCATCTTTCCAGCGCTTGATCATTCTGTCATACGGATACGGAGTTCCTTTCTCAAATGGTTCTTTCGCTAAAGTCGTTGTTTAAGCCTTTTAGTTTCCGTATGCTTGGTTGTACCTGATTTACTCGCGTGGGATCCCTTTATAATTTGACTGTCGGCATACTCTGTTAAAAAGGTTGTTAAAAAGGTTCGTTGTGTTGCCTTACGACGCTCGAATCTTATCATTGCCACATTTGCAAATAACTGTTGTTTGGGCCGTGTCAGTTGGGGAAAACCCAAACCATTTCAATATTACTGATGTAGAATTGTTTTTTAGGGACCAAGTCCTCCGTGTTTCCCTCTATCATCACTGACCGCGTCACTTAATCTTATTGAATTCACAAGCAACGTACGAGCTTGTTAACATGGCGCAATCTATCGCAAGTATGTGGACGAATTCTATAGAACAGCACTATATAGGACGATTTAACGATTTTCCCGAAAAAGTGGATCGTGCAGTCATTTTAATCGTCCGCGATCCAATATCGTCATATCGCACACCCCTAGTTGGAACTGCACACAAGTTTTTCACCTACTGTTGCACTTGTGTATGGTTGAGTGACAATAAAGGGATTTGATTTCTCATGAATGTTCCAGGCGCAAACTGGAAGTTACTAGCACCACATATGCGTGTTAAGATTCACACACAACACAATCTAAAGGGGCACTTATTGAAAGTGTAGGAAACTTTCCTCGTCGAAGCAGAGAACAGGAGATGTTGGGATATCTTTCATACAAAAGTTCTCTTTATTGAGGACTCGCTGTGCGCCGCTTTAGTCATCCAAGTCTAACTCTGGTTCAGCACAGTAGAGTTTCATACCATTCAAGGGGGCGTGATACATAGAGGAAGAGACGATTTACACAAAGCAAGTAAATGCAGTACAGGAAATAGGCCATTTCCTGGAATTGTCCTAGCCACGGTCTCATCAGCATAACAGTGTCATTCACATGCATAGGTGCTAATCAAATCAGCTGACAGGATTGCCCACACATTTAACTTGCGACTCTGGTCAGGAAGTGAATAAAGACAAAAGGTAATGTCTCAGACACCTGGGCTGCCTGACTTGATCTTCTTAGAATGTCTTTACCTCAAAATGTGAAACACAATGTACATAACTTTCTTAGTTTATATACTACTACATTGGAAATTAGATATGACATTTTATAAATTTGTAATCCCACAAAAGTTTAGATACAAATATTTGTTATGGTTTTGAAAATAATTATATTCTTATAAGAAAATAAGGACTCCCAAGTCCTTTCTTCTCCAACTGTGTATTTAATTTGAAATATTTTATGGAATCTGACAAAAGTAGTAACTTTATTTTTCGGGCCACAGTATTTTCAATGATAACTTTTCGATTTGTTTTTGTGTCTTAACTGGAAAGACAATAGAGATACACTGGAAAAACTGTAATCTTTCCACGTTAAATGTAAAAAACTGGATTTTTACTTCAAGATTTAATATCAATTTTATGTATTGTTTTGGATGTAAACATGTAAAATTACAAGAAAATCGGGGGATTTCTGTTTTTTAACAAGATGTCTTTTTTCACAGCTTTTGAAATATGGTCAAAAACGATAAAATTATAGAACAAGACACCACATTTACTAGAAAACTGGGGAAAACAATGTAATAGTCATTCTTAGTTAATCTTAATCTTAATAGTCATATTTCATTTTTTTTACGGTCTATTTCTGTTTTTCTAGTTGACAGAAAATTCCACTTTTTTAGGGAATTACAGAACAACAACAATGGAAGAAAGCGGTCTTGCATTTAAACCTGTCAGCGAAAAAGCAAAACCGTCGATCTCCAATTTAAAATATTTAGGATCGGTTATCAATAATAGCAAACATCTTGTTTATAATTGCTATAATGGTAATGCATTCATACATTTGCAAACTGTCTCTGTGTTGTTCAGGTGTGTTTGGTGTTGAAGTGAAGTCAGCGGTGATGGAGGGACATTCTGTTACTCTACACAGTGATGTCATCAAACAGAGAGATGATCTGATCGTTTGGTATTATGGGCCTAAAAAAACTTTTGTTGCAACAATCAAAGGAAAGGTTGGAACCACTAAATTATCTGATGATGAGATATTTAAAGACAGACTGAAGCTGAACGATCAGACCGGATCTCTCACCATCAACAATCTCACGACGGATCATTCTGGGCTCTATACACTGAAGATCAGCAGCAACAATACAGTCTCATACAAGATATTCAATGTGACTGTCTCTGGTGAGTATTTCAGAGTCAATATCCTGTCTCTTGTGAACTTCTGAAAATAATAATATTTCGTTTTTTTAGTCAAGAAATCTAACCGAGTGCAAATCTTCTCTCTTTCATTTTCCATACTTTTCAGAAATATCTCATCATCAGAAAGTTCAGGTACATCAGTTGTGATATTAATGTTTATTGAATTTATATCTGGAGCAATGCAGTCATGGTGTGGGTACACTGATGTTTACAACCATTACTTGGGTCAAAAGGGACAACCAATGAAAGTTAGCAGATTGAGGTTTATTGCATATGAAGAGAGTGTTGACAAGCTAATGTATGAAATGAAAATCTGTTTTTTTCTGTTTCTCTTTACTCTTGTAGATTCGCCTGCTATGTGGATCATAATAGCTGTATTTGTTATTCTGATCTTTGTTATCATCATCATCATCATAATCATCATTGTCTACAGATGTCAAAGAGGAGGTGATAAAGGCAAGTCTTACCTGCAGTTAGGCAAACAAAAACATTGCGCTGTTTTGACATTGCTGCTAATGAGAAAGTTTCATATTATCACTCAATGTCATTCTGTTTTTCAGCAACATCACCTACTAAAGAATGTCTGATGGATGGAGAAAGGAACATCTAGCTGCACATCTGAGGATGTAAAAGCTGATGTTTCTCATGACTTCTTTATCATTATGGTATCTAAACAAGCTAAACTGGAAATTCTGATTTTAGATCAATGATCGAATCTACAGGGTTGATCTCCTGTAGGATTGAACTCAAATCAGGGAATACCACCCCGAACAAGAGTCTATAGGATGAAACTCAGATCAGGGAATACCACCCCGAACAAGAGTCTATAGGATGAAACTCAGATCAGGGAGTACCACCCCGAACAAGAGTCTATAGGATGAAACTCAGATCAGGGAATACCACCCCGAACAAGAGTCTATAGGATTGAACTCAAATCAGGGAATACCACCCCGAACAAGAGTCTATAGGATGAAACTCAGATCAGGGAATACCACCCCGAACAAGAGTCTATAGGATGAAACTCAGATCAGGGAATACCACCCCGAACAAGAGTCTATAGGATGAAACTCAAATCAGGGAATACCATCCCGAACAAGAGTCTATAGGATGAAACTCAAATCAGGGAATACCACCCCGAACAAGAGTCTATAGGATGAAACTCAAATCAGGGAATACCACCCGAACAAGAGTCTATAGGATGAAACTCAGATCAGGGAATACCACCCCGAACAAGAGTCTATAGGATGAAACTCAGATCAGGGAATACCACCCCGAACAAGAGTCTATAGGATGAAACTCAGATCAGGGAATACCATCCCGAACAAGAGTCTATAGGATTGAACTCAAATCAGGGAATACCACCCCGAACAAGAGTCTATAGGATGAAACTCAGATCAGGGTATACCACCCCGAACAAGAGTCTATAGGATGAAACTCAGATCAGGGAATACCACCCCGAACAAGAGTCTATAGGATGAAACTCAAATCAGGGAATACCACCCCGAACAAGAGTCTATAGGATGAAACTCAAATCAGGGAATACCATCCCGAACAAGAGTCTATAGGATGAAACTCAAATCAGGGAATACCACCCCGAACAAGAGTCTATAGGATGAAACTCAGATCAGGGAATACCACCCCGAACAAGAGTCTATAGGATGAAACTCAGATCAGGAAATACCACCCCGAACAAGAGTCTATAGGATGAAACTCAAATCAGGGAATACCACCCGAACAAGAGTCTATAGGATGAAACTCAAATCAGGGAATACCACCCCGAACAAGAGTCTATAGGATTAAACTCAAATCAGGGAATTCCACCCCGAACAAGAGTCTATAGGATTAAACTCAAATCAGGGAATACCACCCCGAACAAGAGTCTATAGGATTAAACTCAAATCAGGGAATACCACCCCGAACAAGAGTCTATAGGATTAAACTCAAATCAGGGAATACCACCCCGAACAAGAGTCTATAGGATTAAACTCAAATCAGGGAATACCATCCCGAACAAGAGTCTATAGGATTAAACTCAAATCAGGGAATACCACCCCGAACAAGAGTCTATAGGATTAAACTCAAATCAGGGAATACCACCCCGAACAAGAGTCTATAGGATTAAACTCAAATCAGGGAATACCACCCCGAACAAGAGTCTATAGGATCAAACTAAAATCAGGGAATACCACCCCGAACAAGAGTCTATAGGATGAAACTCAGATCAGGGAATACCACCCCGAACAAGAGTCTACAGGATGAAACTCAAATCAGGGAATACCACCCCGAACAAGAGTCTATAGGATAAAACTCAAATCAGGGAATTCCACCCCGAACAAGAGTCTATAGGATGAAACTCAGATCAGGGAATACCACCCCGAACAAGAGTCTATAGGATGAAACTCAGATCAGGGAATACCACCCCGAACAAGAGTCTACAGGATGAAACTCAAATCAGGGAATACCACCCCGAACAAGAGTCTATAGGATAAAACTCAAATCAGGGAATTCCACCCCGAACAAGAGTCTATAGGATCAAACTAAAATCAGGGAATACCACCCCGAACAAGAGTCTATAGGATGAAACTCAGATCAGGGAATACCACCCCGAACAAGAGTCTATAGGATGAAACTCAGATCAGGGAATACCACCCCGAACAAGAGTCTATAGGATTAAACTCAAATCAGGGAATTCCACCCCGAACAAGAGTCTATAGGATTAAACTCAAATCAGGGAATACCACCCTGCACAAGAGTCTATAGGATTAAACTCAAATCAGGGAATACCACCCCGAACAAGAGTCTATAGGATGAAACTCAGATCAGGGAATACCACCCCGAACAAGAGTCTATAGGATGAAACTCAGATCAGGGAATACCACCCCGAACAAGAGTCTACAGGATGAAACTCAGATCAGGGAATACCACCCCGAACAAGAGTCTATAGGATGAAACTCAGATCAGGGAATACCACCCCGAACAAGAGTCTATAGGATGAAACTCAGATCAGGGAATTCCACCCCGAACAAGAGTCTACAGGATGAAACTCAGATCAGGGAATACCACCCTGCACAAGAGTCTATAGGATTAAACTCAAATCAGGGAATACCACCCCGAACAAGAGTCTATAGGATTAAACTCAAATCAGGGAATTCCACCCCGAACAAGAGTCTATAGGATTAAACTCAAATCAGGGATTACCATCCCACACACAAATCTATAGGATTGAACTCAAATCAGGGATTACCATCCCACACACGAGTCTATAGGATTAAACTCAAATCAGGGATTACCATCCCACACAAGAGTCTATAGGATTAAACTCAAATCAGGGATTACCATCCCACACAAGAGTCTATAGGATTGAACTCATTGAGTTAACTCCTATTTTTAAGTGTCCAGAATTTCCAGAATTACTTGTTTTGCTGCTGTGTTGATTCAATGCATACATCATAATTTAAAATCATGTGGATTTTTTTTTATTTTTCTTATTTTCTTTATTGCATGTCTTATTCTTTCTATAAGAACCTCCAATGGAATTCAATGCTATATTTTGTTTTAATTATGCAAGTAACTTTTTTTGCTAAATCAAATAATCTAATAAAATGCAGATGTACATCATAGGGTACAGTGGGCGTAACTTTCCTTTTCATACATGTCTGTCTGTTCAACTGGCTGTATGCTTGGTAACACCTTAATAAACAATCTCATGTATGCAAAGATCTGGTCTCTTCTTTCTCTAAAGAGTGCTGGATCCCAACGGCTCTCAAATATGTTTCCTGAATGTGGACTAATGTATGATGTGCAGTACAATGCCACGTTTCTTAAGTGATGAAAGCTTAGATTATATTCTATAGTCACTGCTGTACATGTTCAAGCTAATATCTCATGTGTGTTCACTTCATGTTAATATGAGTTTTATATATATTACTTAGTATACACAATGTGTGTAAGAAACTACACTACAAATGTCAGTGTTGATGGATTTACGGCCCTGTTATGAGTTAATGAGTTAATGTTCACATGAATATGATGACAAGTGGAGCATAAGAATCTTTTTAACCACAAACGCATCTACAGACGTCCTCATAGGAACAAGATGTTGGTCCAGTTGTGTTATGAGACCACAGCAGGTTTCACTTTGACTCAGTGAGCTGTAAGAATGGCTAATTCATTAACTATATTAAAAACACATATGAGAACCCATCTCCCTTGTTTTGGCTAATATGCTGCAACAAATAATGTTAAATAGTTTTTTGTAATGTTTAAACAATTTAAAACATTTGAATTGTGTTTAATATTTATTCTTCGTCGTAGATGTTTTACATTCAGTCAGGATTGATGGTGTTTATCTTTGTGGTTAAGAGAGTTTACTTCCTTATGATGGTTCAAATATGAGAATCTACAGGGGAAAAAATTCACACTGTAAAATAATTGGCGGATCAACTTAAAAACATTGTCGACTCAACAACTTGTTTTTTTGGGTTTACTTATATTTTTGAGTTCAATTCACTTTTAAATCAACCATTTTTAAGTTGAAAAAACAAAAAAAAATATATGTATTTTACAGTGCGAACGTTAACATAGCATTTGTTACGTGCATTTCGTGTACTTTTTACACATTTATAATAGTAAAAATGCATTACAAACTTTGTGTCCGTGTTGCACTGTTGTGTTTGGACTGTAAAGTCAGAAGAATTTGAGGATGATCGAATACAAAATACGACAAAAAACGTTTATTGAGTCGGCAGAATGACAGCTGTAGTCAAACATAAAATATTAATAACTGATATTCAATCCCTCTCTTTCAATCAACATTTCAAGTGCTTTCATTTCCGATCATCGACATGTTTAGTCATAGATAACATAATGTTCTTTATATGGGTATTTGTCTTTTGTGACGTCATTGCCTGCGCTCTCCTGCGCGTCCGTGAATGTATGCGCGTTCACTGACAGGTAAACTTCTCGAAGGAGTTCCGCATCAGAATCATTCTTTTCTTAAAGACCTATTCTTCTTCTTTTTCAGGTAATAATGCATTAAAAACAGACATTACACATTTATTGCAGGGCTAGAGTGATTTATCAATGTACTTTTGTTAGTTTTATACTTCATTACAGGTGTCTGCTTCTAAGTCGGTCGTTAGCATAGCTAGCACGATTAGCCTGTGAATAAATGTAATATGTGTATTTGTGTGGGGATGCATAGTTGAATATGAGTTAAGTGTGTTTTTCTTGTAGATTTTTAAATTCACATTAGTCATTTAGCAGACGCCTTTATTATGTTTGAAGTTTTTTTTTAAGTTTTTTTTTTTAAATAATCATTGTATGTGTCTTTCATTAGGATTGTTATAATATTATGGGAAAGACGGACAGTTTTATATGACTGTAAACGTGCTTTCTGCTCCATATGATCATGTCAAACACATTAAAGTGTTATGAGGAACATAATAGTCTGGCTTGTCTTCAAATTCATAATGTTGTAATGACCAAGATGTCTTACACTTTCCCCTGATAGCACACATACTGGGAAACGTCTATTTGATGTCCTCATATAGAATAGACCTTTATTATTTATTTATTAATAATAGACCTTTATTTTGTAATGTTTGCTCATCATCTGCAGCAATTCTCTGAGACATCTGTTGTCAGATGTCATTTAGACATCTAGAAGATATTTATATGTAAAAATGGACTTTACTGAGATTTTTCTGAGATGTTTTCTTTACATGCGAAACTTAACATATAAAGAAACAGGCTGAACTTAGGCCACACCTCCACATACAGAACAGAATACTTTGGTTTCTCTTTTGCAGAGACACAACACAGTTCATGGACACCCGTGACCTGTAGCTCGGTTATCTGTAGCTGCGCTAAATATTGTTTTATTTTGTACAGAAAACATCACAAAAGAAGATTCTCAATACTTCCTATTAACCCTTCTAAAGTTAAGACCATGTTCATCATCATGGACAGCATGGGCATCATGATGGACAGCATGGGCATCATCGGTGTCCTCAGTTTATTTCTGATCGTGAATGGTAAGCTTATATATTCTTATAGCTTTATGGTTTGTTGCTCTTTCAGACGGTGGATTTGTTCATAACGACAAATCATATTTAATCACTTGTGTGTTTGTGAGTTCAGAGTTTACTTGCAGTGCTTTGCCTCAAATATTAGGTTATCTGAAATAGGTGTGTTTTGCAGTCATGTATCTTCTGTTATAAAGCAGTGCTCTCGTGCAAAAATATATTATAGATAAAAAACATATTATAGATATGGACTTCAAAACGTAATATTAAAGTGTTCACCTGAATCTGTGTCATAAGCCCTAAAACTACAAAAAGTTTATTTTATTGTACAATGCAAGATGACGTCTGTAAAGACATCTGAACATTGTGTGAGCAGTCGGACAGGTTTGACTGGTTTACTACTTTTTCCATCTCGGCCAAGATCATAGCATACATTTTATGAGAAATGCAATTGAAGGCATTGACCACACATCAGGAAAATATTCACATTATATCTGTCAGCTCATGGATCTGCCAAAATTAGTCTTTGGACTCAACAAACATTTCAAGACTCCTTTATTGTCATCTGTACATGCCACAATGAAATTCTTGCTTCATCTAATCCTCTCAAGAAAAATGGGGCAGAAGCTCATGAGATAGGCAGTCACAATAAACAAGCATCTGTGAGTTTTAAAGGGATAGTTAACTTTAGACTAAATCTGTCATCATTTATTCTCTCTTGTGTGTTCGTAAATATGTTGAGAAATTCATCCGTGTCCTGAAGAAGAAAGCAACTCATGGCGTGACATGAATATGAGGAAATGGTGACAGAAATATTTTATTTGTTTACTGAGCGTTGTGTTTCCATGACGTTACGTTGGCCTCACCCTGTTCACATTCTCAATACCTGTCAAAGGTGAAGAATGTTTCAGGTGGAAACCAGAAGTTACTGCCAAGAAACTAGTATGTGAACCTTTTGGAATTTCATGGTTTTCTGAATAAATTTGTCATAAAATGTGATCTGATCTTCATCTAAGTCAAGTTATTGACAAATATAATGTGTCTAAAAATAATTACACAAAAAAATCTGATCTTTCATGTCTTTATTGAACACACTCATTCAACATTCAAAATGGCAGTGGAGAAAGTAAGTGAACCCTTAGAATTAATAACTGGTTGCCCCCCCCTGGCAGCAATAACCTGATCAAAGCGCTTCCTGTAACTGTGGATCAGACCTGCACATGTTGTAGACTCATGAACAGTGATGTTAGCAAGTTCCAATGATGCCTTCAAATCTTTGGCTGTTATTCGGGGTTGTTTCTTTGCCTTATTGATGAGTCTTCGTTGTGCTAATGGTGTCATTTTGCCTGGGCGCCCACTTCTTGGTAGAGTAGCAACAGTCTCAAAGTCTCTCCATTTGTAGATTGTTTGCTTAACTGTAGACTGGGTAATTTCTAAAGTCTTTGAAATAACTTTGTTATTTGCCAAGTTGCCAGCTTTATGTAACTCAACAATTCTTGATCGCAGATCCTCTGAAAGCTCTTTTTGGCGAGGCATGCCTAACATAAGCCTGTTCTTCTTGTGCAGTGCAAACTCCAAAAGTTCGAAGGGTCTTCGTTGTGTTCAGTCCACACCTCAAAACTTATTTTCTTAATGACACTCCAGGTGTGCTAAAACCTGAATCCAATTAGCTTTTTTGATGTCATTAGCTCAAGGGTACTTACCTTTTCCACAAGCACTAGGACTTTTTTGGGTTCTTCTCAATAAAGATAATGTCGTGTTATTATTTTAGACACATTATATTTGTCAATATAAACTTAGATTAAGATCAGATCACATTTTATGACAAATTTATTCAGAAAACCATGTAATGCAAAAGGTTCAGATACTTTTTCTTACCAGTGTAAATGTGTGTTGAAATTCACAAGCAGCTCAATCTAAAGGGCATTTACTGAAAGTTTTTATACTGATATTTTTGGAAATGATGATATTGATGTATTCCGAAGTCCTTCCTTATCCAACTGTGTATTTAATCCCAAATATTTTATGAAATCGGATAATAAATGTTAACTTTTTTACATTTATAACTTTTGGTTTGGTTTGAGAACATTTTTTTAACTGGAAAGACAATAGAGATATGCTTGAGAAACAACAATGGAAGAGACCTGTCAACATAAAAGCAAAACAGTAGATCTCCAATTTTAAATAGGAACGGACATCAATGATAGCTAATATCTTGTCTATTATTGCTAAAGTGGTAATGCACTATTTTTTTTTCAGATGCTTCGGTTGTGTTTGGAGATAAAGATGAGGTGAAGTCGATGTCGATGTCAGTGAAGGAGGGAGATTCTGTCACACTATACACTGAAATTGTTAAACAGAGAGATGATATGATCGTGTGGTATTATGGACCTAAAAAAACTTTTGTTGCAACAATCAAAGGAAAGGTTGGAAGCACCGAATTATCTAAAGATGAGAGATTTAAAGATAGAATGAAGCTGGACGATCAGACCGGATCTCTCACCATCAACAATCTCACCACGAATCATTCTGGGGTCTACAAACTGAAGATCAGCAGCAACAATACAGTCTCATACAAGATATTCAATGTGACTGTCCCTGGTGAGTATTTCAGAGTCAATATCCTGTCTCTTGTGCAATCCAGGAAATAATTATATCTCATTTTTTGTTAGAGTCTGAATCTAAAAATCAAACGAATTGCAAATCTGTTTCTCTTTTATTTTCTAGCACATCTGCCTCTTCTTGTCAACAGTAGAGACTTAACACAAAATTTTTCATCATCAGGTACATCAGCTTTGATATTAAAACGGAAAACTAGAAAGTTAGCAGATGAAGGTTTTTTTGCATATGAAGAGAGTGGTTACAAGCTTTTCTCAAAAGTGAAATGAAAATCAGATTTTTTTCTCTTTACTCTTGTAGATTCTCGTGAACTGAGGATCATTATAATTATAATTGTTTTTGTTCTTCTGATCTGTGTGATGATCAGCATCATTGTCTACAGATACAAAAGAGAAGGTGATGAAGGCAAGTCTTACCTCCAGCTAAGCAAACAAAATCCTTGCACAGTTTTGCCATGGTGGCAGATGAGAAAACTTCATAACATCACTCAATGTCATTCTATTTTTCAGAGAGTCTCATGAAAAGATCACCTGCTGAAGAACCTCTGGTGGATGATGAGAGAATCGTCTAGCAGAATCATAGTGAATATTCTGCCTGGGTCTCCAGATCAGTGAAAACAACACGTTCTGCGTCTCCAGATCCATGTCTTCTCAAACCGAATGACATTGACTGCGTCTCCAGATCAGTGAAAACAAAATGTTCTGCGTCTCCAGATCCATGTCTTCTCAAACCGAATGACATTGACTGCGTCTCCAGATCAGTGAAAACAAAATGTTCTGCGTCTCCAGATCCATGTCTTCTCAAACAGAATGACATTGACTGCGTCTCCAGATCAGTGAAAACAAAATGTTCTGCGTCTCCAGATCCATGTCTTCTCAAACCGAATGACATTGACTGCGTCTCCAGATCAGTGAAAACAAAACGTTCTGCGTCTCCAGATCCATGTCTTCTCAAACCGAATGACATTGACTGCGTCTCCAGATCAGTGAAAACAAAACGTTCTGCGTCTCCAGATCCATGTCTTCTCAAACCGAATGACATTGACTGCGTCTCCAGATCAGTGAAAACAAAACGTTCTGCGTCTCCAGATCCATGTCTTCTCAAACCGAATGACATTGACTGCGTCTCCAGATCAGTGAAAACAAAACGTTCTGCGTCTCCAGATCCATGTCTTCTCAAACCGAATGACATTGACTGCGTCTCCAGATCAGTGAAAACAACACGTTCTGCGTCTCCAGATCCATGTCTTCTCAAACCGAATGACATTGACTGCGTCTCCAGATCAGTGAAAACAAAATGTTCTGCGTCTCCAGATCCATGTCTTCTCAAACCGAATGACATTGACTGCGTCTCCAGATCAGTGAAAACAAAACGTTCTGCGTCTCCAGATCCATGTCTTCTCAAACCGAATGACATTGACTGCGTCTCCAGATCAGTGAAAACAAAACGTTCTGCGTCTCCAGATCCATGTCTTCTCAAACAGAATGACATTGACTGCGTCTCCAGATCAGTGAAAACAAAATGTTCTGCGTCTCCAGATCCATGTCTTCTCAAACCGAATGACATTGACTGCGTCTCCAGATCAGTGAAAACAAAACGTTCTGCGTCTCCAGATCCATGTCTTCTCAAACCGAATGACATTGACTGCGTCTCCAGATCAGTGAAAACAAAACGTTCTGCGTCTCCAGATCCATGTCTTCTCAAACCGAATGACATTGACTGCGTCTCCAGATCAGTGAAAACAAAACGTTCTGCGTCTCCAGATCCATGTCTTCTCAAACCGAATGACATTGACTGCGTCTCCAGATCAGTGAAAACAAAATGTTCTGCGTCTCCAGATCCATGTCTTCTCAAACCGAATGACATTGACTGCGTCTCCAGATCAGTGAAAACAAAATGTTCTGCGTCTCCAGATCCATGTCTTCTCAAACCGAATGACATTGACTGTGTCTCCAGATCAGTGAAAACAAAATGTTCTGCGTCTCCAGATCCATGTCTTCTCAAACCGAATGACATTGACTGCGTCTCCAGATCAGTGAAAACAAAATGTTCTGCGTCTCCAGATCCATGTCTTCTCAAACCGAATGACATTGACTGCGTCTCCAGATCAGTGAAAACAAAATGTTCTGCGTCTCCAGATCCATGTCTTCTCAAACCTAATGACATTGACTGCGTCTCCAGATCAGTGAAAACAAAATGTTCTGCTTCTCCAGATAATCTGCCTGCATCTTAGTTTCATCTCAGATCAGTGAATATCATGGCTCTAAGTCTGAGCCTGTGAGTCTGGTGGAGCATAAAGTAAACAGAACATAAGCAGTGGTTCATGTTTTGGGTACAATACTCCGCCTGGTGTTCAGATGAAAGATCATCTGCCCCATTCACAAACAAAATAATTCCTTAAGTCAAATGACTAGTTTGCTTGCTATTGTCTTGATTCAATGTAAACATCACAATATAAAATTATGTGGATTGTATTTCATTTTTCTTATTTTCTTTAATGTATTTCTTATTCTTTCTAAAATAACGTCTAATGAAACTTAATGCTACATTATGTTTTAATTTTGCATGTAACTTTTTTGGCAAAATCAACAACTTTAATCTAATAAAATGTAGATGCACATCATAGGGTACAGTGGGCCTAACTTTCCTTCTTAATTCGTGTCTGTGTGTTCAATTGGCTGTATGCTTGGTAACACCTTAATAAACCATCTCATGTATGCAAAGACTTTGGCTCTTCTTTCTCTAAATAGTGCTTGATTCCAACGGCTGTCAAATACTTGTCCTGAATGTGGACTAATGTATGATGTGCAGTAAAATGGAACGTATCTTAACTGTTGAAAGCTTACATTATATTCTATAGTCACTGCTGTACATGCTCAAGCTAATATGTTATGTGTGTTCACTTCATGTTAAGATGAGTTTTATATATATTACTTAGTATACACAATGTGTGTGAGAAACTACTACAGATGTCAGTGTTGATGGATTCACGGCTCTATTATGAGTTAATGTTCACATGAATATGATGACAAGTGGAACACAAGAATCCTTTCAACCACAAACGCATCTACAGACGTCCTCATAGGAACAAGATGTTGGTCCACTTGTGTGATGAGACCACAGCAGGTTTCACTTTGACTCACTGAGCTGTAAGAACGGCTCATTCATTGACCATATTAAAATCACACATGATACCCCATCTCCCTGGTTTAGGCTAATGCACTGCAACAAATAATGTTTAGCAGTTTTTTTAATGTTTAACAACATATAGCTTCTGAATGATGTTTTCTTCATTATAGATTCTTTACACTCTATTTTCTACACTCTATTTTCTTCTCTACTCTTTTCTGCTCTACCCTTAAAAAAAAAAAAATTATGTATGAATGATTCTGTATACTGTGTTAGGCTATATGAGACCAGTCTTCTTTTTGATTGGACTTCTGCTTTTGTTGTACTTATGCTGTCCTAATTGCTTCCATTACCTACCCCACTTGTAAGTTGCTTTGGATAAAAGCGTCTGCTAAATGACTAAATGTAAATGTAAAAGTACATTCTGTCGGCATTGATGGTGTTTGTTTATGTTGTTTGATACTGACCGAGGCGTCTACTTCCTGATGATGGTTCAAATATGAGAATCTACAGAAAGAATAAATGTTTTCACGCTGTAAATAATTGTTAGATCAACTTAAAAATGTGTTACCTGGTCGCTTTAAAATGTTGAGTTAATGCAACTTAAAAATATTAGTCAACTCAACGAGTTTGGTAAATTCAACGAGAAATTCAGTTAACTTTTAATGCAACCATTTTTAAGTTGAACCAACTAAAAAACAAAAATAGCATACGTCACATGCAGTCCTGGCCAAAAAGTGATGTTTTTAACACGTTTATAATAGCAATAATGCATTACAAACTTGTGTTCTTGTTGCACAGTTGTGTTTGGAGTGTAAAGTGAAGCTCAGAAGAATTTGAGGATGACTGAACACAAAATATAAAAAAAACGTTTAATGAGTCAAGAGTCTGCAGATTGACAGATGTAGTCAAACACAAAATATTAAAAACCAATACTCAATCTCTCTCGTTTACTCTCAGCTAGTTACTTTATGCATTTTGTGTACAGTGTATTCCAATACAACCCATATTCAAGATTGTGAATTATCTGCTAACATTGGCTCAGTGTTGAAGACTGTTAAACCAACTGTTTGATTTGTAGTCTAAGATTGAAAAATATTTTACTAGCTTTTTATTACAAATGTACAAAAAAAAACAAAGATGAGAATGTTGCTCAGATAATTTGAACTCATATTCAAATTAAACAAATATAACTTTTAGTTTGTTTTAAGGGGTTCATATGGCGCGAATCTCTGTTTTTCCGTGTCTTTGGTGTGTTATAAGTTGCTCATGTATCTATTGGACATGTAAAATTGCAAAAATAAAATTCTCATTACAAAAGCTTTTCTATCTAAAAGCAAAAATACCTGACACGCCTCATGAGTTGACTAAGTCTGAGTTGACTTAGACCGCCTAAATGTATACGGTTAGTACAATTGAAGAGGAACCTCATGTTCCAAATATGGTCAGAGGCGTTACATTTCCCTCACATGCTTGCAGTATTCAACCAATCACTGCGCACTGGTTAACTGGCCAATCATAACACACCTCACTTTCACAGCCATGAGACTTGTTAAAAATCTGTGCGGTTCAGACAGGTGCAAAGAGGAGATACAAACATGCAAGGTATGTGGAAAATACAGCGTTTTTGAGCCTTAAATCCTATAGACACATTATATTACAATCTAAAACAAATCCATAATAATTTTTAGCCGTGTCATATGACCCCTTTACTAGAAAATACAAAACTTTAATGCAACATGTTTAAAATTGATTAACAATCATTCTTGAAAGTCTATTCATGTTTCATAATATCTGATTCATCATAGGTTGATGGTGATTCTCCATTGCAGGGGTGTCAAACTCAGTTCCTGGAGGGCCGCAGCTATGCACAGTTTAGCTCCAACCAGCTCTAAACCACATCAGCTTGGAAGTTTCTAATAATCCTGAAGATGATTAACTGAATCAGGTGTGTTTGATTAGGGTTGGAAGCTAAACTGTGCAGAGCTGCAGCCCTCCAGGAATAGAGTTTGACACATGTGCTCTATTGGATCTGATGTCGTAAATTAGCACAGCAACGGTAGCCACGCATACTAGAGCAGAGATGACCAATCGGATCACAGCTTCAGTAAAACCACAGCACTCGACACAAACTAACAGAGAACAAAAGGATTTGTGTTTAAACGTATCGTTTTAATACTTATTGGCACAATTGAAGCAAAAACTACAAACACAGTTGACTCACCTGGACATGGCTGACAGACGTCAGTGATGTTCAGATGTTGAGTGTGGTTTGAAGATGATAAAGAATTTGAAGAGTTTTGTGATGAATCTCCAGTCATTGCAGGAACAGGCGGACGAGCTTTAAAATATTTCAGAATCAACAACAAAACTAATAGCATGAATAACGTTCTTATTGTTTAACACTGATGATTGTGATTTTTGGATCTCGAAGAAAGGAAGAGTGATCTGAACTCACCAGAGACGGTCACATTGTAATAGAAGCTGAGTAGTTGTGTGTATCTGGTGATCTCTGCTTGATAAAGTCCAGTGTGTTGAGTTGTGATGTTTGTGATGATTAGAGATCCAGTCTGATCATCTATCTGTAAGTGATTCTTCAATCTCTCATTGTTAAATGATGTCATATTTGCTTCTCTGTAGAATTCAGCTATAATCTCATCTGGACTCTGAACACCAAACATCCACTCGACCACATCACGACTTTGTAGTTGAGTATCAGTGTGTAGAGTAACAGAATGTCCCTCCATCACTGACACTGACTTCACTTCATCACCAAACACACCTGAACAACACAACACATACAGTATATATATTGTATGCAAAAACTTCCAAAAAAATAATAATAACTTACCATCTAAATGACGCAAGCATACACATGTCAAAACCATCACACATGTCATATTCTGCATCTTGCTGCTTGATTTTCTCTGTAAACCTGTCAGAGAAGAAGACGTTTTGCACACAAAGGTCACATTCGAGATCTTATGCTGTGGGTATGTGGGGGTGTGATGTAGATTCACAGAATGCCCTCCTCCTCACACACCACACACACACCGATGACAGACAAACATATAAATAAAAACATAAATCCTTACAGTAACGTTTCAATAATATGTGAAAGTGTAAAAACGCTGTCACGTGTCTTTAAAAGCAGTCCTATTGAAAGTTTTTTGGTATGTTTCCAAAATCTGTTATTATCAGACCTACACACACATTTCCAAATGAAGGGTTAACGTCATAAAATATGGATTTTGGGTCAAACATTTATAAAAAGTGTCTTTAATTCTGTTTTAAATGCTGTGAAGTGTCAAATGTGACCTATTAGTCTGCTCCAGCGGTGGAGATGTGTTTCGTTTCTATTGAAAACCACATGAGAACAATATGTTGCCTGACTTCTAATTGTGGTCAGCGCATAGGAGCACATATATGTTTCAGCCATCGGCTGCACATCCTCCATAACTCCAGACTTTATTTTCTGTGAACTCGAAGACTTTGTATGCAGATGTTATCTGATCAATACTGGATGAACCTCAATGCTTCAGTTCATGTGAATTTCAAAAGAACTTAAACAACATTGTATAAAGCCTACACAAACACACACACACACACGCACGCACGCACGCACACACACACACACACACACACCCAGTTGCTGTATATTTTTTTTAATATTATAGCTTAAATCAAAACAAACCAACTGCAGTTTGATTGCCTTTAAGTGGAATGCGCAATAAAAAAACATGATTTTGAAAAAAACTCTTTGGACTTGAATGAGAGTGCAGTTCTTCAGATCAACACTAAAGGTCTCTCTCACACAGCTCCGTTATTACGTAGAACCAAAGACAATGAAGACTGTAAAGAGCTCGTTTTAATTATAATTTAAATTTTTTCTCTGTGTTGTTTCTATTGCTATTTGGATGTCATCTTCAATGAAAGATTAAAAACAGATTGTTTCACCAAGAATTCATTGCATTTTACATATATGTCTACTGGATTATTGTAATAAAAACAACTCAACATCTTTTCCAGTACAAAAGAACATTTATTTTTACCAATTTCTGCACCTTTTTTACTCAGGACAGGGTGTTGAACATTCACACCTCCATAACATTTAATGACGTGTTCTCTCAGTTCATGAGATAATATTCGCAATGTTTAAAAATATGTTTTACGGGAGATTACCTGTGTCAGAGAGTCACAGTGAGGAAACGCATTCGTTTACTCTTCAGGTATTAGTGCACAAAAAACACACATCACAATCGATCATTTAACACTTCTTATATTTTTGTTATGTTTTATATTTAACATGCATGTGAATACTCTTGTATTGTGGAGTATATGTTGAATTTCAACAGAAAAATTAGTTTCAGCATGTCATGCTCTGAAGGACGTGTGTCAGGGTAACTCCGGGGATTTCAAGGCGTTACTGTCTTGTGTTTGTGACACTTGTGGCGAAGGAACAAAACATCACGTGAAATTCCCATTGGAATGTTACCTAACAACTCCGTCTGCTGCATTTATTACAGTAATAGTCTAGTTTTATTTTGTCAAGACTGTTTACGAATCGCAGTGTTCAGATAGGGGAAGCACAGGCCTTTTCACTAGACCTACACAGTCATTGTGGCAAAATAGGTTTTGAAGAATGTTGGGCACCGAACAACGATGACACCCATTGACTTGCTTTGGTTTGTGTCCAATAGAAGTAAACAAGTACCGCCATTGCTCGGTAAAGAAAATAGTCCATGAGATCTTCACTAGATGTTTCCTCTGTGATGTACAGATGGTTTCAGCATTCAAAGGGCTGTTCACAGGAGGAAGGGTTTGCAAACAGGCCACACCTGAACTAAGAGTTCATCTTTCTCTTTACGTTCAGTCATTCCGAGGCGTGCCGAAGGTGATGCTCACGCCAATGTTTTTTCTTGTTTATACCATTTTGTCAATTTGTTTACTGAAGTCAGCACCATGAACGTTTCAATTGTCCTCTTCCTGTCCTTGGTTCTTCATGGTAAGTGTATATTTGTTATGCTTTTCTTTGATAGATCAGTGTTGCTCACATGACATGTTTTCAGTGTGCATACAGCCAGTTACTAAGATGTTACCACAAACTAACAAATAAAACCACGGTTACTAAAGCTAAACCACGATAAACTCAATGTGTAGTAAAACTCTTCAATTCTGTCATGGTTGTACAAATAGTCATCCGTCTTACTAAAAAACATTTGACTATTCCAAAGACTGGATGGAGTGACCGGTTGAGCAGGTTTATCTCGTGAGCTGAAATCAGTTGATTTTTTCCAACATACAGCGCCATCTAAAGCGCAAATCTTGACAACATTCACATTCATTCTGCCTTTATGTCCATATTTCACCTACACTACATTTAGTAAATCAGAAACATCTAACTATGACACCAGAAGAATAAGTGACATTTCTCTAAAGTTTGGGAATTGTTTGAATTTTATCGATTTCGACTCTTATCGTCTCCCTGCTTCAATTCCTCAGTTGAATTCATACATTAACATATCAACCTGTATGGTCCTTCAGCGTGCTTTTTGACTTGTTTGAAAAAAAATATCTATATTCATGAGCACCAATTTGTGTTTATATACACATAGAACCATGATTATTCTGATTTATTACAATTTGTACTACCATAGCTGACCTACAGTACATCAAGATAGTGACTATAATGAAACTTTAGTTAATTTGTGATTCCGGTGCTTTTAAATGCAAATACTATAGTTAAACTATTCTTTTGTTTTTTTTATTCAAGGTATAAAACACATCTCAAATACTCATAAAAATCAATTAAACATATCATTAAACCATGCTTACTATAGTAAAAATATTTTTTATTTTCATAAGGGCTTTTATTGTGATATCAGCAGACTTTTCTGAAAATATGCACACAGGAATTGATAAGAGGAACTAATAATTTAAATATCAAGCTTCCAATTCCTGTCCGAAATTGGAATAGATATTTCGATTCCCAACCCTACGTTTCTCTTCACACTATAGATGTTGATCAGTCATTATCTGATACACATTGAACAAAATGATTTAGAAACAATAGTGCAGTTTGAGCTCTTTATCGACATGACGATGTTTATTAGGCTTAAGTGAACAGTAGTCATAGATTTGTAAACCGTCTTTGTTTTGCAGGTGTTGGGCTTGATACACATGAAGTGAAGTTAGTGACGGAGGGAGAATCTGTTTCTCTATACACTAATGTCACTCACATACAGACAGATGATGAGATCGAGTGGAGGTTTGGAGAAAACGGTCCTCTCATCGCCAGAATCAAGAGATCAGTTAATATTAATCCCACATATGAAGATAATAATGAGACTGAGATATTCAGAGACAGACTGAAGATGAACTATCAGACTGGAGATCTCACCATCACACACATCACATCTAATCACTCTGGACTTTATACACTGAAGATCAATAGAGACAATACAGTATCATACGAGAACCTCAGTGTTAAGGTCTATGGTGAGTGCTTACTGTCGTCTGTGTTCTTTTTGATACCTTTAAATTCCAGTATTATGACTATGAGATTTAGATTAATGCAACAAAGTGACCAGGTTTGAGAACAGAAGTTTGCACTTGTTAAGAACATTGCTATGAAAAAGAATATCAAGTTTAAATATAGATATATATGTATATAAAGGCAATCTTTTCCATTCCTGTGTTTCAGCTCGTCTGCCTGTTCCTATCATCAGCAAACACTTGTCACATTGTACTTCACTATTTGAAAGTTTTCTACCTTCAGTCACAAAGTGTTCAGTTATGTGTTCAGTGTTGAATGTGTCAGATGTGAATGTCTCCTGGTACAAAGGAAAGAGTTTATCGTCCAGCATCAGTGTTTCTGATGTTAAAACAACCGCATCTTTGCATCTGGAGCTGGAATATCATGACAACAACACATACAGCTGTGTCGTCAACAATTCAATCGCAAACCACACACAACATCTGCACATCACTCAATTCTGTCACCCATTTGCAAGTGAGTCACACGTGATGTTTGTGTTTATCTTAGGCCACGTTTACACAATGAAAAACTGAAAAGTTTGTCCTTTGCATTTTGTTGAAAGTTTCACGTACACATGACAGTGTTATCAAAACTGTCTGCATTTACACGGGCCCAGGAAAATAAAAAAATACGTTGTAGTATGCACGCCACGCCAGTGGATGGCGATGTTGGTGGCACATAAACGTTGTTTCCGTCTAACAAAAAAGGCCAAGACTATGGCAAGCTAAATTAGCTTTTAATCATTTTTAAGATATGAATTTCTATATCAACAAACAAATTTTGACTAGTAAAAATTAATAATTAATAATAATTCAACCCGTAAAAAACGTAATTTTTGATATCTGTAATTGCATTTTTACTAGTTAAATATCACAATAGGATGCCATTCAAATTCAATTTCAGATATCAATAATTCATTTCTTACATGTTAAAAACCTTATTTTAGATATCAGAAATGCAATTCTTACGCATTTTTTTACTAGTGAAAATGTAATTACTGATATCAAAAATAGTAATTGTTACTAGATATCAAGAATGATAATTTTACTAGTAAATTTTTTATCGTTGATATCAAAAATTCATATCCTGAGAATGATTAAAAGCTAATTCGGCTTGCCATACAAGACGCATACATTTTCTTTGCGTTTTCATTTGAAAACGGTTTAGTGTAAACGGTCCCTTATATGTAGAGGAAGAGGACATCTACACCAAACTGATTGATTATTAATCGTGCAAATGCATTCTGTACTAAAGTGCTGTTCTGCAATTTTGCTCTTCAAAGTCTGTGTTACTGTTATGAACATCTGTCTTATCTGTTTCTGTTTACTCTTGTAGATTTACATCAGCTGCAGTGTCTTGCATTTATAGCTATTTTTGGTGCGATCTGCATAATCGTCACCCACTTTATACACAAAAAGCAAGCTCAAAAAGGCAAGTCTTCCCTTCAGTATATAGCTGACAAGAACACCTTTCACAATTTTGATCAGCACTAATGGGAATACTTCATTTGTCACTTTTCTTTTCAGTGTATTCCACAATACCTGTAGTGTATAAAAAGTGTGAAGAAAGTAAAATAAATCCCAGCGACACGTTTGAAGATGAAAAGGCAGTAATGTGTCTGAAAGGACCGCAGGATACCTTCACAGAGGAGACAACCGGCTGAAACTTTGACACATGAAGTGAAATATTGTAAGACATCCCCCTCCGAAATTGACATGCTTCCATTTCCATCCAAAGACAAATCTTGTTTGTCACAGTCAACAGCTGCAGTGCCCTCTCACATCCACTAGAGGGCACTCCCCTCTTCACCACTCACCATTCAACTGGACTACATTACCCATAAACCCTTGCCCGGACTCATCATTACTTTCACCTGTGTCTTGTTAAAGGGTAGTTCATCCAAAAATCAACTTTGTGTGAATTTTCACTCACCCACATGACGTCACATGTTATGAGACCTCCCGGCGTCTTCGGAGCACAAATGAGGTGACATCCGAGGATTTCTAGGCCTCCTCATAGACATCATGATGTCAGTTTCTGCCAAGGTCCAGAAAAGTGCTTAAGACATGGTTAAATTGGTCCATCCACTCTTAGTGGCTCAGTTGAATTTTCTGGGAGGGACGAGAATGCTTTATGTTTAAAAAACAAACCAAAATAATGACTTTACTGGATATAATCTCATGTATGGCACGCGTCCAGGGGGGCACTTCTTCTTCATCTTCTTCTTGGATGAGAGCACTTTGATGATTATGCGTCAGAGTGCTCTCATCCAAGAAGAAGAGGAAGAAGAAGTGATGTCTTTAGTACTTCTCTGGACCTTGGCAAAAACTGACACCTTGATGTCTATGAGGAGGACTGGAAATCTCAGGGATGGCACATCTTCATTTGTGCTCCGAAGATGCCGGGAGGTCTCTAAACATGTTCAACGTCATGTGGGAGAGTGAAAATAAAAAAAAGTTGATATTTGGCTGAACTTCCCCTTTAACTGTTGTTTCTCAGACCTAGTCTACACGAACACGGGGGTTTATCCTTCTTCGTGAAAAAAAAACACGTCCACACGAGGTGTGGCGATATAACCCTGACCATCAGCCAGCACGCATTCCAATGGCACATGCCAGACCTCAGGTTTCACCGTCTACACAAAAACACAGAAACCAGAGTTTCTAAAAACCCTGGTAGTAGTTTTAATAAAAGTTTGGTACTGAGTACTGAGTTTGTGTGTGGTATTTGAAAATATCCATGTTCGTGTGGGCTTTAGTCACTCATGGTGAAGTCTTGTTATGTATTACAACTGCATTTCTCTATTGAATAACTTGAATAAACCTCAGCTGCCTGCACCCTTCATTGCCTGTTTTTTTATTAAAGGCACACCAGAGCCTCTGTTCACATAATATCTTTTAATGCTGGTCAGGTAGCTGTTTTTTCTGGGTTTTATGTTGGGAAAATATCTGAAATCTGGGTTGTCTGGAATACAGTATAAGGCATTCACTTCCTCATGACGTCTACGAAAGAACTAAAAAAAAGAAAGAAAGAAAGGGCAACAATATTCACAATATTCAGTGAAAGAACTACATATCTATTTCTATTGTCTTTGGGGCTCCGGTGAGCAACAAGAGATGACAAAGGAAAGAAATCAAGACACCTTAACATGTTAGTACTAAAGAAATAAACTTTAGGACTATTTTAGTAACGACTTTATTTTATTAAGACATTACAGATTACTTTTTTACAAAGCTTAAAAAGGCAACCAAATTTCAGAATCAATCTGTTTCATAAGAGGTCGATGGTGATTCTCGTCTGGATCTGATGTCATAAATGAGAACTCCAACAGTAGCCACGCCCACCAGAGCAGAGACGACCAATCGGATCACGGTTTCAGTAAAACAACAACTGTGTACACCAGCTAATAGATAATTAAAAAAACATTTTCTGTTTATCTCTAGTTTATAAAGTCCAGTGTGTTGAGTTGTGATGTTTGTGATGACGAGAGATCCAGTCTGATCATCTATCTCTACATGATTCTTCAATCTCTCACTGACTTTGTTTTGGCTTCTCTGTTGATTTCAGCTATAATCTCATCTGGACTCTGAACACCAAACATCCACTCGATCAGATCATGTGTGTGTAGTTGAGTATCAGTGTGTAGAGTAACAGAATGTCCCTCCATCACTGACACTGACTTCACTTCATCACCAAACACACCTGAACAACACAAATATTATGAGGCGGCATTTTTTAGCAGGTGGCTATTGTGGCTAATAGAAGTCCACTAAATTCATACAACAACCCAATGCAGTAAAATCATAAAAAGCATAAAGAATTGACTCACCGTTCAGATGCCACAGACACAAACACAGTAAAACTATCACACAAATCATATTCTGCTGCAGTGTGTTTGAGAAACTTAGCATCACTTGTGATGTGACAGGAAATATCAGTACATGTGTTTATCTTTCCTGATGCACCAATCATAGACTACAGCCGCTCGCAACGCGCACACACATAAAGACGCGCCTGATTTGAAACACAGAGGAAGAGACTTTAACATAGAAACACAAAATCAATAAACTATTTTGTGATAAGAAAAAATACAAACAAGATGATTGTTGACATACACTGAGTGTTTAGAGCTATTAAATAAATGATGATAGCATTTTGGCTACATGAGAATACTTTTTTTTTATATTGTTCATAAACACTTCCTCTGACCTGTGTCAGTAGTTGAGTTTGGAGTGAAGTTCATCAGATATCAGTGGAAACTTTTACAGCAGACAACTAAACACACACAAACTGACCACAAACACATTAATAGACGTGTTGTTTATCCATTAAACAGATGAGACCACACGAGTGATGAGACCACAACAGTTTCACTTTGACTCACTCAACTGAGACCTGTGTCACATTTATCCTGTGTTAGTGGAAATTAATATTTAAGACTTCAACGTCCACCTTTTAAAACAACTAAACATTTATGTAGTCACACAACTATTTCAATGATTGTTTGTCTTATTTTAAATCAATTAACGTTACATTCAGCCCTAAAGTTTTTACAACAATTTAAAATGTCACAAAAAAATGTAAACAACATGTATTTAGATGTTAACAGAGTTGGTTGTATTGCACATCATGTAAAACAATGTTAGCAACTGTGAGTTATTATTTTAAAGAAAAATAGTTAATTCCGAGCTTTTTCAAGCTATTTTTGCCTTCCGGATTAAAAATTCTCATCTGGCCAACGTCAAAGGATGTGACGTGGCGATGTAGCCTACTATAGTACATTGATGACGCGTTGGTGTCTCATAATTATTAACTAGACTGTATTTTCTTGACCAATGAGAAGACATATCTCCTAATTATTCATGACAGAGCCTCGTGTGTTTCTATCTGACCCTTCAGAGAGAGGAGTTCATGTCACATGTTAGTCATCTGATGGATAAATGAAGGAAAGCACAACACTTCAGAGACTGTATAAAACATGACTTATATATTTTAAGATGTGTTATCGGATCGCTTTCTCTCGTGCCCCGCCCACTCCCATACGCTCTTGTCATAGCGTTCACGCCCATTTTAGTTGCATTTTTCAAAACGACAGTGGGGTAAACAATGTGTTAAAACATATTATTATTTGTTGCGTCTGAATGATGTTCAGTAGTGAATTTTTTTCATCATTGATGTTGTTTATTAGTCAGTTTAATGTGTTATTTTTACATCATCACTCTGTTTCCAGGATTCACGTTAGCAAGCACAAGACAAAGAATGAAGATTGTAGAAGTCAATATCATGGGTGTTTCATCCATCCATTTACTCTACATATCAGGTATCCCTGTTGAGTTTATCTCAGGATGAGGCGTACTCCAAAGACTTTATAACATTATTAGTGCCACAATATTCAGCATTCTCCATGAAAGAGAAATATTTTCATTAATTTTTGTTCAAGATATTTTAGAGATTTATTTAGATTCTGTTTCGTTTGAGTTCGATGATGATTCTCGACGGGATCTGATGTCATAAACAACAACAGCAACCGTAGCCACCCCCACTACAGCAGAGACGACCAATCGGACCACAGCTTCAGTAAAACCACAACAGTGGACAACAACTAAAAATTTAAATTAAAGATACATTTCATTAAAAATGATATGCAAATGAGAACATTTTAAAATGAGTAGCAAAAGCAAAAACCTGCACACTCGTGACAGAGTTGAGTGATGTGTAGATGTTGTGTGAGGTTTGTGATGGGATTGTTGACCACACATCTGTATGTGTTTGTATCCTGATATTCCACCTCCAGAGGTAGAGAGAGTCTGATGTTGAGATCAGACACACTGATGCTGGACAATAAACTCTTTCCTTTGTACCAGGAGACACTCACATCATGTGACACATTCATCACTGAACACAACACACAACAACATGATGATGAAGATGATGAAGAACAGTGAGAAGAGTCTCTGGAGATGACAGGAACAGGTAGACCAGCTGAAAAATACAAAGTAAATTAATAACAAACTAAATGCTCTTTTTAAACATGTGTATTTTAGGTTTATAAAAATCTTTGAGTTCTGATCACACACAGCAACTATGATTCTCAACTCACCATAGACAGTCAGATTGAAGTGTTTGATGTGATCAGAAGGTTTTCTGGTGATCTCTAGTTTATAAAGTCCAGTGTGTTGAGTTGTGATGTTTGTGATGATGAGAGATCCAGTCTGATCATCTATCTCTACATGATTCTTCAATCTCTCGCTGATAAATGATATTTTGGCTTCTCTGTAGAGTTCAGCTATAATCTCATCTGGACTCTGAACACCAAACATCCACTGGATGACATCATCTGTCTGTATGTGAGTGAGATCAGTGTGTAGAGTAACAGAATGTCCCTCCATCACTGACACTGACTTCACTTCATCACCAAACACACCTGAACAACACAAACACTGACATTATGAGGCTGAAATAAATGTGCTTATTTTATAATATGTGAATATTGCGGCTAATAGAAATCTTGTAAGTTCAGGCAGCGGCCTCAAGAAGTAAAATCATAAAAAGCATAAAGAATTGACTCACCGTTCAGACGCCACAGACACAAACACAGTAAAACTGTCACACAAATCATATTCTGCTGCAGTGTGTGTTTGAGAAACTGAGCATCACTTGTGATGTGACAGGAAACATCACTACATGTGTTTATCTTCCCTGATGCACAAATCATAGACTACAACCGCTCGCAACGCGCACACACATAAGCACGCGCTGATCTGAAACACAGAGGAAGAGACTTTAACAAAGAAACACAAATTAGATGATGATTGTTGACATACACTGAGTGTTTAGAACTATTAAATAAATGATGATAGCATTTTGGCTACATGAGAATAAATATTTTATTTTATTTAATAATTTCATAAACATTTCCTCTGACCTGTGTCAGTAGATGAGTTTGGAGTAAAGTTCATCAGATATCAGTGGAAACCTTTCACCAGACAAAATACGTGTTGTTTGTCCATTAAACAGATGAGATCACACCTGTGATGAGACCACAACAGTTTCACTTTGACTCACTCAACTGAGACCTGTGTCACATTTATCCTGTGTTAGTGGAAATTAATATTTAAGACTTCAACGTCCACCTTTTAAAACAACTAAACATTTATGTAGTCACACAACTATTTCAATGATTGTTTGTCTTTTTTTAAATAAATTAACGTTACATTGAGCCCTAAAAGTTTTTACAACAATTTAAAATGTCACGAAATGTAAACAACATGTATTTAGATGTTAACAAAGTTGGTTGTGTTGCACATCATGTAAAACAATGTTAGCAACTGTGAGTTCATATTTTAAAGGTTCTGTGTGTAAGTTTCAGAGGCCACTATTGGAGATGTAGGAAATTGCAACCGACAGCTCCGCCACCCCCCTCTCCCTCCCATTAGAGAAGCTGCGTTTGCCGTCAAAGGACAAAAGGGTTCTGTAAGTGACAGCGGCCATTATCGGTGGTGTTGATAATAGCAATCTACGTCTCACAGGCGAACAACAGACTGAAGTTACGGACACAGGACAGAGATGATGTCGTCTGAGACAGCAGAGAGTAACCTTTGCAAGTCAAGTGACGAGTCTTATTTACAAAGAAAAATAAAGAAATACAATTTATTTAATTCATCATTTACTCTAATCGTTACAGTGAATATTATTGTTACTTGTTTAACATTGTGTTAGTGATTTATTCACTTATTATACAAAGCATTTTTTGGCACGGTAACTTGGTTCGTAACTTACAGTCTATTGAAACCGCTTGCTAATGCTAAAGGCGTGTAATCTAACCGCGACAGTCTTAGCAGACGTTTTTCTCAACATCACAGAGTCAATCAGAGGATTTAACACAGGTAGTAAGAGGGAGATGAAGAGGGCGGAGAGATAGGGGTGTTGGAGATGCAGGCAGGGATTTGACCCTTCAGAGAGAGGCGTTCATGGCATATGTTAGTCATCTGATGGATAAATGAAGAAAAGCACAACACTTCAGAGACTGTAATATAAAACAGGTAATGACTAATATATATTAAGATGTGTTATCGGATCGCTTTCTCTCGTGCCCCGCCCACTCCCTCAAACTTCTTGTCATAGCGTTCACGCCCATTTTGACGCCCATTTTAGTTGCATTTTTCAAAACGACAGTGAGGTAAACAATGTGTTAAAACATTTATTTATTTGTAGCGTCTGAATAATGTTCAGTACTGATTTTTTTCTCATCATTGATGTTGTTTATTAGTCATTTTAATTTGTCATTTTTACATCACCACTCTGTTTCCAGGATTCACGTTAGCAATCGGATCTGATGTCATAAACAACAACAGCAACCGTAGCCACGCCCACTACAGCAGAGATGACCAATCGGACCACAGCTTCAGTAAAACCACAACAGTGGACAACAACTAAAAATTTAAATTAAAGAGACATTTCATTAAAAATTATATTCAAACGAGAACATTTTAAAATGAGTAGCAAAAGCAAAAAACCTGCACACGGCTGACAGAGTTGAGTGATGTGTAGATGTTGTGTGAGGTTTGTGATGGGATTGTTGACCACACATCTGTATGTGTTTGTATCCTGATATTCCACCTCCAGAGGTAGAGAGAGTCTGATGTTGAGATCAGACACACTGATGCTGGACAATAAACTCTTTCCTTTGTACCAGGAGACACTCACATCATGTGACACATTCATCACTGAACACAACACACTACAGTTTGAACATTGAGAAGAGGTTCTGGAGATGACGGGAAGAGGCAGATGAGCTGAAAAACATTTAGTTTTAGAATCAAAGTAATTAACAAGAAATCAGTTTTTACACTTTAAATTATTAGGGGGCAATCGTGGCCTAATGGTTAGAGAGTCGGACTCGTGACCAGAAGGTTGCCGGTTCGATCCTCAGGGCCGGCGGGTAACGATTGCGGTGCCCTTGAGCAAGGCACCTAACCCCTACATGCACCCCGGGTGCTGCAGTGATAGCTGCCCACCGCTCCGGGTGTACGTGTGTTCACCACTTGCTGTGTGTGTGCTCACTAATCACTGGATAGGTTAAATGCAGAGGTCACATTTCGGGTATGGGTCACCATATCTGACAAATAGGTCACTTTCACTTTTTCACTTTCAAATACGATTAAACTGTCACCTGTTCCGTATACGGGACACCTAAGTTTGAGTCAATATTGTGAATGTGATTTCTAATCGGATCATGACAAACTATATATCATTAGAAAGGTCTGAGACTCTAGAATACAGATATATTTCTTTAGTGTGTTTTAAAATAATTTATGTAGGGAGAGTAATTGATTCTTTTTCATAAAGAGTGTGCTTCGTTTTTTTGTAATTCCTTTTGCGACCCATTTTTTTTAATGTATTTTTTAAAACATACACATTTATTTGATTTATTTCTTACAATAAAAAACCTAACAAGAAACCTTTAATTTTTTGTGTGTGTGTGATTTTTTTTGCAATAATTAGCTACTTTTCTTTTTTCAAATGAGACCAACCGTATACAGTCTGTATTACAAAGAATTCATGAGTTACCGCAATTTTAGTTCCAACATGTGTTTTCATATGTAGAGGCTCAAAAAGGGATCCGACAGTTAAGAATATCAGCTCACCATAGACTGTGACACTAAAGTGTCTAAAGCGGACAGAAGACTTTCTGCTGATCTCAGCTTTATAAAGTCCAGTGTGTTGAGTTGTGATGTTTGTGATGATGAGAGATCCAGTCTGATCATCTATCTGTAAGTGATTCTTCAATCTCTCACTCTTAAATGATGTTTTGTTCTCTACTCTGTTGAATTCAGCTATAATCTTATTTGGACTCTGAACCCCAAACATCCACTCGATCTCTTCATCAGTGTGTAGTTCAGCATCAGTGTGTAGAGTAACAGAATGTCCCTCCATTGCCGACACTTTAACTTCACCTGGATCACCAAACACACCTGAACAACACAAACACTGACACTACAGAAAATTCTGAAGGTAGCAGAACAAAACAACATATATCACAAAAATAAAGTTACGGTGAGGACTGAGTAACCTGAAGCTAAACCTAAACCACACTAATATTTACACGATCCACTTTTGTAAACAAAATGAATTACTGTATTTTCGAATAAAGCAGCCTTTGCAAATTCTCTGTTCAGGCAGAAAGTGTGAATCTACTGAAAAAACTAAACCAGAAAAAAACACTTACCTTCCAAATGGCACAAATGCAGAAGGACTATTACACCTATCATGTTCCGCAGCATCATTGATGCTTTGTGTTCTTTGTGAACCATTATTTGTGTAAGATTGTGACAAACAAAAGACAGCAGGGCACTAAAGGTCTTTGTTCGTCTGTGTGGGAGTGTGTTCACATGTGGTCTCTCGGTGTATTCGCAGTATGCCCTCCTCCTCCTCACCACATCGCTGACGGACAGAAAAACATCAACGCTATGAAAAACACACACAGTTCAAATCTCTTAAAAAAATCTGTTTTTATCCACACTCTGACAATCAGCAGACCAAATCGAATCAAACATGGAAAATGATGATAATAAAGGAACGAATATTAAACATGTGAAATATAATAAGTAACTATTTTTAACTCTCTTTCAACACTCTTTTAAAGAAACATTGACATTTGCGTTTTTATAAACAGAAAGTTACATGTTCTTTGTATTTATAAACACACTTTAAGTAAAAAAAGGTATTTTATTTGTATTTATTGGTAGATCATAATAAATTTGACTGACCGATTGTAAAATCTCCTGCAGTTTCCTCAGATCAACACTAGAGGTCTCTCTCACACAGCTCAATGTTGTGACGTAGAACCAATGATAATGAAGACTTTATAGAGCTTGTTTCACAAGGAATAAAATGTCTATTGTTTTTTTTACATTTGTGCCTAATAGTTTATTGTAATATAAAAGCAACTCAACATTTCTTCTCCAGTCCTGAAAGAAACATTTATTCTTACTAATCTCGACTTTTTTCACTCAGGACGAGGTGTTGAACATCCACATCTTCATTTCATTTAATGAGCTTTGATTCATGAGTAATAACGTCTCATTTCATAAGAGAATATTCGTTATTGTTAAATATATGTTTTATGAGCGATTGTCTGTTTTTCTGCACGATGTGCGCATGCTCAGATAGGATCAATTTACTCTTCAGGTATTAGTGCACAAAACACATCAAATTGATCGTAAACAACGCAATGTCGATCATTTAATACTACTTATATATTTGTTATGTTTTCTATTTAACATGCATGTGAATACTCTGGTATCATGGAGTATATGTTGAATTTAAACAGAAAAATTTGTTTCAGGATGTCATGCTCTGAAGGACAGTTTTCATAGTAACCACGGGGTTCAGGGCGTTACTGTCTTGTGTTTGTGACACTTTTGGCGAAGAAAAAAAACATCATGTGAAATTCCCATTGGAATGTAACCTAACAACTCCGTCTGCTGTGTTTACTAAAGTAAAATATCGAATCGCAGTGTTAAGATATGAGAAGAACAGATTTTCACTAGGCCTATACAGTCATTGTGGCAAAATAGGTTTTATGTTGGGCACCGAACAACGATGACACCCATTGACTTGCTTTGGTTTGTGTCCAATAGAAGTGAATGAGTACCGCCGTTGTATATAATAGTCCATAAGATCTAGGTAAGGGTAAGATAAGGGGGAATTTTTCATTCTTGGGCAGTAGTTAAACCGGCCAAACCAGCAGCTCATATGATGTTTTAAATGGACAGTTCACCCCAATTAAAACCAAAAATTCTGTCATCGTTTAGTTAGACTTGACTTTGGGCATGCGAAGATCGTTTGGACCGTGGTGCAAAAATGGCCGGTCCATTTTTTACATTTCTCTATCGAGATTATGCTGTGACCTTTTGCTCTTCTTTTGGTCTCATACCGAAATGCGAAATATCGCTGGGCGGCGTTTTCGGTCAGTTGCATTCGCATTCGCATGAATTGAAGTCAATGGAGGGAAAAGTCAAGTGTGACCTGGGCTTTTTGCATCAAATGCGTCTGAATGCGTTTCTTTCTTCTTCAGAACTCAAAATATGTTTTGAAGTATGATCAGTCTGATGCCCTACTGGTGTCCTACACCATGATATCTTACACTCATCACTAGAGCACTCACTGGAGAACATTTTTTTTCTTTAGTAATTTCCGTCTTATTTCAGTTTTTTCACTCATTTACTGATAAATGTATTTGTTTATGGGAACATTTATCTATTTATACATTAAAAATGAAGTCATTTTAGCACATTAGTAATTCCACCGTACGCTGCTTAAAACCAAAAAGTTTAGCATATCTATGTGAATCAACTTAGAGTTCACATTTTTACTTAGTGTTGGTTGAGCCTTCGTATTGAAACTGGCCCCTGTTCCCTCTGTGATGTCATATTTCAGTATTCACGAGCGCTTCTCCCTGCAGAGCCAAGGGGGTGGAACAAAGCAACGCCTCCACAAAGTGGATACTTCCCCTTTCTCTTTGCTTTCAGTCTTTGACAGGTCTGCTTAAGGTGCCATGTTTTTTTCTCAACATTTTGACTCGTTTTCCAAAGTTAGCACCATAAACATTTTTATTTTTCTCTTTTTGTCCTTGGTTTTTCACGGTAAGTTTATTTTGTTTATTCTTCCTCTTTTATTTGATAAACCATGTTTTCAGTGTGTGTATACATTAACAGTTTGCTACCCTAGCAGGTCTCCGGCTTGCGTACAGTAAATTCCTTTCGAACATGTTATGACAAATAAAATCACGGTTATGCAAATGGAGATCAGTCTAACAAGAATGGAAACCTTTACCGGTTGAGCAGGTTATCTTGTTTTTTCTGAAGTCAGTTCATTTTTCGTCACAACATTCATATTAATTCTGCATTTATGTCCCTATTTCACCTACACTAGGCCTTTATTGACTCATATATAGCTGTGAAATCTCTCTCCACTTCATTCTTGTACCTTGTTTATATCCACAGTTATTTCATAATTTTTTGTTTTTACCTGGTCAAACTGTTGCTTTAAAAAAGTATAATCAAGCCCCTGCTGATTAATGTGAAAGATCCACATTACAGTAACGAACGTCACAAAATGAATTTAAGACAACAGTGTTGTTTCTAACAGCTCGATATTTACATGCCCGTGTTAGTGAAGCATAGTCATAAACTTGGAAACTGTTTGTGTTTTGCAGGTGTTGGGCTTGATCCAGATGAAGTGAAGTCAGTGTCAGTGACGGAGGGGGAAAATGTCACTATACCCACTGATGTTGTCAAACAGAAAGATGACAAGATCAAGTGGCATCATAGAGCTGAACATTATACTGGTGCAAAAGTCCAAGAAAATGGCTTCGGCATCATATCTCCAGATGGCAAGAAATGGAAGATGAATAATCAAACAGGAGATCTCACCATCACAAACACCACAACTGAAGACTCTGGATTTTATCAACTTAAGATCAGAAGAAACGACATTAACACATATAAATACTTCAATGTTACGGTCTACAGTGAGTTTTTGTGTTATTAAATGTATGAATTGTATTACATGTGTCTTCTCTTCTGTGCTTATGAAAAGAACCATTTGCAAAGCAGCTTGTAACGCTTGAAAACCATGAGATTTAGATTAGACAAAACCAACAATCACATTTATTCATTAACGATTAAAAATAAATAAAAACATTCTAAAATCTTTCTCTTTCCTATCTTTTTCAGCTCATCTCCCTGATCCTTTCACCACCACATACTGTTTACCTCGTTCTTCATCATCAGAAAGATGCGTTGTGTTGTGTTCGGTGATGAATGTGTCACATGATGTGAGTGTCTCCTGGTACAAAGGAAAGAGTTTATTGTCCAGCATCAGTGTGTCTGATCTCAACATCAGACTCTCTCTACCTCTGGAGGTGGAATATCAGGATACAAACACATACAGATGTGTGCTGGACCATCTCAAGAGAAACCAAACTCAACATGTCAACATCACTCATGTCTGTCAGCCGTGTTCAGGTGAGTCGCACATTATTATCAGTGTTTATGGAGTTGATCTGTTGTGTGACTGGATGTAAACAAAATTGTGTGACTGGATGTGTGTGACTGGATGTGTGTGACAAAATTGTGTGTCGTGTTTATCTGTATAGTGCTTTTCACAACAAACATCAAGAGATTTATTTACTGTAACACAATATGGCATGGACACACAATAAAATTCTTTGCATGTGTCGTATGCTCAAAGATATTGACATATACAGTGAAATAAAAATACATAAATATACAAAAATATGCTAATGGCCATCGTGCAACAGAGAAGTTGAAATTATAAAATGGTCTGTTTGAATACTTGATTCTGATTGGCTGGGAGGTGTGCATTAATACCCTTTAACACACGGGTAGATGCAGTCAGTTTCATCACAGTTTAATTAACTGACACATTGACTGTCATTTTCACCTGCTTGATCTAAAATGACACCGTAAACAATGTACTTGGTATAAGCGGGATAATCCACGGCTAGCCATGCATTAAAGGATTTTTAATGCTTCGCGTCTGGTGGTTCTTGACCTCCACGTCGTGCATTTAAACCCTATAACGCACGGCTAGCTGTGGATTACCTTTACATATACCGTTCAGGAATCTAACGGCATGAGGATAAAAACTGTGAGCCATGATCAGCTATAAAGAACTGACTAAGCTTCTGACTGAAAATCTCAAAGTTAGAGAAACTCTGTTTGACAATGTACGCATCCACAGAATGTTAATGAAATCTGTTCTAAAGTGATATCACTTATGCGTTACTGAAATTAAACATCTGTCTATTCTGTCTCTGTTTACTTTTGTAGATTCATATAACCTGACGTTCATTGTTTCAATTAATCTTGTGATTTGGATTATATGCATAGTCATCATTCTTGTCTACACAAGAAAACGTGACATTAAAGGTAAGTCTAACTTTCAGTATACAGCAAAGAAAAGGACCTTCAAAGATAATACTTATTATTAAGATAATGCACTGCCAGTGCTATATACACAGAGGGAGTGCCGCTGGGAGGTGTTTTAAGAGCAATTTAAGCGAAGCAAACCAAGTAATGGTAATGTTGATGTAAGGTTTATTTGTTTGTTTTCCAACGAGAAATTTGAGATGGATAGTCATTTCAGGGCGGAAGTGCATTTTCAGATTTTAAGTGAAGATTATAAGGGTACATTAATAAAAAAAACGAAAATGACCCACATTGATAAGCTATTCACTATAGACGCTGCAATATTTCATGAAAAAATGATTGTCATATTTAATGTCACTGGGACTTTAACATGGTGTCACTTTACTTTACAGCAGTTTGCAGAAGATTTTCTCATACTAAAGTAGCTCTGGGTGATGAAGAAAGTAACTCAAAATCCAGCAGCATGTTTGAAGATGCAGAAGACCAGAAGTGTCTGAACGGGACAGCAGAAAAGCTTTAGTGATACGTTTTAAAACATCCACCTGCAGTATTGACAGACTTCCCACTTACATTGAAAGAAAACTTAGTTTACCTTCATATGTGTCTTTTGTTTATTTGCATATCCTGCCTCTAAAAGTACTCACTTGGACATTCGTCATAACGTATTTTTTTTCATCTCTGTGGCATTATGGATTGTTTTGTAAAATGGTCAAGTTCACTTTGTCATAATTTGTCACAAATTTGTTTTCGTTTTTAATAAAGTGCCATGTTTATTAACTATTACATTTATTAAGTTTAATAAAATTACTTTATAAGATTATTACCATCATTACCCTCACACCTCCACACAGAAGAGAAACTCATGCCTTTTTAATGGGAAAATGATGATGATAAACAACGATATATACATGCGTTATAAATTAATAAATAAACACTCTTTCAACACTCTTTTAAAGGAAGCCTTTTGATTAAAGGCCCAAATATGGTAATATACTGCATGACATTTTATTATTTCATTTGATTTTCCATACAGAAAATGAATTCTGATGAATCCTGGAGGAATCCTAATGCAAGTGTTCATATGCGAATGTGTGTCATTGTGCCTCAAACTTCTGCATGTCAAACCTTTGAAGGGTTTTTATAAACAGGAAGTCCTCGTTTTTTGTATTTATAAATCACACTTTTAAGGGAAAACAAATATTATCCATCCGTATTTTTTTGTATATCATAATAAACTTGATTGACAATGTTAACATTTTCTGCAGTTCCCCCATATCGGCATTAGAGGTCTCTATCACACAGCTCTGTAACGTGATGACGTAACAAACATCTGTCTGTAGTGTTCGTGTCATGAGCGAGAAGATAAATCTCTTGAAATTTTGACAATTATTAGATAAGGGAAAAATAAAAACATGCTGCAGTCTGAAACCCTGCTTTCACGTCCTAAAAGAGGGTTTGTTCTCACGTGACATATTTCAATAGGGTGAGGTGTGGAATCCCATCACAGGGACGTCTGTAAGATTCATTCTGGTCATACTGCTAAAAACAATAGAAAAAAAGGAAATTAAAACGATGTGTGGGAGGGGGGAAGTCATGTGAAAAAGGTTGGCTATATATATATTAAGGTATCGGCTGACAAATGGTAATCTTTTATGTTATCATAATCAGCCGATACTACAACTTAGTCCAATATATTACAGCCGATAAATTATTAATCATTTCCTCTGTTTGAACCACTTCAGCTGATGCTCACAGTTCAAATACAGTTCATGTCTTTCTGTCGTGATCATTCACATTAACTGCTATTAGGAAAACATTGTCGATGTAGTATGTAGATTTTTATGAATGTGTAAATCATAGGAACAAAAGCATATTAGTTGAAGCCGACTGCTGTCTGAATCTTGTCTATCTTGAGACTGTTAGACTTGTGGCTATTGAAAACACCCTGTGTGATCAAAAAGTGTATAAATAAAGTGCATCAATAAATACAAACATACATGCAGAAATGATGCGATGAAGGTATAATAAACAATTAATTTAGACATGCAGTCACTCCTATCCAAATCTGCTCTGAGCAGGGTTCAAACCGGCGGTCAGTCCGACTTTGCAAGAGAGTCTGATGCCCTACAGGTGTCCTATACACAATGACGTCACAATGACGCCAAGAGTTATCTTTAATGAACCGAAGAGAGCACACGTCACTCCTCTAACTTAGAAAATAAAATCTCTAACTTAGCCCTGTATACTGTGTTAGGTTATATGAGATGACTTCTCTTTTTTTATTGTACTTATGCTGTCCCAATTGCTTCCATTGCTCAACCCCACCCAGGCCCGGATTGGCTAATCGGGAGCACCGGGAGAATTCCCGGTGGGCCGGTCTGTTTTATTGGCCGCGAGGGCCGGTGTTGTCATGACACGGTTGAAATGTGGATGCTGCTGTCCCTAGGCTGCCTGCACTCACAGCAGCCCTAATCTTTTTATTTATTATTTTACCGAAGCCCCACTCTTTTTTAGTTAATATTTTTTCGCAGCCCCACTCAGAGTCCAGCCTGCAGGTTGATGATTATACGTGATAATCTTTTGACACCCTGGCCCCGCCCCCGACAGCGGCACTGCAAGTTGCTCAAAATAAATAACGTCAGAAATAAAACTGGATAACAGAAAGCGCAAAGGCGGCGCTGAAAAGGCCAGAAGAAAAAAGAAGAAAGCTCTGGAAACTGACGCGGCCAAATGTTCTAAGCTGACCAAATTTTGTCTCAAAACAAATGAAGACGACGAGACGGCTGGTAAGCTAACAATAAGGTAGTTAGGAATATGAGCACTGCAAGATGCTAGCGGCCGTCAAACTTTTTCTTGTAGCTCTTCAGCAGCAGCCGCCTCTAGTCCAGCTTGAAGTCCAGAAAGAAATTCTCATGTCTTTGGACAATGACACCGTGATAGATAAAGTTGCAGAGACCAGTGCTCTGGTCAGGCGTTTATTAATGTTTTAGGGTTGTCCATGTTTAGTTCGCTTTGGGTGAGCGAGCTCATTTCGCGTGGCGGCGTGCACAACATTTTTTGTGACTCGAGTGAACAGTTCGCGCAGCGCCGCAGTCAACATGAAAGCTTTGAAGAGATTTTGGCTGAACAGGTACGCCTGTACAGTCATCTTTTATCATCAGTGTGTCTGTTTTATATTGTATTCAGAATAAAACAATATTTATAAACATTGCTCTTTTGAACTGTTCTTATATCTTCTCATTTTATATAACATAAAGACATCCAATGGGTTAATCTATGGCAATTTACATTTAGCAGTCCCTAACCAACAATATGTAGAAATGTGTCCGCATTATGCACAGAAATGAAAGAGTGAACAAAAATTTTGATATTAAAATTTATTAAATCAACAAACAATAGTTCGAAATGCATTTCCCCGTCCATCACACGCATCTGCTTCAGAAGAGCGTTGTATTCTACATCTCCACGTTTTGTGGCATGCAGTGGGTCAACATTCCATCTCCTTTTTAGCCCTTTTTTTGATAGTAGCAACAACACAAAATCTCCTACGTTTCCTTGTCGAGCAGCTGCTCGCAAGACGCCATTCTGAATGATCTTGCGTAATTCCGGTAAAATTCCTACTTTTCTTCTACTTCCTGCGGATTTACAGGACGATTTCGTTTGTGCGCCCCCTGTCGTTTCAAAGAATATATATAAGGCGAACGCGTCAAGTATAAACGTCTCGTCCGTTTGGGGAGTTGCACGCGCGGACAGCGGAGGCTCCCGAAGCGGAGCCAGGCTCGTGTATAAACATGCCTTTATGCAGAGGAAAAAGAGATGATACAATCATTAGAAAGTTATAATGTGAAAAAAAGTCAGATAACAGTGCAATAATTGTTTTATTATTTAACTTATGTTCTCATATTTGTGAAAAATATTTGAAGTTGTAAAGCAGCCGTTTCATTGAAAAAGAAATTATAGTGTTATTAGACATTTACTTTGTTTTATGTTTTTGTTTGATTTTTTCTCCTCATTTCAATATTTGGATATTTATGAACACTAATTCTTAAAGAAAATAGATTCTGATACTGTCCTGCTATTTACTGTTCTAATAAATCTTCATTGTGAAGCAAAACTTAGGCTACTGTAATTTCACTGAATTGGAAATTATGATATTTTTGAAAAATACAATGAATTAAAAGGCTGTAGAGAACAGTGCGCTGTTGCAGACTTATATTCTGAGGTTTTAATTATCATTATTTTAATATAGTCAGTCGTAAACTAAAGTGGGCCGGTCTAAGGCATGAAACTCCAGGGCTGAAAACGAGTCCCAATCCGGCCCTGACCCCACCTGTAGGTCGCTTTGGATAAAAGCGTCCGCTAAATGACTAAATGTAATTTGCGTAACAAGAGCACTCATTGCAAGGGAGAACATCATTTTTTTTATTATTTCTGGGGGAAAATAATCATTAAATTTGACTGAATGCTGTAATTTCACGTTCTTGTCTCTCAGTTTTTTGTTTTCTTTTTTACCGCTGCACTGCGAGAGCGCCTGTCAGTCATTATACCAGCGTCTCGTGCAGAGACAGGTTCCGCTGCGGTAAACTTCACGGATGGAATCCGATAATAACCAATCAGGAAACGCCAACATGACTGATGGAAAGTTTAGCCAATTAAACGATATCATTCCTACCATAAGGCAGTGCTACTGAATCGTGATTCAGTACACATTAGCATTGGCCATACCTACACCTACACAAACAGAATACTTTTATTTTCTTTTGTCGAAAACAACCCAGTTCAATAGACCACACCGGTCTGATCTCATTATTATCATAGAGCGCCATGAGAATCATCATTTTCCTGGGTTCGTTCTCTTTGATTGTAAATGGTAAGTCTGTATTTTATAGCTGTACTGTTTTTCTTCCCGTTGATGGACCACAGGTGTTCATAATGACACTTCAATCTAATTTGATTACATTTCAGATTTGTCTGTCAAATCACAGTTTATGTGTAGTATTATGTATCAGATATGATCTGAAAAACTGTACGTGTTTTCTGTTAATTGAGAGTTGCTGTCAAGCAGGAATACAGATGTCATCTGTAAAGCATTTGTACGGAACATCATGTGATCAGTCAGTCAACTGGTTGATCTGGTTTTACCAAAGATGTTTTGGAAACAAGGCCCAAGATCCTAACAAATATTTTTATGAATAATATAATTGAGCTAGCCCATTGATAAATATGCTTTAAATATATTGACATAGCTCATTATTTTTGAAAGATTTTTTGTAAAGTTTGGTTTAATAATTTGGAAAATAAAAGTGGCAACACTATTTCTTTCGAGTAGGAATCTGCTTTCACAGTTTGATTCGTGTAGCTTTTTACTTAGCAACTGGGATTTTGATGGATTTAAACTTATACTTTAAATCTTTTCTTTTCTCTATATAATTCCTTCTTCACCAAGATGTCACTTTAGGCAAAAAAAAAGAGCGGGTTCTATCTTTTCATTTATTTTACTTCTGTGTTTGTAAATCGGTAAAGACTTACTTCAGTGGAGCACAAAATAATATATTTTGAGAAATGTCTCCGTGGTTTTGTGCATACAATGGAGTTCAATGTTTGTTGATGGTCAACATTCTTCAAAATATCTTCTTTTGTGTTCTGCTGATGAAAGTAAACCAATGTAGGTTTGACATCACATTAGGATGAAAAATTATGAAACCACCCCCCTATGGTGGCATGGCCCAGTATGCACATAGCTTCATGTTTGCTATAAAGCATGTTTTTAACTTTTAATGTAGTTGTGCATTGACTCAAGTAGGGCTGTGTATTGACAAGGGCCTTTCTATAAGCTACTGTTCATGTCACAATACATATTTTGATAGTTTTTTAAATGTAAAAAGAAATTATAGCTGAAAATACAACTTGCTGTTGGCCACCTGGTGTATATTGTAAGGACAAGTGTAATTGATGCGCATAGACCTCTTGAGCAGAGGTACCCAAACAGTGCTCCTTGAAATCACAATGAATTGGTTTTCATCCACACCCTAAACACAACGGTTGTACATCTGTTAAAGCATAATGAACCTGTGTTCCATAAGCACTGTAAATGTGCCGGTCGTCAACATGTGTGAACCAATGAACAAGTGTCATTGGAATAATTATTTTTTGTATAGCACTGCAATATACCCAAGTGACTGAGTGGATCACCCAGAAACGGCCTTTGTGTGTTTTCTAATTCATTACTCCTGACTTATTTTTCGACGCACGTCGACTCTGAAAGATGGAGTGCCATGAACTCTCCCTCTTTTGAAACAATGTCCTCATGTGGCCTACAGGAATAAGAAAATGTGGGCCTGCCTGTCAAATTAAAGTGATACTTCACCAAAAAAAGAAAATTCTGTCATCGTTTGTTGTTCCAAATCTGTATAAATGTCAGAAAAAGATATTTGGAAGAATACTTATAACCAAACAGATCACAACACCCATTGACTCACATAGGAAAAAATCTTTTTTTTTGTTCTGTTGAAAACAAAAGAAGATATTTTGAAGAGTGTAGGACAGCAAACACTTTTGACTGCCATTGTTTTTTTGTCCTACTGTGGGAGTCAATGGGGGGCAAAATCTGTTTGGTTATAAGCATTCCTCCAACTATCTCTCTTTGTGTTTATCAGTACAAAGACATTTATACAGATTTTCAACAACTTGAAGGTGAGTAAATGCTTAAAGAATTAAAATTTTTGGGTGAACTATTTATTTAACCAAATTAACTTGGAAAAATCAGTTTTGGAGGTTTTTGTTCAATTCTGATTGACCAGTGGCTGATTTGATACCAAAGCCTTCTGCCAATTGTGTCAAAAATGGTTTGTCTAAATAAATAGCTGTATGCTATACGTTTGACTCTTGTATGATCATTTTCTTCCAAATTTATTTGAGCATTATCTTTAAAAGAATACGCAGCTTTGCACATCTCAAAACGATTACAGACAGTAGTGTTGTGTTTAATGCCTCATTATTAGCATAGCTAGTCACAAATGTTTGTGTTTGTGTGTCTGCAGGTGTTGGGTTTGGTGATTCAGATGAAGTGAAGTCCGTGTCAGCGATGGAGGGAGAATCTGTTACTCTTGACACTTATATTGTTAAACAGACAGATGATCTGATAGTGTGGACTTATGGACCTAATAAGACTATCGTGGCAATAATCAATGGAAAGGCCAGTAGTTTCAGGTTATCTGAGGATGACAGATTCAGACTCGGAGTGAATCTTAATAATCAAACTGGAGATCTCACCATCAGTGATGTGAGAACTGATCACACTGGACTCTATTCACTGAAGATCAGCAGCAACAGTACACCCTCATACAAGAACTTCAATCTTACTGTCTATAGTGAGTATTTCACATTCAATATAGGCCTTCTCACTCTTAAAAATAGTCTCATATGCAATACATCCCATTACTTTTGTTCTTATTACTGTCTGAGATTTGTTTAGCCGGAGTCGGAAATTGAGCCCGAGTGTGAAATTTAAAGAAACGTCTTATGTTTTTCAGCTCGTCTGCCTGTTCCTAGTATCACCAATTCTTCATCATCAGAAAGATCTTTATCATCAAAATGTGTGTTATTATGTTCAGTGATGAATGTGTCACATGATGTGAGTGTCTCCTGGTACAAAGGAAAGAGTTTATTGTCCAGCATCAGTGTGTCTGAACACAGTATCATCAGAAGCATCTCTCTTCATCTGGAGTGTCTGGATGATTCTGACGTCTACAGTTGTGTCATCAACAACTCCATCTCAACACAGACTCAACATCTCAACACTGATGTCTGTCACAAGTGTTCAGGTATAACATCTGTGGTATTGTTCTCCACTCTTCTGATCTTTGGTGAAATATTGTTAAGGGGTATAGTATAGGATTAGTCACATTAGGCAAGCCCACAATGAAATGAAGCAGATGAAGGTGTATTGGTTTAGGAAGTCGGAGTAAAATTTCTTTTCAGGTTTAAACTTATTTCAATGGGAAAGCGCTTAACAAACAGGATATTACATCAGGTGTTATCAGCGTCCTGTAGGGCTGCTGTAAAAGGAAGGATTGGAATTGAATATCTGTCTTTTGTCTTTCTCTTTACCATTACAGATTCTCCTGCCATGCGGGGCTTTATAATTAAAAGTATAGTTCTTCCTGTTTTCTTTTTGATCATCATCATCTGTGTCTGCATACACAACAGAAGAGGTGCTAAAGACACCAAAGATTACCATCATCTTACAACAAATGACCATCAAGGTCCTGTGTAACTGGATCTTCCTGCACCGCTCTCAGCAGGCCCAAACCGGATGAGTCTGGCATGGGAGTCGGGCACTCTAATGGGGAGGCTAAAGACCGCAGTCTCAAGCATCTGTCGCTAGAGCATCACTTGAGGTTGGGGAGTGAGGTTTACACACTGCACAGCTCTTCACTAGCTGGCCTCCGATACACTTGCTCATATTTCCTGATGACTCAATCGTAAACGAAGAAATTATGTTGCCACACCCCTTTTTTAAAGTATCCTAAAACTTATTAAAAAAACGAACACTTGGACTTACATCGACGTGATAAAACCTGACTAAAATAACAGAAAACATCTTTGGAAAGAAATATTTGAGAGTAATTGGATTTCATAGTTTGGCTCCTGTCCCGTTTGTTTACATGGAGAGGGTGGGGTTATGACCTGTACTGCAGGCAGCCACCAGGGGGCGATCAAAGAGCCCTTAGCTTCACTTTTAAGCAAATCTGAGGCACCCTTGACTGGAAAATTTTTATTCATTATAAAATTTAATATATATTTCAATGCTCTGAATTTAAATTATAATTAATTTGAGACCCCCTTTTGGGCCGTGCCCCCAGTTGAAAACCACTGCTTTAGAGGGTTTTACAAGGTTAGGGCTGAAGGTCTGGAACTTTGACTGACAGGTATAGCTACCAATCACGTTTCGATTGTGCCGCGTCATGTTTAGAGGCGTGGAAATGTTCCCGCAGTAACAGACTGGTGTGCAGTCTATCCAATCTATGTTGAGATTGGATAAGAATGAAGAAGGTTGGTACAAGAACATCACGCCTGAAGAACCAGACTACACAACCACCTTCAATAAACTTTTTTTCCACAAGCACTTGGTCTTGCGTTCTTCATTTAAGCATTCTAGTACATTGGCGAACCACCCAATGATGTTCAAAAAAAGTCAAACACATCACTAATGATAAATTCACTGTTTTATTCGTCAGTCAATAAATTTAAGGCATGTGCCTATAAACATATGATGAGTGGAACTAAATAAACCTCACACACAAACCAAACACACATTGACAGGCTCTTAGGAATAAACAGTTTGTTCACTAAACAGATCAGACCGCATGTGTGAAGAGTAAAAATAAGACCCCGACAAGTTTCATTGTGAGTGAATGATGTTGTTTGATGAAAATTGTGATTGTACTTGTAACATTGACTTTTTGTTTAAATGATTTAGAAATAAAGTAGACTTGACTTGAAATAGTTTTTTTTTAAATGTCTATCAATATTTTGATAGACAAAAATTACTTTAACTTATTTATTAGACAAAATGTAAAGTTTTGATGAAGACAACAGTTTAGAATTGATTCACAAATGTTCTTGAAGAGCAGCTCCTTCTTGAGAGGTTCTAGAGATGTGAAGTTGATGATGATTCTCGTCTGGATCTGATGTCGTAAATCAACACAGCAACAGTAGCCACGCCCACCAGAGCAGAGAGAACCAATCGGATCACAGCTTCAGTAAAACCAAAGCATTCACCACAATCTAATAAAAGAAACAATCATTTGTGATAAAGTATCATTTTAAAAGGGAAAAGAAAAATTAACCAAAAACTTTGCACATACAATGACTCGCCGGACACGACTGACGATGTGAGTTATCTTCAGATGTTGAGTTTGGTAAAAGCGTGTACAAGCAAACCGTACCATCGTGTCCCAAAAGTCCACCTTGTCACCAACGGGGTTCCTAGGGCTGTTCATGATCACCGTCAGTCCGTTCGCGATTGTGTTCACGGGAGAAACTAACATACGGGAGTTCCACAGGAGAAATAACGAAACAGATGGACAGCAGATGGGTGTGAAAAACAGGAGACAGGTAGCAGAGAGTGACGACAGCCTACCTAGTGAGGTACTGTCAATGGAGAGAAGCAAGGGATGAAAGGAGAGTTCAGCAGAGAGACGGCAGCGTCAGGCTGTATTGTTTAGTGATTTTTTATTTTACAATGATGGTCAAGTGCTACTTCAAAATAAACCAGACCTGTACGCATATTACAATTTTTAATGGTCTTTTACCAGCCAATATTACCTTATTAATAAGAAAATTATAATGGATTCTGTTTTTTATAAAAACTTTTCTAGGATGCAAATTAGCGCTTACTATAATTTCTATGTACAATGCATTTTTTCTTGTCTTTGACTGGAATCAAGTCTATTGTGTTGTCCCTGTTCAAACAATTTTATATATAAATAAATATATTAATTAACAATACTTAAAAGATCTGTTCCATAGAAAACACTGATACTCACCTCCAAACGTGTGACAGAGTTGAGTGATGTGTAGATGTTGTGTGAGGTTTGTGATGGGATTGTTGACCACACATGTGTATGTGTTTGTATCCTGATATTCCACCTCCAGAGGTAGAGAGAGTCTGATGTTGAGATCAGACACACTGATGCTGGACAATAAACTCTTTCCTTTGTACCAGGAGACACTCACATCATGTGACACATTCATCACTGAACACAACACACAACAACATGATGATGATGAAGATGATGAAGAACAGTCTCTGGTGATGAAAGGAACAGGCAGACGAGCTGGAAAATTATTTTTAAATGTTCTTAGTCATGTAGCAGATGCTTTTATTCAAGTGACTAAAAAAGAGTTTAGGAGCAATAAGCGATATGTCATACAGGAGCCATAATACATTAAGTGCCAATACAAAGTTACTGGTTTCAACAGAAGCTAGACCACTACCTGTTGAGAGAAATATTTTTTTTGTCTGTCAAGTATTCACAGAAGAGTTGGTTTTAAGTAGTTTTCTGAATGTTGTGAGACGTGGTTGACCGGACCGAGTTATGAAGAATGTTCCACCAGGAAGAAGTTGTGAATGAGATTTAAAACTTGAAGACACGTAACTCACCATAGACAGTCAGATTGAAGTGTCTGATGAGGACAGAAGGTTTTCTGCTGATGTCTAGTTTATAGCGTCCAGTGTGTTGAGTTGTGATGTTTGTGATGATGAGAGATCCAGTCTGATCATCTATCTCTACGTGATTCTTGAATCTCTCAGTATAAACTGATTGTATAAAATGTATAAAATTGGCTTCTCTGTTGAATTCAGCTATGGTGATTTCATCTGGACTCTGAACACCAAACATCCACTCCATCACATCATGACTCTGTGTTTGCGCATCAGTGTATAAGGTGACAGTGTCTCCCTCCATCACTGACACTGACTTCACTTCATCACCAAACACACCTGAACAACACAAACATTTATAATTATATTGCAACTTGTCACGCGAAGAAGCTATAATATAATAAATAAATAAGTGAACAAAGCACACATTTTTTAGATACATGAGATTTGATACGAATCCTTAGTTCAGACATCGACTGAAAAACCGAATGCTTAAAAACACAAACTTTATCACTTACCGTTAAGATGCCAGAGACATAAACGTAGCAAAACTATCACACAAATCATATTCTGAATTTCTAATGTGACAGGAAGTATCAGTAGATGGGTTAATTTTCCCCGTAGCATCATTAGGACAGCCGCTCGCATGAACGCGCACGCACAAGAACTCGCACGAAGACAGAGAGGAAACTCACAGAAGACCACGCTTTCTTTTCTGACACCCTGTATACACCGGACGCGACGCGACAAGAGACAATATACCGCATAAGAACCCATTATAATTTTACATTGTGTCCACACCAGACGTGGCGCGGTGCGGCGCGACAGTCCCATTATGCTGGGTTCACACCAAACGCGAACAATCGCGTCCCCCGCTTCATTGCTCGCGGGAAAAGTTCGTTATTTTCGTGTGAGTGAAATAAACACAAAAGAGAAAGGTTTCCCGGACATGGATTAGTTTAAATCAGGACTAGGCCTTGTAAGGATATTTAAATATTTTTTCAAAATGTTCTTTACAAACAAAACGAGAATGATGTGCATCTTGAGACAACACAGTCGCACTGATATATTTTAAGAAATGTCAATGCAAGTTGTTTTCTATCAAAACCTCTCTACCATTTTAGTTAATCTGGAATTAGGCTTGAGCCCTGTTTGGGGAACTGCGCCCGAGTGTTTAAAGATATTAAATGAATGTCGATACGGCTGCGTGAGCATAATTGAATTTTGTGGTCTGTGGACATCTGAGCACAGAGATGTGTCTGTATCCTCATCAGCTTTCCATTGATCGGCTCTGACCTTGAATCACTCACATTATTATAGTTTAATCTGTTTCTTTAATATAGTTTCAACACATTTAACTTTTATAAACTACCTTATCTTTTAAAACGTAATCTAGATAGCCTATATTTTTATCCATTCATATGTGATGTGTGAGGTTGTGTTTGACTTCTGACCTGTGTCGGTAAATGAATTTGGAGTAAAGTTCATAAAGAGATGGAGTGGAAAACAAGTAACTTTTCACCAGACAACAACACACACGCAAACTGACCACAAACACATTAATAGACGTGTTGTTTGTCAACTGAACAGATGAGACCACATGTGTGTTCAGACCACAGCAGTTTCACTTTGACTCACTCATCTGTGACCTCTTTCACATGTATTATGTGTTAGTGGATCTTCATCTTTTACACTTAGATGTGTTTAAAACAACTAAACATTGATTTAGTCACACAACATTTTCATTAATGTTTGGTTTGTCCTTTTTTCTAAATGATTTAAAGTCACATTGAGTTTTTTTTCATCAATTAAACACTTTGTTAAAACATGACTTAAGATCAACTGTTTATTCGTAGCATCCGAATGATTTTTCATCATTGATTGTTGCTTTATTAGTCAGTTGAATGTTTTTTTTACACCATCACTCTGTATTTGTTGTGGACACTGACTGAAGTCTTCACTTCCTAAAATATATCTCTATTCTACAAGACACTTTGTCCTAAGAGAAGATTAAGATGTTCTTCATTACCGTATTAGTGCCACAATATTAACTTTCTTTGACGAAAGAGCAAGCTTTTCATTTGGGGGATTTTAGAGATTTACTGACATTCTCTTTCTGAGGTCAATGGGTATTCTCGTCTGGATCTGACGTCATACACCAGAACAGCAACAGTAGCCACGCCCACTACAGCACAGACGACCAATCGGATCACAGCTTCACAGCAACTGTGAACAACAACTAAAAAATACATAAAACGGACATTTCATTGAACATTATTGAGCAACCTAGGACTTTTACAATGAGTAGCAAAAGCAAAAACCTGCACACGTGTGCTTTATCGCGTCCAGTGTGTTCAGTTGTGATGTTCGTATATGTGTAACGTATGTGTTATTGTCCCTCTCTCTTCACAACTTTTGCATGTCATACCTTTCAAGGCCTTAAAGATGTTTTCATAAACAAAAGAAAGTTTACACTTTTAGAAAAAATGTATTTTATTTGTATTTATTGTTAGGTCATAATAAATTTGACTGACCGAATGTAAAATCACCTGCAGTTTCCTCAGATCATCACTAGAGGTCTCCATCACACATATTTAAACATGGCTCGTGTCATGAGCAATACTACTTAATATGATTACATTTAAGAGGTCATTGTACTAAAAAACTATACGGTATAAACCATGCATTTTTTTATTATCTGCCTATGGATTATTCTCATCCACGTTGAATTACTTGTCCCCACGTAAGGTGTTAACATGTTATGTTAATAAGGTTATAATATTTTTCATTCTTTAAAACACGTTACATGTGGGATTAAGTGTTTACCTGCGCTTTTGGTCTTTCTGCGCATGCTCAGAGAGAAGCCTCGATGATGGACAAATACTCAAATTACTGTAATTGAATAGTTCTGTAAGGAAACGTATTTTTAAGTAGTTTAAAAACAGTGTAATTTTACTTGAGTACATTTTTAGTGCTCTTTGGTACTTTTACTGCGCTCTTTTCCTCACATCGTGTGATTGGCTAAGGAGGATAATCAGTTCCGTGACGTCCGTCACATGACCCCATCCAGTCAAATCACGTGCTAAGAAAAGTTTCCTCACAAGGATTCAAGACACCTGCAGCAAAATTAGTCAGCATGGAGGACTAACGCGTGTTGGGTGCTTCCGCATGGAACAGCTAAGATACCCCACTTAACCATCCTCGGCCATATCTGAAGGGGCTTTTTGCCGTGAAGGCGAAGAAGGGAAATTATCAGTATGCCGGCTTAGAGCAGTTGAAATGTCGACGTTCAAGATTTCTTCCTCTTATTTGAAAAAAAGGTCAGTTTCGAATATCTGCTTATCTTTTCTTAAATAAATACAAATCAGCTAGTTACGGGAAGTGTTGATGCACAATATGGAAAAATATCTGCATGGTAGAGTTTTTTTGAGCCGTTGTGAATTAGGTATGCGCCAATAAATGTTTGTCAACCAAAATACTACGGCCAAAAATAACACACAAAAAACCCTTAGAGAAAATGTTTGATTACGCGTTTAAATGGCAACATGCTCGAGTAAATGCAGCTTTATAGATGCAGCAATGTCTGCAGTGTGGACATGTTTAATATACCGAGCACTACAAACCAAGATGACTACTTTGTCCGGGACTACAATTACCAGATAGCTCAACGGGTGATAAAGATATAATGTGTCCGTGTTTTTCTGTTGTAATTTTTTTGAGTTTGAGTTCTTGATAAAGAAAGAGGATCCTTCAGTTTGATCTCTGGCTGGACTCAATTTAGAAGCAACACATGCTTTGGTGATTCCCCACCATTATGTTTCATTTATTTATATTATATTGGAGATGGTGGTCTAGTGGGTTAAACCACTGAGCTGGTAAATCAAAGGTTGCTGGTTCGATCCCAGCAGCCACCACCAGTGTGTCCTTGAGCAAGACACTTTACTCCATGTTGCTCCAGGGGGATTGTCCCTGTAATAAGTGCACTGTAAGTCGCTCTGGATAAAAGCGTCTGCCAAATGACTAAATGTAAATGTAAACGCACAATTGCGGAAAAGTTAAATTCATGGATATTTTATTGACACAGGTCTGCGCTAATTTTGCTTGTAGAGCTGATTCAGTCTCTTTTTTTTTTTTTTTTTTTTTAAATTTGATCCTAATTAGGGATGCACCGAAAGGAAAATTCTTGGCGAAACCGAAAACTGAAAAAGAGGAAACCAAGGCCGAAAACCGAAACACCGAAAGAAATTTGGCCAATTATTAGTACCCTTGCATTTATGGCTATGACTGTGTACTAACTTTACTAAAATCAAGGCATTGCAATTGCATAAATATTAAAGTTTCAAAGAATAAATCAATTACAAATTATGCAAATATTTATGTAGCACATTGCAACAATGAACAGTATAAAATAAAATTCAACTAAGATGTTTAACTTGACCCCACTCATGTGTATATTAAATAATAATGTACAGGTCTACTGGCCTGCTGAAAAGTTGTACAATTAAATGTTCTCTCATGAAAACAAAGTGCATTTAGGTCAAGTGCATTTTACATTTTTCTCTGTAGGACTACTACAAGAAAGTGCATTCAGAACAAGTGCAACTGCTTAAGATACAACAATATTTTCTCTGTAGGCCTTCAACATAATAGTGTATCAAAACAAAGACTCGCATAGCCCATATGTTAACTGTAGAACTTTAACAACAACAAATGCACCAAGAATTGCAGATGTGCAAAGTTGGTAAGAATAGAATAACCAACTTATTCTGTCGTCTGAAGCGCTATGATGTTCATGAACGGAATTTGGAGAAAAACGTGTTTTAAGTTATGAAAATAAAAGGCCAACAGTCCAATATCACAAGTAAAAATCACTTTACAGTGGTAAGAGACTTACTCTAATAACAATTTAGTAAAAAAAAAACATTTCCTAGTGTTGAAGTCTATAAAAATACTGTAAAAAAACGTTGGAATAAAATGAAAGTAATGAAAATGGTGCAGCGCACATTTAAAGAACGAGAGCTCTGCCATTATCACTACACAAGGAAAGTGACAAACATTACGGACATCAACTAATAAGCAGTGAAGCAAGTTTTACGCTGTTTATCATGCACATAGTGTCTGGACTTTTGATCATCTCTTTATGTTTTGCGATCGCTGTCCGGCTCGCGTGAGCAGTGGAGCAGTGATAACTCCTGGTGCTGAAGACGCGTAGCTCTGTCATCTCACGAAAACATTGAATAAAACAACTTTGCATGCCATAGTTTACACAGGATTGGCGGAAAATGTGCATTAATACTTCTTCATGTTATGTGGTTTACTTTGATGGGTGAACTGTCTTTCCCGCGACACCCGACAGGTTTTCCCAAATCGCATCACATGTCTAGTCAGCACAAATGAAAACGACACGCAGATCGCTTCACGAGCATATCACGCTGAAGGGAAACGGGTGTTTACAAATTGCCCTCATTGTAATCTGCCAGAATGACTGGTAAAAAAAATCTATCAATGACAAAGAATTTTTGGGATTACGCGACCTCTGGTTCACACACGTAAAGGAATATTGGTCGCACTCTAGAGCCCTGAGGGTGAATGCAGTTTAGGAGACGCTTTAGTGCTGTGATTAAAGGAATAACATCCGCTACAGATGCATCAAAGGAGCGGTATCTGTTTGCGTCATCACAACATTTCGGCCGTATTGTTTCGGTGATAAAAGTCTTTCGGCCGAAAAATTTTCGGTGGCCGAATATTCGGTGCATCCCTAATCCTAATTTCATATCGTATGCAAATGCTAAAATGTACTTATGTCACCGTGGCAGAAGTGGGTGTTTCTGACAAGCAGACAGGTGGTTTTACTTTCGTTCATTCCTTTTGATTTTATTTTTGCTAAATACTTAAAACTAAAAAAAATTTGTTTATTCTACTTTAAATGTGATTCGACTCAAGAATGCTCTTCTGGTGGCATATGACAGATTTTTCACTATCAAATAATGTGGTCACAACGTTTGTCATCAGAACCAGCCGAATAATTGTGCGCTTGTTCATCACAAATTTTAACTATTTATATTGTTATCAAATACTTTTTGAGGCTGTTCAGTAATTCTCAAATACTTAATAAGGCCCATTTAAAATGTGTCATTCAGCTGCTAAACATAATACTTTGGGAGGACAGATCTGATGTAAGGTAAATAAATGAAGTTCAGTATGAACATGCTTCTGGTTAATGTTTGAATGAAGTTTCCAAGAAACTAGAATGTGAAAGAACATTTCACAAACTTGACAAGCTTTGGCTTACTGTTCTTGTTTACCTCCTAAATAGAAATGAAACCAACAAAGTATTTGGGGATTTTTTTGTCATGCAGATGGAATGACAACAATAAATGAGATCAGATGAGCATATTTGCTTATGTCCTCTTATGCAAATATTGAGGGAAAACTCTACCAAATGTTCCACCCAGAGATTAGTTTTATTCAGGGCCAGTCCTTCAAACATCCCCTAAAAAGGAGACAAACAACGATACTGCCCAGCTAACAAAGGTTTGTTATAACAACGTTCCTCATAGATTGTTTTTAAGAATGCTCCCAGCTAACAAAATTCACCATAATGATGATCAGTATTTTCTTGAGTTGGGCTCTTGACCTTTGACTTGTGTATGTGCGCCTTCTGTTATCAAGTGTTGTTGGTGGGTTGTCATTGAAATCGTCATGCTCTATGTATAGAAGTGGATGCATTATTTATCACTGTGTGTTCTACGTCGTTGAAGAGTGCCTGTCTGACGTAAACTGGTTTTGTTATGAATTGTATCCCAGTCTACGCACACCAGGTGCTGTTATGAAAACAAGGATTATTGAAAGCCATAACAAACATCATCCCTCCACAGCTCTGTGAAGTGTTGAGTTGTTGTCATTGTGTTCATGTTAAACATTGGATTGCTCAGTGCGTACATCACAAAGGTGTACAAGATGCTATAAATGTTTCTGACAATATTATACTGCATGTACTTCACGGGTGAACCATAGTGACCACTGCGGAGAAGAAATGTGTTTTTGTTTGAAGTAAAGGCATACGTGGCAGATCACAATGTAGATCTTTTTATCTGTTCATCCATTTAATGAGTGACATCAGGAGGAGCACAAAAGCATAAATAATCCAAAAGATCTTCTCTAGTGACTGTAAACCGAGCTGCTTCCCTTATGATGAACATGTCATTCTTGCTTTCTTCCAATTTGAAACAAAGTTTTCTCTTTGTTTTACTCACGTCTTTGTGGTGTACAAAATATAAGTACGTTACACTGTACTTGTATATGTGTAATGACAATAAAGTTGAATCTAATCTAATCTAATATGCAAATAAGTCACCGGAACATTAGACTCATCAATGTCCGTGTGTTCCCTTTACGGGGTGTTTGTATTTTAATAAATAATCTTTGTTTCATCAATAGAATATTGTGTACTGGGGAATGAGTGGAAAATATCTTTGTTGCTGTAACACGCATCTTAGAAATTGAAAACAAAAGAATTGCCCACACCTGTTGGGAATTCTCTTTCGGTTTTTCCGTAACCTAATCATGTGCATTTGACTGACAAACAGTCTGTGAGTCAGAGTCGCTGTGCTCCGCTGCTGGTTAGTGCACCGCACATGACAATTTGTCAACTTCTACACAACATTTTGCACAAGTCCGCACCATGGGCTTCTTCATTTTCCTCTACTCATCCTCTCTCATTTTGAATGGTAAGATACTTTTTTATGAATGATCTTTATGGCTTCATTATTTTCTCTTTCAGTTGATGGATCACAGCTGCTTTTTACACTTTTCTTTTTTTCCTTCACATTTAAAGTTTGTGGATTTGGATATTATTTTAAAATATGAATTTTTATACTAGTTTTATAGACACACAATGGTGTCATCTGTCATAAAGCAGCACAATCTGCCTAAAACATATTGATATGGGAAATCCCTGGTTTACTGAACAAAATCTACCTGAATTTTTTTTGTTAGTAAGTCCTACACAATAACCTAATTTTTTAAAATGGCACCTGTAGAAAACATTGGCTGACAAGTCAGACAGGATTGTCTAAAAGCCACACCTAGCTTTATAAATCTAAAGTGAATATTTACACGGAGTGCAAATAACCTGCATTGTTGGTAGAAACTATTTGCCTTCGCTCCTTACACCAGTGTGCTGCATGGTGTTCAGATTTCAGTTAGGGATGCACTGATCCTATACTCTGGATCGGAATTGTGGCTGATACAGGTCTTTTTTGCTGGATCGGGTATCAGACTGACGGGTTCCATTCGATTCCGATCCGTTGGGTTACCTGTGCGTGTTACTCGTAAGCTTAAAAAAGGACAAACTATCATGAAACCAGTTTTCATGCACTCTAAACCATGTCATGTGTTTTGATAGCTTTATGCGATGAATAAACCAATATAGCATAATTAATAAACTCTGACCTCTGCTGGTGGTGTCATCTGTCAATCTCCTTCCAGTATCCATGTGTCAAGTAACAGTCAGGATGTTACTCGTTCCAATGTTTTTATTATTCTTCATAATCACTACATAATTAGTTTGGCGGGCTTTCGATTATCAATCATCTAAATACGCATAGGTCTACTATTCGTCCCAGTTCATTAGCTGCGAGGTGAATTTGTGAACTGTTATATGGATGCACTATATGGTAAACACATCAACTCTGTTCTGACTTTTAACTCTGTGCGCTATTTTGCATGTTGCTTTGCATGAAACATCTGCAAAAGAGTGCAAAACATAAATGGTAGCAGTATTGCTGAAAGATTATGCAGTTTCTTTTGCACATCAAGAATTGTTTGCAGACATGAGTTTATTTGTATTAAGATGATGTCATTATTTTAGGCTGTCAACCTTTTTCTGTGTTGTTCAGGTGTCTTTGGAGGTGATGTAGATGAAGTGAAGTCAGTGTCAGTGACAGAGGGAGATTCTGTCACACTACACACTGATGTCATCAAACAGAAAGATGATGTGTTTGTGTGGTGTTATGGCTCTGATAACAGTCTTGTTGCAACGACCAATGGGAAGGTTGGCAGTACCAAGTACTATGATGGTGAAGATGGGAAACTCATTGGCAGACTGAGGCTGGATGCTCATACTGGATCTCTCACCATCACAAACATGAAAACTGAAGAATCTGGACTGTACACACTTAAGATCAGCAACAAGAAGATCTCGTACAAGAAATTCAATGTTAATGTCAATGGTGAGAATACAGTTCTGATACACACATTTGTGTTCAAGTCATGTTCATTTGTGTAGCACATTTAAAAAAACATATAATTTCACAACAGCTTTTAAAACCTTCTCTTACAATGTTTCAATTTTCTATCTATCAATCATGGGCTGTGTTTGTGTTGTTCAGGTGTGTTTGCTGATGACGTGAAGTCAGTGTCAGTGATGGAGGGACATTCTGTCACGCTACACACTGATGTCATCAAACAGAAAGATGATGTGTTTGTGTGGTGTTATGGGTCTGATAACAGTCTTGTTGCAACGACCAATGGGAAGGTTGGCAGTACCAAGTACTATGATGGTGAAGATGGGAAACTCATTGGCAGACTGATGCTGGATCCTCATACTGGATCTCTCACCATCACAAACATGAAAACTGAAGAATCTGGACTATACACACTTAAGATCAGCAACAAGAACATCTCGTACAAGAAATTCAATGTTAATGTCAATGGTTAGTATACCAGAGATGTGCATTTTAAATATTTATATATTAGTACTTTTAGAAAGATTGGATTGGATTCAATTTATTCTGATTATACATATACAAGTACAGTGTAACGAAATGGATTTAAGAAGCAAAATACAGCATAACATGAGGAAAGTGGTGAGAAAAACAGATACAAATAATACACCATAGACAAGCCTTGCAACAGGGGAAGATAATCCAGCTCCGGCAAGCAGCCATCCGGTCCAGTGCCATTACGGCGCCGCTCACAGACCCGCTTGTCAGGCTGGCAGTTCAAAGCTACGGTGGCGTGGGATCGGGACAGCGCACTGTCTGTGAGAAGAGAGAAACAAACCCTTTAAAATATAATATTTATGTTATAATTGTGATGTTATAAGTACATTGGGTTAAGAACTCCATTACCCAGCATGCCACTTACGGGAGGTGCATTCATCTTTTACTTAAGTAAAAGATGAAAAACCAGCTATCACGCCTCGTCTGCTTATTATTAGTTCAAGCAAGACAACACAATAATCAATGTCTCTACGAACTAAACGGAACATCTGATATAATCAAACTGCATAAACATTGTTTCTCTCTTATTTTTACAGCTCTTCTGCCTGTTCCTGTCATCACCAAAGTGTCTTCTGAATGTTCATCATCTTCGGTGTCAAGCTGTAGTGTGTTGTGTTCAGTGATGAATGTGTCACATGATGTGAGTGTCTCCTGGTTCAAAGGAAAGAGTTTATTGTCCAGCATCAGTGTGTCTGATCTCAACATCAGACTCTCTCTACCTCTGGAGGTGGAATATCAGGATACAAACACATACAGATGTGTGGTCAACAATCCCATCACAAACCTCACACAACATCTCAACATCACTCAACTCTGTCACACGTGTGCAGGTACAACTGTTGTGATTTATCATTTGTTGAGTTGATCTGTAGTCAAATAAAGTCTAGGTTTAAGTAGTGACTTTACAAAAATATTCCATGTGTTATAGCAGGGCTGTAAATATAATAAATATTCATTTTACTTTAAGCAGCTTTATAAATATAAGCCCTGGTGGAAAACTATACAGATATAGTCAAATATGATTCTAGTATTGTACATGACAGTGGAATATTGATTCTGACAAATCAAAGCCCACCGTGTTCTGTTATATTTGAAATAATCATCCACAGAATTTCACCTTATTGATTAATAATGATTGATTATTTACAGCACATTGTCTTTAAGAAATGTTTCTATTTCAGTTCCTAACGATCTATTCTCATCTTATTTCTGTTGTAGATGCATCTGAAATGAGGATCATTATAATTCCAGTTGTATCTGGTCTTTTGTTCTGTGTGATCGTCATGATCATCATCGGTGTCTGCATACACAGAAGAGCTCATGATGAAGGCAAAGACACCTTTCAGTTTCCTCATGCGAAAATTTGTACATATTATGATATTATGTAAGACATATAATATATATTTTGTTGTCTCGTCTCATGCTGTTTTTCAGTAAGTCTCGTGAAAGCAATACCTGCCAAAGTACCTCTGACGGATGAAGAAAGAAGTAGCAACTCAAGCGACACATCCGAATATACAGAGGGGACTAGGTTTTTGCATGGACATCACCATTGTTAACCACCTATGTTGTAATAGCATAAGCACTTCCATAAAAGGGTGAGAATTTTTCTTCTTTCAATTTGTTTACAGTACTTACTTTATCAAATGTTAATTCTTCAGGGGTCCGTTTCAATAAGGAGGTTCAACCAACACTGAGTAAGAATGTGAACTCTGAGTTGATTTACACCGAAATGCAAAACTTTGAGAACATCACTCACTCACTCACTCACTCACTCACTCAGTCAGTCAGTCAGTCAGTCAGTCACTTGCGCTTTAAAAGGGGAGAAGAGTGAACTTAACATTGGGTTTACCAAAGAAAAGCTGCTCCTTACAAGGAGGTTCACAGTAGGGATGTTACGATTAGAGATTTGTTTGTACGATTATGCCAATTGTTATGCATGCATTAATTTCTACATTTTAACTTCCCGTGAAAATTTTTTTACTTGCCTGCCACAAAAAGTAATAAAGAAATAATAATATCTAGTTATTAGTTTATTTTTACCAATGCAATCTTAATAAATAAGCTCAAAATACCATAAAACCATAAGCCCTACTCCAATAACAATAAAATTAGAACATGATCAAATTACGAGCAATAGCACAAATAAAATGAACTGTGCTTCTTAGGTGTTTTAGGTTCTAAATATTATGGTTATTAGGTACAGAATCTGAATAGAGTCAAATGTTAAATAACACTTCAAAACCTTCACAATATACTGAAATAAATGAGTCTGCTTTGTCATCGTTTTTTGTTGTGCAATAAAATATTTATTATGCTTTCCCTTAAAGATCCAGCGTGCACTGATCACATGCTTTTTATTTCTTTGCTTTTTTCCGCTTACAGTAAAGTGTACTGGACTTATTTATCACCAATTTTCTGGAAACACTACAGCTCTTTAGAAGTCGCCATCTGATTGGCTGAATTTCACAGGATATCCGGGAGACGTGCGTGTTGCATTCTTTAACGGTCCGCCTGGAAACAACACAAAGCCGTCTGACTGAAGAAGTATGCTGTCGTGTCGGTATATACATATAATCATTTTTGTTTCTTTTAACTCCTGGGACATTTTCATGCCTGTAAACACGATTCATTACAAAATGAAATGTGACTCTATTTTCTTCTCTACTCTTTTCTTCTCTACCCTTAAAAAAAAAGGAAAAAAAAGTATAAATGATTCTGGATACTGTGTTAGGCTATATGAGACTAGTCCTCTTTTTGATTGACAACTGATAGTTTAAAAAGAACCTGATCACTACATTCTACAGCCACTGGAGCAGACTGGCCCTTTGTTTACCTGAGTAGATCTCTGAACACTCGAAACGGATCCAAAGACAGAAACCGATTAGGGAGAATCCTGAAACATTGTTTTCTGACAATGATCACAATACTATGAGGAACCGGCTCTTCTACACTGAAAACAACTCTGTATGGCACACTGCTTTTTGTCAACACTTCACCTTCATCACTAAAAGAGGCATATGTAAAGGCAGACAAATCTTGATCTTTGAAGATGAGGAAACAAATTAAGATTCAAGAATTCTATCTCTGAACATATATCAAAATGACACTATCATGGTCCAAGGATCAGATACTGCCCTCCATTTATAGTGGACTTTACAGAAATGAAAAAGCAATCATAGCTTTTAACTACTGGATTTAACTACTGACTCTTCTCCTAATGACATCCAACAGATGAGCACAACTACAACAGCCGTAATTTAGTCTCCTATATCCAACATGAAAGTACATTTTTCACTCCTGGAGGTGGATGTGGTGGAACTAAAAGAATTCATAATGTCTGAATGTCTAAATGACTACAGCAACATGGAGCAACTTAAAAACATATGATGACTCTAAGAAGCAGAGAAATAAGAAACAGATAACAAAGGAACTCCAACAAACTAAAGAAGTACTGAGAGAACTGCAGTCAATTATGGGAAAACAATTAACAGAAATTAAAACTATATGAGGTTGGTCAAATTGCTTCCAGTGTTTCCCTCATCTGTAAGTCGCTTTGGATAAAAGTGTCTGCTAAATGACTAAAACGAAAAGCCATTCTGCCACAGAGTAATCTTTACCTCTGTGCTGCTTACCTTCCACCTCATGATTCCCCATATTACCAAGAAGAATGTTGTCTTTACCTGCAGAAAGAGATTTCAGTCCGAAGGAAATGTTTTTATAGGTGGTGACTTAAATGCAAGGCTGGAAGAGAAATGGATTGTTAATACCACAGTTAATGATCATATATTCGGATTGTGACAATATCCTCAACAGAAATGGGAAGCTCTTGTTAAAGCTTTGTAAAGGTTTAGCGGGATACATCATTGATTGCAGAACTAAATATGATTCATTTGGTAGCTCCAAACTACGGGCCAGTGTGGGTTATTACTCATTGACAGATATTGATCCAAAAAATAAAAACTGTTCCACTTAAAACCCAAGTTCATTTGGAATTAATCTAATATTAAACATGTTCAATTGTACATTTCCGAAACACTAAAACTGTTTGATGATATTATGACATTCAGAAATTTTTTAAGACAGTTACTGTCAAAGTATCTCACAGGGAAGATAGACTATGCAGACACTGCGACCTACCACTGTAAATATATTCTACTTGTAAGTCGTATAAACAGTACTACAAGATACTTGTACAACATTACCAAATGAAATTGCCTCTCAATGATTGTATATTTTATTCCCTTTTCTATGTAATTTTTGTTTTTGTAATGTATTGATAAAATATATGTTGATTTCTGTCATTTCTGAAGTTGTATGCCATTTTCGAGATGCAGCTGTATAGGAGCAAATAAGAAAACAGAAAACAAAGAAAGGAAAAACGGCACGGTGCATGGTGTTTGGAGAATTTTACATTTGGCTAAAATCTTTATACTTACCTATTTACATCTTCTGTATAATATTATTACAGTTGTCACCTAAAAAAGGTTACTTATACTTACCTTGAGTAGTGAGATCTTTTATTTGAGGACCTTTACAACGTTCTGTAAAAATCACAGTAAACCACTGTTGAGCTTATAAGTAAACTTAATACTAGAGGGGAGTAATACATTGAATATTTTGTTGAGAGACATATTATCAGAACCCGTTGATCCAACCTAACAGAACTTATGAGGGGTAAATCCTAAGAGGGTAGGGGGCGCTACATACATATCTTTCATTCCTGAGTAACAGCACTGTAGATTACTTCATTACAGACTTTGATCTAGTGCATCTCAGAGCGTTCATAGTGAGTCCTCAAACACTTGTCAGATCACTGTAAAATTACATTTAAAGCAAACTAGAACCACTGAAACCTGCACACAACCATCTCAATTACAAAGCCTGCAACCATCCTACAAGTGGACAAAAAACCGCAGAGAAAACTATATAATTGCAATGGAATGTATGCCAATGTTATGCAAACTATAAAACTATCGTTAGACAAATTTACAAAAATACATATCCCCCAATAAAGCAAGCACAAATCTTGCACTAAATTATATAACTAACATATTTCATCTATTAACTTTCCTGTAGCTCAGTGTTAAGACCAAAAAAACAACCAAGAAAAGTCGTAAGACAATGAGTGCAAAGGTATTCCAACAGTATGAAATCTTTCTAATAAAAAACACAGAGACCCCCTGACAAGCAAGAACTCCACCATACAAACAAACTCTAAGAACAAAGGACCAATATACAGAACCGCTGTTTAATGAAATGGAAGAGTCAATAAAAACTAGTAACATTTGGAATAAATGGAACACTCTAGACCACAACAAGAAGAATTGGCCATCCAAAATGGGGACATACCCTGATAGCACACAAACATCTGACTCATGTCTTTTTGACGTCTGCATTTACATCTGCAATACATAGTTTGCTCATCTGCAATACGTCTCGCAGACGTCTGAAATGCGTCTTCTAGATGTCGATAGGCCGTCTGACAGCAGACGTCTCCGAGACATATTGCAGACAAGCAAACTATGTATTGCAGATGTAAATGCAGACGTCAAATAGACCTAAGCCAGATGGATTGTGCTATCTGGGTATATAAGACACACTTTGAAAAATTGTTCAAAACAACAGAAATGAATTCTGCTCAAAAGGAAATAAAAATCAAATGGAAATTATAATAACTAAGATTAATGTAAATGCAACGGTATTTTGAATATATTTGAAATACTCATGAACTTTTATTTTGACATGCCGAAAACCAGAAGTAAGCCCCGTAACCAAAGCGCAGGAACCAAGCGCACATGTAGAGGTTCATGCTAGTTTAATTCTTTATACTCCCTGCTTTGTGGTGTTTGTTACAACTGCATATAAGTTGAAGTATATTTGACTTTGAAGATTTCTTCTGGGAAATGACTCTGCCGTTGGTTGAGAAGCAGGCTAAAGTGTTCTACGGTGTTAAAGTGTTAATAAACATCTGTGTATGGAACCGGAGTATCGCATTCAATCGATGGGCGGCATAATTAATGATAATCAAAATTCCCCTGATTTCCCAATCACAGTAAAATTGCATGAATTAAAGCCAAACAAAGCATGTGGCATTGATGTAATATTACATTTAATGATTAAATACACCAATGAAAAATTCAAGACGGCAATAACCAAATTATTTAACATTGTTTTCAGGGTAGGACATTTTACGGACACCTGGAATCAAGGCCTAATTACACCCATCTTTAAACAAGGAGACAAATTTGAGCCAAACTACTACAGATGCATATGTGTCAACATCAACCTGGGGAAAAGGCCCAAACACAGAACATCAGACCACATTTATACCCTCCACACAATCATTGACAAACATGTCCAGATAAACAAAAGCTTGCTTTGTTGATTTTGAGAAGGCATTTGACTCCATCTGGCTTGTAGGTGTTTTCCTCAAACTATTAGAAAATGGGATTGATTTGATCGAATCAGCAGCATGTATAAAAACAACGCATGTGCAGTGAAAATAGGAAACAAACTAACAGAATTTTCGAGGTGTCAGACAATGTTGCCTATTGAGCAACATTTATATAAATGAATTCGCCGAAGCATTGAATAATTCGACTGCATCAGGCCCAATCCTGACTTCATCAGAAATCAAATGCCTCCCCTTCGCAGTTGATTTAGTCATTCTGTGAGAAACAAAAGAGGGACATCAACAGCTCCTTGACATCATAGATACTTTCAGTCAAACGTGGGCTCTTAAAATGACCCTAACAAAATCAAAAGACTTTTCAAAAGAGATCCAGATGTAGGGAAAATCAATTTATATTCAGAGCAGGAAACCAAATGCTCCTACACACATATGAATACACCTATCTGGGCCTAAAAATAAGTTCAACGGAAACTTCAATCTGGAGAAATGGACTCAATGAAGTTTACAAAATCACTGTGGAATCTTTCTCTAATAAAAACGTTGAAAGTCATTCACAGACGAAGGTATCCAAACTTAAGAAGGGATATCAATTCTGCAATGAAAATTTCATCTAGGTAATTTAAGATGTACTGTTTGTTTATTCTGTCTTATCAGTTTACATGCTACCTAGCTGGCTAAACCATTGCTGTTTGAAATGACATAACGTATAGAACATACTGTACAAAGAAGTAACCGGTCACGTAGCATGTGACTTTAATACGTTTTACACAATTCTTCTCTTGGAAAGTCATCTGAAGAGGTGAGTGTGTATAGGGTGACTCAAAAGTGTCCATTTTAGTGGTTAGTGTGCAACTATGCTATCAAAACCTATGCATGCACAGGAAATAACTTTTTGATAGCTGTCCATTGCAGTGACTTGTAAGCATAAAAACAAGCCTTTTAACTTTATAAACATGAGCTCAATAATTATTTTCATCAGGGAATCCACCCTGACGCAGTGGATCTTTTCCTTGTGAGGAAGCCACAATTCTGTCAGAAGTGGTGTAAAGGCCACTCTTTATAGTGCCTACACAGGTGAATATATTACATTTCATGCAAAAATATGTACAAGCTAAAGGGATTTAAAAAAACATAATGTTTACCTAAATTAAGCCTAGTCTAACACAATGTCTTTTTTTGCTTTGTTTTAAGGTCCTTTTCCTAATAATTTGGTTCAAGTCTACAACCATACTGAGAACCCTCCCTTTGGACTTGCAGAGGTGAAATGCCCTGATGTTGAAGACATTATCAGTCGACATACATTAAATTTGACAATGGTCAAGCAAAACTAAAGGAAAGCCACAAGTCCTACTGGCATGTTCAGGCACAGCTTGTCATAACAGGTCTGAGTTGGTGTGATATTATAACATCATGGGGGATGACGGGACAAAGTTGACTTGTTTCTCTTTAATATATACAGTTGAAAGAAAAAGTATGTGAACCCTTTGGGCTTACTTGGATTTCTTCATAAATTGGTCATAAAATGTGTTCTGATCTTCATCTAAGTCACAACAATAGAGAGTGCAGGGTGGAAAAAGTATGTGAAACCCTAGACTAATGATTTCTCCAGGAGCTAATTGGAGCCAAAAAAAAAACATTGCAGCACGTTTGAAGTTTGCAAAAGAGCACCTGGATGTTCCACAGCACTACTGGCAAAACATTCTGTGGACAGATGAAACCAAAATTGAGTTGTTTGGAAAGAACACACAACGCTATGTGAGGAGAACAAAAGGCACAGCACACCAACATCAAAACCTCATCCCAACTGTGAAATATAGTGGAGGGGGCATCATGGTTTGGGGCTGCTTTGCTGCCTCAGGCCCTGGACGGATTACTGTCATCCATGGAAAAATGAATTTCAAAGTTTATCAAGACATTTTGCAGGAAAACTTAAGACCATCTGTCCGCCAACTGAAGCTTAACATAGGATGGACGATGCAACAGGACAACGACCCAAAGCATAGAAGTAAATCAACAACAGAATGGCTTCAACAGAAGAAAATACGCCTTCTGGAGTGGCCCAGTCAGAGTCCTGACCTCAACCCGATTGAGATGCTGTGGCATGACCTCAAGAGAGCGATTCACACCAGACATCCCAAGAATATTGCTGAACTGAAACACTTTTGTAAAGAGGAATGGTTCAAAATTTCTCCTGACCGTTGTGCAGGTCTGATCTGCAACTATAGGAAACGTTTGGTTGAGGTTATTGCTGCCAAAGGAGGGTCAACCAGTTATTAAACCCAAAGGTTCACATACTTTTTCCACCCTGTACTATGAATGTTTACATGTTGTGTTCAATAAAACCATGAAAACGTATGTTTGTGCGGTATTAGTTTAAGTAGACTGTGTTTCTCTATTGTTGTGACTAAGATGAAGATCAGAACACATTTTATGACCAATTTATGAAGAAATCCAAGTAAGCCCAAAGGGTTCACATACTTTTTCTTTCAACTGTAGATGTATTTTACCTCTAAGTTGTGTTAGATTAGATATTAATTGCTAAATGAATAGTTGAACTAAAAATAAAACATTTTTAGATGGCTGATTTACTCACCATCCTAGGTACACATGTCCTCCTTTCTTCATCCAAACCCATTTAGAGCATTTTGGTGCCATCAAGCGGTGACCAGTTCTAAACTGTGGCACTTTTTAATGGCTATACAAATCTCTTAATGTGTTCGAAAGAAGGAAGGAGACATTCACATTTTGCAAGGTGGTAAGTAAATTATGGCATAAATGTTGTTTTTGGGTCAACTATTATTTCTAAGGTTCTGCCAATGTTTAATATTGTGTTCATTTCTTGTATTAGTTATGAATATACACTATTATAATCTATGCTGCTGATGTACACTTGAATTAGACGTTGTAACAAAATAATGTTTATTGTCACATGACCTCATGGTACAGTCATACACGTATGAATAAAATCTGTTATTAAAGCACATTTAAAACAACTGATGTAATAAATATATACTTATGAATATGCAGAATTGTTCATGGTGAAAATTTCATACTCATTCAACAAAAAACAAATTTTGCAACGTTTACGCTCGGCTGTGGACGAGAAGTCGGATTCTGTGAAGTGTTGCCCGCATGTACTCCCTTTTAAAACAGTCAGTTTTGCCTTCGTTCCGCCCTAAAGCATGAATCCACCTATATGTTTCTTTATCAGTTGGACATAAATGAAAACTGATTAAAGGTTTTGTCGAACTATTCGAACATTTAGGAACGCAAGAACAAATTCCTCGGTGCGAACACCGCCATTGCTAAAGTCTGAGGCGGAAGATGTTTTACTTCCGCTTTGCAAATGCGGAAGTGTGATAAAGGTTTATACGCCTTACTGATTATTATCCAAAAAAGGGCTCTGCAATTCTTTAAGCACCAGTGAAAATATATATATATATATATATATATATATATATATTTTATGTAACTGTGTACATTTTTTTGTTCATTTGTTGGTTTATTTATTTTTCTGTATCTGGGCAATTACAGTGTTATGGACGTGACATATAAATGTTCAGAGAATTCTTTTTTTAAGATTATATTGAACCATCTGTTTATATTTTACTGAGTCCTTGTCTAAACATAAAAAAATTCAGTCTATGAACCAAAAATATATTTAGAAAAAGGTAAATAAACATGCATGTGTCAAAAAAAGGATGGAGTTTTTGGGAGACGATAAACTTTGTAGGATTTCTGTAAAATAAAATGCACAATCCTGAAGCAATAATACCTAATGAATGGAGAAGAGATGCCTCTTTATAGAACATAAAATAGGTCAATTTATAAGGAATATGTAGCGTTATGGACTATGAATTCTATGTGCTATGTGAAATATAAAACAAAATTGTACAGTTCTGTCAATTTGTTATTGATGATTTCAAGAGTCAAATGACACTGGTGATTTGTCAACGTGTCTGTCATTATCCCTGTCTGTGTTTCCCATTCATGTTATCGACTAATGTTACTTCCTGTTTCCTGTTCCTATTGTAGTTCTTTGTAGTTCATTGGTTCTGTTTCAGGTGTGTCTTGTTGGCCCTCTCGCTACCCTGTGTATTCAAGCCCTTGTGTTTTCTTTGTCTGGTGTCTGTTGTTGTTAGAGGTCTGATCTTACATTTTGTAGTTTTTAGTTGATTCTCGTGTGTCTTGGATCTTTTGTTATTCTGTTACTTTGTTTACATTCTTTGAAATTTTACTGCACCTGGATCCGCTTCCTGCCTGAATTACTCACGTGTCCTAGGGATGTGACAATGTTATCAATTCATGGTATCGCAACAGCAAAATTGTCCCAATATTATCGTAAGGTCTTCAGGGCCTACCAGAAACGTACATTTACCATGACTGTACCTGACAGTTTAGCTCGTCCTCAAAAAAACATACAAAAACAAGCTTAAAATCAATTTTCTTTGAGTCAAACCAAAGGCGTATTGCACACATTTTATTTTGAGTTTTATGTAAACGTGACAGGACTGACCAAAAATATGGGGACAGTGGTAAAACAGTATTTACTTGTAGAATTTATGTATAATTTCATGTTTTTAATCAATCGATGTGAAAGATAACAACTTAAACTTGCTATTGATGTGAGGTTTTTTCTAAATAACAATTATTAGCATTACAAAACTGAAAGCTGTAGGTCCAATGGGGTATATGCACACGGGTCAATGACGTCACTTCTGCTCTCAAAGCACTGAGGGGGATTTTTCACCAAATGATAACTATGTGTTTAGTAAGAAAACGTTTAAATTTCGGTGAACCGTCGGCACTACAGGTAAGTAGGTAAAGTGCCTCTGTGATCTCTAGCAAGTGCAAAAGTTCACTTGGCTTCTTTCACATTTGTTGATGTACCTTGAAGTGAATCACCTGAAGTTTTTCACCTTGGTTGTCGACGTACTAAGAAGTGTTTGAATGATAGACTTGCGTTGTTGATCGTATTCCTATGTGGATCCTGAAGTGAAACGCCCTTTGTTCCTTACGGCGCCGGATGAAACAGACCTGGCAGAGATTTTAGCGGAACAACGTCATCGCTCCGTGTGCATATGCCCCATTTGGCTGAGGACAAGGACAGGATTTGTGATTTCAAAATTTGTGATTTTGTTAAACAAAATAATAGATTTTAAATCTTTCAAAGTCCAGCTGGTGCCGTTTTTTATTTTATAAGAGGGAGTTTTAAGTCATTTGACTTATCTCATACAGTGCTATAACTCAAACCTCAAAGGAAAAGTTAAGATTAGATGACAAAGAACAGAGGACAGGATATGATATGGTTCCATTTGTTCCTCACAGCAATGTTCAATAGTTGTTGTGTTAAACACGTATAGCACTTTATTCAAAGCCTTCATTTGTCTTTTTAAATATTGCAATAAATATTGTACAGCAGGCATTAAATCGAAGTATTTTGATATCGTTTCATCCCTAATGTGTACTGTACCTACAGCACACCTTTTGTAAGGGGAACAAAACAATTATGTGTGCGTGAGTAAATGAGTGAGATAAAAACACATTAAGCATATTTACAAGATCATTGCAACATGTGTCAAGTCCGAAAGTTTGATCATCTTCTCATGACTCCAGCATACACCACATCTTCCTCCATTGCAGATCTCTGACAGATACAAACACAGGAGATACAATGATAAAAAATATGCCATAGTATGCTTGCTCACACTTGCAGTTGATAAACATGAGGAAAGCATATTCAATGTCACAAGTGGAAAAGAAATGTTTGTTGTGTTTCATGGGGAGTGCCACCTCAAAAAATGGGAAACAGGGAAGAAATTCTATGATTGTCAATCTAAGAAATTCTTCCTTGTTTCCCATTTTATGATGAATCATTGATTGCTATACAGTGTGATTTTTATTATACGTAACATTATTGTATGTTTGATATATTGCTCTTCCAGTGGCCTATGAAGAAGAATGCGTGATGGTCACCTGTAGATATTACTGTACACTGTTAAAGGCAGACAGTACTGTTTTACCCAGAATGACCGAGCTGTTCTTCCCTACAAAGGCAAAGTGTAGTAACTACACAAACACTGAAACAGTGAAAAATGCCTGACATCAGACAGTCATTGCAGCCAGTTTCTGCAGTTTTGACGCTCTTGTTTCTCAGAAACAGGACAAAATTGAACCAAGAGATTGGTCACACACAAACACACACAAACTGATCAAATATATAGCTTGAATGCACTGTAAGTCACTTTGGATAAAATGTGAACATCTTAAAGACACAACACTGAGGCAGAACTATGTCTATTATCGATAATAAAACTTCAAGAATCTCCATCTTAAGCATTTGCATCTTTGGAGAAAGTGAATATAAGGTTATGTTATCTTTTTCAAATAAAAAGTGCTTATGAGCACCTTACACAGTGACTACATGTCATATAAGTAAAATGTGAGCTGTGTGTTTCAAGCACTTAGTTAAAAAAATCTAACAGACCAATATTGTGACACGAGTAGGGCCCATCAGATTTTTAATTGCTTAAAATAAAAAGTAAGGAATTGTTGATTTGTTACTCTGGTTGATCGACCAATCAGTGCTCCACGCTATTTTCAAAATGATTGGTTTAATTACGTCACGCGTTGTGTGATGCAGCAGAAAGAATCACATGAGCCTGTGTGGCCATTTCATTCCACTTATTTTAATCAGTAGTCTTGCACTAAGTCACTTATAAGTCACTTGGACTATTGTATAGTCTATATTGTTATCTGTTCATAACCACCTGTACATTAATGTTCACAGTATATAGCCTTCTGTATATATTTTTCATAGTACATACCGATTGTCATATTTTCATAGTACATGCCCATCGTAAATTATTTTCCTAATATTGTATTCTGTATTTATTCACACTGTATATCCTGCACTTGCTAATTGCACTTCTGGTTAGACCTAAACTACATTTCGTTACACTGTACTTGTATATGTGTAATGACAATAAAGTTGAATCTGAATCTGAATCTGAATCTAGTCTTGACCTCATGGGTATATAAGGTATATAAAGTTGTCCACCCAGAGACAAGTCATTCTTGGTACCGCCCTTCGGTGGCGGTGTAGGTGGCTACCGATGGTAGGATAGCCTACTGGTTGTTTTGTCTTTCTTTTTTTTTGATGTTTAACATCTTGTTCTATTTCTATCTATTGGGGTGCCTGTAGAGAAGCTTTATGTTGTGTGCTAGCTGTGGTTTGGTGTTTACATTGAATGCTGTGCTATTATTGTTTGTACTTAATCTTGTGTACGTGTTTGTGGTGTGGTTTGCCACTTATCGTAAGCTTACAACTAGCTAACCGCTCCAGTTCCCTGAATGTTGGAAATATTGGAATATTGAATGTTGGGCAAGCAAGCAGCTGAATGTAAGACCTATTTAATAAAGCATTTTTGCACATTTATACCCACGTCTCTGGTCTAACAATCCTTGGCGTACGAACCAGTGTCCTTCACACTTTTATTGCTCACATGGTCGTGTGGTGGCGTAGTCGACTATTTAAAGAAAATTAGACACAGTTCCTTAACTGGGCCCTCTCGAGTGTAAACCTCTACAGGCCACTATCGTCCCTGCTTTACCACTCGGTTACACATAGCATCTTTTGTGCCAAGAGTTTAATTTATATGCTGCGGTTCAGCACAATATTGAGTTTTTTTTAATAAATTATGAAAAGTAGACTGCTAAAGCTAAATATTACACTGCATATGACTTATCTCAACAAACTCTTCTCACCCTTGAACACTCCGCCTTTTCATGGTTTGACTGGTACTGGCGTATGCGTCTCCTACCGCTACGCAAAATATGCATAGCGTGGGGGTTGCTAGGGCCAAACTAAGAACCACTATGTTTATGCTTGTTTGCTGTATAATCTAGGTGTGTCAATTTAGTAATATATAGAAACCTAATGAAATGGTCATATACAGTAAATATACATAATGGCCCCTCGTTTACAGACAGGCCCCCTCAAAAATTTATTTTGGCTACGCCATTGTAACACACATCAGTGGGCTATCAAAATATTTGACTGCATATTAATGATATAGCCTACAATCGATTTATGAGTACATACCGGGTTATTTGTGTGTCTTTTATTGAATGTTGTCTCCACGTAGGTAATCTCCTCCTCATCGGTCTGAACTGTTTAAACAATAATAACAGCCATGTTTAAATATATTAAACTTTGCTTCTTTATTCAAAGATTTTAGATAAATAATGTATATATATATATATATATATATATATATATATATATATATATATATATAAAAACGTTTACCTTTTTGATTTGTTTTTTTGTGTTTCCTGCGGATCCAGAAGATCAGAACAGAAATAACAATCATCAGAGATCCAACAACAGCACAAGAGATCACTGCTATATCTCTGATTCGCATCGGCCCTGTAAATAAAGTTTCATTTTAATAGAAAAAGAATAGGTCAATTGTACGTAGTTGAACTGTAAATCAGTGAATAGCTTGGTTAGAGTATATAATTCAAATGAGCAATGTTATATATAAAAATATTGTCCATTAAAGTGACTTACAAACAAGGCGTTTTAAATCACATTTATGGGATTAATTGTGAAAAACAGTAATAGGATGTTCTCAGAATTCCCTGTGTCAGCTTTCTTATTTGACATATGTTCTCAATTTTGCATTATGGTGTCCCATTATGGCTAAAACATCACTATATTTTTAAGTTGGATAGATCTCCTACTTAAATATTAACATCACATGTTACTCACCTGAACCTGCAGACGTGTGACAGAGTTGAGTTATGTGTAGATGTTGTGTGAGGTTTGTGATGGGATTGTTGACCACACATCTGTATGTGTTTGTATCCTGATATTCCACCTCCAGAGGTAGAGAGAGTCTGATGTTGAGATCAGACACACTGATGCTGGACAATAAACTCTTTCCTTTGTACCAGGAGACACTCACATCATGTGACACCTTGACCACCGAACACAACACTGAACAATTTGATGATGAAGATGATGAAGAACAGTCTCTGGTGATGACAGGAATAGGAAGACGAGCTGAAAAAACATTGCCAAAGTAAGTGAACATCAACCAGATGCTCTCGATTATTTTGACTTTAACTCCCTATAACACTTATGATTGAAACTTGAAGGAAACTGATCAACTGTGATTCTGAACTCACCATAAACGATGACTTTGAAAATGAAGCTAACTAGCTTTGCATTTCTATTGAAGGCTACTTTATAAAGTCCAGTGTGTTGAGTTTTGATGTTTGTGATGATGAGAGATCCAGTCTGATCATCTATCTCTACATGATTCTTCAATCTCTCACTGATAGATGATATTTTGTTTTTGTGGATTGTTGCTATAATTTCAGTTTGACTATGAACACCAAAAGTCCACTCGATTCCTTCATCTGTCAGTTCAGTAATATTTGTGTGTAGAGTGACAGAATCTCCCTCCGTCACTGACAGGACTGTGTTTATTTGAACCGCACCAAACACACCTGAAAGAAAAATATACAACACTTCAAATATTTATGAAACACAGAATAGCACATTTCAGTTAAAGCTCATGTGTAAAAACACAGATAGACATGAATGAAGAAATAACCCATATAAAGAAAAAATCACTTACTGTCTAAATGCCACAAACATACACAGAGAAGAACTATTAAACGATTCATTTTCCGCTAGAGATGACGATGTCTGCAAAGGCGTTTGTGCGCCCCGGCACCGCTCGCGTGAACGCGCACACGCGTGCGCTTCAAAGTTCCGTCTCTGACGTGCGTAAACCACGAAGAGACCAAGAGAACGTCTTTAACTCATACAAGACTTTGAGAAGAAGTTTATATGTCGACAGCACAACATCTGGTCTTCATCAAAAACGACGGAGTCCAAATTAAGATTTAAAATGTTTTTATCTGAGGAAAACGCAGAGAGAAATATTTTATATCTTTGCAGAATGGGTCAGACTGACCAGCCATGATATTTAATCACTGTTATATTTGTTATATGATAAATCTTGTTATATTATACAAGTTATAGGTTGATAAAGCATTCATAGTTTTTGAACATTGAACTGTTGAATGGGTTCGATTTCTAGAGAAAACACATATGAATGTGACACAATGTAAGTAGGCCTAACTATTGATTAAACATAATTGCAAATAAAAATCCATTCAATGCTTAAATGTTCCACTAAAATATCAGATACCAAGGCCTGCTTTAAGACAGTATAGATCCCAAATGGGTTTGGCCTCTCACCTTTGACACATCTTTTCCTGTTTTAAAACATCCGTGTTGTTGAATTTTAAACAATGTGCATATAGGAATGGAACAGAAGAAACCTTTCACCAGAAAACTAAACACGCACACCAACCACAAACACTAATAGACATGTTGTTTGTCCTGGACCGATGGGACCACATGTGTGATGAGACCACAACAGTTTCACTTTGACTCACTCATCTGTGACCTGTGTCATACTTATCCTACATGATTAAAAAAAATAGATATATAACATTTCGTATTCCTGTTAATATATTTCTGTGTGTGACATCTAGAGCTATTGAATGATGTTTATTAGTGATTGTTTGTTCATCGTCGAATGTACCCGATCTTGTTATTTTTATTTTACATCTACTGAGTCTTTTTCACACATTCTGTAGGATTGATGGTGTTTTTAGCCTATGTGTTTGTGGTTGAGACTGACTGAAGCATTCACTTCCTGAGGATAGAAAAGCATGAGTATGTATATTCTATGTTGTACATGCACACACGTGATATGTGTTAGTACAAAAAGCATGTAAGTTGTGAGAATAATTCAAGCAATTTTTATTGTGACAAGAGAAATCGTTTCAAAGAAACTTTGCAGAACATTCAAAGATAATAATAACATACAGCAATATACACCTCTTGACACATAGTTATGTAAATAAAATTGCAATACATCTTCCAAACACACGGAGCCTTTAAATGACAAATATATTTAACAATAGAGCAAAAAAGTTCAAGAGATTCATTTAGATTCTGATTCATTAGAGGTTGATGGTGATTCTCATCTGGATCTGACGTCATAAACCAGAAAAGCAACAGTAACCACGCCCACCAGAGCAGAGACGACCAATCGAATCACAGCTTCAGTAAAACCACAACTGTGGACGCCAGCTGAAAGAAATGAAAGAAAAGCTTGTTTTAACTTTAAACCTTGTAGCAACTGTATATCAACATACAAGAACATTTGACAATATAAATGAAAAGAGTAAACATACATGTGACTCACCTGAAGAAGTGTGACAGAGTTGAGTGATGTGTAGATGTTGTGTGAGGTTTGTGATGGGATTGTTGACCACACATCTGTATGTGTTTGTATCCTGATATTCCACCTCCAGAGGTAGAGAGAGTCTGATGTTGAGATCAGACACACTGATGCTGGACAATAAACTCTTTCCTTTGTACCAGGAGACACTCACATCATGTGACACATTCATCACTGAACACAACACACAACAACATGATGATGAAGATGATGAAGAACATTGAGAAGAGACTCTGGAGATGACAGGAACAGACAGACCAGCTGAAAAAATATTCAGTCAATAAAGTAAATAATCAACTAACCGAATACCTAAACTGAACACTTTACATTGCATTAACTTCTCTCTTTTTGACACCATCTTAAATGTTACTTTCTTCTGAACTCACCATAGACGATAACTCTGTAAATGTAGTTAACTAGCTTTGCATTGGTGATGGTTACTTTATAAAGTCCAGTGTGTTGAGTTGTGATGTTTTTTATGATGAGAGATCCAGTCTGATCATCTATCTTTAATTTTAATGTCTCATCGACAGATGATGACGTCATCTTGTCTTTGTAGATTGTAGCTATGATCTCATCTGGACTGTGAACACCAAAGGTCCACTCAATATCTTCATCTGTCTTTAGTTCAGTAATGTTAGTGTGTAGAGTGACAGAATCTCCCTCCGTCACTGATATTAATGTGTTTATTTGATCCATCTGAGCACCAAACACACCTGCAGGACAATCAATAGAAAACGCACATTATTGACATTACACGGTTTATTAAAACACAACTAATATACCACAAATCACTAAATAAAGCTTTATGTGAGGCCTGAAGAAACAGACATGAACTAAAACATATTTCTTAACATTAATCCACATTTATATAAGAATCTTGTGAGAAGCGTCTGTTTCCTGCAAGAACTGAATGTGTGAAAACCTCAAATGTCACCTACCAGTCGAGTGCCACAAACACAAGAGCAGAAGAACGTTCCCACGAATCATCTTCTGACACATTCTGATGCTTTTTTCTCTTCGTAAACTATTATTAAGTTAATAAGATTTTCTTTACAAAACAACTCAGTTGATGGACAGTTTGCCCTCCTCCCTCATTCACACACACATCACTGACAGATATAAATGAATGTAATGAAAACACATACATATATAAAATTGAATATTTTGATGATGATTTGTATAGTATATCATTTTTTTATTTAAAAGCAGGTGATCGAAGCCTAAACCTCGGTTACATCCACACATGGACGAGGACACACTGGCACAGAGAATCTGCTAGAAGTCCAAACACAAACATATATTAAATGTGGATGCCATGCTGCTATATGTAGTGCCAAGCCTAAGTCACATATATTATTAGACCACAAAATTAATATGACGTGTGTATGTGTGTGTGTGTGTGTGTGTGTGCGTGTGTGTGTGTTTGTGTGTGTGTGTGTGTGTGTGTGTTGTTTCCATTGAAAACCACAATCAACTGAACTAATAATGTGAACCTTCACCTCCATGTGTGGTCAGATCTGATGTGTATTTGATCTTTCACAACATCACTCTACCACAGCAGGACATTCTGTCTCTTATATTAATGTTAATGATTTAAAGTTAACAAATGTGAAAAATACCATTTCTATACAGGGTTTATTTTAATGTTTTTAAACGTCATTTAAAAGCTTTAGTTTGACTTCACTTACATAAACACGCATTTATTAACCCGTGATTATTGAATTATTAGCCCATTGTATGTAGAACAAACTCATTTAACCAAATCTGTCCTGAGGTCAATAAATAAATGTGAGGCCTCCATCTGATCTGTGTAAAGTCACCTGCAGTCTCTTCTCTTGAACACTAGAGGTCTCTATTACACAGAGTTGTGTTTTATTTCGTCATTGTCTAGTTCGGTTAATTTTTTGTAATTCCATCATGTTATTTACATAACTGAGACTACATATCACATACATATTTGTATTTATGTATTTATTTCACGTCTTTAATTATTATTTAATTATTTTAAACATTCTAATTTATTAATGTTTTAATTTATACATTGTATTATTTTATTTATTGATTTAGCAAATTCCGATTTTATGTGAGAATCACTTCAGCCCTACACACTTATGAGAGCACATGTGATGTGGGCATTTCCATATTTCCACTTATCGCTGTAAGATAGTGTTGCAAACATACAATAATATTCTTTCCTAGCAACTTATAAAATATTAAAATTAATTTAATTGTTATTTCGTGTGGCACTTTGTAAAAACAAAATAACAAACAAACATAAGAAGTGTGTAGTTTGTTATTTGAAAAAAAACTGGGAGGACGCCACACATGATCACGTGACCGTCTCAAGCGACTTCCCAGTAGTGACCAGGAACATACATTTTTAAGGTATGTTTGTTTGTTAATATATATATTTGATGTTCATATGCATTAACAAAGACATTTTACTTGACACAAAAAAAACATTTAAATCTTGAAGAAAGAGAGAGAGAGAATCTGTTATGTAGCTCTGTGTTCGATTGATCTTCCTGCTGTGATCGATGTGATTTTATTTGATCTTGCACTTTCCACAGAGACAATTTATTATGTAATATTAACATTATTATATATGTGTAACAGATTTATTATGGTTGTGTAATTATCATTAAAAATCCCCTTCTTTTCTAACCACTAGCTCGTTACGCTCAGATCACTTCCTGTTGAGGCGAGAGGAGTTTATCTCGTGGCTGAACGAGCCCTTTAATGCAAATATTGTTGATGTTTAACAATATATTTTGAATTAAATATGTTCTTGTTTCGTTAGACACACTCTGCACGGCGGGATTACTAAAATGTTTGTGACTGTATTAGAGGTTAGCGCCTGTTAGCATGCCTTGCAAACTCTTCGTTTGCCAACAGGTTGATGTAAATACAGACAACTACCAAACACATGTTCACAATTAATATTCTGTTTATGCGGGTATGTTGTCATTTCATGTACAGTCATCATGTGAGGCATATTATGTTTGTCTTGTTAGCCTTATGTTTAGAAGTACATCATGGAGATGGTGGTCTAGTGGGTTAAACCACTGAACTGATAAATCAAAGGTTGCTGGTTCTATCCCAGCAGCCACCACCAGTGTGTCCTTGAGCAAGACACTTTACTCCATGTTGCTCCAGGGGGATTGTCCCTGTAATAAGTGCACAGTAAGTCGCTCTGGATAAAAGCGTCTGCCAAATGACTAAATGTAAATGTAAGTATAATTCGCTCGGATCAAAAAAAAATTCGCTCGGATCACTTCCGTTTGAGGCGAAATCTCGTGTCTGAACGAGCGATTTAATGGATGATGTAAATACAGAGAGATACGAAACACATGTTCACAAATAATATTTTTGATCCGGATCAAACCTTTAGTTTGGGTTTTTCAGAAATTTTTTGTAGGATTTGGATCACTTTGATCCAAAAAATCTGGATTAAACTGATCCCATCAGAAGGGTGGATTCAGTGTGGATTTCATGGCCAAAATGTAATGAAAACTTTAAAAATGTATCAAATAATACTATATTTGGATCATGCAGTATCTTACAAGTATCTTATTTATTCATAAGGTTTTAATTTTATTTGTTCATCCATCAGGCTACAGTGATTAGGTAATCTTTAACGTATTCAGCCTTTCAGTATGGGCCTACAGCAAAGTAGAAAGAGTTTGGCCTCATAAAATAATCCTCCAAACAGCTGTCAAAAGTGACCAAAACAATACATTTTATTCTGTCACTAATTGATATATATATTCATCACAATTGATTTTTTTTGTTTTTAGAATATTTGTTAGTGATGCATGCAATGATTACAGAATAACCAAAAAAATGCAAAGAATGGCAATCACTGATTTTTGAAATCCAAAACAAATCCAAATCAGAAATAGTGTCTAACTATTTTGTCCCTTGTTGCACGTCCTGTTTGCTCGTTCTGGCAGAATGCAGGAGGTTGGTTAGGGTCTCCAAGGGGCTCAGGTGCATCATTGTCAGCACAGAGAGGGACATTGCCCTTAGTAGCGATGTTGTGCACGACAATACAGGCAAGGGTTATGTTGCATGCTTTCTGTGGTTCCGCTCTCAGGTAGTTAAGGCATGCAAAGCGCATCTTAAGAACTCCATTTAAACGCTCAATTGCACATCTTGCTCTGCAATGAGCAGTGTTGAAGCATGCCTGCGCCGGTGTATTTGCTGTTAGAAAAGGAGTCATCAGCCATGGTAGGAGGTTATCCAGCACTGGTTATCCAGATTTGGTGATCCTGAAAAGTTCCTATCCGGATCAGATTGATCCAATCCGATGTTGCTTTAAAAAACTGGCTCCAAAAGTAAACTGGATTACGTTATCACGGATCGCAAAAAAATGATTACTAAATAAGGATCAATTTTATCCGGATTAAACCTTTTGAAAAACCGGGCCCAGGGCATTGATTGTAAGAGTCCATTTATTTTTCAATAATACTGAAGAAATCCAGTTGTGTTACAAAGGAGGCGCTAAAGTGACATCTAGTGGCCACCTGGGGAAGCGCCAAAATGGTTTGTTCATTTGACGAAGAAAAGTGCGTCATCAGTTGTGTCGATCGACTTGACCTGCAGATATCTTCTAGAGGTCTATATGACATCTGACTGCAGACGTCTCAGAGATGTAAGGGAGATGAGCAAACAGCATCTGCCAGATGTCTTGCAGCTATCAAATAGACGTCTGCCAGATGTACGTGTGATATCTGGGGGGCGGCCACTAACTGACACACACACACACAGTATAGATGGTCTCAGGTTTGACACACAGTGATGACAAACAAGCAGAAAGTCAACCACACCTCTCCACCTCCTGTCAACTTCAGTCAGGATACGACAACACGTTTCTTTAAGTGCTTTGAAACAGCAGTAATGCAACACAGTCCACTAGTGTTTATTTATTCAGTCTTTTAGAGAGTTATTATTTCACAACAGAAAATGCTTTACACATCTTTTGTGTTGTGCTTGTGGACTCTGATCGGTAAGTTTACCTTATTTTTCTATATTTGCTTCTGTAATAATTGTTAGTTTTTAATCAATCACACAATGGGCACAAATAACATTATAAGAAAACTTATTATACATTCTTCAAAATACATTTATAGATTTTACAGCAAAATCTATAATGAATTCAACCGTCCTTGATAAATTTGGGGTCACAAAGACGGAAGGCCTACGATACATAAATAAACTTTGATCAGTTGATCAAACGCTTTAGTTTATAGTTTGCAGTTCTTCAGAGAAAGTGATGAAATCCAATTTAATGCTTTAAGATATTCTCAATAAAGATGCTGCACAAAAGTGTGGACTTCTGTACACAAAAGGAGTAAATATTCTCTGATGAGCCTTCTTAAAAATGATCTCTAGAGCAGTGGTTCCCAAAGTGGGGGCGTAGTGGGGGGCGGGGGGTCGCGAGATGATTTACAGAAACTTAATTTAAAAAAAAAACTGTATATGTAAAAAAAGGTAGTAATGATGCGAGTATAAATTTAGGATAATACAAAATAAACTGGAAATAAAACTTCCCGACCAATATGACTGGATAAGGTCACCATTTAATGTAACTACGGAAAATAATCTGGCGTCAGATATGGAAGATGCGCTAATAGAACTTTCATCCGATCGAATCCTGAGGACGGCATTTGACAGCAAGACGCTGGATGAGTTCTGGGTTTCTGTTGCGCTGGAATATCCACAGTCGTCGAAAGCCGCGTTGGATCATGCAATTTGGCTCAACGTATTTATGCGAAAAGACATTCTCCGGTTAAACACAGTTCACGGTTTAACGTGGAATATGATCTGCGGGTGGCGATCTGCTTTGCTCCGCGCACAGCGCCCATCCATCACATTAGGCGTTTTTTTCTGAATACAAAGTTATTGTTGTATGCGTGTTACAGGCAGCTTGTTCGTATTCTGTCTTTATTTCACAGTTATGGGATGTATTTGTTTTTGTCCGTTATTTGTTAATAAAATAGCCTGGCTTAGAGATTGTGTTCCTTTTTGTTTTAGCTCTGTCAGTATGTAACCAAATCGCAAATCCTTACAAGCTGTCGGAGGAAAACACAAAGAGGAGAAAGGAGGGGGAGGAGGGGGGGGTCGCGGGTCGTCAGCAGTCTAATATTGGGGGTCGTGGTCTGAAAAATTTGGGAACCCCTGCTCTGGAGGAATAAAGCAACAATAAAAGCATCTGAATTAACAATACAATTCATTCATGTGTGCGTAATTCAGTGGAACCATTTCTGCTTCTCTTCATATCACTTTAAATTGTTCTTTTGTGAACGCGCAGCATGTTTGTTGTAAGATGATGAGTGATTTATTTCAACACTTAATTTATAGGTTTTATATGGAAAGCATCACACTTCTCAAAGACTTATACACACTGTTTCCTCTTCTCTGTATACATATGAAATCACAAACAACAGCAAACATTCACTCATCTCTTGCAAACGCAAACATTTTATTCACTCACAGCTGTGTGGTATCAGTCTGGATCATCCATAAACATGACATCATGCTCATGAGATTACTTATCTCTTCATTTGTCAAATAAATCAAGTGTAAATGTATCGTGTCTGAAATCTGATGCTTTAACAGAGATGTCACGGCCTTCAGTGTCTGTCACCAAAGCAGCACATGTAATGGAGGACTGAAGTTTACACCCTACACACCTCTCACACCTCAAACTCTCTTCAACATCCGCCTCATTTACTGGTAAAGTTGTTCATTGTGTGATTGTGATTGTGTTTGTGTTGTTCAGGTGTGTTTGGTGATGAAGTGAAGTCAGTGTCAGTGATGGAGGGACATTCTGTTACTCTACACACTGATACTCAACTACACAAACATGATCTGATCGAGTGGAGGTTTGGTGTTCAGGGCTCAGTTATAGCTAAACTGAACAGAGAAGCAAATAAAACGTCATTTATCAGTGAGAGATTGAAGAATCATTTACAGTTGGATCATCAGACTGGATCTCTCATCATCACAAACATCACAACTCAAAACACTGGACTTTATAAAGCTGAGATCATTGGAAATACTTTTCAAAACAAACACTTCAATGTTACTGTCTATGGTGAGTTGAGAAATATTATAATCACTCTTTTAAATATCCTGATCATTGTAATATTCAAACTGCAAATGTTTTTCAGCTGGTCTGTCTGTTCCTGTCATCTCCAGAGTCTCTTCTCAATGTTCTTCATCATCTTCATCATCATGTTGTTGTGTGTTGTGTTCAGTGATGAATGTGTCACATGATGTGAGTGTCTCCTGGTACAAAGGAAAGAGTTTATTGTCCAGCATCAGTGTGTCTGATCTCAACATCAGACTCTCTCTACCTCTGGAGGTGGAATATCAGGACAACAACACATACAGATGTGTGGTCAACAATCCCATCACAAACCTCACACAACATCTACACATCTCTCAACTCTGTCACACGTGTGAAGGTGAGTCACATTTATGTTTACAGTTATTTAAATACTGTATTTTCAGATGCAAGAATGTATTTAAAATAAAAACATCTCTTTGATTACTTGAGGTTGTGTCTGCTGTTGTGGTTTTACTGAAGCTGTGATCCGATTGGTCGTCTCTGCTCTGGTGGGCGTGGCTACTGTTGCTATTCTGGTTTATGACGTCAGATCCAGACGAGAATCCGCATCAACCTCTGATGAATCAGATTATCAAAAACAAGAAAGATATTTTTTAAATAATATTTTTTAATCAAAAACATCAAATCAACTTCATTAAAACATTATCTATATCGTCTTATCAATTTTTTTATTTAATTTATTAATGTTGCTGCTGAGTTTTTTGTGTTTGAAAGCTTGAACATTATAGAATTGACTCTTCTATACATAAACTTTTCATCCTAAATGAGTAAGAGGTAATAATACACACGAATAATCAACAATCAATGGTGAAGAAACACTAATAAGCAACCATCAGTCAAAATCCAATAATGACTGAAAATGACTAAATAAACCTCATCGTGGAGTCAAGTCACATTTGAACAGAATAAACATGCATGTTGTTTTTATCATGTAGAAGGGATGTGACACGGGTCTACATATGAGTGAGTCAAAGTGAAACTGTTGTGGTCTCATCACACGTGTGGTCTCATCTGTTCAGTTTGTTCCTAAGAGCTCGTCTGAATGTGTTTGTGGTTGGTTTGCGTGTGTTGTTTTCTGTTGAAAGGTTTCCACTCATCATCTTTCCAAATGCATGTATATAGCATATATAGATATATCCCCGACTTTACAATTTGATCTTGACAAAGTAGATGACGTGCTTTCCCCATTAATTTTAAATCTCTGTTATATTCTCACTCTATAAGTGTTAGAACTCATACAACTATAATAAGGAACGTTTGTGCGTTAACGTTTTACCGTCCGTTTGACGCAGAGATCAGACGCGCGTTCACGCGAGCGGCTGTAGTTACAGTGTGTGGGATGGAAATCAGTTTCTATCACATTACAAATGACGCATATTTTTTCTCCACACCTCTGCAGAATATGGTTCGTGTACTTACAGTTGTGTTTGTGGCATTTCAACGATAAGTGATATTTTCGCATTTTACATAAAGTTTATGCACCTTGTGAAAATTAACTTTGGTTTCTACCGCTTATCCGAACTACCTCGGGTCACAGGGAGCCTGCGCCTATCTCAGGAGTCATCGGGCATCAAGGCAGGATACACCCTGGATGGAGTGCCAACCCATCGCAGGGCACACACACTCACTCACTCACTCACTCACGCACTCACCCTACGGACAATTTTTCCAGAGATGCCAATCAACCTACCATGCATGTCTTTGGACCAGGGGAGGAAACCGGAGTACCCGGAGGAAACCCCCGAGGCACGGGGAGAACATGCAAACTCCACACACACAAGTCGGAAGCGGGAATCGAACCCCCAACCCTGGAGGTGTGAGGCGAACGTGCTAACCACTAAGCCACCGTGCCCCCCAGAATGATTATCATTGATTCTCAAAAAAAATTTAAGCTCGTCTGCCTGTTCCCATCATCTCCAGAGTCTCTTCTCAATGTTCTTCATCATCTTCATCATCATGTTGTAGTGTGTTGTGTTCAGTGATGAATGTGTCACTTGATGTGAGTGTCTCCTGGTACAAAGGAAAGAGTTTATTGTCCAGCATCAGTATGTGTGATCTAAAGAAACAAAACAAACAGGGTGTGAAGTGTGTGGGAAAGAATACAGTTTTATTGATACTGTGAGTTATATAAAGAGTGACGTCCTTTGTTCAGATGAGGGCGCCCTCGTGTGGTAGGAGCGGGTGCATGTGTTTTACAGTTCACACAAAAATGCTAATTCTGTCATAATTTCCTCACCTACTCGGAGTCAAAATCTTTCTGGTTATTAGCATTCTTCCGAATATCTTTCTCTGTGTTTATTACAACAAAGACATTTGTACAGATTTGGAACAAACAGAATTAGCATTTTTGGGTGAACTGTCCCCTTTATGGTTACTCTAAAACACAAAGTCTTGTGTAATACTGTTTTATGGTCAGAATGATGGAATGATGTTTATGAATGATATAACATTTCAGACATATGTCTTCAAACTGTTAACCATAACATTTTCATTAGTAATTTATTCTGCAGTAACAACACTAAAGTTTACAGTTATTTTTATGAATGTCTATTTTGTGTTACAGCTTCACATTGGGTAGTATCAGCAGGGATGGGCAAAAATACATCAAAATGTATTCTGAAATAAAATACCAAATACCTTACTTTTAATTGTATCAAAATAAACTACAAAATACAGCGGCCACACCATGTATCAAAATTAACTACTGCATTTTTGTATTTTAAAAATAATCCAAAATACTTTTACACGGGAGAGAGCATGAAATTTCCTGGCAAACTCTCCATCAATTGGCCTATATGATCTAGCCATTCACAGCTACACTGATTCTGTGAATTAAATAAACATTGTTTGATAGCAATAGGTTTTCACTGCCCAAGTCATGCAATGTCTCTGACATATGCAACTAGCAGATCAAATATTCGCATATGCCTGGCTGTGATCCCCCAGATGAAGGTTAGTTTTAAAGTTACATAAAGTTTAATGTTTTACAGTTTGCAAATTACTTGACTATATCTTAATTTAGTTTGGTGTTTGGTAACAAAGGGCCTTCTGTGTACCAGCAACACTGACTCAATGATAAACAACATTCATAATAAGACAACTGATGGCACCTGTATTTGATTTTTGCATTGAATCAATCTTTGACACCATTGTTGAGGTATGTATGAGGAGTGTTTCTGTCTAAGTGTGTCTGTGGTTTACTTTGTCACGGTGCTCTTACAAACCTCACACTTTTCAACGGTCACAATAAGTTTATAACTTTATTTGAAGCAAATATTATTTTAATACAGTTAATATTATAGAAGCAAACAAACGCAACTTTACATGTGTAAAACATCTCTTCCATTAGGCTTTCTCAATGTATAAGTCTTTTTATTATACACAATTTGAAGCACTGAATTTTTTTTTAATTTAATGAAAGTCAAGAACCCAACTAAATCAAACACTCAAAATAATGGTGATTTTTTTAAATTTTAAATTTTTTCAACATTTCAACAAGGATTTTATTGATGCAATGTTATTAAAATCGTTCAATCAACAATCAATCCCCGATCAATTCCTGAAAAGAGTTAATACTCAACATACATATGACAATAAAGACTTTTCTAGAGAATACATCACTGGAAATGAAAGATAAACACGTTTCCACCATTTTTTAGTTGAACCAGAGCTGAAATTATTATTTATTTGCTTTAGTCTAGAGTTCTGCTTTAAAAAACAATGTTATTTTTGTTATAAATGTTCCCTTGTGTGTGAAATCACACATTCCATTGAGAACAAAACAGCATAACGATGCAAAGTCATTGCAATAGAGCATTAAAAGAAGATCCAAAGCGATACAGCGTGACGAGAACACACATCCGTCCTGATGATCCACAGAGCATAACTCTAATGCCTGCAGCATTAATGACATGTATGGACTTTTATCTTGCACACAAAGACGTTTGTTAAATGTATAGTGTCGATTATGAAAAATCAGTTTTACAAGAAACAGGTTTACAATACACATGCACTGCCGTGAGCAGGCCTGACAAAACGTTGCTAAACCTTTTTTAAAGGAAACGGTGGTGCGGTTGAACACACTGTTGTGATGAAGCAAGAGTAGAAATATGGCAGCTGAGAAGGCCATTTTTGGGTTTTTTTGAAGAATTTTCAAAGCCTGATGAAATCTGTATAAATACATGTTGAATACTGCAAAATATATCTCTTCCAATATCTGCAATAGTTGCATACACCGAGCCGCAGCAGACACATTTGAATGACTTTACTTAGTTTACAATGTAATGTTGACACTGAAATTAGTTATTATTATCTTTTTTCATGCACAACCGACAAACATAACATATGCTGAAAGTAGCAAGCTGACATGGGGCTGCTGCTCAGTAAAATACATTAAGCCTCGGCTACTAACCCACAGGACGAAAGCTCAACATAAACTAAATCAATTAATGCAATTTATGCAATAGATATATGGACATCTTGCTGCTCTTAACCCAGGTCCAGGCAATCTTCCCAGTAGGCACCAATCAGAGGACGCATTTTTATGATGTCATCACGTAGACTTCTTACAAAGTGTTTTGCAGTATTTTGACACTACAAAAATACAAACACTGAAGTATTTTGATACCAAATATGAAGCCATTTTCTTTAACCCAATCAAATACAAATGACTAAATACTATTTTGTATTTAAAACACGTATTTTAAATACATGTATCATAAATACTGCCCAGCCCTGAGTATCAGTATCTTGTGCTGCAGGATCTGTGATGATTGTAACTGCACTTCTGATCTACTGCATCTGCAGAAAACACAGAAAAACACAATAACACGGTAAATGTTTTACATGTTTCTCAGAATTGATAACAGTTAGTAACAACTGACACTGACCATCCTATTCAATCGTTTACATACAGCTGACATTGAAATGTGCTGTGTTGTTTGTGCATCAGGATATCAGATTGATAAAATGAATTTCAACATCATACGATCACTGCTAGATGAATGTGAAGAATTGGGCCTGTCACTTCATGATACGGTGAGATCATTCATGACTTGTGTGCTTCACATTTACATGCATGTGTATGTAATCATTCAATATAATGTCATAGGCTTTGTTTCTCTGTCCCTAATGCAAGTACCAGTATCAGTAAACAGATATGTGCATATAGACGGTTCATCCTAACAGCATAAACAAATGTTACTGCGCATGCTCACTTTTGTGACCCCCAACTGAACTTCCAGTACACATTCACAAACAATAGAGCGACTGTAGATTATTTCTGATAACAATCAAAATCAAAAAAATATTAAAATATGCATTTTCTTGTTATGGGAAATGCAAGTTTTTACTGATTGTGCATGTAAAGTTATTTTATTTATATAGATTTGCCATCACCCACTGTACCCCTCTGACATCATCGACAATCCTCGACATCTGACACACATCAGACTGGAGTGTGGTACTGTAAATGCGATATAAATACTTTTTACTTTAAGAAGCAATCCCTTGAAATGTCATGATTTATCAGATGAATCCATCATTAATTTGCTAAATCTGAATACATTTCATGACCACTAAAACATGTTGTGATTGGTGCTCTTAATTTGACTGTAATGTTAGGCTAATTATCCATGCAGATGTTAAAACATGCAACAAAATTTCCCTGACTCTCATACGCCAAGGTAATAGCGTCCACCACCCAGTGAGAGAGCCTCTGTTTTGATACAGCCCGACCTTTGGTTCCCCCACCAAAACACACGAAGAGCTGTTCAGACTGCCGATAGCCAATATAATTTAAATGCTGCGCTGTGGTGTGTTTCGAATTAGGATTGGTGCCTGTCAGAACAGCTGACTGTTAGCTGGAGCAATCTAAACTCATGTGACCAGCCTGAACTAACGCGATGCTTGATGTGGAAGGCACACGACACCCCGAAATAGTGTCAAGTACACGCTGAAGAAGTGCATTTAAAACCCCCGAAGCGGCCAGGCATGAAGGCTCCACAGCTGCGGGCTGGGGTGAAATATCGTGCCGTTCGCTTCGGAGAATAGGTCTCTCCAGAGGGGAATCTGCCATGGCGGTGCCATTAACAATTCGCTTAGGTCCGGAAACCACGGTTGATTTGGACAAAACAGAGCGACGAAGATCACCGTCGCCGTCTCCTCTCAGATTTTGCACAGCACCAGGGGCAAAATCTTCACCTGAGGAAATGCGTAAAGCCGTCCGGCCAACGCACCGTTAGAGCGTCGCTCCCCATGGGGGAGGGGATCAGCGATAAATACAGCGGGCAGTGCGCGTTCTCGCGTGTCGCGAATAGATCCACTTCCGCCTTCCCAAAGCGTTCCCAAATTGACCGCACTGAGTCGGGATGAAGCCTCCATTCCCCGTGCGGAAGACCCTCCCTCGAAAGCATGTCTGCTCCGCAGTTCAGACGACCGGGGATATGCTCTGCCCTGACAGAGAGTAGATGCCGATCTGCCCACAGTCGGAGACTCGCAGCCTGTTTGAAAAGTGTTACGGAAACCACGGTATGTTGTCCGAGCGAATCAGGACATGTTTCTTATCCAGCCTCGACTGGAAAGTATGAAGAGCTAGAGACAGCGCCTTCAGCTCCATACAATTTATATACCATTTTCTCAGTGACTGTGTCCAACGGCCGGATGCCGGCATGCACTCGCACACTGCGCCCCATCCCTAGGACGACGCATCCGTCCCACCGACTATGTGTCTCGTCACCAGCCCCAGGGGAACTCCCCGACTGAACATGCACGGGTCGCGCCACGGGCTCAGGGCACTGAGGCAGCTGAGTGTAACCGGGACTCGTACTCGACCCGAGGACCACGCTTTCCATGGTACCCGAGCTTTCAGCCAAAACTGTAGCGGTCGCATGACCCAAAAACCTCTGGAACTCCCTCAGGGGAACAGACCGACCCGGCCTGAGCAAATGCAGAGCTGAAGAGATGGACTCCGTCCGCTCTAGAGAGAGGCGAGCGTGCATCACCACTGAGTCGAAACATAGCCCCAGATACGTTATAGACTGACTCGTGCATGTTCTTCTGCATGTATACGCGCAGCCCCAGGGATGTCAAGTGACGAAGCAGCATCTGTGTATTACCGGATAGCGCCTTCCGTGAATTGTCTAAACTCAGCCAATCATCCAGATAATTCAGAATGCGCATCCTGCTCGCTCTGAGAGGGGAAAGCGCCGCGTCCACACACTTGTGTGTGGAGTTATGTGTGCGGAGCTAATGCCAGTCCGAACGGGAGGACAGCAAATTGGTACGCTGAACCCTCGAAGGCGAATCGCAGGAACCTTCGGAGACACTTGGCTATCTGAATATGAAAATACGCATCCTTCAGATCCACGGATGCAAACCAGTCCCCGAGACGCACTTGTGCCAAGATCTGTTGTAGAGTTGTCATTATGATCGCTGGCTTGTGAAGCGCTCGGTTGACGGGTCTCAAATCCAGAATTGGACGGAGACCACCATCTCTCTTTGGCACTACAAAATACCGACCCCGAGAAGCCGCCGCGGGAGCAGCGTGATGTTTGGCCGGTCTCTGCATGGAGTGCGGCGCGGATGAAGAACGGGCTCTCGTAGACGGTTGATATGAGCGTCGAGGGAGCACAAGACTTATGGCCTTGGCGCGCTTTTGCGCCTCCCCGAAGCGCTCTACAACCGACTCCACAACGTCACCAAAGAGGGCGGAGGGAGTGATCGGGGCGTTGAGAAGAGACTTATGATCAACGTCTTTTAGATCCGCCAACGTAAGCCACAGATGACGATGGAGGACGACCATAAACCCCATAGATTGGCCGATAGCTTGTGCGGTCCTCTTCGTAGCCATCAGAGCGAAGTCGGTCGCCGCCATCAGATCCGTCGTGCCTTCCGCCTCCAGGCTGCCGCTATCCAGCGACTGAAGGATCTTAGCCTGGAACACCTGCAGCACCGCCATTGCGTGCAAAGCGGAAGCGGCTTCCCCGGCGGATGCGTAAGCCTCACCGGCGAGATGGGCTGTAAATCTGCACGGCTTCGACGGCAAGCCTGGGTCCGAGCCCAGCGAGATGGCGGATGGGCACAAATGAGCGGCGAGGGTCTCCTCCACAGGTGGCATGTGCACGTAACCATGGGCCTCCGCTCCGACCACGTGGGCGAACATGGCCTGCGTAGCAGCGTGAACGCGCGCCAACTGAGGAGTAGACCACGATTTCACCACGTGCTCGTGGACATCTGGAAAAAATGGCGCACTCCTCTTCGATGTGTCCTGACGGCGGCCCGCCTGAAGGTACCACGTGTCAAGCTTACTTTTAGCCGGCTCCTCAGGTGAACTCCAGGTTATGTCAAGCTCGCTGACGGCCTTCTCGAGGACCCTTACGAACTCCTCGTGGAGGTCAGGGGTGCTCTCCAGGTCGGGGCGATCCCGCTCCGATCCTGCCCAGTCCTTGTCAGAAGCTGAGATAGGCATGGAGTCATCGTCCTCCTCAGCGCCGCAGGAAACGGCGCCCGCGATGGAAGGCGGGGCGCCGTGGCAGGCTCTCGTCGACGTAGAGGACTGGGGAATGAGGAGACGGGAGAGGACAGCGGCCCGGAGCCGTGTAATTGTACTATAAGTCCTTGTTGCATGGCCGTGTGCAAATAAACTTAGAAATCTTGTTTACAATCATAATTTGCATAAATCGGCTGTATGTTATATTATAATACTGCTGAGCTTCCACATCCTCTCTTGTGCGCTCCTCCCGGGATACATTAGCTTATCTCCCTCTCCTCGCCCTGCCTGCATCTCCAAAACCCATACCTCTCTGCCCTCTTCCTCTCTCTCTCCCTCTTCCTCTCCCTACTTTGATGGATTGTATTATTTATTTCATGAAATAATGTTGTTTGAAAATTACAATCTAAAAAATTCACACAATCATAAAATACAAAAAAGTAAAAATGACAACAATTAGCACCATAAACATGAAACAAATAAAATAAAGCACATGCCCTAATTAGGCTACTTATTTTAACATCCCTTTATAGTATACGATCATAGGTGTTTTCATTATCACATGTAAATAAAAATATATAAACTACTATAAATTGTGAACTTGAAAACCAAGGGACATTCTTGGCCAAGCCGTTTCATCAGCAAGTTGTTTCCCATCATTTTCGTTTTCATTTCAATATTTATTTCAAAAGCACATATAAAATCAACCAGGGTTGGCCAAAGTGCTGAATACACTAGGAAGCTCAAATAAAAAAGAAAATCCTTAACAATCTATAAGATAAAATATATGATAGAAGACAAACACATAAATAATACAATACATAACTTGGAGTAGACTAATACATAGTACACATTAACAAAATTAGTTTTCGCTTTCGATTTAAACACAATGGTTAGGGGATCATGCTTTTGATCAGCGCAGTCGGTGGAGAGCAACTGCGCCCGACTGGAAAATCCGATACAGCCGCCTGGCCATCGCAAGAGTTTTTTGACCCACGTCAGGATGACATCAGAGCAAGGCGGACGGAACCCGGACACATTTCTTACCAGTGTTGTGTCCCGAAAACACACTCTCTGCCAGATTATGCACCCCCTTCAAAAACACCCGCGCTGACCAACGGTGATCAGTTCTGCGCAGAATTTGGCCATCTCAAACAAGCCTATTATTACACTTCACCTGCACCCCATCACTTGGACTCAATCAATATCCAGTGTCTTGTCTTGTTGGTTGTCCAGTCTAGTTGTATTTTGTCTCTTCGCTACTTGGTCGTTTCTGGAACCATATTATCCTGTGGATGTTACTGAGCAGATTATACCTGTTGGATTGTCTTTTGTTCCCTTGGATGCTTAATTGCCGCCTTCCTGAGCAAGCTTAATGACTTTTATGCAGGATTTGAGAGAGACAACAAAGAACCTGCCACCAAGCTCACACCCTCTACTGACCACCAAATCATCACTCCATCAACTCCATAGATGTTTACACTGCACTAAGCCGGATAAACGCGTGCAAGGCTGCTGGCCCTCATGGCATCCCTGGTCGCGTACTAAGGGCATGTGGGGAGCAGCTCGCTGGGGTCTTCACGGATATCTTCATGTCCCTGGCCCAAGCAGTAGTTGCACAAGCAGAGACTGCTTACAGGGAGGAGGTACGGCACCTGGCCACATGGTGCTCAAACAACAACATGCTCCTTAACACCTCCAAGACAAAGGAGATCATTGTGGACTTCAGGAAGGCGAAAGGAGGCACACACGACCCCATCCACATTAATGGGATGGCTGTTGAACGTGTTTCGAGTTTGAAGTTCCTGGGGACCCATATTTCGGAGGACCTGTCCTGGACCACCAACACCTCATGCCTGGTCAAGAAGGCTCACCAGCGTCTCTTCTTTCTGAGGACACTGAAGAAGAACCAACTGTCTTCAACTATCCTGGTGAACTTCTATCGCTGCACGATAGAGAGCATACTGACCAACTGTGTCACAGTCTGGTACGGGAACTGTTCTGTTTCTGAGCGCAAGGCACTGCAGCGGGTGGTGAAAACAGCCCAGCGCATCACAGGGACTACACTCTCTTCCATTGAGGACATCCAGAAGAAACGCATTCTCGAGGACTCCTCTCACCCCGGTCATAGACTGTTTACTCTCCTGCCTTCCGATGGGCGCTTCAGATGCCTCCAGACAAGAACCAGCAGACTAGGAAACAGCTTTTTTCCCAGAGCTGTTTCACTATTGAACTCTGCTCCCCACTGATTCCACTACCCCCATAACCTAAACTTTAATGTTAAACTTCATTAACTTATCTACTGCCCTGTAACTTCAATAACTGCACTAACTGTGTTAACTGCATCTACTCATCTATTGGAGATGGTGGTCTAGTGGGTTAAACCACTGAACTGGTAAATCTACAGGTTGCTGGTTTGATCCCAGCAGCCACCGCCAGTGTGTCCTTGAGCAAGACACTTTACTCCATGTTGCTTCAGGGGGATTGTCCCTGTAATAAGTAAGTCGCTTTGGATAAAAGCGTCTGCTAAATGACTAAATGTAGATGTAAATGTTAATCTACTGCACTGTAACCTTAATAACTGCATTAACTCATCTACTGCACTGTAACCTTAATAGCTAATGTCTGTAATTAATCCACACTCAAGTCACTTGTACTATTGCACTATTAACCAGCTAATTGTTATCTGTTTATAACCACCTATATATTGTGAACATTGATGTTCACAGTTTATAGCGTTCTGCATATTTTGTTCATAGTACATACCGACTGTCATATTGTCATAGAACATTCCTTCTGTAAAGTATATTCATAGTACATGCGCATTGTTTAGTAATTTCCTAATGTTGTATTCTGTATTTATTCACACTGTATATACTGCACTTGCTAATGGCACTTCTGGTTAGACCTAAACTACATTTCGTTACACTGTACTTGTATATGTGTAATGACAATAAAGTTGAATCTAATCTAATCTTAATTCCTGAACTATATCCAGTTGGAAGTAGTTTCATTTAAAATATCACCTTTTTACCTCAACTCTTTGTGTGGCATCGTTCCTAATCTGACATTGTTACAGCTGCGAAACTGATTTACAGATTATTACTGTAATAATGACCAACAGTATTTTCCAGTCCTTTTTTCCAGAGACTATTTTCCAGTCTCTGCTTACAAACAGTATTTGTAAGCAGAGATATCAGCAATAAACTGTGGTTCTTTGAACTTTGAAATTAATATATAGCCATATTCTGTCAAAGAAAATATGAATTTCCATTTTTAACAATTCACTAAAATATGGCAAGGTAAAAACAATCCAATCTGAGGTATTTTGGCAATGCTCTTATTTAAAAAGGAACCCCAAAATCAGTCAATTACTGTAGGAAAAACACAGGCAACAGAGATATGCAAATAATGCAAATATTTATTTATAACCAAGATCATCCCCCCCAAAAAAACGAGTAAAAGCATGTAAATATTTTTACAAGTAAAAAATCTTGGCTACAGTTAAGGTATATTGTATTGAAAACACTTATTGATTAATAAGATTTACAAACAAATTATTAACTATAATCAGCCTTATTAAAGCATTGAAAATCTGGATGATTGCGTGTTTAATGCGCTTATAAATGCGCTTAATAACTCACTTATAAAAGTCCAGTTTTAAAAGAGCCACTCCTTGCAGCAGTTCATTTCAAAGATTTCTCAAAGGATTTGACATTTCATAAGTGCCACGAACAAGTTTGTGTCCGGCGCCGTATGCTTCTCGCTGCGGTCATATTCAAATACCTCTCTTCTCCTCTTAAAAGAGTTTTTCTGTTTTCCACATATATCCAGTCATTACAATTGATCACAAATATTTCAATAATGAGAACTACAAACACTGACAGGCAAACTCGTACTCAAACTCAAAACATCAGCGCCAGTGCTTCTTCAAAAAACAAAGCCCACAATGCATTGCGTAAAACAGTAACAACTCGTAATTCATTAATGCTGCAGATAACTTAAAAAAATGTTTACATTGAAAATATTGCCAAGAATGAATCACATTTTTTACAGTAAAATACATATATTAAAACTACAGTAATGATATAAAAAAGTTTAAAACCTATCTATCAGTTTTATTTCACAAGAGTCAAACTTACTTATTCTAAATCAGCTTAACATACTGTGATAAAGTGGGAAATTTACACATACGGTTATTTCATTAACATAATGATGTTTGGTGGATACTTTTTTGTGCAAAAATATGCTTACAAGTGTTGTTTTTCATTCAGACACTTTGAGGCTTCTTGGTCTTCAGATGTGCTGCTGAAATAGATGCTTCTGTTTTTATCGACTGACAATATCCTTAGAATTGATGAACATAAAGTGAAAATGTTATATTATTATGTCTTCTAGCAGTGGTTAAATTGTGAAAGACGTTTTTATTTGCTATATAATATAAGATGAAGGTGAAACTGACCCATTCTTCTCTTTATGTAGACAATGATGCTGATGATACAAATGATGACGAAGCAGATAGAAAATGACACAGAGAGAACTAGAGTTGTCCTTGAACTGAGGCGCTGGTTAGGAGACACTTCAAGGATAAAGAGAATAAACACGTACACATTTTTCAGTCAGTTGTTATACCTGCCATGTATTGTACGAAGTATTCTAAACATAAATATGATTGGACACACAGGTTTCTCATATACTTAAATCATACAAGATTTACAGCTACATTTAATAATTTCATATAACATGGTGTAATAATGCACACATCACCCGGTCCAGTTTAATATTAAACATAAATTCATTATAAAATGCTGTTCATATGACACACCATTCTAGTGTTTTCTGCATATGTCTGTATATCTGCATACAAATGAGTTAATAAAATATTTCAAATCAACATTTCATGTACAATACATTATTTACGAGGTAAGTAGGTGTGTAATCAGTTGGATATTTATTCTGAGATCACAATTGCTGCCTGTACATGATCCCTTACATGTGAAGAAATAACGTCTTTAAACTACCAAAGACTACATTACACCACATATATCATCTTAAAAAACACTAATCATCACACGTGACTCACCTGAAGACGTGTGACAGAGTTGAGTGATGTGTAGATGTTGTGTGAGGTTTGTGATGGGATTGTTGACCACACATCTGTATGTGTTTGTATCCTGATATTCCACCTCCAGAGGTAGAGAGAGTCTGATGTTGAGATCAGACACACTGATGCTGGACAATAAACTCTTTCCTTTGTACCAGGAGACACTCACATCATGTGACACATTCATCACTGAACACAACACACAACAACATGATGATGAAGATGATGAAGAACATTGAGAAGAGACTCTGGAGATGACAGGAACAGACAGTCGAGCTGAAAATGAGAAAGAAAAGATGTCACGTTTATAGCTGACCTTTGTGTTTCTATCAACTTTAAAGAGTACACAGAAGAAAGCTTATTACATCTGAAATACTCACCATAGACAGTGAGATTGAAGATCTTGTTTGAGACTTCATTGTTGATTCTGATCCTCAGTGTATAAAGTCCAGAGTGTTGAGATGTGATGTGTGTGATGATGAGATCTCCAGTCTGATCGTTCAGCTTCAGTCTGTCTCTGAATATCTGATCATCTGAATACATGGTGCTAATGTCATCCCCATTGATTCTTGCCACAACTGTGTTTTCAGGTCCATAATACCACACGATCAGATCATCTGTCTGTTTAACAATTTCAGTGTGTAGAGTAACAGAATCTCCCTCCGTCACTGACTTGACATGATCTGGATCAACACCAAACACACCTGAACAACACAAACAGTTTCTATATTACTACACCATATGAAAGCTTTCCTGTAGCTCAGTGGTAAGAGCATTGTGTTAACAACGCAAAGTTGCGGGTTCGATCCCAGGGGATTGTACATACCTGTGTAGAAAGTAAAGGATAATGCAATGTAAGTCACTTTGGATAAAAGTGTCTGCCAAATGCATAAATGTAAGCAATAATGCACAAGAGGATTGTACTGTAGTTCATTGGTTAGAGCAGACGCTAGCAACACCAAAGTCATGGGTTTGATCCCAGGCTTTGCACATACTCTTAGACAAATGTATAGTGTACAAATACAACAAGAACATTTTGAATAGAAAGAAGCAACAGGAAAGAACTTTAGACATAAAATGCGTAAAATTTGAAAACCATCCTTTCCAAAAAGTGTATTTAAAATCTAACAACATCATTTGTTCACTCATCTGCACTTGACAGACTTGAATTGCTTTATACTATACATTTGTTTCTGATTATGGGCAATCCCTGGGTTCAAACCCATGACTTAAGTATTAAATATACTGCAAGTGAAAGATGGACTCGAGAGCAGTCTATATAAAGAATGTGAAGGGCTGTGTCCCAATTCAAAGGTTGCTTCAAATGCAGCCCCAAAATGCAACCTTACTTCTGTGGGTTTTTAAGGATATAACGAATGTATCCTTCACAGCTTTGGCTACCCCGAGATTCATTGCGTGTTCGTAATGGCTAGAATTTTTTTAATAATCTGTCAAAATTTTTGTTAAAAAAAGTATGTTATTCACAAAAACGATCAATTTCAGTGTTTTAATTAAACATTTGCGTTTTTTTTAATTTGTAAGGTTTTTAAATACTGTTCTGCTGTTTTAATCTACATAAACGTGTCATATTCTCCAAAATAAAATATACATTTTCTGGCTCCGTATTTGTTTAAAAAAGTCAGAAACGTCTCTGCATGTTCAAGCTTAAACCTGGAAACGGACCAACAGGTGACGCAAACACGCAATTAGGAAATCCTCCGCGATGTTACACCGTCTCATTGCAGTACTATTTTTGGACTTTGGACAAATTTTTTCATAAATCCATTTGTTTAAAACCTCATTTATTAATTCAAATATAAATAAGAGCAAAGATAAATTCATTTATTGTTTTAATGGGCAATAAAATAAAAATAAAGTAAAACATAATAAATATGAATCCATCATTAAATACTTCAAATTAAAAAGGGAATTAATAAAAAACATAAAAGACGAAATAAATACATAATTTTAAAGTGCATTAATGAATTCCTTTATAAATAGTGGAAGTTCAACACGCATTTGAAAATGCGATTTATAAGAGGAATAAATAATTGGATAATAAATTAAACTAGGAATAGGAGTTTTAATCAGTCATTTAAAACAACTTTTCTGTTACTATTTGTGTTCCCCTTTTCCGATTCGATTAGCTTAATCATTTAGCTCTTCCTTTTCGCCTCTCTATTTAGCATTTCCCAGACACTTTGGGACCTTGCATATGTAAACAAACATCAAGTCAAGTGTAAACATATTTTACAACTGTTTAAACAGTACAGCTGCAATGCAAATCCTATTTGGTAACTAATTAACCCCCAGACCATCGTCTTGAAGTAACGATGAAAACGATTGTGGTATAGCTTTAACTCCTCCATCGGTGTGAACCCAAATCGTCTTTTTCTCTTCCTTGCTCATTCAGGCAAAAAAACAACAAACTCATCTTCGCTGCTGCTGTAGAAATCCATTTCTTGTTCTGCTGTTGTAAGTACGTAAAGCAAACGGTACTAGTAGACCCTGGCATGTAATGCTACGTTACGAGCTAAGCTTTTAGCTTTTCTTCTTTGCATTAGCCGAAGCCTCAAGCCTGAAAATCGCTTGAGCGCCACCTAATGTTTAGGCGTGAAATGTATTCTCCATCAGCGCCATCTACCGTGCGGGCATCTATGCGTTTCGCTTTTTCGCATCTGTAGGATGCAGTACGGGGGCGATGCTATATATGGGGGCCTACGCGTCTCATTGGTTAGTGTAATATTAAGGGCGGGTCTATGTGTCGTCTCGCCCATACCTTGCCTTATTGGTTAAACACGAGTAATGACGTCAATTCCTCGGTATGCGTCACTCACTTCCGCTATCTGTAACATCATGGTGAGTGTGAGTTCACAGTCTGTATTTAGGCCGCTTTTATCATAGAGTTTAATCCCCACGTTTTACGAACTTGATAAACAATTGAATAGAAACAATCGCCTTATTGGTTAAACACAAGTAATTGTTAAACTTGCCAGTAATTGTATGTGTAGACACATATTTACACACACGTAAATGTAATGCAAGTTGTTTATCGTTGTAATTTAATGTTGGTTATATATGCTTGTGTTGTAGTATTATTTTATCCTGCTATATTGGTATACTTTTTAATAATTTGTTGTAATTGAAATAAAGTGAATGATGTAATTCAGTAATTGTTTGTTTTTTATGGACAAGGAACATTGAAGCTATGTTAGATAAATAATAAGGATGATAAAGGCAACACACTAATTGGCTATTAAAATTATGGATGTATAAACCTAAAGAGAAACAATTTAAATGTTTTTGGACTGTTTTCTTCAAAATTTTCTTTCTCCGCTTAGAAATAAAAATTAACATACTTATATGAAACAGTAATAATGTTCAGTAGACTTTTGACATTTTTCTTTTAGATTTATATTTCTCAAAAACATTTAGAACTTTTAGAACATTCTGGAGGGCTCCGGATCACAGTCATAGAAAAAAATAGGATAATAAATAATAAATTCATTTTAATAATGATAAAAATATTAAATAAAAACAAGTAAAGGATGGTAAAATAAACACATAGACAATGACATTCTTTGTTAAATGAAAAATTATAAAAAAAACTGTAAACAAAGACAAACACCACAAACTGCAACAGTAACCATATTCTAACCAAAATATGTGTAGGAAAACCATCGTTATAAAAACAATTATCAATACACCCTAAACAGTCACTATACTTATTTAAAGTTATGTTAGTTTTCGCAAAGGATAAGCCAAAATCAAATCAACCTTAAAATAGTAGAAAGACTCTTACAAATGAATGAAACACTTGCCCTGAGGTAATTTTCCTTGTATTAAGTTTTTAATCATAGTATTTATATTAATAAACAGAGTTTATATTACACTCGGTTTGAATGCAACTGCATTAAGTCAAACAACAATGTTTTAACCTCAGTTCCTGGTTTCAACGTCATTTCCTTGTAAACACTGTGAAGAGTTATGATGAGCGAAACATGAAGGTCGTATTTAACAATAACACCGCGGAGCTCCACGTGTTTTTCAAGAACAACAAAGCAAGCGACGCCACACAAAACGACGCCCAGTTAAATGCACGTGCTGCGTTAGCTGTTGTACAAATGATTGTGCCAAGTTTCATCTTGTGTAGAGTAAAACAGCTTTTTTATGGACTTTGACGTCTTTCAAATAAGACGTAAAGCGCATCTTTACACATATTGTAGTCTGTCCGATGACAAAAGACGTGTTTGTATATCCACAAAACACTCACATTTAGATACAATTATTTTATTAAAATCTGAAAACACAAAAGACCTCGAATCTACAAGGAGGCTTTAAATACAATTAAAATGGATCGAAGTCCATCCATTAAAAGAGAAATATATGATATCATGAAATACACACTGACCGTTCACAACGAAGTACAGCAGATGAAAGAGGAAAAATATGCACAAATCCATGGTCGTAAAAAAAGTAACATAAAAAAGTAAAAAAAATGTTCCGTTTCATTTACGGATGTGCTGTAGATTATGACCTGTGATCTACATTTACGCATGTAGCAGATGCATATATCCAAAGCGACTTACATTACATTCAAGCTATAGATCTTATCGGTTGGTGCATTCACTGGCATTTAAAGCCACAACTTCTTAGTTAACTGTTGCAATGCTCGAACCACTGATACATCATCTACAGCACAACCTTGACAAAACAGAAAGTACCTTCCGGGATTTTAAACTAACATAGAGAACTGAACTTGCTATCGCTGTATGTGGGTGTGGCTAACAATAATAACAATAATATTGCAAGACTAGATCATCAGATTGTTGTTTTTACCCTTCAGACGCACGCGCTTCCTCAACATTCTGATTAGCTGACTTATTCGCTGCAACCTGCGATGGACTTCCAGCCCCGCCCACATCACGTGTCCATCGCAGAATGGAGCGAGACCTGAATTGTTTAATGCCAATGTCATAATTAAGAATATGTATGTAAAATAATTTCATTATATAAAGTTTAACTGTCACAATATGACATACAGACATCACTTTTAATGTTAATACCGGATTTGTTTTTTTGCCTCGAACACCATCATATTCCAGTATTTAACAGTTAAGTCCACACAACACCTTCATTTTAAAATAACAAAATATATCTGAACTGGCAGAACGTGTTATAACTCTGAACTCCTTTGAGTTTACTGTATGTGTTACAGTACATATTAAGTATATAAAAAGACGTATTGTGTGTCAAAACATCACATGATTCTTAACTCTGTATGATGTGAGTCCTTCAGTGTCAGTGTGTGTCAGTACATTACACAACTGTGTGAGAGAGACCTCTAGTGTTCATATGAGGAAACTGCAGGAGACACGAGTTTACTTTCTGTCAGTGCAGTATTAGGCCCTTTATGAATGATTAATAATTCTAAAAGAAAGTATTTATATTCTACCAGTATGTTTATCAATAATGAAATGTATTTAAGATAGCAATTATTTAAGCAAGAGGACCATGACAGATCGTATAAACTGCCTCAGGACTGAACAAAATCTATGACTTCACAAAATACATGTAAGTGTTCTAGCATTTTCTGAAAGGATTAAGCACATTGATCAATAATCATAATTTTTCTTCAAAACTCATTCTTCTCTGTGCATGTGTGGAGGGGCCGGGGGGATTAAAGAGGACGAGCAGATGCTGAACTGATGTCTATGTTCTGACGTCAGATGGAGGAGAAGCAACTCTGAACTTTATGTTTATTTGTGGTTTTCACAACTCACAACCTGCAGACTAATGCTCTACATTACATTTATCTTGACACAATAGTAGCATGACTAATATTCTACTATTTGTTCATTTTTCTTGTTATAAATCCATATTTGATCACATGTGTTCTGCTACCAGACTCTCAACCTCACACAAGTTCAGTTGTTTCATCATCTTGTTTTCCCCCTCGGGGGATTTTGAGTAATGATTCGCCTTCACGAGAAAAATAAAAAAAATTTGAGAGCTGTCTGCGTTTGGGTTCTGTTTCATTTCAGTTTCATGACAAACATGTGATAAAAGATAGATTTATGAGAAAGGTTTAAGACGCTCTTTCCCTCAAGAAAAAAGAAAATATATATTGTTGGTTTGTCACAGTGTTGCATGACATGTAGATCAGATGCACTACACAAGTAACCAGGCCTCAGTATTATTGTGTTGTTGTTTGTGCTGTATAACTGATAATGTTGTCACTTTGATTTATACAGTATATCCACTTGTCATGAAGCTCTAAGGACCCAGTGTTTTAGTGCATTTCATTGGTTCTGCTGACTAAAGACCAGACAGAGCTAGATGCAGGAAACCAGCGGATCCTTTTTGACTCCAAAGCCCTATATTGTACACAACATATAATAATTTCCTCACTGAGAAAACAAACACTGTGATGTTGTGAAACTGAGCATCAGTATGAGTCATATTTTCCACCGGTGAACTTTAAAGGGTGATTGTCTGTGTGACATTCACTTGGCAACAGAAGCAAGTAAGAACTCAAGTGACTAAACTGGAATGAAACTAATTACATCAGCTGACTGATACTGCACTAAAAGTGTTGCTAAATTATAGTAAGATTGTATGGAATCACAATGATCATATAGAGATGTCATAGACTTAAACTACACTGTTATTATGGCTGAAAGATTTCACAATAACAATATTTTCACAATATCTTTTGGATTTAAAAATGAATTAATAAACAATGCTTTTAGTCAAATCTTGTTTTGTGTGTTTTCTTCTTTTGGTCAATGAATCACACTTCAAATACAGATGTAAGGAGACAATTTGCAACCATTTTTGGGCAGCATGTTAAACTGGTCAAACATACAATCAAGTGTCAACCAGATAATGACACTTAGTTCCTTTTTTGGGCGGTTTCCTGTACAGGGCTTACGCAAGGTCTCTGACAAACTTAAATTTAAATAATGTCTTGATTGAAAATAACTTGCACTTGCATAACCTAAAAAATCTTTACTGTAGAACAGTGGTTAGAGCATGGCAATAGCAATACCAAGGTCATGGGTTTGATCCCAGGTGATTGACATAGTCAGAATCAAATGTATAATACAATACAATACAAGTCGCTTCAGATGAAAGTGTCTGCCAAATGCATAAATGTAAATATATTACTGCATTTGTTTTGTCTCAAGATACAAAATATAATGTTTCTATGTAAAGTATGTCTTTAAAAACGATTTAAATATACTAAATTAACTAAGGACTAGTCCTGTGTCTGGGAAACTGCCCCTTTATCAACTGTGAAGTATTAACACAATATTAATGATCATGGTCAGTAATCATTTAAACATTGTTTTGCTTTAGTTTCTGTGGTCACTTCATGTGAAAATCATTTCATTTTAGGGGAACTTTTTCTTGATGGTTTTTAAATCAAATCACCATGTGTGTAGAGTGAAAGTCTCGAGTGTCTGCTCCTTACAAAGCAGAATTTAGTTGGACAGACAACTGCAAAGTATAAACAAACTTTACATAAGAGATTATACATCTTACACAAGATACACACATTAGGTTTAGCCATTTTGTGAAGGTATTATCTGTTTTACTTGAGGTGTAAAGGGTCTTGAGAAGCTGCTACACTACATCCTTTAAAAAATTGTAACAAAGGAAAACAATCTGCATTTTTTTGATATCGACAACTTTCAGTAATTTTAATCAGCCTTTAAAAAAAATAATGGTAACGATTGACCGGTATGTGCAGGTTTTTTTCTGAACATACAGCGCCATCTAACGGACATATTTGGACAACATTGACATTCGTTCTACCATGTCCACATTTCGCCTGTAGTATACCTATAATACTTGATTATTTTGTGGTTTCAGTGGATTAACTTTAATAGTAAATACTATAGTATAAGCTATAGCAGAGCTACTCAAACAATAGTAAAACAAAAGATCTCATACAGTTACATTATTGGGTGCCGCTTTAGATTACGGCCCATAATGTACCACAAAAATAACCAGATTTGACCGAATAACAAATTGTAACAGTATGTACCTCTACGGGTACATATGCAATATGCAAAGTTTCGGGGATTAAGAAGTCCGGGAAATTAAAAAAATATTTATATGGTAAGTTATTTAAAACTAAATGGTGACTTTTTTACTTAAGGAGGTGGAGGTTTGCTGAATTTTAATGTGTAAAATGTGCAAAATCAATGTTGGTCTCTTGAGACTATAATCAAGTATTTCAAGAGCGGTTTGAGTTGAATGTTTATATTGCATGCAGTTCCCTCATAAATATTTTTCTTATTTTACTTACTCTTACCCCTTTATTCCGAAAAATTTACATATTGTTCCACTTTACCGTCAGATATGTACTGTAGAGGTACATTATTGTTACAATTATTTACGCCGTAAATCCTGTTTATTCTGCTCACTGACTTAATGTAATGTAAATGTAAACAGAGGCAGTTTCAACCAGTATCCAGATTAAAATAGTGTTTTATAATATAATAATTAATCACAAATAAAGTTAGAGAATTCAAGGATTGTACACTGTGACTGATGTGTTTGTGTTGTTCAGGTGTGTTTGGTGATGAAGTGAAGATGATGTCAGTGACGGAGGGAGATTCTGTCGCACTAGACACCGATCTCACAGACTTACAGACAGATGATAATATCAAGTGGTATTATGGACCTGAAAACACTTTTGTTGCAAGAATCACTAAAAAGGATGAGAAAACCATGTTATCTGATGATGAGATATTCAGAGACAGACTGAAGATGAACTATCAGACTTGACTCATGATCACACACATCACATCTCAACACTCTGGACTTTATACACTGAAGATCAGCACAGACATGAAACCCTCATACAAGACATTCAATCTTACTGTCAATGGTGAGTATTTTAGATATAATATCCGACTCCTGAATACTTTATTACAGTTTGAAATAGTGAGTCTTATCTTCAGTTTACAGCAGTTCTCAAGTGGGGGTCCGAGAACCCCTGGTGGCCAGAGACATAATTTTCTTATAAAATACAGTTAATTTTAAGACATAATTATTATGTGATAAAGAAAGCTTGAAGAAACATTAAGTAACATGTTTCTTTTTTGGGGGGAGGGGGGTCTTAAAAATACCAATTTTATGAAAGTGATTAAGAAAGAGAGAGGTAAAATGTTATCACTCAGCACTTGTCACTTTAAAAATGTTAATACATTGATACAAGAATACAAAATAAAAATACAAATGATTTAATAGCACACTGTAGTAAGCATATGCTTTGCTTATAATCACGAGAGGGTCCCAGAAAATAATGTCTAGTGTGCAAGGGGTCCCTGTTTTCAAAAAGTTTGAGAGAAAGAAAACTTCATGTAATCTCGCTCTCTTTTTCCAGGAAATTCCATTATTCCAACTCATTGTGAAAAGAAAACCATGCCAAGCCTGATCTCCAGCAGGGAGGATGAAGACGAAGGAACTTACAATCAGGCTGTAAATGACTGAAACTCTGGACAAAAACAGTGATATATCTAAAAACACTCACCTGATTGATGGACCAACATTTTTCTTAAAAAGGTCCCAAAATCCACCCCAAACCTTCACTTATCCCTATTTCAGAGGGAAATTATTAGTGAATACCGATGGTTTAGGAGCACTTAACCCAGCCTCCAAGCAAGAACATCTCTAGGTCGACAAAATGAGAAAAGCCCTGTGGGTTTGGATAACACTACCTATGGCATATATAAGCTCTACTTGTCTTGTGTGATCTAAAAACCTTGTGCACATGCGCAGTGCAGATATGTCGTATACACCTTATGTTTACATCTAATATAAAAAAAACTTTTTATCCATGTTTTATCCATTCAGAAGGACGCCCATAATTAAGGGAATGTGCATACCTGTGTTATTTTATGACATGACATAAAGCAAAGAGAGAACATTTACACCTTACAAATTTGAAAATATTGACATCATATATCCATCTAAAGACGAAGTTTAAAGTAAGATGTTAGACGCTTGCGCAGTAGTAGCCAGGTCACGCAACGTTTAAAGTAGACGATTGGTACATTTTTTAACAGTTCACGCGGTTCTTTCATTCCATGGGTTTAAAGAATAAGATATTTGAGCTAATTTGACTGGATTTGGTTTAAAAGAAAGTATAAAATGAAGGAGGTCCCACTGGAGTCGTGGACTTTGAACAATTTCTAAACCAATTTTCTGTCTATGGGGAGTCAGAAAGCACCTGGAGCTCATCAACACTTCATTTGTGTTCCCAAGATGAACTGTGGGATGACTAATCTGTAATCCATGACAGAAGTTTCTGTTATGCAATATCCCTGTGAATATATACATTTTCAAAGTATGGTTCTAATTTTTTAACCCTTATGCAGCCGCATGGACATTTTTGTCCTGTTAAAATATTTTGGTACTTTGGATGTGTTCATGCAAAACAGCACGAATGATGCAAAAGGTGTGGATTTCTCATGAATTTTAATATGTAGCCCTAATTTACTTTCGTAAAGGTGTATTAAACTAGATAGTTGTTACACTCAGGTGTGGGTGGACAAAAATGTCCTCATTGAAACTTATTGCAACCGCATATTTTTATCTGTGTGCCATTTAAGCATAAATTGTGCATTCCATATAAAATGCTTTCATTGCGTTTGCAAGAGTTCAAAAGAACCAAAAAATATACCAATTTCATAAAAATTCAAAGTTTTCAAATGTGTACAATTTACTTTTTGCTTATGCGATTTTCTCCATTTTAGTCAATGGAGCATTTCACTTTTTCTCTCTCTGCTGTGTTTACCACCACGGTGGGCAAAGTGAAGAAAAACAAATACAGCTATAACTGTGTTTAATGTGTTGGTATATATTTTCAGCAAATCACAAATCCAACTCCTTGTGTAAATTCAAATAACTGAAGCTTACTGAGATTTGAAACATTTTTCATTTAAACATGTTTTCTCATTCGTTGTTTGCATTATTATACATTTTTGATAAAAGTTGAGCTTGATTTTGATATAGAAGATCAAAACCCCTGTACAGTTTTCACCATAAAAAGTCACAAACTAAACAAATAAATGTTTGATCGTTATGATAACACAAACAAAATAACCTTTCCACCAGAAAACATCACATGCAAACCAGTCAGGAACTCTTTAGATGTATGTTTGATGACACCACAGCAGTTTCACTTTGACTCACATCTATGTCACATTCATTCTGCATTATTAAAAAAAAAAAAAACAGTCAGATACAACAATAAAATGTGACTTCCATAAACAGTAAGATGAATCCATTTCTACAACCATACCTTTTTCCGCTCATGTATGTCTATGAGCAACAGATATTTAAAGATTCTGTATGATTGTTTGCTCACCATTGATTTTTCTTTATCTATTATTATTGCATCTGCTAAACCTAAAAAGGCAACAGTTAAAGTCTGATTGACAAACACTCCCAAAGAAACAGCAAGTTATTCTTGTTTTGGATTATCTGAATCTTCAGAAGTTGATTGTGATTCTCGTCTATATCTGATGTCAGAAATGAGCACGGCAACAGTAGTCACGCCCACTACAGCAGAGAGGACCAATTGGATCACAGCTTCAGTAAAACCACAACTGTGGATGCAAACTGAAGGCCAGAAAAAGATTTTAAAGATATTTTTTATGTTCCCACATAGCAACAGTAAATCTAAGAGGCAAAAACTAGGGCTGCACGATTTATCGAAAAGAATCCGCACACGATTTGGCGGTTGGCTGCGATGTTTTATTCGCAGTTTGTCAGTGAAATACTTTAAAATGTAGCTGCGTACGAAAGCAAGAGGGCGCTCTCGAACAGAAGCTACAATGCTCTATAGAAGATGTACCACTCGTAAATCGAGGAAATGCCGTCTTCCTATCTGCATCTGGAATATTTATTTCACTGTTCACTGATCATGATAATAAAGTTTATTTATAATGATGAATGTTTAACTGTTGTTGCTTTTTTTTGCACGGTCTAAGCGACTCAAACGTGCAGTGCTTACACATGGAGCAGCATTTCCCAACATAATTGCAGCCTTTGCGATTTCAAAATCGTGACAGCCACATCGATTTAAACATGATTTGATGAGAATTGCGATTTATCGTGAAGCCCTACAAAAAGCAACATTTTAAATGGAGGAAGCAATATAAATGTAATAATCACATGTGACTCACCTAAAGACGTTTATTTAAATGTATTTTAAACATCATTTAAAAGCTTTAGTTTTACGGCACTTACATAAAGACTCATTTATTAACCCGTGTTTTATTGAATTATTAACCCATGGTACGTAGAACGAACTAATTTAACCAAAATCAGTCCTGAGGTCAATAAATAAATGTGAGGCCTCCATCTGATCTGTGTAAAGTCACCTGCAGTTTCTTCTCTTGAACACTAGAGGTCTCTATTACACAGCGTTCTGTTTTGTTTCGTCATTGTCTAGCTGTTCGGTTTATTTTTTGTAATTTTCCATTATGTTATTTACATCACTGAGACTAAATATCACATAAATATTTGTATCTATATATTTATTTTAAATCTTTATTTATTTTTTCCATTCTCATTTATTAATGTATTTATTTATTGATTGTTCTATTTTTATGTATTGATTTGGCAAATTCCGATTTTATGTGAGCATCACTTAAGCCCTACACACTTATGAGACAACATGTGAAGTCAACACTTCATAAAACAGCTGCTTATCGCAATAAGATAGTGTTGCAGACAAACAATAATATTCTTTTCTAGCAACTTATAAGATATTTAATAAGGTATATTTGTTTGTAAATATGTATATTTGATGTTAAAATGCATTAACAAAGACATTTTACTTGACACACAAAAAAAAATCTTGAAGAAAGAGAGCGATAGAGATCTGTTATGTAGCTCTGTGTTCGATTGCTCTTCCTGCTGTGATCGACGTTTGATTCTATTTGATCTTGCACTTTCCCCAGAGACAATTTATTATGTAATATTCACATTATTTTATATTATTATATATGTGTAACAGATTTATTATGGTTGTGTAATTTTCATTAAAAATCCCCTTCTTTTAAACTTTTAGAGCATGTAATCCACTAGCTCGTGACACTTCCTGTTGAGGCGAGAGGAGTTTATCTAGTGGCTGAACGAGATATTTATTAAAAGACACAACATTCACCACGTAAGGAACACACGTTACACATGCAGATAAAAATATTTGTAATTTTTTAATACTTAGCTTACGCATATATAGTTGTGTTTCAAAGGAGGCGCTAAAGTGACATCTAGTGGCCACCTGATGAATGACAATCTATATGTTGCATAAGCACTTTTACATAGTCCAACTCAAATCAACAGCGAGCGCAAACTCTTCAGGCGAAACCAAAGAGTTAACCTCGTCTGTATTCACTTCTAAACTAAAACAAAAGGTTATCATCACAAATCAACCTTATAATTTCTGTAACTTTAGAAATCATGTCACTCGTTGATTTCTGATGGCTTTGTTCTACGCTTGGTCTTCTTCTCCTCCTTGATCCAGAGTTTCTCCTTTTTCTGGAGACCTTGAACAATCAAACCATGGATGTCATACTTTATGGGTTCAGAGAGAAAGGACACAAACTCTTTCTCAGTCCCTTTTAGCATGTGCATCAAACACATCAGTTTACATGTAATCAGCATGAAGGAACTTTCACATGATGATGATGTTACGTTGCATGGGTATATTACACGCTCAGTCGCACGAGTAGAGCCATAACAATATACCGGCTTCCCGTACTGCGTTTATAACTTCATCAGTGTATACGAACAATATATAAATATAAGATAATAAATAAACATAAATAGTGTAGGGAAGTTGAGAAGTGTCCATGTAAAGTGCGGGTAGTGTGCAATGTCTGTGCAAAAACAGTCCTGTTGTCGTAAGAGTGTGTGTTAGCATGAGGGAAGAAACCGCTTCATTCTCTCTGTATTTGCCTTCAAGGAGCAGAAACAGAGAACAGTCCATTGTTAGGACGGTGGAGGTCTCTCAATATCCTCCTGGCCTTAATTTAACACCTGCCGAGTGTAGATGGTGTGCAGGTCAGTGAGCTCAGTTCTGATGGAACACTCATCTGACCGCTCAACCCTCTGGAGAACTCGTCTGTTCTGCTGGGTTCTGTTCCCGAACCAGACTGTGATGTTTCCTGATGGGCTCAACAGTGCAGGTGTGAAAAGTCCTGAACACCTGAGAAGGCAGTTTAAAGTGTTTTAGGCGTCTGAGGTGGAAAAGACGCTGTCGGGCCTCTTAACTGTGTGGTGGATGTGACGTGACCATGACCATGTTCTGTGAGATGTGAACCCCTCAATCCTGTGAAGGAATGAGAAAGAGATTAGATGACTATATGATTTTAATAAATGTGTTGTGTTTGTAGCAATATTAAGAAAGTATGTGTGTTAGTATTAGGACAAATATATTTATACATAACAAATACTGTATTTACATAAATATATATTCATTAACATTTAAATATAAATGATATGTGTGTTGATGTGTTGATTAATCTTGATGGCAAATAAACACTTATTATAGCCTATAAACACAAACATTTATTTTTGAATAGATTTAACACACACACACTCGCTCACAAACATCATTTAATCAAATGTGCATCTTTTATTTGAGTGTTTGTGCATAAAACATCAGTCAGACAATTTTCACCTTCTGATGATTTACTTGGAACTGCAGAACATAAAGTGAACATGTTATATTATGATGTTTTCTAGCGGTGGTTTAAAACTGTGAAAGGTGTTTTTCTTTGATATATACTGTAAGATGAAGGTGAAACTGACCCATTCTTTTCTTTAAGAAGATGATGATGATGATGAAGATGATCACACAGAACACAGAGACAGCTACAATTGTAAATACATGGACCCGCTTGGCAGGAGAACCTACAAGGATAAAGAGAATAAACATGCTAATTTTTAAAACATTTTTTCACTCAATTCTTTATACCTGCAATGTGTTGTACAAAGTACAAAATATGATTTGATACTTTCAAGATTAACCGCTCCATCTAATCATTTCATATGACATGTATAATAATGTGTAATAATGCACCCATCACCAGGTGCAGTTTAATATTACACATACATTCATACATTACTTAATGGGAATTCCTTAGATCCTATTTTTCTCTGTTCTCTACCTTCTCCCCTGTTCTGTCATCGACTTGAGGGCAGCAGTAACGCACAATCACAACGGGAGTTCCAGAAAGGGACAAGGACAATGGCATTTGTTGTCCCTTTAAAAAATATGCCTTGTGTACTCGATGCCACGCACGAAAATGGACGAGAAACGTGTTTTCTGTTCGTAAGAGATGCAAAAACTTGCTCAAGAAATAATCATTGTTAAGTTTATTTCATATGTTTAATGTACAAGCACATCAATGTTTTAGTTGTTCTAGACTGCGTATAGCGCTGATCAAACATGATATTTGGCAGCCGGAAGAATCAAGTGTTGTACACTCACGAGTGATTTCTTTCATTGTGCAACGTGACATTCACCTGACGAGACATTGGTAAAAACATCAGTCGGATTCCCTTTGTCTAATACCTGTCATGATTCCGCTATCATGTCATGTTTATTCTTATTCTTGCAGCGGAGTCATGACTAAGTCTAGGGTTTTGTGTGGGAAGGACATGGCATGGCTTAGATATTGGCTGTCATGCGCCTTCTCGTGTCTCGTCTATGGCCCCGCCCCTCTCGTCTCCTCGTTAGCTTCCCTTGAGTGTTTCATTACCCACACCTGCCTATTGTTTATTATCCTTTGTTCGTCTCCCTATTTAATGCCCTTGTATTCTCTGTCCTGTGCTCGTTTGTTCTTATACATACTTGTAACTTTGCTTGTCTGAACTGCTGTACCCAGGATTTATCCTTGCGTTGTGTCCCAGCGTTTCTGCTCCAGCACTCTGTTCCTGAGAGTTTTTGTTACAGTTTGTTACCCTACGTGAGTTTTTTTTTGTTCCTGTTTGGCTGTCTTTGTTAATCCCATGTATTTTACCCCATTGTGGGTTTTTGTTTTGTGTTTTATAAAGAAATTTTGTTACCCTGTACCGCTGCCTGCATTTGGGTTCTTCTCTCTCATTACGTTTCGTGACAATACCACGTCTATATGTTTCTCTTTAGTTGAGCTGAGCTCCTGTGTCCCTCCCTGTACTGTAGCCTGTCTGTCAGACTCGTTCTCCACACTTTTGTGAACGGACTGATCCTGGAGTTGCCAGGTATTCATCAGAGTATGAAAAGACATTAAGAATCTCATCAGTTAACAATAATCTTTAGAATATAAATAAACATTTTGGCGGCCGCAGTACATTATGAAAGTAGCCCCAAAACCCCGCAACCTACGGCTCCATAATTTTTCCTGCAACTGCGTTTTCAAAACAGCGCAATCGTGCCGGAAAACAGCGACCCAGGAAACACTAGCGCTAGGATTACAGCACACCAGGCGCCCAATAGCCTCAAATTTTAGCTCAGAGACTGAAATCATGTCAGTCAGAGGGAGATGAATGACATGCGTCTATTCACCAACAGGATCCTAAAACTTGATTGCGGGATTTGTGAGTTGTGAATGTCTCGCGGGCGAAAAGTTTGTTGTAACGCAAGCGCTTCTGAACATGTACAGAGTAAAATATTACTGAACATTGATTAGTAATGCTTAACACTACTACATTACAGCAAAACGTAATATTGTAATACATTACTTTTGTAACGCATTACTGTCCCAACACTGTAAAAAACACTAATAACCACACGTGACTCACCTGAACAGTCCTGACAGAGTTGAGTGTTGTCTTCTTGAGTGTGTTTTGTGATGGGATTCTGGGACGAACAGGCAGACGACCTGGAAGATGAGATAGAATGATTGTGGGTCAAAGACGACAAAGGTGTGCAAAGGAGTACAGAAAAGAAAAAGTTTTGCAATGCGTTTCTTTTTTTCTGAGCAAATAATAAATATCATACATTCCACATTCCATTTCCACTCTCCAAAAACTTTGTTGAAACCACAAAGTAAACATTTTACTACCATTTAATGTGCTTATGGACATTAAATTAAATTTGTTTATTTCTTTTGAAGGTGGTATCTTAATGTCTTTGACCTTTATAAATACAGTTTGTTGACTCTATGAGACTATTGTGTTTCTATCAATTGTTCTTTTAAAACTTAACAGAAGAAAGTTGATTCAATCTCAGATACTCACCATTGACAGTGAGATTGAACTTCCTGTTTGAGATTTCATTATTTCTGCTGATCATAAGTGTATAAAGTCCAGACTCTGTGCTTTTGACATCACTGATGGTGAGATCTCCAGTCTGATTATTCACCTTCAGTCTGTCTCTGAATCTCACATCATCAGATAACTTGGTATTTTTGCCTCCCTTCTGTTTATTGCCACAAGTGTGTTTTTTGGCCTATAATTCCACAGGATCACATCATGTGTCTGTAGTTCATCATCAGTGTGTAGAGTAACAGATTCTCCCTCCATCACTGACACTGACTTCACTTCACCACCAAACACACCTGAACAACACAAACAGTTTCTATATTACCTCATGTAGCCTAAGCAATAAGATATAAGAGGGTTGTCCTGTAGCTCTGTGTTTAGAGCAGGTGCTAGCAACACTAAGGTCATGGGTTCGATCCCAGGGATTGCACAAACTCTGTTACAAAAACTTGAACTCCTGCCACAGCATGTACATTTACATTACATTAACACACTTGGCAGCCTTTATTGAATAATACTTGAGTAAGGATTATTGTTCTAAGGAGGTTTTATGTATCTAGCCTTCCTTTTGGGTTGTTGGTCAGAACACAAGAGATCATCACTGGTCAGGTTCAAAGGGGTTTATTAAGTTTTGATATGGGTTTAAAGATGTGTGGTTCTACAATAAACATAAATAATAATAAGTAAATTAAATTACAAAGCCTCATTATGCTTTCAAATAAAGTATAAATACATATAATCTATTCACAGCATACAAACAGATATGGGCACGGACACATTCAGACAGGGCACGAAATCAAAGAACGAAACTGAAAGTGTCTGTGTGCACGTGATTAACCTCGCACCGAGCGTACAATATTTACTTAGTAAATCAGAATAGTCACATGTATAAACTTGTCATTGGGTTACAATACAAATTAGGTATCATGATTGCAAACCGAACAGAATGCGCTTGCCTTAGCACTGCGGGATACACTAACATCATAAAAGCGGCAAAACATCAAATTAAATATAAAACATAATACTATAACTATGAAGGGTTTGTCTAAGAATAAAACGTGGACTTACAATCAGTCAAAGACGCAAAGAAACCCATGAAAGGTGAGGATAATATATTTCCCATGATCGTGGCCAAGTCTGTCTTTTATCTCCTTCTGCAGACTCCCCCTTCTCTTACTGACAGGTGCGCTAAGCCCGTTTCTTCAACAGCCTTAAATTGCATTAACTATACATTTGTTTCTGAGTTTGTGCAATCCCTGATATAAACCATGACCATAGTATAAAACATACTGGAAGTGACAGATTGACTCGGAAGTGACAGATTGACTCTGTGTCTTGAATCTTGAAACTGTATAGCGAGTGAACTACATCCAGACCTCAGTGTGGTGCAGAAAGATGCTAAAGCTGCTAAATAATGACTCAGACTGCACCCATTCACGATCTGTGTCATTTCTACAACACGTTACACATGTTTATCTGTGGCCAGTATCAAAAAGCCTTTGAAATACGATTAAAATGGATCGATGTCCATAAACTAGGACAGAAAGTAATGAAGCCATAAAATATACACTTACCGTTCACAAGAAAGTACCGATAAGAGAGTAAAATGAAGAAGAACTCCATGGTGCTGACTAAAAAAAAGTGTAAGTAAGAATAAAAAAGAAGGCATTCAAACTCATGACTTCTTGTGTTACTGATGCTCAAACCATATGCCACAAGAACATATTCAGGACGTCTTTATACTAGCAAAGAGAAACTGAACTACCTTTGTGTAGGTGTGGCTTATATCTATACTTAAAGCTGCAGTATGTAACCTTGGTATTTGACCACAAGAGGGCGCATTTCCAACAATAACAAAGGCGAAGCTTGATGACGCAATGAAGCAGGTGACGATGGGAGATGTCGTTTTAAATGCGTTTTCGCCATAGCGATGTATCTAAATTGGATAAACGAATCATGATCACGGATGAGGTAATTTATTTGTTTTTGTATTACCTGTATATCTGATCGTATTATTTTATGTCATCATAATTAATGAACTGCAAGGAACGTGAAATGTTATGCTATATTATCCCGTTACAACTTACAGCTATTTGTTAAATGATTTCTTGGGTTAATGTTGTGCAGTGTTACGTGTTTATGGTTAATGCCGTGTTGTTTAACGTGCTCAAACCAATCGTTCTAAAATAAATAATTGATTTGCTTACCTGTCTATCAATACACTCGCGAGAGCAGAGTCTCTGTCAAGTCCAAGATTGTCGCGCAGCTCTCTCCATCTCGAAAACGCCTGGCCGATATTTATCCTGGTTTTATTCCTCCGTTTGTCACACAGTCTGCGTGTATCCAAATATGGACGCTTCCGTTTTACTGGCACTTCAATACTCGCCAAAGAGTAATCGTGATCCATAACAACCACTTCCGCATTTGACCATGTGATATTCTGGTCTACACCGGAACAAAGTATAGAGCGGACATTGCGTCACTGAGAGGCGACATTTCTTTTCCGGGACGGCCAGTTATTTAAAATCGGAATTTCTCTGAAATAAAAAATCTTTAGAGACTTTTGAAATATTGTAAGTACACAACTGGAGGAAATATATCACACTGTGCAAGTTATTTTCTGAAATTTTATTACAAAAGTATTACATACTGGAGCTTTAACAACCAGTAGCCTATGAGCAGTAAAACCATTAACAGACAAGTGGTGATGATGACTGTCAGGAAATGTTGGCGTGAAGGAGAATTTTGTAGAATTCTCCTTCACACCAACATTTCCTGGTTAATCAATGGTGAAGTATTGTGTTTGCTTGCTGTGACCAAACACATATGAAAACAGTTCCTCTATTATGTGAGTGATCTCAGTGGTTGTTAAGACAAATCAGGGTTCACATTTCCTCTCACGTTCACATCTGCTTAAAAAACAAACAAACATTTGCAATCTATTTCACACACAAGCACTTGACTGACCTTCACGATGTACAGAGATTGTTTTAAAACAAGAGAAACTTTTATTATCAGTGTCTTTATGCATTATCCAACATCATGTTTTCTTTATTTCAGTTTCATTTGGGAAGAAGGATTGTGTTCATGAGCTCATTTTCTTGTCTATATGCTTTATTAGTACCGTTGTCTTATGAAGGGCCAAAAAACTTCCTCAAGTCTCAAAAATAAAGTCTGTGACAATATACTAAACTGTTATATTGAAATATAAGTTGATTCCCTTTATTTATGATTTAATAGCATTTAAAAAATAAACTGAAATACTGACCCGATTAAAAAACTGCATTCATTGTGCAAATCACAAAGGTTTACAGGTCAGTGAATCTTACATGTACATGATGTAAAGTATATTTAAAACATGGACACAATGGCAGGGTACAGAGTACAACAAAATAGAAACTGAACCGCTCCCATTTACAGAGAAATCACATGACAAGGGAATGGAAACCTAAACGCTCCCACTTACTGAGATATCACATGCAAAAAACAAAGAAAATAAAAGTTACATATAGAGCAGTAGAAATCAAAAAAGCTTGAACACAAAAATTATTAAGAATCATTCGTTGGAGAACCCCTTTAATACTGAAATGTTAACCTTTGGCTTAAAATATAACCCATAAGTTTCTGGGAACTCCTCAGTGTGCTGACACAAAGGTTCATCATGTGACCGAAACTAGCACATGAAAGAAGAGTTTCTACCAGCTTAAATCAAGTCAACATTGTGATTCATTTAGTTGGAGATCCTTTTGAGATCTTCATGAGCACAATTTTGGATTTAAGTTTATTAACAATCAAGACTATATTTTTGCAAAATCAAGACTTCACATTAATTCTTTTAGGAGGATGTAAAACTAATATAACGTTATACTGCATTGATTCAAAAACACAACATTCATACATCCATTTAGAAGGGTGTGAAACCTCAATTTGAGTAGATGTGGAAACGTATACAAATAGCCTCATGGGCAGAAGTTTACTCTTGTACAATACGAATCACAGTTTGGAGTGCATACTAAAAGATACTACAGTATTTTATGTGATGTGAGACACCAGCACATCTGCCTAATGAACTATAAGCTTTCCGGTAGCTCAGTGGTAAGAGCATTGGGTCAAAAATGCAAGGTCGTAGTTTTGATCCTAGGTGATTGCACATTCTTCTGTATTAATGTACAAGACATTGTAATGTAAGTCGCTTTGGATAAAAGCATTTGAAAAATGCATAAATGTAATGGTTTAAATATATATATTTTAAACAATGTTATACAATATCTTTATAATTGAATTCTTCATTTATTGTTTTTATTACATAATATTAATATTTAATACTTAATAAGTATGTCAAACTTTGAATATTTACCCAATCATGCATGTCTTCTTTACGGTATCTTCAAAAAAAAACTGCACTGTTTTAAAAGTGGTTGAGCTACCGTTGATACTGAAAAATCTAGTTATAGTCAATTTTCTGATTCAACCCTTTGAGAACCAATGCAGATTAAAAATCACAAACGTTTGGACAAAGTTTTACATTAATATCACTTCCCTGACCTTCAATAAGGATACTTGTGACTTTTCGGATGTCCATGCAACTAAGTCAGGCCAACCATTCAGTTCACAGCTTTTTAAGAAAAAAAACAAGATCGTAGATTGTGGAAGTTGCCTTCTCACAGCTCCTCTAGTACACATTCTGTTAAAACAGGTGTGAATTATCTTTTATGTCATATCCTTTTAATATATCAAATGTGCATATCACTATTGTGAAAGGCTTGTCTGAAAATGTGTCTGTTTATAACTGTTCTGGTTCGGGGATATTAAAATTGTGGCAATCCTGCTGTGTTCTTGCAAGGCTGCATGAAAAAGACTAGAATTTGCCCAGAAATATTTTATTGTGCATTTTTATAAGGCATGTAATTTTTTTTATTGAATTGCACTTAATAGGTTTCTTTGATTAACATTTAAGTGAAAAAAATGAATATTAACATAGGAGCCTGATGGTTTTTTTGATTTTAGAAAAAATTTGAGATGGCTCTCTGAGGGTTTTGCATCTGAAATCTTCAATTGTAACTATAATAATTCTGATGTGATTACAAGCATCCATACTAGATCCAACCTAAGGATGCACCTATATGTTAATTTTGCATCAATGAACATTGGAAGCCGATAACTGATAACTTAATATCTTAATGTCTTAATTTAAATTTTTGTGAGCCTGAAACAAAGTAACATTTAGTACTTTTTTCTATAAAAAACATGTAGCATACTTTAAAGTAGTCAAATAACCTTTAACTTTTAAACGTTTGTGGGATCACGATTTAATAAACTAATTTATGATATTCTTCCACAATTCTATGTATCTCAAGACATAAAGCATTCAGACAGCAATCTGCATTAAAAAGTATGCTGTTGTTTCCAAGTTACACATTTATAAATTTCTGCATTCTGTATGTACATCAACGATGATTTTCTAATAGTAGTAAGTGAATGATCATGACACAAAAAAAGAACTGTACTGGATTTTAACTGTGAGCATCATGCACCCGAAGTGGTTGAATCAGAGAAAGTGAATCAAAATTTATCGGCTCTAATATATCGGCCTGATTTTATTATCGGACCGATACCGATAACAGTAAAAATATCAATTTATGGGCCAACACCGATATGAACAATATTATATTGTGCATCCCTAATCCAAACTATATGTTATGTCAGGCTTTCTTTTTTACTGCTTGGGGTTTTTATTGAAATTCTTCCAGTGGAGTTGTAATTCTGACATTATTGTCATCATTATAATCATATTAAGTTCAGGTGAATGCTGAACTTTTTTACTCATAGCCATCTTAAATATTTACATAAAATTTTGGATCTGAATTGTTTTATTTGAAAGTAGTGTAAAAGACCACCCATTGGCCCAACGACGGAATCCAATGTCGTGGTTGAAGGGATCACGTGTTCTACTTCTCCTCAGTGATTTCTACATGAAGTTATTTAAGTTACAATTTAATTTCAATTTGTATGTCTCTGTGGTTAAGATCGATCTGACTCCAATTTCAATATAATATAAAATAACTTGTATGTCATTTCAAATGTATCTGTTGATAAGCGTTAATTTATTTATAAATCTTCATATTTTAATATTTAATATTAGAGTTATTCTTTCGATTGGGACCTGCAGTCGCTCAGAGTCTCACGCCGGCCGGGCTCATGGATCTCACGGACACAAAACGGTCAGTTCCGATCTCTAGTCAGAGGTTGCTGGGTAAACTAATATCATTAAGTTTGGCCGCGATATGCTTGCTCAGAAACATAACAATAGTTATTTTAGTCACGATCATGCAACTTGCTAGGCCAGATGATAGGTGGAAATCTTGTGAGCTTTAGCAATGCTCCTTTAAAAATCTAGTATAAACTAGCCCTACCTATCCTGACACATCGATTTTGCGGTAACAGAACAGGTTCCTTTCAATCTACTGGTAATAACAAACTTTGAAGAATTCAGATAATATTAACAATTACAATTTATTACACCAGGCAGGCACAACATTAATTAAAATCATAAAATGTGTATACAAAGAAATTCCTAATTTACTTAGCAACAAATATCAACGTAGTAAAGTAATAAAATAAAACCACAAAGTTTATCATACCTGGTAAAATCGAGACACACAGTTGCAGTGTGGGAAGTTCTGGTTACAGATGCTTCAAAATCAAGACACACAGCTGCAATGTGGGAAGTTCTGGTTACAGAAGATCCCTGAGTCTTTTTCCAATGCACCTTTTATACCCAAGAATGATGTACTAAATGTTCATTGTGAATACAATGGTCATTGTGAAATTTAGTTTAACTCGTGGCTGATGAGATCATCAAATGGGATGCCAATTTATCTTTGAACAGGATTCTCGATAAAGCCAATCCTCTTAGAGGAGTGCAGGTAATGTTCTAAAGTTAAAAAGCTCTAATACACTCTTTGTTAGGTTTGAAGGAACTAGACCCTTTCACCCATCCCACCAAGACATTTAAACAATACCAAACATGATGTTCAAATCTTCATAACATGACAAAACATTATAAACACAATATGGAATGTGTAAGCACTTTTCCAATGATCAAGGCCTGAAGAGATGAAGGGGATGAGAGAGGTGTGATAAGAAGATGGGTTCAGTTCATGGACCTCAACCCCTGATGCGAGGAAAGGATATCATTCCTCATGATATAGCATCAAATGGTGTTTGATTGTTTTGTGTCCCAGCTTTACAAACAACCTTATTTCTTTGCACTTTTCCAGCTGACTTACAGTAGACATTTCAAGTGTTCTATAGAAATATTACCTATGTGTGCCGAGCCTAAGCTTTGAATACCCTAAATAGTAGGCGAGGCCAAATATAAACAGAAAAGCGTGCCATTTAATAAATGAGATCGGGTAGGTCATGGAGACGACAGAACGGACATCCTTTTATATTTGGGCTACCAACCTTTTCTGGTATTGTGAGTTTATGCAAATAAGATCATTTCGATTATTTTGCCCAATGATGACCTATATGGACAAAGATGACAGCATTCTTCCCTCTGCTCAGGGGGAAAGTGATCAAAGCTTAGAAACTTCTTAAATAGAACTTTAAAATAAGTTGTAAATTGTATATGTTGTTATAGATTTCCCAGTAAAACATAATCCTGTATTATAATGTAAAATCTGCTGTTTACATTAATAAAAACGCAGGGCGATCTCTCCTCTCTTGCATTAAAACACAAAGCGTTTAACACCTTTTGAACATGTCCTTGTGCTAAAACAAATGCCTTTCCAACCCAATGAGTGATGGAGAAATGAGAACACATTCGGCCAAAGGGGGTTTCGAACCCCTGTGGATCTGGTGCACAAAGATGGATAGCAATGTGACGTCTTTAATCATGCATCACTGGGGTTAGTGAGAATCACAGGAAAGTTGAGAGGTTTTAGATATTTATTGTCTCAACGTTCCAGGCAACTGTACTCTGTGTGAACAGATATCGTTGTTATCGTCATATTTTATTTTATAGTCTGCAGTGAAGCAGGAAAAAAGTCGGGTGAAATGTATATTTATTTGCACTTTTCACAAATTGGGTGTTATTAAAGCAGCTGTGCAACACAAAAAGAGGAAAAAACAAAGAAATCAAATGCAGACACATATACATATCTACATACTATGTACACATATATATAGGATTTATAAATTAACTTTACAGTGATTACTGAGTACAGCTCTATAATAATGGTATTATTGCAATGTGATACCATGAGATATATTAGACCATATGAGGGGTCCCTTGAGGCCTATGAGTGATCCGGGACAAGCATAGTCCCCACTGAATTCCAAACCTGCCTTTAGCTCTTCTGCACACGATGATGAAGAGGATGATGCAGATCACACAGTACGTAATGACACCTCCAATTTCACTGACCCGCCGGACAGGAAACTCTACAAGGATAAAGAGAATAAACACATTAATTTTGAAACATGACATGTCTGTGTTTTTCAGTCAATTACCTGCAATGTGTTGTACAAAGTATTGTAAACATATAAATATGAATGAGGTGACACACAGGTTTCTCATAAACTTTCATCAGACAAGGACATTTAATCTTTACATGCTGTAATACTGCACACACCTGAATACTGCGAGTCATTCTGACATGTACAGTTTAGTATTACAATATAAATATGATGTTTTAATAACATATGAGATTATGAGTGTTAATATCGAACTTCATATTCTGACTTAAAACAGAAAGTAAACATGTTTTCTTTGCGGAATGTCTGAATTTGTCAAAAATGAGCTGATATTTCAAATCAACATTTCATGTTCAATAACTTAGGAGGTAATTAGGTGTGTAATAAGTGGGATAATGTACAGACCCTGATCACATTGTTTATTCTGAGATAACAGCTAGTTGTCTATACATGATCTCTTACATGTGAAGTAATAACGGCTATAAACTACAACAGACTGCATTAAACCAGAATTATCAGCTTAAAAACAATAATAATCACACGAGACTCACCTGAATCTTGACTGTGTTTTATTATGGGATTCTTGGCAAGAAAAGTCTGATGATCTGGAAAATGAGATAGAAAAAGAAGTCATGTTTATACGTATAGTTTGCTGACTATACGATTGTGTTTCTATCATTTGTCCTTAATAAAAATAACAGATGAAAACTGATTAAATCTCAGATACTCACCACTGACAATAAGATTAAAGATACTGTCTGAGAATTTAATGTTGCTTCTGATCTTCAGTGTATAAAGTCCAGAGTGTTGAGATGTGATGTGTGTGATGGTGAGATCTCCAGTCTGATCGTTCATCATCACTCTGTCTCTGAATCTCTCATCCTGAGATAACATGATCCTATTGGCTTCCCCGTTTATTCTTGCAACAAGTGTGTTTTCAGGTCCATAACTCCACACGATCAGATCATATTTCTCTCTAACCGTATCAGTGTCTAGAGTAACAGAATCTCCACTCTTCACTGACACTGACTTCACTTCAACTGCATCAACACTAAACACACCTGAACAACACAGATGGGTTCTATATTAATACACCATATGTAAGCGATAAGGTATGAGAGGATGGGTCAGTGGTCAGAGCAGACGATAGTAACGTCAAGGTCATGGGTTTGATCCCAGGTCAGGGAGTGCAAATGCCCTTGATATGGATCTTTGTGTTTACATTTGAATCTTGAAACTGAATAGTGAGTGGATTAAATGACTCCCAGTCCATCGCAGATGTGCAGAAAAACAACTGCCAAATAATGTCTCAGACAGAACTCACTACGGATCTGTAGGTTTAGGTGATCAGGCAGCAGTTTAAATGAGGGGAGTCAAAATTCAGCACAACACCAGCATCAGATTTATCTTCTGGTGTCACTGATACCTTCTGGCATCATCAGTATGTTCCAGTATATCGTTCTTGTTATGTTGACATCACTATTTAATTTAATCAGATAAGGTAACATTTATTATTCCAATACTATGGTTTAATCTATTCAAAAACATTTGTGTTAACCAGCTGAAATTATATGAACAACTGCTAAACAACTGTGTGTGTGAGACAACCAGGGCTGCAGTCAAGTCCACCTTTGTCAAGTCCAATACCAGGAGTAGTCAAGATCGAGTATCTGAATGTTTGTACAACTCTTTCAAAAACATAAGAAAACTCTAAGGAGCGTTCTTGTAACAAAAAATTGTTAGCTAGGGGTATTTCTGAATGAGGAGTCTGTCTTTTGATTTAATCACTTTTATGGGCTCTTTTGTTCAGGAGAAGCACATAGCGACACATCTTCTTGGATAAACCTTAGCTTTTATTCAGTTGGAAAATGTCGCCAGTGCTGCCCCGCGAGCGCAAGGTCTCTCGTTTCCAACAACCTGTCACTGTAATCGACTTTTTCGATACATAAATATGAACAAAGTTTGTTAGTAACATGCACTTGGTTACAATAAGGCCGTGTGAAAGAACATATACCCGAAATCACCTCGAGTTTTTAGAGGACGTCGCGTGGTGAACTGACAACACAAACTGAAAATAGTTCAATGAGAACGGCTTTAATGTTGTAAATATAATGAGTTGATATACCCCTGCAGATGTCTTAAATCTTAAAAGGTAAGAGTTTTTTACATTTAATAATTAGGGTTTCCTTGCCAATTATGTATTATTTATACTGATATCATATAGATCAGTAACTGTCTTACTTTACCAATATTTATCCTTCATTATTTGATAATCTACAGTTGCATTCCTCGTCAGTCATCAGAAAAAGGCACTGACGTCAGTGTTCTGACCGCAGATGGAGGAGGAGCAGCTCTGAACTTTGCTTTTCACAACTCACAACCCGCATTGCTCCCTCAGACGAATACTCTACATTACATATATCTTGGCACTACACATAGTAACATAATTAATGTTCTACTGTTTGATACTTTTATAATAAATCTATATTTGATCACATGTTTTCATTAGCAGACTCTCAATCTCACAACATGTGTGATCCACACAAACAATATCAGAGGTTTAGAACAAATGACTCTTATAGTATAATCATTGACAGAGACTGCCTGTTTATTCTTAGAAAAAAATGAGGATGAAAATATTGGAGGATTGCATTTATGAATATTCTTGAGAACTGTCTGTAATTTATCTTAAGAAAGATAAACCTGCTTTAATGTATGAGATGATACTGTTCAACTGGACAGAGAGTACGAACGGTTATAAAAACTGTAGTTATGTAGTTATAAATTATGACGTCTTTCAGATAAAAATGAGCTGTAAACCAAAGATATTACATAGCATGCCCCATGACAGAAACATAAACGTTAATATTTATACATAATTGAAATTCGAAAAAAATAAAAGATCTACAAGAATCCGATTAAAATGAATTGAAGGCCCATATGAAGAGCTGTGATTCAACAACTCAAATAGACAGTCATAAAGCAATGAAATATACACTTACCATTCACAACCACATAAATCAGATATGAGATAAAAATTAAGCACAATTTCATATTGCTAACTTGAGGACAGACACGAAGACAAGAAGGTTAAAAAGTGAAAATACTGCAAATGAGAGGCGGAGGAGTTTTTAAAGACAACCAAAGAGAAAGTAAATGATGTTTGTAAACCGTAGGTGTGGCTAAAAATGCGAATGATACAAATGACTTACTTGAATACATTAACCCCCCCACCCATCGACAAACATATATGACAGCGGACACAACTGATATAGAGGTCAGATTACATTTCTGTTCAAATGTCACTTCCTCATTCACAAGCTCAATAGGTCTTTTCTCTGGCCATTATGACCGGGACACCCTGAGCCACAAACTATGTTCATGCAACGTGGTCCACACTGTTTAGCAGAAGCATACTGTCAAAATAGTATCAGGACACAAGTCATCCATATTAAACCATAAATGCCTGAATGTAATGTAAATATACAAAAAAGCCAGAGGAAATAAAGACAACACAACAGAACCACAAATAAATATGGTGCAGATTACTTGTCTACTTGAGTTTACGGAATGTTTTAAAGTACATTTTATGTAGACTATATTGTCTATATCGTATTGTTTACCTAAACATCAAATGATATATCCTTCAGTGACAGTGTGTGTCAGTACATTACACAACTGTGTGAGAGAGACCTCTAGTGTTCATATGAGGAAACTGCAGGAGACACAAATTTACTTTCTGTCAGTGCAGTATTAGGCCCTTTTATCATAATCATTCTGACAGAAACTATTTATTTTCTGCCAGTGTGTTTATTAATATTAAAATTCAGTCCCTTTTTAAAAAAATCCCTTCAAAGCACTCACAGGTTTTCGACATGCAACAATTTTTTAAGTAAGAGGACAGTGACACATTCGTACACGTTCAACTGCATAGGACTATACAGCATCTATGAGTTCACATAATAAATGTACATGTTCTAGAATCTTGTGAAATGTTTAATCACATTGATCAATAATATTTTTTTCTTTACACATTATACTTCTCTTCACATGTTTGGTATTTGTTGTGTTCTGAAATGGTCAAGAGATGTTGCTGTAGTCCAGATCTTGTGGCCTATAAAAGGGACAGAGTGAGAATACAATGTGTGTGGCACCTGTTGGTGATTATGTAATTTCTGGCTATGCTGGCTTGCTGATGGCTGAAATAAAAAGCTAAGCATAGGAACTTTCTTTCATAGGTCTTCATGTTTTGGATTATCAGGATTGAAACATAACAAATTGGTGACAAGGATTTTAAAGTAGATAGGAAGAATGTCTGCTGTTGCTTCTTTTCCCACACCATTCTTACCATGCCCTGGTGAGCCATCTATACCCGTTTGGCTCAAGATGTTTGAGAATTAGTTGCTTGTTGTAAACGCATGAGGAGATGACTGGCCAGCTGAAAGAAAAGGAGCTCTGCTTCTTCATTGCTTGGGTTCAGAGGGTCAGAGACTCTTATATACGTTACCAAATAAAGGAATGACAATGGAGGAGGCTATAGAGACTTTGAAATTGCACTTTATTCCTCCACGTAATGTTGTTGCTCAGCGGCATGCATTGAGAAGACTGAGTCAAGCATTGGGATAAACAATCCAGCAGTATGTTGCTTCTCTTCGGGAACTAGCAGCCACACGTGAGTTTGCATCTAATATTGATGAAATGTTGCGTTATCAATTAATGGAGCATGTAAACAGTCTATTAGTTGAGACTGATTTGACTCTTCACAAGGCTTTTACTATTGCTACACAAATGGAGGCTGGTGGTGAACAAGCTAAAATAATTTCAAATCAGACTTCAGCCCTTAGTTAATGGACTGCATTTAAAGTTTGAAGGGTCTTTCATATCAGAATCAGCTCCGTCACCAGTTCCTGTATTGCGTCGTTCTGCTTCTGTGCCTGTTGCTAAGCTAGGATGTGCCAAAGGCTTTGTGCATAAGGTAAAAATTCTCCAGATGTTAAACCTTGTACGTCAGAAACTCAGACGGCTTCCATGGTCTGTTAGAAATTCTGTCAGTGATGAAATTCAACGCCGCCTTGACTTTGTAGTCATTGAAAGAGTGGATGCATCTCCGTGGATTTCGCTAATTGTAGTTGTTCAGAAGAGATCTGCTGGTATACGCATGTATGTCAACCTTGCCGATAGTTATCCTTTGCCCCATATTGATGAGTTGATGTCTATGCTGCATGGAGCAACTGTTTTTTCTACAATTGACTTGGAGAATGGTTATTTCCAGATCCTGTTACATGAATGAAGTCGTTATTTGACTGCATTTATCACCCACAAAGGGTTATTCAGATTCTGTCGAGTACCTTATGGCCTGGCTTCAGCTCCTTCTGCATTTCAGAAAATGTTGTCTGCTGTACTGCAAGGATTGCCAAATGTAGCTAATTATCTGGATGATATCATTGTCTGGGGATGCACAAAAAGTGAACATGACTACATGCTGAAAGTGTTCATTCAATGTACACATGATGCAGGTTAACAATTGAATGACTCCAAGTGTCACTTTAATATAAGCTTTCCTGGTCATACTGTATCTACACAGGTTTTTTTCAAGATGAAGGTCATCTCAGGGCAATGCTTCATGCTCCTCTTCCTAGTGATGCACACCAGCTTTGTTCCCTTCTTGGATTGTTGTCATGGTACAATACATCTATTCCCAATTTTACCTTTGGGGTAGAAAATTTCTTCTTCGTACAGACCATCAGGCTTTGATCCTACTCCTCTCCTCTAAAAGCACGGATCGAGCTGGAATGAGGATAGTGCGGTGGTGGGAGAGACTCTTGTGTTTTCAGGGGTAAGGTGTGGTCTAGTGGTTAGAGAGTTGGACTTGCAGCTAGAAGCTTGCTGGTTCAATTCTCAGTGCCACCAGGAAATGACTGAAGTACCCTTGAGCAAGGCACCTTGTAATGTCCTTCCTTAATCTACTACCGATGAGGATCTTGCTGGTTACTGTGACAAAGGACTATGTGCTCCTCTAAACACGTCTGGTCGTTCTTGTTTCATTATGATGTGTTATGATGTGTTCTCCATCTTGTGTGGACAATGTTATTGTTATTGAGATGAACTTGTGACCTTACCTCTTCAATATTTTGCCTCATCTACTGTGTTGACACAAAGTGAACTTACCTACTCAAGTTGTTACTTCATCTGTTCCTGAAAGATCTTCATCACGAGTGAGACGTCCTCCTCATTGGTTACGTCACTATGTTACTTAGGACTAAAGACATTGACTCTTGTGTGTTAAAGGAGAAGTTCATTATTATTCAACAATACATATTACATATTACACATTACAATATATTATATTTAAACTAATTGAATTGGTTTAAATTATTGTAATTAATTTGTTATGACACCAACCAATGTATTTTGTTTTAAGTAATGGGGAAATGTGTTCTGAAATGGTCAAAAGATGGCGGTGTAGTCCAGATCTTGTCCAGATCTTCATAGTTTGTAACTTGTCAATGTAATCCTGTAGAAGATAAGGCAGTACATATGTCATAAACACTTTTTTGTACACACACACACACCAACATGTACATTAACAAGTAATTTTTATTTGCTTTTACAACATAAATTGTTTCATAGCAGATTTATTAGTACATCTATTGTGCATTATACAAGTTTCATTGAAAATCGTAAATGAAGGGTTGACTGTCTTTGTGCCAAATAAAGGACAGCAAAAAATTATAGTAGGGGAAAAACAACGGGGAGAAGTTTTTAGATATTTCATAAAGACAGTTTATAATGAATCTACAAATATTCTTGACAAAGAGGAAGACTGTTCATTCACGTTCTGGAAATTCTAGATATTTATTTATTTGGATTCATCAGAGGTTGATGATGATTCTCGTCTGGATCTGAAGTCATAAATCAGAACAGCAACAGTAGCCACGCCCACCAGAGCAGAGATGACCAATCGGATCACAGCTTCAGTGAAACCACAACAGCCAACACAAACTGAAGGACAGGATTAAAAGAAAAGATTGTAAATCTAAGAGACAAACAAGAATATTTTCCAATTGAGAGCAAAAACTTTGAAAAGTGTAAACATCACATGACCCACCTGAAGATGTGTGACAGAGTTGAGTGATGTGTAGATGTTGTGTGAGGTTTGTGATGGGATTGTTGACCACACATCTGTATGTGTTTGTATCCTGATATTCCACCTCCAGAGGTAGAGAGAGTCTGATGTTGAGATCAAACACACTGATGCTGGACAATAAACTCTTTCCTTTGTACCAGGAGACACTCACATCATGTGACACATTCATCACTGAACACAACACACAACAACATGATGATGAAGATGATGAAGAACATTGAGAAGAGACTCTGGAGATGACAGGAACAGACAGACCAGCTGAAAAACATTTGAGAATCAATTATTAATTTTAAACAAAATCAATATGTTGACATACGGTTTATTTGAATGATAATAATGATATTTGAAAGAGTGATTATCATATTTCTCATCTCACCATAGACAGTAACATTGAACTGTTTATATTGAACAGTATTGCCAAAGATCTCTAGTTTATAGCGTCCAGTGTGTCGAGTTGTGATGTTTGTGATGATGAGAGATCCAGTCTGATCATCTATCTCTACATGATTCTTCAATCTCTCAATGATAAATGGTTTTGTTTTTGCTTCTCTGTTCAGTTTAGCTATAACTAAACTCTGAACTCCAAGCCTCCACTCGATCACATCATGTGTGTGTAGTTGAGTATCAGTGTGTAGAGTAACAGAATGTCCCTCCATCACTGATACTGACTTCACTTCATCACCAAACACACCTGAACAACACAAACACAATCAACACTTTACCAGTACAGGTTTATGAGAATTATCCCGAGATTTTGTTATGTAAAAGGGAATCGTATTCAAGCGAACATTACATTAACATTTAGTCATTTAGCAGATGCTTTTATCCAAAGCGACTTACAAAGAGTTAGGAAGCAAAAACGATATGTCATACATGAGCCATAATACATTAGGTGCTCAATACAAAGTTACTGGTTTCAATAAAAGCTAGACCACTACCTGTTGAGGGAAAGGGTTAGTGAGATTTTTTTTATTCTTTTATTTATTTGTCTGTCAGATATTCACAGAAGAGATATAGGATGAGGCGTGCTGTTGCATTCTGGACCAGCTGGAGCGGTTTGATAGCCTTTGCAGGAAGACCAGCAAGGAGAGCATTGCAGTAGTCCAACCTTGAGACTACCAGGGCCAGGACAAGGAGTTGTGCCGCATGCTCCGTGAGATAAGGTCTAACCATTCTAATGTTGAATAAGGCTGTAGTGGAGTAGGCAGGGCGAATCACGTAGGAGATTGGGAGCATATAAGAGAACGTTGTTCTCTTGAGAGAATAATGTTGAGAGACTTTAAATGTTATCGGTTTTACTCTGAAACGATTGGCTAATGTTAGCTAGTCGCTAGCTTGTCACGCAGGCCCAATATATCATTGTAAACACTTGCATTGTAATTCTGTATTTTTATTGTTTGTTTCTATTTTCAATTCAGCTCTTACGGTGTTTATGATGCTCACGGTGTTTAACAAGAAAATAAAGGACATAAACATCAGTGCAAGAGAGTAACGTGTATTTGTTCAGCTGGGAATGCTACAGTATCGGCATGACCTTGTTGTCTTTGCAATGTGATCATTGAAGGACAGCTGTTCATCAAATTTGACTCCGAGGTTCCTGGCTGTTTTGGAAGGAGTGATTGTAGTATTGCCAAGATGGATGTTGAAATCGTGTTGGACTGTAGGGTGTGCCGGAAACACAAGTAGTTCAGTCTTGGCAGGGTTCAGCTGGAGGTGATGGTCTTTCATCCAAGCTGAGATGTCCTCAAGGCAGGCTGTAATGTGAGCTCCTACAGTGGCATCGTCTGGGTGAAACGAGATGTAGATCTGGGTGTCATCGACATAACAGTGATATGAGAAGACATGTGCCTGTATGATTGGTCCCAAGGATGTCATGTAGATAGAAAAAGGCAGCGGTCCAAGTACCGATCACTGAGGGACCCCAGTGATCAAGTGGTGAGCAGTGGACAGCGAGCCCTTCCATGACACCTTGAAGGATCTGTTGGAGAGTTAGGATTTGAACCAGCGGAGAGGGGAGCCTGAGATTCCTAACAATGACAGGGTTGCTAGCAGTATCTGGTGATTGACAGTGTCACACGCTGCAGATAAGTCTAGCAGAATCAGGACCGAGGATTTAGATACCGCCTTGGCTAGCCCCAGTGCTTCTGTGACCGATAGCAGTGCAGTCTCAGTGGATTGGTTTGTTTTGAAGCCAGACTGCTTGTCATCCAGTAGTTTCCATCCAATAAGTGTCAGAACTGAAAACGCCCTGGTTACTGAGAAAACAACTGTTATTGACACCAGGCCCAGCGAATGCCAGGTTCTGGAATGCACATATCTATTGATAGTTTGAACACCTCTTCCACAGAAGAATATCAACGACCACTTCTCCAGACCCGCTCACTTGTTCGCGTACGAGAGCACTAAACATGCCGTCAAAGATTGTAAAATATTGTGCAGTCACTGCCTGGTTGTGGAACAACACACTTGCTGCATAACCTTCCTTCTGATTTTCCAGCTCAAGTGAGCAAGGGTGTGGCAAGCCTTTCAAAAGTGCGGTGGATGGATGTGGTTTGTTTGTAAACCGATGAATGCAATGAACGATGAATGCAGTTACAGAAGGGTACAAAAGGTATAACATACAAGATATAAAAAGCTTCGCATTTAAATGGAACACATAGAAAATAAGTCAAAACTCTGTTGTTAAAATACACAACAGTAGACTTGCTAAAGAATCAGAAATACTTTAATAATCCCAGGGGGAAAGACAGTGGTAAGCTTGATAGTGACATGGGTCTGACTGGACTGTGACTGAGACTGCTAAAGTTTGCTTACCTGAGCCTTGAAAAGGAGAGATATAAAAAAACATTTTTTTATAAAAGTTTATTAGCTAGCTGCTGAACAATATCCCAATTAGCATTAATGTAAAAAATGAAATGTGATACAGAAACACTCGACATTATCAACAAAACATAAACAGAACATCTCCCTAAACACATAACAAGCTTATTTAAAAACCTCGAAAGCATAAACACTCATTCAAAGTATCAGGAAAAGGGAGGCGTAAATAACCATAACGATAAGATCCCGCCTCCTCTGCACGAGCTGTCTGATAAATCTAACACACAAGAGAGGCAGGACTTAAGGCAGAACAGCCAATCATCAGCCGTTCACACTCAAAGCAGGTGTCATGTTTGAGTGGGAGGGGAGAGGAAGGTGTTTGTGCAGAACAGCAGAGAAAGTTTGGGTGTTGAACTCTCTCAGCGTGAAAATTTTGGGTGTTAAAACACAGATATCCCCCACGGTTGCGACGCCCCTGCATGTGGGTAAAACATTGAGCGTTTGTTCAATTTATTTCACGGCGGATTCCTTTGTGAACAAGGCACAGGTCGACCCTGGATTTGTAGAGAGACTAAAATTAAAAAGCAGTGCTGTGCCATCAATATTGGATCCGATAGGAATGGCGCATGTAATCTTATGTGAGTAAAAAAATTCTACGTCACTATTGCTTTGTTAGAGATGGCATGATATGCCCTGATAGCCATATCCACACGGGATTAGTATTACTGGGGACCCCTAGTCATTTGTATTAACTTCAGAGGTTGTTGTGATCTTAAACCCCTGCGAATCGGGATCTCTGTCATTTTTCAAGGTTTCATCCACCGTTTGTGAATAATGGAGGCTGTTTTGAAGCGTTTTGGTATTATTGGTGCTTGTCATATCCATAATACCGGGAGTCTCCCGGTTGCTTATTTATCATTGAAACTCTTGTAACACTTGACCCGTGATTGCCGTGATCTTCCGTCCGGTTCGTGATCACAGATCTCATATGTGGACAGGTACAGTCGTATATCATTATTAACCATACAACTAACGTTACAAACTACAGTATACGCAAAGCCTTGCCATCACATCCAGGAAATAAGTCAGTAAATTTGAGTAAATTCACAGACTTCAGTTATCCCGTGCGAATGCGCCACATGAAATACAGATGTGTGGAGGTAATTTATAAATCACACGAGCTCCACAGATCATACTACTTTTGGGAAAATGTGTAACTTAACGTTACATCTCTGACCATATTCACAGAAGCCTCCAACAAAATTTACTACGCAAACTTCTATCCAATCATAGCAGTGGGCGTTACCTTCCAAGGGCGGCACCGCCCAATCAAACGGAGCGTTTGTAGAGCCCTTAAAACCTGGGTTATTTTCCTTTATAACTTATTGATTTTGATGTTTTTGAATGTATAAAACAATGTCAACAACAATATTTTTATGTGTTCTTGAAGTCAAGTCACATTAACAAATGTATCTTGTATATATTATCACTAAATATTTTTTGAATATGACATCTAAATGTGTGACATTAGCTATATACAGTAATCGGTCTACAAATCGTTTTGCAGTCAAACTGAACTCTTCCATAACTACTTCAATGGAATATGCAGACCTATACATTAAAATTATATATGAAAATCTGCCTATATGGTTGCCTTATCGGCCAATGTTTTGGTAAGCACTTAGATAAAATGATCGACACCAATTCGGTTCAACCATTGAAGTATATTGACAAAATGTGTGTATAAAAAAACACGTAGTAACCTCCTGACTGCCAATCGTATTTATACTAAGAAAGTCATTCTTATTGTGTGGTTTCTAGGTTTACCTGGCAACCATGTTTTTCATCATCATTCTGTAAACCATAGTCATTTTCACAAGGTGCACAAATATAAAAAAATGTCAAAATATCACTTACCGTCAAAAATCCAGAAACACAACTGCACAAGCGCAGGTACACGAAACATATTCTTCAGAGTTGTGTGTGTGTGAAGAAAAATGAATGTCATTTGTAATGTGACAGAAACCGATTTCCTCCCTACGCGCATTACAGACACTCGCGTGAACGCGCACACGCGACTGATCTCTGCATCAAACTGAGGGAAAAAACTTTCTTTATTATAGTTTATGAGTTATCGTCAAGGATTTTATAAAGTGGGATTATAAAATAGCTATAAAATTAATGTGAAAAGCCTGTCATCTAGTTTGTCAAAGAAATGTAAAGTAGGCCTCATTTTATGTCTGTTTGAAACTTATGTTGATGAGTTTTGAGTATATAAATGTATATAAGTGCGTTTGGAAAGATGATGAGTGGAAACTTTTCACCAGAAAACTATACATGCAAACCCACCACAAACACATATCTATACAGAGGTGCACTTATAGGAACAAACTGTTTGTCTACTGAACAGATGAGACCACACGTGTGATGAGACCACAACAGTTTCACTCTGACTCACTGATCTAAGGACCCCTGTTACATTTATTCTACATGATAAAAACCACACGCATGTTTGTTCTGTTCAAATCATTTTTGATTCAATAATATTATTTAAAAAAGATCATTCTTGTTTTTGAGTATCTGATTCATCAGAGGTTGATGGTGATTCACTTCTGGATCTGATGTCATAATTACCAGCCACGCCCACCAGAGCAGAGCCGTCTCATCGGATCACAGCTTCACTAAAACCACAACAGCAGACATAGACTGAATAAATTAAAGAGCTGTTTTAAATACACGTTTTAAATACACGTTCGAATCTTAACATACAAAAAGAAAACAACTGTGAACATCACATGACTTACCTGGGCGTGATTCAGAAAGCAGATTTAGTGAAAACTTTAATATAACTTTAGTATATTAACCCTGAAATGAGACAGAACTCTGTGTTTTCAGTTTCAGAATTTGATGTTTGTCAAACCTGAGAAAGCCTGTTAACTCAAGCATGTTAGGAGCCAGTCTAAAGTCTAAAGGAGAGGTCACTTATACTCAGAGTCAGTAACTATAGTAACTTACTCTGTGAACCTAGCCTGGTTGAGAGCAGCTTTTCTTTGGTAAACCCAGAGTTTATTTAGATATCCATTCCCCCTTTTAAAGCGCAAGTGGTGCACCTCATTCATTCATTCATACAGTCTTTCATGACACACATTTTGATCACACAGAGACAATCTCACTGACTTAGGCCATGTTCACACTTGTCTTCCTACTGACAAGAAAAAGTTGACCAAGCCCATGTTCAGACTTGACTCCTCTTTCGAAGCTGCTAGCGTCTTTTTTACATTATTATGCAATGGAGTAAACCATGTTTTCAAAAAATGTCCTGAGCCTTTTTTAAACGCCAGTGACATTTGATGTTTAAAAGCTTTCAACTGCCCTACGTCAAGCTCCTTTTCACTACTAACCAATAACAGAGACCTGTTGTTTCCATAACAACATGCAAGGAACATGATTGGTCAAGAAGTCTCAAGCTCGAAAAGATAAAAGGCAGCGGAAACGCCCGTTTGTGCATAGTGTTGTATACTTACTTATTAAGGCTTGTTACTCCAAGGAGGAGCATAGGCCACTGATAACATTTCTCCACATTGTCCTGTTCCAGTTTCTCCAGATTTCGTCTATGACACTCCACCTCCAGGAGTTTCTTGGTCTCCCTCTACCACACTTACCCTGTGGGTTCCAGTGTAGGGCTAGGTGTGTGATGGAATTCTTCGGTTTCCACAATGTGTGCCCAATCCATCCCCATTTTCATTGCTTTATTTCCACTTCCATTGCATTTATGCTAAAGCGACTTACATTGCCTTATCCTATACATTTTACATATGTATCTGCAGTCCCCTGGGATCGTACCAACAACCTTGCGTTGTTAACACTATGCTCTTAGCACTGTGCTACAGGAAAGCTGAAGGCTTCTCTTCCCCAAAGCTTTTTTTCTTAGGCCATCTGATGTTGAAAATGCGTCTTAGGCAGTCATTGGTAAGGACTTGTAGCTTGTTCAAAAAGTTTTATTGTTGTTTTCTGCGTCCTAGCTTCGTAGAGGGGCATGGTTTTTATGCTTGAGTTGAATAGCCTGTTTTAGTCATGAATGTGATGTTACTTGTTCTCCATATGGCCTCCATCATGCCAAATGCTTCTCTTGCCTTGCCTATTCTCCTCTTTACATCTCCTTCTGATCCACCACCACTCGCTACTTCACTTCCCAGATAGATGAAGGAGTTGACGTGCTCTAGTGGTTGATGGTTATCCATCAAGCTGGTCAACATCTTTATATTTGCCTTGAGCGCTGATACGAAGACCTGTCTCGGCTGCCTTCTGTTCTGCCTCATTCAATTTCTCTTGCATCTGTTGGTGATTATGGGACAGTAATGCAATATCATCTGCAAAGTCTAGATCATCCAGTTGTGTGAACAGGGTTCACTGGATCCCATTTCCTACTCTTGTTTGTGGCTTGCCTCATGATCCAATAAACCAGGAATAGTAGTGGGGAAAGTAAGCATCCTTGCCTTTCTACTGGTTTTTTGATGTGGAAAGCTTCTGTCAGCTGGCCCTCATGTTTGATTCTACATCGCATTATCCCCATTACCCGGACTCCATATAAAATCTCCCCACGTATTTCTTCATTGTCTGGTGTTGTCATAATATTGGTGTATGTAGTGGTTGTAATTTTGTGTTCCTAGTTCCGAGACGATGTTCCCTGGATGTTTTTTCCCTGTATAGATTACTCCGTTCCCTTTGATGTTTTTGGATTCCCATGGATGTTGCCTTGCTTTTTGGATTACCCTGTTTTTGTTTCTGTTATCACGGTCACCATTAAAGCTACTCTTCACTAACCGTTCTCTGGTGGTATAGTACCTTGTCTGTGAACTGTTAGACATGCAGTCGAACCTACCCAAAACTGCACCGAGCAGGGTTCAAAGCAGCGATCAGTCTGATTCTGACACGAGAGTTTGACGCCCTCTCAAGTTTCCTAAACACCATGACGTCTTCACTTGAGCAGTAATGAGGCGTGAGAATGTAAAGAATTTTTTATCAATTTCGTTTTATTTCTGTTGTTTCATTCATTTACTGATGAAATTGTTTGTCTATTGGTATATTTATCTATTTGTAAATTGAAACTTAAGTCATTTTCAGCACATCGTAAATTTCAGACACAACGTGCAATGGCCTTGACTCGCAATGGCCTTGACTTCTTGTTGTTATGTCTGTTTTAAACATTAATCCATAGTATCCATGAATGTTTACTAGAATTATTAGATTTGTACTAACTCATTTAAGCAAGATGTTATGTAGATCATGTTTGGTGTCTATGAGCTACACTTGTGATGTCCTTAATGTTTATGTTTGTTGTGTTTTGGTAACTCTTTTAATATTAGTTTTATCAAACTCTTAGAAGTCTTCTTAGTGAACATCCAATCAGCTTTCACATGTAAAACACCATGTTGGAAGACCAAGACAATTAACTTTCCCTCCAAAGTTGCCATATTCTGATTAGATCAGTCATGTCTGTAGGATGTGACATCCTTACAGTTTAAAAGAGACCACGAGAATAGACTGTTTGGTTTTGGTTTTGGTGTTCTTCAGGGTTTTTCAGATAGTGGGGGTTTGTTCTTTCTCTCCTCTCTCTTCTTGAATTTTGCCCCCCTATCGTAACCCCACCACCCGATCACTTACAAAAGTCATAGGACACCATTCCACTATAATGCAAAATTCTCTGGAAAAGTGATAATAAATCTAAAATAGCAGCTCAAGAAGGCTGTTTCAAATTATATACCTTAATTCCAGCAAAAAGTAACTCAAGAAGATTTAAAATGAACAAAATACACCTCAATTCCAACAAAAAACAGCTCAAGAACTCAGTTTAAAATACATCTTGATTAAAAATTACAAATGTGTGAAATAGCACGATTAAGATTAGCCAGCAATTTTACCGTGAGTTGTGTTTGGCTGATTTCATTTTCATGGTTCATGACAATCCTCTGTAATGTTCCTTGAAGATTGTCTGTTCAGTCCAGCAGTCGTCTTCTTAGTACACCTTGTTCCGCAGAATTCGTTAATAAAGTGTCAACGCATCCATACATTTTTCTCGTGAGTTTGCTGTGGAAGTTCAGGCTTTCTTGTAACTGGCGACATTTTTCACTCAACTCCAACAACAACTCATGGTTAAAGTGATACCTTGCACATACAGCTCCAGGATTCCCCCTAGTGGTCAACTGCTCATAATATTAAATCAAATACATCACACAGGGTAAATTCAACTCAAAAAGGTACGTAAAAGTCATCAACATAGTGAAGTTTACCTAATGAGTAACATAACAAAGTATTTTCTTATTGTCTGAACATAAATTGGAAATTATATTGGAAAATAAATTACTGCACAGGTTTTCTGGTGTGTTAATTAAATAATCTATTATTTATATAATTATTAAATTATATATAGTTCTGTTATTTAACTCCATTTTTATTACTTATTATTTAATTTTGTACTCTGTGTAGTGTTGTTATTTGTTGTTTAGAGTTGATTCAGGATGAATCACTCACTCAATTCTTATGCAAATATGTCAGCAAATCATAAGCTAGGAGTACTTGCGTCAGATGATGTCAGGCAGAATCTGGTCTTGTTTGTTATGTGTAGACTACATAGAACCGCATACCGCACCAATCCTCTCCAAAACTGTAAACAACACATGAATACTAGCACTGCTGAAAGCCCTCCCTCAGGTCAAAAGATTCTATAATACAGTCACACAACTCCAGGTTGATTTAGTTTCTCTTCACTTTGGGTGTCACTTGTTGAAACCTGCTTGTTAGTTTTAAATCACAGGGAACACATTTAACTCTGTTTCTGCAGCAGAAGTGCATGTTTAGATTCCTTCACATGTTTTAACTGCTTGCAACATCAATAAAAAATACAGAATTTTTACAAATAGTTTTGAGTGAATGTATCTTTTGTAAAATGCTAATGTTTAGTATATATTTTCTTTGGGCTGTAACAATACAGAAATATGTGGCTTTTCAGTGTAAGTGGGTGTGTCTGTTGACATCTTTTTATTGGTGATATCAGGACAGGCACATGACCAAAGAATCCAGATTTATTGTGACTCTCTCTGGGACCGAATGTGATCATCACTCTTCATTTTATCATTTATTACGTGCACTTTTTTAGAACAGAGTTTTTCCACTGGTCTCTTTCTAGTTTGCCAATCAGATATATTCAAATGACATTATGGCACCAGAACATTCAAATGTGATTTGGATAATATATGCAAACGCAGAAAAACATTTCCTTGTATGGTGCTGTGTTTTAGCAATGAACAAGCCTCCTGTCCTTCAGGGAAGTTTTGTAGCTGCGAAAACCTATATCTTCACATGTTGAAAACTTAAAGAAACAAATCACTCTGACCTGACACCTTTCATCAAAACATCAATCAAAGGGTTTTTATTGGAAGTGTGCAGGTGTGGGAAGGGACAGGGAGTGTTTTGCATAAGGTGTGTAGAGAATACTTTCATTTTCATTTCTGGTGAATCTTATCATTCTTTATCTACTTACGCATCAGTCTGAACCATCAGTCTCTACTGAACTCACCACACCACACTGCCATGACCTAAACATCACAAAGAAGAGTTTCTGTTCCAACTTAGGAATTACATTACAACAACCATTTTCACATCAGTCACCAGTCTTCAGGATTTTTACTGAAGATACCACCATGGGTCCCAGCTTGATTTTCCTCTGTCTGTCCCTTCTGATCCACAGTGGTAAGTTGATATTGTCTTTTTTTTTGCTTTCACAGCTGCTCATATGGCAGTTTTTTCTAATTCAAATAATATTTGTGTGGATTTCCTTTCATGTTTAGAATCAAATGACTCAAGTTTATCAGTTTGTACAAATGTTCTTTCTGTCATAAAGCATATTGAATTATTGACGCCAAAGCTTGTAATAGACACAGACAGGATAATGCCAATCCGACAGCGTGTTATTGAAGGAGGTGAAAAATCTGGTGGGGGTGCATTTCTCAGCACGACACCAAAGTTTCTGGTATACACTTTGGCTAATACTGGGTTGGATATGCTGCTTTGAATTGTTAAAACGTTGGTTGATAGAACAAAATCCACCTATGTGATGTCATGATTAATAAAAGTGCCAGTTAAATACAACACAGTAAGATGAGAACTTTGAATAGCTAGCTGTCAAAGCCGGTTTATCCATTGCTTGTTGAAGTCTCAAATTGAGGGCATCATGTTTCTTTAAAAACAGGAGTGAAATCCCATCTAATGCTGTTTAATGCTGCCTTCACATGCTCTCAGAAAGATCAAAAATATGAGTTTCCGAGGAAATAATGACACATGAACGCCCTCTGATGCCCTGTTCATCACCGGAAAGTAAAATTTGAAATTCCAAATTTTCGAGATGGGCGGGCCTTAAACTTGAAACATGGTGGACGGGAGGAGGATTTCCGGTGTTTTTACCACAACAGCTTCATTGCCTCGTCATGTTATTATTTCTTACCTTTTGTGTTTTTCTTGTTCTTTCTGTTGGTCTAAGCATGTGGGTTATAGTGTTTAAATAACATTTTACCAAGCAACACATGCAAGTATGTGAGTATGTGTAAGTACTTGCTGTCCTTCATTCTTTTTGATAACAAAGCATATGGACAGAACAAGCTCATAATCCTGTGATTATCAAATTTCCAAGAGCATGTGAAGACAGCATTAATAATGGGTTTGCATTCATTCTCAAAGAAAGGTTAAAGTTTTCTTTTTAGTTGAAAAGTGTTTAAATAGACAAATCTTCTGTGTGTGTTTTGCTAACATGTCTTTGATGGCAACATTAATCCATCATTTACAAATCAAAATAGTGTGTTACAATTTGTTCTTTTGGGTAACATGACTTTAAAAGTTTGACATCACTGCTGAATTATGGGAATTTGTGAAGTATTTATTTGCGACAATCCCATTTACTGTACTGCAAAAGTGAATATTTGTCTTTATAAATTACAATATAATTTACTTGAATATTTAACTCCTTAAAATGATATCTCTCTCCAAATTCTATGCATCCACACTAAATGCTTCAACACTTTCTATGTTTGGCTCTAGCCAAAACCTTGATAAAACAGTAATGATCAGGTAGTCCTTCATCGGTGTGAATAGAAAGATTACAGCCTTGTGATTTACAGACAATAGTGTTGTCTAAAATAGCTCATTTTAACATGCTAATGTAATTTTGTGTGCATTGAAAACAATTTGTGTTTGTGTTGTTCAGGTGTGTTTGGTGATGAAGTGAAGTCAGTGTCAGTGATGGAGGGACATTCTGTTACTCTACACACTGATGTTGTTAAACAGAGAGATGATAAGATCGTGTGGTATTATGGGCCTGAACACACATTTGTTGGCACAATCAATGGAAAGCCCAACAGCACCAAGTTATCTAAAGATGAGATATTCATAGACAAACTGAAGCTGGATGATCAGACTGGAGATCTCACCATCACAAACATCACATCTCAACATTCTGGACTTTATACAATGAAGAACAGCATCAATAATAAAGTCTCAAGTTTTAGTGTTACTGTCTATGGTGATTAATTCATATTTCACGTCATATTTCAAACAAGATGTTTCTCACAAAGTTTAAATGTTCTTCTGAATATGTAGTTGCACAATCCGAATTCCGGAAAAGTTGGGACGTGTTTTAATTTGATTACAATGAAAACTAATTCCAATCACATGAGCAAGTATTTTATTCACAATAGCACATAGATAACAGCAAATGTTTAAACTGAGAAATGTCACAATTTTATGCAAAAATTTGCTCATTTCAAATTTGATTCCTGCAACATTTCTCAAAATAGTTGGGACGGGGGCATGTTTACTATGGTGTAGCATCTCCTTTTCTTTTCAAAACAGTTTGAAGACGTCTGGACATTGAGGCTATGAGTTGCTGGAGTTTTGGTGTTGTAATTTGGTCCCATTCTTGCCTTATAAAGGTTTCCAGCTGCTGAAGAGTTTGTGGTCGCCTTTGACATATTTTTCGTTTAATGATGCTCCAAATGTTCTCTAGAGGTGAAATATCTGGACTGATGCTGACCAATTCAGTACCCGGAGTCTTCTACGACAAGGCCATGCTGTTGTAAGAGCTGCAGTATGTGATTTTGCATTGTCCTGCTGAAGTAAACAAGGCCTTCCCTGAAATAAACGTCCTTTGGAGGGAAGCATGTGTTGCTCTAAAACCTTTATATTCCTTCATCAGCATTCACAGAGCCTTCCAAAACATGCTAGCTGCCCATACCGTATGCACCTCCATACCATCAGAGATGCTTTTGAACTGAACGCTGATAACACGCTGGAAGGTCTTCCTCCTCTTTAACCCGGAGGACGCGGCATCTGTGTTTTCTAACAAGAATGTCAAATTTGGACTCGTCTGACCATAGAACACTATTCCACTTTGAAATAGTCCATTTTAAATGAGCCTTGGCCCACAGGACACGACGGCGCTTCTGGATCATCTTCACATATGGCTTCCTTTTTGCATGAAAGAGCTTTAGTTGGCATCTGCTGATGGTACGGCTGATTGAGTTTACTGACAGTGGTTTCTGGAAGTATTCCTGGGCACGTTTAGTGATGTCATTGACACAATCATGCCGATCCCCTTTTTTGAGACCTGTAAGCAGGCGTTAAATTTAAAATGAGCTCATTTTGTGCATAAAATTTTAACATTTCTCAGTATAAACCTTTGATGTCATCTATTTTCTATTGTGAAAAATATATTGGCTCATAAGATTTGAAAGTCCTTGAGTTTTCATTTTATTTCAATTTAAAAAACGTCCCAACTTTTCCCGAATTCGGTTGTAGTTTGTTTAAAGCATTAGCATTAATGAAAACTGATTCTCATTGAGACTGTATTTTATCCACAGAATGTCATCATCATTAATCTGTTTATGTGTTCTTCAGGTGATGTGAAGTCAGTGTCAGTGAGAGAAGGAAATTCTGTTATCCTGTACACTCATGTTCTTAAACAGAGTCATGATCTGATGGTGTGGACTTTTGGACCAGAAAACACACATGTTGCAACAATTGATGTACAAGCCAATAACATCACATATTCTGAGGATGAGATGTTCAGAGACAGAGTGAAGCTGGATGATCAGACCGAAGCTCTCATGATCCATGACACCACAACTCATCACTCTGGACTTTATACACTAATGATCAGCAACAATAATAAACTCTCATACATGAAATTTAGTGTTACCGTCTATGGTGAGTAACTCATTCCATTCTACTTTCTAAAGTGTTGAAGTCATATTTCAAATGAGCTGTTTCTCACAATGTGTAAATGCAGTTCTGAGTTGTGAATAAACAGTAGAAGTGTGTTCAATACATCTGTCACACTTATTCTCATTGAGACTGTATTTTATCCACAGAATGTCATCATCATTAATCTGTGTGAAACTGTGTGTGTTTACAGAGGAAATGAAGTCAGTGTCAGTGAGAGAAGGACATTCTCTTATTCTGTACACTCATGTTCTGAAACAGGGTCATGATCTGATAGAGTGGACGCATGGACCTGAAAACACACATGTTGCAACAATAGATGTAGAGGCCAACAGCATCATGTTCTCTGATGATGAGATGTTCAGAGACAGAGTGAAGCTGGATGATCAGACCGAAGCTCTCATGATCAATGAGACCACAAGTCATCACTCTGGACTTCACACACTGAAGATCAGCAACAACAAATCACACTTTTATAAGAGGTTCAGCGTTACTATCGTTACTGTCAGTGGTGAGTATTTCAAATTTAATACATTTTATATGTGTGTAGTTTAAAAAAAGAGCCGTAAAATAAATAGTGGATAAGTTTATAATTTGTAATTGTTTCTGGTTGTATTGCCCTCTTGCGTTTTAGGACGTCCAATCGGACCTAACAATTATTAAAGTTAATCCTGATGTGAAATTCTCACAGCAAAATATCTCTTCCACTTTTAATCTTCTGATCATACGGATTCCTTTTTATTCACTGATCCTTTATGTAAAGACAAGCTATAGCTGAAAACTGAGTCTTTTAGATTTTTATACTATGTGTGTTCTGCTATATGTGTACATGAAATACATTTCTTTCTGTTCGGGTTTCTCTTTATCTTTGTAGATTTTCATGTCCTGTGGCTCTGTGTGATTCCCGCTGTACTTCTGATCTGTGCCTGTATCTGTATCTGGGTCTTTGTACACAAACAAACAGGTGATAAAGCTCTTATTGTTTTACCTTCAGATAAAATGCCAACAAAACATCTTTCATAATTTTAACATCATTGTTAATGAGGCGCTTCATATAATGACTCTATATTTCAGCAAATTCTATGAAAAAACAACTTCTAACAGATGACGTAAGCAGCAAAAACTCCAGCATCACAGATGTTGCCATCTCTGTAATGCAAGATTAAATATGTTCCAGGGGTGTTGCTAGACCTTAAGCTATATGGGGCACGGGCCGAAGTTACTTTTTCTATCATTTTTATCTTGAAAGCAGTGCAATAGTGATTTTTAGGTTTAGGTGATGGGATAGGGGATAGAATATATACTGAATTAAAGTCAATGGAAAAATCTATCACCCCCTCCCACACACAGACACATTAACCCAGCTCATTGGTGGAAGTTAAAGGCAATAGGCCAAGAAACAGCATATTGTTTCCCTTATTTAGTGACTAAATGTATTTTTTAAGAGTTATTTAGACGAGAATGTATGTGTTTAAAGTTCAAATCTGTGAGACGTGAGCTTCAGGGAACCACAGAGTGCTCAGGGCTAATGTATCCTGACAAACGCATCCTCAACACCTCGCAAGTCCTTCTGAAACATAACATCTGTAAAGTAAGCAGTTAAGCATTAAATTATTAATTATTTTGGGCATATATCTAACGGTCAAAATTTTGTTTTATAAATCTATACTTTGTTTTTTGGCTTATCGTTTTTGACCTAGGGGCAAGTTTAGTTTCATAACTTTAAATTTTTTATTTAACTTTGTACTGCTGCATTTTGGCAAATTATTTAAGTATTTCATACAACAAACATCTTAATGCATTATAAAAAGGATCGTCTTCTATATCATATTTCATTTTATTAAAAACAAAAAACAGATAATCAAGGTATAGGCACATAGCCTATGTTGCCTGAATCATTTGAATGTCCTTATATTGTGTATAACATGTTCTTAACATGTCCTAAAAATAACTTGAAAAAATAAAGCTAATACAATGTTGATCATTTGTTTATGGTGTGATTTAATTAACTTTAACAGATTATTTTAAAAGGAATACAAAAAAACATTTGAAAATATATCTCATCTATGAAATATAATTAATCCAGTATTTCTGTAAAAAATAACCCATTTTTGGGTCGCAAAACAACTCATTTCCTGGGTTAGAATTAATAACCCAACTTCTTGGGTTAACTGGTAAAAGCATATTTAGATTCAGTTCCTGTCCCCAAATCATCAGTCACGAGGAATCGCCGAGTTTGATCACAGTCTCTTGACACCAGCATACACCATATCATCCTCCACAGCAGCTCTCTGACAAACACAGAAAACATTTTAATGAACAAGGTATAATATGCTTTCTTAAATTTACAATCATTCAAGTCAATGTAATGCTTCAAATCAAAATTGTTTGTCATGATTTATGTGGGAGGGATACCCCTTGTTGGGTTCAGAGGTTAACACTTCATTTGTTGTCTGTCTTGTCGCATGTTGTGTGAATGCCTAACACCTGGAGTCTCACGTGTTCACTTTTGGTTAGTTTTTCGTGGGGATATTCCCAGCTCTCCTACGCCACTCATGACCTGGTAGCCATTGGACTATATACCCGCCGACCCTGACCATCTCGATCTTCCCAGGCATTCTCTCCATCCACTGGTCCTGCCGTCTGAGCGGTTCTGGGAACACCGCCAGCTCCACCTCAACACGGATCTCAGGTGTTCGGACCTGCTAACCACCTGTCAATTCTCTCCGGTGCTGACCTGGTCAATCTACCCGTGATCGGCTCTCGCTCACTCTCCTTCCTACTGGGTTGACGCTGCCGTACACTCGGCTTTTTCCCCAGTTGGCCTTGCAGACACTCGTCCCTCTGACGAGTTCTGCAGCTGACGAACATTCTCACTGTCTCATTTATGTCTGCTTATCTAATAAACCACATTTTTACTCGCTATTGAATCCGTGTGATTTCAGACCAGCCCCGACAACCCTTATAGTCATTTACATTTACACATTTACATTTAAGCATTTGGCAAACGCTTTTATCCAAAGTGACTTACATTGTTTTATCCTATGCATTTTACATAAGTATTTGCAATCCCCTGGGATCGAACCCACAACCTTGCAATGCTCTAACCCCTGAGCTACAGGAAAGTTTTACACAACCACTTTTCAGAAATAAATGTTTTATTACATGGCTGTGGAATACTTTATAATTATTAGATCTGTCAACTCACTACCAGTCTTCAAATCTATTTTGAAAGCACATCTTTTAAAAACAAATGAAGAGCTGTTGTGACACAGGTTAAGTTACCTCAAATTGTGCACTTGCTGTCAGATGTTCTGTTGTTGTTTATTTGTAACATTTTCTTTTTTTCTGTTTGTGTATGTAATCTCATTGAGATCTTGTGAAGCACTTTGGGCAACCTAGTGTTGTTGTATTAAACTGTGCTAAATAAAAAACAATACTTGATTCTGATTGGTCAGTCTTGACATTCTGAGGTCTGTTATTTCCTGACCACTGCTGAAACTGATCTCACACTCATGCCATGTTTGGAGATATAGCAACAGCAAAGAAAATATTATATTTTGTAATTTTTACTATGAATGTTTCTAGGTAATCTCATAGGGCCTCATTTATCAATCTAACATAGAAAAGAGCGCAGATCCATGCGCAGAAAACGTCTTACGACATGGTTCATGTGTGGGTCATCAAACATTCATATGCCGCCAATCTCATGAATGATCATACCTTGATAAATGCGGCGGCTGAATCCGGTCTTAATTTACATATCACGCTCCAAAATTCAGGGTGTAGACGCCTCGCCCCTAGTTTGTGCGACATGGAGATACGTTATCAGGCCAAAAAGAGGAACTTTTCCGATTTAGAAATGAAAGTTTAACCTTAAAAAGCAGAATCAAGCTTTGGTTAAAGGGCTCATTTGACTCAGCTAAAATGAATATTATTGTTTGCTTTAGATGTAATGTAACGTGTATACAGGATTTAAGGTTAATAACCGCTGTATTTTCCACACACCGCACATGTTTGTATCTCCTCTTTGCTCCACCTCTCTGAAACGCGCTGATATTTTACAAAGCTCATGGCTCTGAAAAGCGAGGTGTGCTATGATTGGACAGTTCACAAGTGTGCAGTGATTGGTCGAATACTGTAAGCGTGTGACAGAAATGTAACGCCTCTGACCATATTCGGAATATCATGTTCCAAAGGTACTGACCGATAATAAAATGTCATCGGTACTTCCTTATATGAATTCGAACCCCCATCTGATATGGAAAATGAAGATCAAGCCAAGACTTGTAAAGTCTTTTACAATGAAAATACACTTAAAGGCTGTGAATCTGAAGCATCAGACTGTCCTTGCGGAGTTTTAATGGCTGGAATGGCTCAACTTTTAACCAAAGCTTCCGTGCACTGACAGTCTAGATCTCTCTGTAATCTTTCGATTTTAGTTGTCTTATCTTTGGGCAGGGCAAACAAACGTCTCTGGAACACACGGAACACACAACGTCTCCACGACATGGCTGCTTCGGTGACAGTATTTACAAGTACGCCCACCTCACTTGCGTTTAGATTTGGGCAGTCTTAGTCAAATCATGTTATGAAGTGACCTACATTCGCCGGGCTGTGGTTACACGAGGCGTTTTAGGCAGGTCTGGGTGAGCATTCGCTTTTAGATAGAATGCATCTTTTGTTTCAACACATTTTTTATGCAATTTTAGGTGTCTAATACATACACGGGCAACTTAAATCACACCAAAGACACAGAAAAACACGTATTCGAGCCAAATCACGCCTTTTAAAAACAGTTTGGAAAGAAATTAGGCTACTGCTGCAGTCAACAGCATTTGTATTTTTTTATTGGATATTTATGTTTTGTAAATATGCAAATATTGTATTTTATGCTGAAAGAATTGTTGATGCTTTAAATGACTTTGGTTGTATAATGCATTTAAATGTAAACAAAATTAAAAAAAAGTTGAAAAACTTTAAATTAGCCTACATTAATGTCTTAATGTAAAAACGAATGTAGATATTACTGATATTTTTGTGGCGCAATTATAGAATAATGTTTATATGCAAATGTTTGTATACACTTTAAATTATAGGGTAAGAAAAAATGGTCAGTGGCAGAGGAGACAGATGCATGTTTCCAAAAAGGAAAAAGGTTTAAAATTGAATGCTGCTATTCTTGCATTTCAAGCTGCTTAAACCAAGCACACAGTTTTATGTTTTCTTCATTTGTGTGTTCTCTTACAAATCTGTCAGAGGACCAGCGGTCTTCAGCCCACACAAACCCGCCTGGAGCCAGCCACAGAAAGCAAGGCAACGTTGAGCTGTGACCCAGTGTGCGTCTTCCACCCCAAGTGAACATCACACAAATAAATAAGCATGTGCATTAATATTTTATAAATATAATGAAAATAAGAAATCGCATTGGAATCTATTTTTACATTTGTCATACTAAACGAAAAAACACAATCTTTCTATTTGTCATTATTTTCATCAGTTATCAAAAAACCTTCACCCAATCACTTGCGTACACAAACTGAGACATGTCGCGAGATTTGATTATAGCAACCGCTCACGTCAATTGAAAAAAGGTCGTCTGTGTGAGTCGGTTGGTTTCAGGTGTTTAACACAGAGAACTGTGTTTGTGGAGTGTCTAGTAAACTGATGTTTTAATGATCTCACCGGTTGATGTGTTTGTCTTTCATAGAATGTTGTATGCATGTAGAATGCATAAGTGATCTCATCTTCACCGGTCTGAACTGCTAACAATAATAACAGATATGTTTAATGATATTAAAAGATAAATATACTCATACTTTATTTGAATGTCTATATCTTACCCTGGTTTTGTGCGTTTGTGTGTTTTCTGCAGATCCAGAAGATCAGAACAATTACAATGATCAGAAATCCAACAACAGCACAACAGATCAAAACTTTAGGAATGAAGGTGAAATCTGTAATACAGAGAGTCAGTGCTATTAAAAAAGAGTTTAACAGAAAGCAGTTTAACTGTAAAACAGAGATATATTTCTTCATGAAATGGATCCTTTTCAGGTGTAAATGTTATGAAAGAGCAATAATTTACAGTTCAATTCTATATCAATTTTAGCAAAGCACTATGTGTATGTTATGTCTAAAACATCAATATTTTAAGTAAAAGATCATTGTGTCTAGATATCATACTGACTCACCTTCACACGAGTGACAGAGTTGAGTGATGTGTAGATGTTGTGTGAGGTTTGTGATGGGATTGTTGACCACACATCTGTATGTGTTTGTATCCTGATATTCCACCTCCAGAGGTAGAGAGAGTCTGATGTTGAGATCAGACACACTGATGCTGGACAATAAACTCTTTCCTTTGTACCAGGAGACACTCACATCATGTGACACATTCATCACTGAACACAACACTGAACACTTTGAGCTTGAACAGTCAGATGTGTTGCTGGTAATGACAGGTATTGGCAGAGAAGCTGAAAAACATTTGAATCAAATTAAATAAACAACAAACCATATGCAGTTTTAAATATCTTTACCACTAAGTTTTTATACATATCATAATTAATACTTTAATCATTAGGATATAATTCAACTCACCATAGACAGTCAGATTGAAGTGTCTTTTGTGAACAGAAGTTTGTCTCGTGATCTCTAGTTGATAAAGTCCAGTGTGTTGAGTTTTGATGTTTGTGATGATGAGAGATCCAGTCTGAGGATTCAACTGTAAATGATTCTTTAATCTCTCAATAATAAATGATGTTATATTGGCTTCTCTGTTGATTTCAGCTATAATCTCATCTGGACTCTGAACACCAAACATCCACTCGATCACATCATGTGTGTGTAGTTGAGTATCAGTGTGTAGAGTAACAGAATGTCCCTCCATCACTGACACTGACTTCACTTCATCACCAAACACACCTGTACAACACAAACATTAATAATTATAGTACAACTTGTCATGTGAAAGAAGCTGAAATGAACTGCAAAATATTAATATTAATATTATTACTAGTGTATTTTTTAGATATAAGAGAAAGTGGCTAATGCGAATCCTGTTAGTTCAGACATCGACTGAAGAAGTAAAATCATAAAAAGCATAAAGAATTGACTCACCGTTCAGACGCCACACACACAAACACAGTAAAACTATCACACAAATCATATTCTGCTGCAGTGTGTGTGTCAGACAATAAGTGTCACTTGTGATGTGACAGGAAATATCAGTACATGTGTTTATCTTCCCTGACGCACCATTAATACAGCATCTCGCTTGAACACACACACATACACGCACCTGATCTGACACACGAAGAGACAGAGAGGAAGAGACACACACACACACACAAACCAAAGTTAAGTGTTAGGTTTAAATATACATAAATGTGACGATGATGTGAGCGTTTAAAACTTTTAAACAAATGTTGACTTGATAGCAAGAATAGATTCAATGAATTGTCTTTTTATTGATCAGCTCTGATCTTGAATCACTCACATCTATTTTATTTCATTAATACACTTTAACAAATATTTGACACTCTAGACGTTTATGGTTCTTACAAATGAACTGCTTTCATGAATTGAAATCTGCTATTGTCTTTAAGCCGGTCATCTCTGATGGGTTTGACCTCTGACCTGTGTCAGTAGATGAGTTTGGAGTAAAGTGCATCAAGATATGAGTGGAAAATAAGCAACTTTTCACCAGACAACTGAACGCACGCAAACTGACCTCAAGCACATTAATAGACGTGTTGTTTGTCCACTGAACAGATGAGACCACACGAGTGTTCAGACCACAACAGTTTCACTTTGACTCACTCATCTGTGGCACAATTATTCTGTGTTAGTGGATCTTCATCTGGTTAACTTCAATGTCATTAAAACAGTTAAACATTGATGTAGTCACACAACTATTTCAATTCTTGTTTTGTCATATTCTAAAAGATTAAATAAGTATAATAAGTCAAGTGTTTGTAAGTTTTTAATTTAAGTCCCTGTTGCCTTGTATTAGAACTGTATTGCAAGAATGAATGCCATTGGGCTTCCGGTGGGCAAACAAAAGACAAAGAATGAAACAAAACTTTAAAAGATAGTAGATGCTATAAGAATAAAAGTATTTTAGATTACACCATGCATGCTTTCATCCATCCATCTATTCCTTTTGTAGCTCTGTTGAGCAGAGGTGGCAACGTGCACCTTTACTTCATTATATTTACTTGAGTAACATTTAGTAAAATATGTACTTTAAAAGTGAAATTACAACTGTGTACTCTTACTCTTACTTGAGTATATTTCTACCTTCACTGTAAAATATGGATTATAAAATGAGTTTTTTATTTCAAGGTTGTTTTTATTTTCATTCCCGCGTGATTGATTCTTCTGAATCGATTCTTTTGAAAGCACCAATTGAACAATGGGCAAAGCCGTTTGAATAGGTTCATGAATCAGTTCAAATGATTTGTTCAGTTCAGATCTGAATCATCTTAAGCGGCGGGTGACTCACTCCTCGAAGCGAGAAACTACATTTGAAAGACAGAAGGAAGAAAAACCACACGGGCGTGTGGTTCACATGTTTACTGCATGTATACAAGTAACCTGAGAGCTATTCACAATACACACATGTGACACAACATCAGAAAACAAGAATTGTGTCTAAAATCAGTTTGTATTTCATATAAGAGAGCACTGCAGATGCTCAGACCACCTTAAGAAATGGTTTAGTAAAATGCATTGTAAACATACATCTCTGCAGGCTCACTTTAGTTTGAAATGATCTCTAAGTTGTAGTTGTGTAGGTAGAAACAAGAAACACCTGGGGAAACGTGTTTCCAAGAAAGACTACAAATGACTACAAACATGGCACACAACCGGAAATAATATAAAAGTCCAAAATAACATGGGAACACAGACTGGGATCATGACCGTAGGCTACATTGACAGTAGGACTTGAAATTGATACAAATGCTTGTGCTTGTCTAACCTTTAGTCTCTGTGTTTCTTTTGCTATGATATCTGCATATGATAATATTAATAATAAAAAATATCTATTAAAATCTCAAAATATTGGCGTCAATAATAATTTTATGAATGGTATATAATCTGATATAAAGTAACTAGTAACTTGAGTAGTATTGTAGGAAAGTTAAAGCCTTTTTATCCAGATTTCATGTTGGTCACTAGATGGCGCATGTGAGTAAATGGATAAACAGAGCGCATGCGCTACATCGAGACTGCGTGATTGAGACATTGTAGGCTTATACACAACACTGTAAGCATTCAACCCAATCTGTGTACGTTAATGAGCAAATGTAAGTTATATTTCCGATTACCACATCAATATGTTTATACTTTTGTTATTGAGGATGTGCACAAGTTTGTTTGTTGTTAAGATGCTAACATGGAATTATGAGTAGATTGTCACAAGGTGAATTGTTTGTTATTTATTTCTGTCTGTAAGAGAACATTTGTTACCATGTACAGAAAGACTGTTGGGTTAGATAATTGAATCTAATTGTATACCATTTTCTTTTATAGTAGACCAATCACCCCAATTTCCACACAAAACGGATGATGTCAATCACCCACCCAACTATACAATAAACATTTGTTTGTGTATACAACTCTCCGAGGCCTCACACGTCACTACAGACGCTCGTGGCCTGATTGGATGTACATGATCATAGAGAGTTTTTGTAGACCGCTGTCCAACCTCTCCAATTCAAATATATGATTTTTTTGACATATGGGTCATTAGGTAATTTTTATTATTTTCTTTAGTGTTTTAATTATCATTAAACATGTATTTGATACTAATAAAAACTTGCGGTAAATACTGCTTACAGTTATGCAAAGACTGAAAATATGACCGAAGCATGTGCGCCACCTGTTGTCAAACAATGGATTTACAATTAAATTTCATCCAGATTTATTCGCTAATGTAGAACAGTTATGGTGCAGAATCAGATCAAATATAATTGTAAATATTCCTCTGTTTTGTTGTTTTACCCCGTGGTTTTTTGTTTGTATTGTTGAATAAAGAGTTTTTGGTTCCATTTAACCCCTTGTTTTATGCACCTGGGTTCTCCGTTCATGACAGTTTCCTCATAATTTTCATGGATTTTGGGATCACTTTTGTTTTCACATTTTACAACCGTGTTCTTGGAAATATTTCCATGACTAAGAGTTCCAAATGTTACGTTTACCTGATGATGGTAGTCCAAAAAGGCAGTACATATGTCATAAACACTTTTCTGTACACACACAAACACACACATGAACATTAACAACCGGGACGAGCCCTGGCCATCTAACCCAGACTGGGTATCCTCCCCGCTGTCTACCGTCCCAGACAACACAATATAATAAGATTTACAGTCTAAAAACTTCTAAAATATGCAATTATAAAATAGAGACTATCAGACAGAAAATGGGGGAGAATAACATAGAGACATCGTACAGGGTAGTATATAGTAGAATATATTAACAGATTGTTGGTTCACTTGTGCAAATGGATAATGTTTTAAGTAGAGGTAGTGTTAAATACATGTATAAAATGTAGATATAATAAGGCACTATAGTGCACACTATAGGAGAAGTGAAAGTGTAATATTGCTCTTAAGGAGCAGTTATCTGTTGAGGAGGAGATTGTCTTTGGGAAGAAGCTGCTTCTGTGTCTGCAAGTCCTTGTGTTTGGTGCTCTAAAGCGCCGGCCAGAGGGAAACAGTTCAAAAAGTTTGTGTGCTGGGTGTGTGGAGTCAATGATGATTTTTCTTGCCCTGTATTTCACCCTTAAGTCGTACAGGTCCTGAAGTGTGGGCAGAGGAGGACCAATAATCTTCTCAGCACCACCAACTGTCCGTTGTAGTCTTCGTAGGTCTGATGTGGTGGGCGAGCGACACCCAACAGTTATTGAAATGTACAGAACAGATTTCACGACCGCTGAGTAGAACTGGGTCAGTAGCTCCTGTAGTAGGTTGAACTTCCTCAATTGACAGAGGAAGTATTGAAGTGCACATGCCCAGTGGAGGCAGCTTCATCCCTTCTGGTCAAAACCATAGTGAGGCTCAGAGATGATGTTTTATTGTATGCAAACCCCTCAAGCAAGTTAGCATTTTAGGACTTCCGGTTCCATCGCTCCAAAGTCTATGGGTTTTTTCATGGGTTGTTGGTCAATCGCCTGAAATAAGGTCTGTGGTATTCTGTGCCATAAATCACCAATTCTAATCTCTTTGTGATTTTTAAGCCTTATTGTTTCTTAAAAATGGAGGCTGCTTACAAGTTGCTAAAAGCGACTTCTTTTGTCAGGGAAGCACACAAATAATGCAACTTGGGCACAAATCTCTTAAAACCTACATGCAGATTCATTCACAGAGTAATAACTCACCTTGGAACATGTTTCTAATAAAGTTTGAAAGATGGAGGTGATGTTGATACTGAGCGACCTTAAGTGTTGTCTGTTTATAGCATCGTGTTATCTTTTTACTTCTGCCAATTGTATTTTGGCTTCAAAAGTTACAAATGTGGTTTCAATTTGTAAATATAATCTTGAAAGACAAATGTGTAAGTGTCATAACCCTTAGTTAAACACAGAGCTTATTTTTTGCGATTTTCCAAAAGTCTATGGAAAATTGGGGAACCGTGCACCGCTAACTTCAGGTTTGATATACAAAAACATCTCTTTGGCTCCCTTTGAATCTAATTAATTACATGATGTTGCGATTAATTCATTGATTTAACAAGCCATACAACAGGGGTCTCCAAACTGCGGCGCACCACCACATTTGGAGCGGCCCTCTGAGCAATGCCAGAAATATATTTAGAACATTTATTTATTTATTTCACTTACATCTATATTTGATAATAAATATTGTCTTTCAGACAAAAATTTCCCTTAGTTACTTATGTAGCCTAATTGTTCAACATAAAGCGACATCGCGAACGAACAGTTGACGTGCACACCAGCAGAAAAATTCAAAGAGACGACAAAAGAGAGAGCTGGGTCTAGACTGGCCTGAGCTGGCCAGCATCGCGACTGACGGGGCTTCTAGTATGGTTGGTGCATCGAGGGGGCTTATAGGACGCATGAATGAAGAAATTGAAGAAAGAGGTCTAACCCCACCATTACAAGTCCACTCTCAGATTAGAAACCAGTGGCACCACCAGAGATGTATATGTATTGCAAAACGATTGCTAGACTAACCTGTTTGGTTGATATAGGCGTGGATTAGGATCTGCCAGTTGATGATACTCTATGCTATGAGTAAAAGAAACAAACCCGCATGTCTTTATGATGTTCTGATTCAGAGATATAGGAATTGCAAAACGGTTGCTACGCTAACCTGTTTGGTTGCTATGGGCGTGGCTTCAAAACATCATTAAGTTCCTGGGATACTGATTGGTTGCCTAAGTTAATTCAGCCAATCCCCTTGTCTCTATGACTTTGTACTGCAGAGATATCCACCTGGGTCTTTTATAATGGGAGTCTATGGGACCGGTCGCTAGGTTGCTGAAAATGGTTGCTATGGGCATGCCTTCATAGCGTCAGGATGATCTTGAACAACTGATTGGTTGTTTGTGTCGAATGATTCCTGCAGCTGAGCTCGGATGTACATTTACATTCAAATCAAGGTGGTTGATGACATGACTCTGAAGTTGACTTTTTGTACCATTACATTATTTTTAGGCAACTAGTCATCATATCTTCTGCTCCATGAAACATGTTAATGCTCTGTAGTACGCACATATAGTTCTTTAAAGTATTTGCATCGTACTTAATTCATTGATTTTCAATGGACATATATGCGGCTGAAACAGGGAGCCTAGTGCATCCCAAAATTTTCAACATTCACATTTTAATATAATATTAGTCAGTTCTGGTCCTTGATTCTGTATAACAGATATATCTGAACTGGCAGAACATGTTATAACTCTGAACTCTTTTAAGTTCACTGTATGTGTTACAGTACATCTTGATTCCCTTTAACCCTCCTGTTACCCTAAAATCTGATAACATATTTTACCCACTGGGGTCAATTTGACCCCAGGAATTTAAATCTACAGAATGGGACTTTTTTCTAAAAGGTTTGTGTCAGGTAATATATATCTTTGGTGAGTCCTTAAAAAGACCTTTAAATGAACCCACAACACCTCACCCCCACCACTCCGCACCCCTTGTACATCACAATACCTATTGCAAGTAGTGTAACGCGAATCATGTTTTTGGTCAATTTATTATTAACATTATCACATAATTAAGGAACACATAATTCTTTAACAAGGGAGAAAGAAGGAACATATAAAACACATAAAAACACAAAAAAGTACATTTGAGCATTGTGTCAGTAATTGTTTTATGCAAACGTATGTGCTTTTTGGTATGAATATATGAGTTTGACAGGACACAAAAAGCATTTGAACACCAATATGAACAGCCCACCAGCCGGTACATTTCAGCCTTTTATCACTTTGCACATGATGTGCATAAAGTTTGTCCTTGCAGACGTATTTTTTGCATTTCACACAAGTGTTGCTGGTTTTGGAGTCATTTCTGTTAGAACAGAAATGAACCTGAGATGAACCAGACATTCATCCACAGTGATATAGGGGCCTGGGTTATAAAGAAAGGGTAATCGCTGGACCCACTTGCCCCATACATCCCGTATTGGTGCAAGTTTGTCACGCTCTCGTCGGCCCTGTCTTGTTTTGTTTGTCATCAAAGCGTATAACACGGGAGAAAGCATGGAATGTCTTTAGGGACATTGTGGCTGGAAATATTGACATTCCAGTGTCAGCGTTCCAAAGGCTTGCTGTTGATTCTCCTTTTGACTTGTACACTCCTTCTTAAATGGGCAACCCAATGTAGACTTGCAAGTCAGTCACATCAAAGTCTTTCCAGCTGTCCCCATACACCTTCCTTCCCTCTAAGTTTGTCATTTCAAGTATATCCCGTTCAATTGATGGTGTAATGAACAGCTCAAATGCTGATTTTATATCTTGTATATGGCTGACAGCCTATCTGGTGGGCCCTGTAACCATTTTGATGACATTAGCAGCACTAAGTCTACCCTGACGTTCAATTGGGGAGCGGGACCATAATAACTTTCCATTTTTGTAAGGTAATGTGTCTACAGGTGGTTAAGAGACAACTGGAGGGTCAACACTAGGAGTCTCATTCTCATCTAAGGAGGATGACTCATAATCAGGGTCCTCCTCAACATTATCATCAACCTCAGAAACATTCTCCTCTATGTCACGTTCACTGCCAAAAACCTTTGACAAAACCTCATTGACAGAATACCTTTGCTTAGAGGCCATATTTGAATTGAGTGCATAAAGAGAGTGTTCACAGAGCACAAAAACAAATGGTTCAGAAGTCTTCTGTCCAAGCTTTTATATGTATTCCCATACCACAGGAAATGTAAAAGTTCTCGCAATAATTTAGTTTTTCAACCACCCATGGCACGGGAAATATCAAAGTTCTCGCAAGAATTAACTTTTCCCTCACCCATGGCAGGCAAAATATCAAAGTTCTCTCGAATTCCCTCACCCCACATAACGTGAACAATCAGTGGTTCTCGCAATACCATGTTAAGTTAGATTTTTGAATATTATAAAGTAAATATAAAATTATAGGGAATATTATGAAATTAAGGCATGTTATAGCGACCAAAATATCACCAAAAGCATACTGTGTATGAAATTTTGAAATTTCTTTTGTTTTATACAGCTATAAGAACCTGGGGTCAAATTGACCTCATGGAACACTGATGATACAAAATGTGTATAGGAAATTGAAAAAGTCACATCATGATAATTTTGGGTTTACTGAATTGTCCTCATTAAATGAGGAAAATTCATTAATTCTGAAGCAAAAAAAGAGATTTCAACTATGTGTTTACAGACGTTAAACATTGAATGGGGTCAAATTGACCCCTAGGATAATAGGAGGGTTAAAAGACGTATTTCGCTGAACTTTATCTTCACTTGTGGTTTTCACCACACTTGACACTGAGTAGTTGCATGACTAATATTCTAGTGAAAGACAAACTGTGAGTCTACATTAACACACCCACACCAGAAAGACTCTAGAGACGCTTCTCCTTTCTGTGTTAAATCATGAATCGTTACATAAAACACCCATGAGGATTTGTGTTTGTATTTTATAATAATTGTAATGTCTTTGGCTGACCGGACCCACATTTCACTGCTAGTTGTTGTCAGGTGTAGCGGGAAGAAGGTAGCGTCCAAACAAAAGGGTAATCCAAAATAAGTACTTTAATAAAAGCACAAAAGGCAAACAAGAAACTCAGGAACCAGAGGTTTACACACACTGACATGAAAGACATGTCGCATTAACAATACTAGACAAGGACTTGAAACAAGGGGAGAACTCAAATACTACATATAACGATGGATCAACAGGTGCTGAGGAACAACTAATAATAAGACACAAGTGAAAACAGGCAAGGGACAAATTAACTAAGAATGAAACACAAGTGAAAACTAATTTAACTAAGAATGAAATTAACAATGGGAGGAAAAAAACAAACAAAACATACAACAGCTGTGACAGGTGTATATTCTGTGTATTTGACAAATAAAATCTTGAATCTTTTAAGAAACTTTATTTTTAGGAGTGTACTAATGAAATTGAACTTAGAGAAGGACAAATCAATTCAATTATATTTATAAAACAGGAATCTTTAAATTGTTCTTGTGATGTAGTGACAATACTAGTGTATTTATTAATCTTACACTGGTTACCAGTAACATTTAGAATCAACTTCAAAGTATTATTAATTGTCTATAAATCACTTAATGGTCCAGGACCTAAATACATGTCAGATATGCTCATTGAATATAAAGCAATCAGACTTCTCAGATCATCAGGATCAAGTCAGTTAGAGATAACAAGGGTTCACTCAGAACAGGGCGAGTCAGCGTTTAGTCATTACGCCCCCGTAGCTGGAATCACTTCCTGAAGATATCAGACGTTCATCAACAGAAGATACTTTTAAATCCAGATTAAAAACACACTTGTTTAGCTGTTCATTCACAACCTGAGCACTGTGCTGCTTTACATCAACTGCACTTCTATTTATCATTTATTTTTATATATACACTCACATTTTTAATCAATTTTATTGTTTCTTAAAATCTTAAGTATTTGTGATCTTAAATCATTTGCAGTTTAAAGATACGTTTTATTTCTTTCTGTCAATCATTTTATGTTAAGCACTTTGAATTGCTCTGTGTATGAAATGTGCTATATAAATAAACTTGCCTTGCCTAATATTAACATCATGAAAGAGTGACTTATTGGTGGAGCCTATGGGAGAAGAATATTGTCATGATCCTGCCCTTCTTTGGGTTGTTTTTCTAGTTTGGAGTGACAGGGTCATGATGACAGTCACATGTTTTGTGTTTGGAAGCCCACAGCTGTTGTTTGATTAAGTTTTATTATATTCAGTTGTTTTATCATCTTGTTTTCCCCCTCAGGGGATTTTAGGTAATGTTTCGTCTTCACGTCAAATTAAAAAAAATAGTTGAGAGCTGTCTGCGTTTGGGTTCTGTTTCATGTCAGTTTCATGACAAACATGTGATAAAAGATAGATTCATGAGAAAGGTTTAAGACGCTCTTTCCCTCAAGAAAAAAGAAAATACATATTGTTGGTTTGTCACAGTGTTGCATGACATGTAGATCAGATGAACTACACAAGTAACCAGGCCTCAGTATTATTGTGTTGATGTTTGTGCTGTATAACTGATAATGTTGTCACTTTGATTCATACAGTATATCCACATGTCATGAGGCTCTAAGGACCCAGTGTTTTAGTGCATTTCATTGGTTCTGCTGACTAAAGACCAGACAGAGATAGATGCAGGAAACCAGCGGATCCTTTTTGACTCCAAAGCCCTATATTGTACACAACATATAATAATTTCCTCACTCAGAAAACAAACACTGTGACTTTGTCAAACTTTGAATGAGCATCGGTATTCATATTTTCCAGAGGTGAACTTTAAAGGGTGATTGTCTGTGTGACATTCACTTGGCAACAGAATTAAATAAGAACTCAAGTGACTGAACTGGAATGGAACCAACTGCATCAGCTGACTGATACTGCACTAAAAGTGTTGGTAAATTATAGTAAGATTGTATGGAATCACAATGATCGTACAGAGATGTCATAGACTTAAACTACACTGTTATTATGGCTGAAAGATTTCACAATAACAATATTTTCACAATATCTTTTGGATTTCAAAATGAATTAATAAACAACGCTTTTGTCAAATCTTTTTTATTTTGTGTTTTCTTCTTTTGGTCAATGAATCACACTTCAAATACAGATGTAAGGAGACAATTTGCAACCGTGTTTGGGTCAAACATACTATCAAGTGTCAACCAGATACTGACACTTAGTTCCTTTTTTGGGTGGTTTCCTGTACAGGGCTTACGCAAGGTCTCTGACTAACTTAAATTTAAAAAGTGTCTTGATGGAAAACAACTTGTGTACGAGGCAGAAAGTATCTATTCTGGTTATAACTTGGAATAAGCATTTCATAATAAGCAGTGTGTTACAGTAAATATTATGACAGTAAGGGGGTTTTGCTGATTCCACTTCACATTGTGCCACAACGCCCTTAGCTGTTACAAAATACACTGTAACCCACTGGGGGTTATTACTTTAACAAATGTCTAACAGAAACATTCAAACCAATATGTATGATTGTGTGTTTGTGCGTGTGTGCCTATGGACTACAATCCAGAGTCTCTTTAGTTAGCTGATGCCTTTAAGATCAACACGTTTTTCAAAAGTGTAGCATTTAGGCTTCTTCGATGGGGACAGTGGCGGTTTTAGGCACGGGCGAACCGGGCAGTCGCCCGGGACGGCATTTTTTCACGACAGGTGGGGGGCGGCACAAGCACTTGAAAAAGAAAAATAATCTGCGCTGCATATCGGGTTTCTATTATCTATAATATAACTGTCTGTGTGGGGAATTGGCAAATTGCCGCCCCTGCTCTCTGAGAAGCGCAGAAGCTGTGTGAAAAGTGGAAAGGGGAGGGGCCGCACCCGTGATGGACAGGTCACCTCTCCCAAATGGAGTGGACAAGGAGGGGGATCCACTTAGTGGGATAAAGTCAGTCACACCTAGACTTTCTTCCAAATAACGCACATTTCATTCATAATATTAAAAGACAGGTCTATAATTTAAATGTTTTTTTTTCTGAATTGTGTGTGAAATGGCAATAAAAAAAAAAGGTAATCGAAACCATTATGTGGAGGTGAAGTGGTTTAGTCTTGACTTCTGGTCGTGAGTGACAGTGTTGAGGGGATGTGAAATCTGTTGATTGTCGAGTGCCAGATAAACACAGTGACAGCGATGGAGAGAAAAAGGTCAAAGCCGTCAGGTGCCCAATATAGGGAAAAAAGAAAACTAGAAGAGGAGAAAAGAGCAAAAGATAAAGGTATGGAACTACGTTCTCTCTGTATGATTACGGTGACGTTATCCATGTGATCAATGAAGGGCTGATGTTAATTGGTGGTAACGTTGCTATGAAGCTTGCTATGCTTATACAACAATAATTCTGTTTTAACTCAACAAACACGAGATCTAAATTCACCATAAGATTTTGCTTTGGAGCAAAACTGTTACAAATAGTTATTGTTTATGTCCATCATTTGGGTTATTGTTGAGCCCTGTAATTAGCCAACGGAATGTACAAATGTGTAGGAAGTTTCAAAGACGAACATTTGCTATAACTCTGTTGCGTGACAAAGAATATAATTCGAGGCAGAAAGCAAGGAGCTAATTGTTCCTCCCTTAGATTATATTAATATAGCGTCTAATGAGTCATGACAGACATTTGCCATGTAAGGGCATGTTTATTTAAATTTGAAGTTCATAAGAGTTACTTCCCTCACCTGCCATCAAAAACCATCAGCCTCCTTGAAATTATCACTTTTATGGATGATAAGGATCTATCGGAGATCTACCCCAACTTTTGGACTGTTCTCAGGATTGCACTTACTCTGACAGTCACTGTGGCTCAAGCAGAGAGGATGTTTTCAAAAGTTGATCAAGTCGTACCTGAGGTCAACCATGTATCACGAACGGCTCACTGGCCTTACTATCATCAGTATCAATCACTCAATAAGGGATCAGAATTCGTATGATGTCATTATTGATAATTTTGCATCAAAGAAGGCCAGAATGGTCAGGTTTTAGTTTGTGTTTTCTGTTCTTAGTGCAATGGTGTAATAATTAGATTTGCTTTTGTGTGATGAAGGATTTGTGCTATTTAGAATATTTATTCTATACTTTATTTGTATATCATTGTTGTTCTCCGCTCATGTTACATCATGATTGTACAAATGTTGCCACTTTTATGTATTTAGAGTATATTTAAGTTCTGATAACTTATACAGTTTTGTGCAGAATTTTGTTTTTAAAGTGTTCTGTTGAAGAATTTGTGCAATTGAGAAATATAAGCTTGTCTTACACTTATTTTGTAATGGTAAAACATGGCTGTTTGTGCAAAATTTTGTTTTTGTTTTTTTTCTCGGATGGGTGGGGTAGGTGGGGGGCACCCAGAGGGGATCTCGCCCGGAGAGTGATTCAATGTAGAACCGCCACTGGATGGAGACCAGTGTTGCCACAGTTTCTTTGAAGAAGTAATCTGATTACTGATTATACCTCTAAAAAGTAACGTAGTTACTGTACAGATTACTGTATTTAAAAGTAACTAAGTTAGATTACTCTCCCCCACTTACTGGTTTTGCATCAAAGTCCAGCATTTGTTGTTCTGGAGGTGGGGGACCTGCTGCTCTCTGCTTCGCAACACCTGGTGGGACTTGCTCTGTAAATTGGACTGTGCAGGGCTGCGACTCCAATTGTTTCTTCAAATTTGACGTAGTGTTTTGTAGCTAGATAGCACTTTGTCGCCAGCACAGAGAGTACAACGAACCTTAATATTGTCATATTGGACACATACTCGTGACTGTATTTCCGGCTAGAAACGCGCCTCTCTCTCTCCTCCCTCCATTGTAGTTTACATTTGCGTCGATGTGTGGTAGGGGCTAAATTACACGTGCGTGACTTCACTCCCTGAGACGCAAGAAGCAAAAAATATATTTTACTAGTGAAAATGACAAAAATAGTAACGCACAGTGACTTGGATAAATAACTTTAATCTGATTAATGATTTGGAAAAAGTAACGCGTTAGATTACACTTTACTGAAAAATGTGGTCAAATTAGACTACCGGCATCACTGATGGGGACAACTGATTATTCCAGCAAAGGAAATTAACGCTCTATTGGAGTTGAGGATTTAATCTAGACTACTAACATGAAGACCAGAACTTAATATAAACTCTTAAAAAAGAAAGCAATTTATGCAGTAAATGAATGGAGATCTTGACCATCTTCCTGTAATTTTCTGTTCTCTTAACTACAAGTCCGGGCAAACTACCGAGAAGGCACCAATCAGAGGCCACATGTTTATGATGTCATCACGTAGACTTCTTGCAAAGTATTTTGCAGTATTTAAAAATTCAAACACTGAAGTATTTTAATTCAAAATATGAATTAATTTTCATCAACCCAATCAAAAACATATCATGCTTTCCTGTGGACAGTGGTTAGAACCTGGCGTTAGCAACCCCAAGGTCATGGGTTCGATCCCAGGATACTGCAAATAGTCCGAAACAAAATGTATATTGTAATGTAAGTCGCCTCGGATAAAAGCATCTGTCAAATGCATACATGTTAATGCACAAAATAGTCATGTCAGCTGATCAAAAGCTGGAGAAAGCGTCCAATCAGAACTCAGGATGTGCGTTTGTCAGATGTTAATGGGCAGAAGCTAAAGTGAAAGGTTACACATGATGTTTCCGTGTAACTGTATAGTACTTTATACATGTTTTCTTTCAGAATATCTTTTTATTGTACAGTTTCTTTGTATTCATATGTTTTACCAAACTGTTTTTGTCTTTAAATATAACAATTCAGCTTCTGATAAAAACTAAATTATGGCGGTTTTTTAATACGTTCTGTGTTGTCTTATTATGCTTTAAATTATATTTTGGCTAGAGATGTTTAGACGTATTGTGCCGATCATTTGATACAGTCCTTTAAGTGGATGGACTTGATGCATTATAACATAAAGTATTGTTTTGTTACATCGAGGGAAGGGATGAGGAGAAGAGAATTGAAATGCATCAAAAAGATTTATTGATATAAGCTAACAAAGATAGCTCAACCTGATCTAGACCAGAACCAAGAACATGGAAGCTAACAAAAGACAACTGGAGCACATGGGTATACAAGTGCAAATGAACAACAGGGGTGAAATAATCACTAATGGAAACTAAAAAGGAAACCAGGACAAACAGGAATTAAACACAGAGATTAGAACAGAAAGCACAGCTCAACACTAACAAATAAACATAGAACCAAGATCATGACAGGTTTAGAATAAGCATACTTTTCAGGAAAGGTAAAGGTTTGGCCTCTGGAGACTAGAATGTGTAAAAACATTTGATCAAACAACTGCAATGGTTTATCTCTTTCTTTCAAGCTCTGGATGACTTGGTCGTGACATGGGTCAGTTGTGACACTTACAATAAGGATCTAGTTACAAATGAGCTGATTCGCTTCAACATGCTCAGATTTGTCATTATTTCGCGTGTGAGAAAGTAAAGACCTGTGGCAGACACAGCAGATGTAAGAGGGGAAAAAGTATTTTTTACTCAATTCAACTTGTTTTTGTCATGGCAATGCTTGATTTGTAGTTAAACTACTCAAAGTTAAATGATGTTAATTTTGTGTCTCTGTAGATTTATTACAGCTTTAAGATGAGCTCATTCACAAGACTCTGGGTCAGTTGTAACAAAACTCAACACACAAACACAAACAATGTCACACACATGAATGTTAGCTATTCAGTTTTATAAGGAGGATGCTAATGTAACATATCCACTCAAATTAAGTTCAATTGTTGAAGCTCATAAACATGTTTACATTTTATTCATCTTTGTAACACACTAGTTACATTGAAAAGTCAGTGTTGAATAAAAAGCTTTACTATTCATTTTTTGTCATAATCCTTATTACATTATGCTACATATCAACCCAGACTATGTCACAACTAACCCAGACTATAGGGTGAATTGTAACATTTCACTCCTCGTGTTTGAAACTAAAGCAAGCTTTCTCTCTGTTTGTGACAGATGTACTTTCATGGAAAACACTTGTAACTACTTCAATTTGCATTTTGAAACCCTTGGCTTAAAAAACCTAATGGATGAAGAGAGAAATGTAAAATATTGACTACGGTAAACTGATGTATTCTGTAGTATTTTACAGTGATTAATTATGATTTGTATAATATTATGCTTTAGTATTTTTGTATATAGCCTGGAGTAGTCTTCTGTAGTTAAGTAAATTGATTAATAGTGATTTAGGAAAAGGCGATTCTGACTCAGATCAACATTATTGTAAGAACAGTACCAAATACATATTTAAATTGTAGTGACAATGATCATTTTACACACAATTGTGGATATTTGTGTTTTGGTTGTTTTTGATTGACGTTTCAACTCCTACCAGTTTACTACATAGGAATTGGCTTTAAGACTAGTTAAGTTCACTTCGGTCTACCAAAATCTAAAGAGTGCCTGCCCGAAGGTCTCCAAGAGATTTGCGAGCTGTATTCAAAGAGTATTGTTTACATCAGATCCCAGTGAGCAAAATGCAAATGTTTTATTTAGCTGTAATGTGTGCTGCTGATGTACATGGTTCATTTTTTTACAGCTTTTTACTGAAAGGGCAGCGAAAGTTAATGTTTTAGTAGAGAGGGGTGGGGCTAGCTTTGGCCACGCCTTCATACAGAACACATAAAGACAGAAGCATCCTCGAGTTTATGATCTGCTTTGCTGTACAGTAAGACTACACATCACAGATGATAATTTACAGCACAACATTTTCATTTAAACAGAAAACATTGTCACATCAACTCATCTGAAGTCAACACCAGGGACATCCATACGTATCTCTGTTTATCCCTTCTGATTGTAATGGGTAAGTTCTGTTTTTCTTCTTTCAATTGTTAATAATAATCTTTACATCTTTCTGTCAATGGATTACAACTCACAAGTTTTAATGTTTTGTCTCAAATATTTTTTAAAATATGTGTATGTTTTACATACAAATGTAGTGTTGTTGATAGACCACAGAAAATAGACACTTCACAAGCACCCAATATTCAGTGTTGAGACACTTCAGAGAATAGTTCATTATTATATTTAGAGGTTTAAAAGAGAATAAAACCATTTGATCCCTTTGAGTACTGTACTCTGTACTCCGGTTTACTCTCAGTACTAAACGGTACCTTTAAGGAACAAAAGCTTGTCACTGGGCTGGTACCCTCAAAGGTACATTATTGTACCTTGAGTCAGGGGAGCAAATTTGTACCTTACTTGTTTGTACCTTCTAAGGGCCAATACTGTACCTTTGAGGATCAATAATGTACCTTAGACAAAGGTACAATAAAGTACCTCTGGAAAAAGGTACAATTTTGTCCCATTAAGGTACCGCCCCAGTGACAAAGCCATTTTGTACCTTTAGGTGGCAAAAAAGTTCCTTTTTATTCCTTAAGGAGTGAAAGAAAATAAAGGCAAACAACAACAACTAACTGAATTTTAGACATTTATTTTAGTCCATATATGGAAAACAGTTTAATTCACAGATTCAATAATAATTCATCTCACAACCATAGAATGTAACATCCCAAAATAAAATCCCACAATGTTTAGGATGTTGTGTCTGATATAAAAAAACATTAAAAAAAAAAATACATTTTTTAAGAAGTGACCAATTGACAACTTCATACTGCCACTCCAAAAACAAAATGAACAGCGATATCAGATAATAGATACAGGGAATAACATAACCATGCCTTCTTTGTCCTTTAAGAAATGGTATTTCAAAATCAGGGCCTTACACACTTTCACATAGTCATAATTGGTCGGAAACCGGAAACAGCGATGCAAAAGAAGGTGACGAATGTAACATCATACAAGTTATTAATAACTCAAATGCCGTGATCTAGTTGGGTTGCAAAACTTACATTTTGATCAGGGCCATGGTTTCATACAATGTTCTTATGATTTTGTTGTGATCGGATCTCTCCATTTTGCATGGCGGTTTTTGGTCCAACTTTGTCTGAACATCTCTGGGAAGTTTAGGAATGATGAAAGCTGCTGGGAAGGCTGATGATGGGATGGCATGACTATGATGAAATAAAACAATAATCTTAAAATGTTAGTGTGACCGTATGACTGACGATCATTAACTTACACTGGTAAAGCCCGTACTCAGACCCCAATTTCTGAGCCTCCCCAATTACAGGCTTTCAAACAAATGAAAAGGACGAGCAGAGACAAACCCACTAACTAAAATGTATTTATTCAAATTATTAAAAAAAACACCTGAAGCTCAGCATCGATGATCAAATTTAATAAATAGGAAGGAATCATCCCACCGAGCTTTGTTCAGACAGTTTCCTTTGGGCCGGCCACCCATACACTGGCCAACCGCACCCAGAAAAGAAAAAAACTATACTTACAAAAAAACGATTCACAACAAATAAAAGTACAGTTGGTTTCCTTTCACATTATGTCTCGCTTTAAACACTTCACCACTCCATTCAGAAAACAAAACAAATGCAACTCAAACACTTCAACCTAACCAAAACCAAAAGATATAATTACTGTAAACCCACTCAACCACAATCAGATAAACCAAGGTCAAAAAAAAGCAACACAACAAATAAACCACAATTATTCAACTCCCAAAATAGAGCGGGATAAATGTCAAGCGAGACAACGAAAGAATACAACCAGCCCAAATAAAGAAAAAAACTAAATAAATTGGTCAATAAACAATACTTAATAATAATAATAATAAGGATAATACAATAAAGCAGCGTAACAAAACGAAATTGAAATTTCCCTCTGTTACACACGCATTTAAACCAAATACACACACACACTGAATGAACTCAAATCAAAGGAAAATCCGCCAGCGATATGAGCGAGCCCCGATGGCGCCAGATTCCACAGCCACGGGTTTAGAGCGTATCCAACATGAGCGTTATATAGGCGTCGTATCCAACGTGTGCGTTGTACAAACATTCAAGGCAAACGTTCAAGGCGATCGCGAGCATTCCATGCAATCACGAGCGTTCGATGCAACAAGAGAATCCCGCGTCCCCAAACAGGAAACGATATTTTAACCACAGCAAAACAGCAACTGGCAACTTCTGAAAAACAAATAACATTTTCGTTTGCTCCCTCCCCACTCCTCTCAGATTTATAGTCACACAAACCGGGTAAGGGAAACATAAGATTACCTTTCACGTGCAAGACACGCACTCACACATGCTCCCTAGCAATGTCTGGACACACCCGACTAATCGAAAATTACATCAAGCAAGCATGTGACTTAAGTTACGAACACCCATATTCTAGATTTATATTTCCCTCCCGTCTATGATCCACCAGTTTACCAGAGCCTACCTTTCTCGAGGAGTGAAGGAGATTCAAGACCAACACGAACAGATCACATCGATGCAATGTCATGACGCACTTAATCTCACCTGAATCTATATAGGTACTTGATTACCTGACGTACCCACCCACTTAATGACCCTCTATTTTTAAAAGGGCCACGCAGGCTACTCTTAAAGGGGCAATCCCACTACATTAGCAAATTAACCACACAGTAACAATACAAGTTAAAGTCCTGCAGAGTAAACGTACTTCATTAAAAGTGTGCAAGTATCATCAGGAAAATGTAGTTAAACATTAAACTACCAGAGTCGGGTGAATTCAGATCCAGATAAAAAACTTATTCAGTGGTAACCTTAAAGCTATATTATATTGCTATGAGATATAGAGTTATTTTCCATGGTTCTACTTAGGCCTAACGTTATAACAATGACATAACATTACTGTTACCGGTACCTTGATTCCGGTGTAGCCTTCTCTGAATGTACCGGGACAGGCTCGAGTGTAGCATATGTACCCTTAAAAGTACAAAAATGTATCTTTAAGGTACAATTATGCACTTTTAAGGTGCAATTATGCACCTTCCTTTGTACATTGTGGGCTTTCCGAGGTGAAAGGTACATATTTGTCCCTTACAAATTTGTTTTAAATGTAAAATAGCAGGAATTAGTGAATGCTGAAAATGTCATCTCTCAATATAGAAACACAAGTTAACCTGCGGTTTCTTTCCACTGCTGAACAAATCGGTTGAATTTTGCTTGCTTCTTAAACGATCCTTCAAAGAGGGATGAAACCATCCTCTCAGTCAATCCATAGTCCACTGCTTCTCCATCAACTTCATTATCTAGACAATAGAGAAAAGAAAAACAGCAATGTTAACAACCATAGTGGTAACAGCATACAACAATTTAAAAAGGCACATTATGTCAGAATGTAACGTTTACGTAAGTCAATGGAAAAAAAAAAAAAAAAGAGTTTTGATCGTTTGATTCATTGGGTATATTCCCTCATTTCTAGAGGTCTGGGCTTGCCGTTTGGTCCGGACTTTGAGAAGCCCTAATATCCATATAACACATTGAAAGTATTTAGGCGTAGCTAACGTTACCTCATTAGAGACGCTAAAATTGGGTCTCTCTCTCACACACAGCCCTGAATATTAATATAATGTAACGTTAGGCCCATCTTATTTTTTTCCGGGACAGCGGGGAAAGTATTGAAATAAGTTAAAACCATTAATGATAGTAATCGGTTTATTTTTAAAACAGCAGCTAACGTTAGTAATGTTAACGTTATTGCTACTCGAAAGGGAGGTTAACCGTTGGTCGGATCTGTCAGTTAACCTGATGTTGTAATTTAACGTTAGTCTTACGAAGATGGTCGAAAGACAGTTTGACGAGAAAATAAAGACTTTTAAAAAAATAAAGAATTTCAGAACAAAACTGTTGGGCGGCAAAAACGTTTTTTATCCGTTCCTCTCTGACGCAGTCCAGCTAGCTAACATTAAGTCAGAACAAAATACTTTTCGGCGGCAAAAACGCTTCACATCCAACTCTGACGCAGTCGTTTTATAGCTAACGTTGACGTTAGCTCGATGGTGATGTCATGAACGTGGGTGGAAGACAAGGACATGGCAGGAGAACCCAAGTGCAGGCACAGACAAGGCGGATGAAGGGGTTAACAAAGATATTTATTAAACAATAAACAAAACAAAAACCCACAATGGGGTAAAACAGGACAGGGATATATATAACTTTAACAATAAACAAGGACACTGACTAACTAAAACTGGATACAAAAACAAACACTGCACACTGACACTGCACACTGACACTGCACACTGACACTGCACACTGACACTGCACACTGACACTGCACACTGACACTGCACACTGACACTGCACACTGACACTGCACACTGCACACTGACACTGCGAACTGACACTGCGAACTGACACTGCGAACTGACACTGCGAACTGACACTGCGAACTGACACTGCGAACTGACACTGCGAACTGACACTGCGAACTGACACTGCGAACTGACACTGCGAACTGACACTGAACTGACACTGAACTGACACTGAACTGACACTTACTTAGAGCAACTCAGACGAGGACCAGGTATTACACACAGCATACAGGCACAATGCACGAGCACAAGACAAAGAACACGAGGGTGTTTTATAGGGGAACAAACACAGGATCATAACGAGCAACAGGTGCTGGGGATTAACACTAAGGAGAGGCTGACGAGGAACGTGATGCATGGAACAATGACGAGACACGAGAAAGAAACATTCAATCTCACATAAAACCATAGATAGGATATTCCATGACTCCACTCAAATAACACGAAATAAACATGACATGATAGTGGAATCATGACAGGTGAACTGTAGCTAAGATAGTACTTATAATAATAGTATGTGGAATGGCAATATGAGACATAATACTGCTAATGTTTTAACTAACTAGTTAACGTTAACAATGTCAATCGTCAATGTCGAGTCTAACAACCTAATGTTGACAGAGTATGAACTTAGCTAGCGTTTACATTAACAGTAAAAGTTAAGTTAACTTCCAACTTTGAATTAACACCACAAACTCTGAGACCACAGAGACTGACAGTTGGAATCACTGTCGATTCACTCATGTATCCTTCCGCGCTGCAATATTTATGCTTCCGCCGAGTCGAGCTCTGGCCTGTAGCTAGATCCTTTCAATAGAACAATTTTTTGTCTGTTTCATTCTAATATAAATAGTGTAAAGGGTTTGAAAATCAAATTCTTTAATACTGTTTGTGAAAATTAATAATTACATAATCCTCATTAACATGATTAAAAATGATTCAAAGGGACACTAGACACACACGCACAAAAGAAAAAAAAACATTCTGATTTATTTTGCCCATATCTCAAAACTTTTCAATTAATTTGGTTTAACAATTATTGAGTTATTGAGTTTGATAGTATAGGTTAACTTGTGTTTCCATATTGAGAGATGACATTTTCATCATTCACTAATTCCTGCTATTTTACATTTAAAACAAATATGTAAGGGACAAATATGTACCTTACACCTCGGAAAGCCCATTGTACAATGGAAGGTGCATAATTGTACCTTAAAGATACATTTTTGTACTTTTTAGGGGAACATATGCAAAGTTTGTACCTTGGGGAACAAAAATGAACGTCTTGGTTACGTATGTAACCTCAGTTCCCTGATGGAGGGAACGAGACGTTGTGTCGAGAACGACAGATGGGGTTCGCCCTTGAGAACCAATCAACTCTGACTACTATAGAAAAGGCCAATGAAATTTGGCGAATGCAATTTGCATGCCGGGCTCCGCCCCCGGAAATCCGGTATAAAAGGAGGCCGGCGTGCAGCATTCACTTACCTTTGTTCTGAAGAGCCTGAGACCTCTCAAACTGCAGCAGAATACGATACGTGTTCGTGGCATAAGGGACACAACGTCTCGTTCCCTCCATCAGGGAACTGAGGTTACATACGTAACCAAGACGTTCCCTTTCTGTCGGTCTCTCGACGTTGTGTCGAGAACGACAGATGGGGTTGCCTATGGAAAACGCCACAACGCTGTATCGCGTCACAATCTCTAGCGAAGCGACGGTAACAAGCCTGGGCGTGTCATCTCGAAGCTTTCGTGAGACTGTAACCTTCCAGTGTGGTGGTCGGGGGGTTCCAGAGCTTTCTTGGAGAAAGATGGGTACAGCCCTGACCGGTAACTTTCACGGACGGGGCCTTAGCTCTCTATAGGCGAGAGGCCATCCAGATCAGTTTACACCGGGTAAGCGCGACTCTTAATCAGAGAAGCGCTACAGAGGCCACCTCCTACCCGTGGGGAGGAATATGGTGGATATAGGTATGGTCTCGTCCTTGGAAGAGAACGCATGGAACGTGCGGACTGAGTAGTTAACCGCGAGGTGGAGGCCCACCTGGGGAAGCTCATGGGTTACCAGGAGTGGGAACCATTCTCATGAGGATACATCAGACGGAACAGCCCACGGAGGGGGTGTTACAGACGTCCGGTGGCACTAGGTCCGGTTAGAGCTATCTGTGATAGCTCACATGGTATCCCGGCCTAAGGGAGAAGGCTGCTCTGCCCAGCCAGCCCCCAGGGGGTGCTTGTTTGGTGAAGGATGGAATGCCTATTCTTAACCAGTGTCTGGGTAAGAAGGGAGGCTGGTGAGGTACCAGTTTCTTAGCGATGTGTTCGGGTAAGAAGAAAAGGTAAATAGCACACTGACCCAACCTGTTAGAGGGTGGGAAGGTGCTTTCGCAGGCATACGCCCCCCCGGATGCCAGTCCTACATGTCGCCACGCAGGACGTGGGCTGACACCGGGTTTACGCGAAGGTTGTTAACCCTTGCGAAGGTGTTTGGGCATAGCCCAACCCGCAGCTCTACAGATGTCTGCTAGAGAGGCGCTTCTGCCAGTGTCCAGGAGGTGGCTAAACTCCGTGTGGAGTGAGCCCTCACTGCCAATGGGCATGGGAGATTCTGAGATCGGAATGCCGTCGTAACGGCGTCCACGACCCAGTGCGCCAGCCTCTGTTTGGAGACAGCCTTCCCCTTCTGCTGTCCTCCAACAGACACGGAGCTGGTCAGAGCTTCAGAGCTCTGCGTGCGGTCCAGTACGTACTGGACACAACACTAATCGGGTTGGGTCTTCCTCCCCTATGGGGAGCGCCTGCAAGTTCACCACTTCGCCCCGGAGGGAGTAGTGGGAACTTCTTGGGCACGCATCCGGGCCTGGGTCTCAAGATAAAGTGAGAGTTTCCAGGGCCGAGTTTAAGGCAATCCAGGGACACGGAGGATGCTCGGTGGTCCCCTACCCTCTTGAAAGAAGTGAGCGCCGTCAGGAGGGCCGTCTTACTCTATGAGGAAGATCGGAACCTCCGAGGGGCTCTTTGGGGGGCCCTGAGGCTCCCCAGGACCACTTAGGGTCCCAAGAGGGTATGGAGCGGAGATGAGGCGGATTCCGCCCTCTCGCTGCTTAGGAACCTGGTGACCAGGTCGTGTTGCCCTAGAAACTTTCCACCGACTGAGTCGTGATGAGTGGCAATAGCGACTACATACACTTTCAGTGTGGAAGGGAGATGTTAGTCTCCAGTCTCGTGAGGAGGGGAACACAATCCTGATCAAGCACCTCAGTGGGTCTTTCTCGTTGAGAAAGACACCAGGACGAGAAGAGGCACCGTCTAGAGGCGTGTAACCGCCTAGTAGATGGGGCCCTAGCCTGGGTGATGGTCTCAGCCGTATAGGGGGAGTAGCCATCTTAGGATCTTCTCGTCCCGTCTAGAGACCAGACATGGGTGTTCCAGAGGTCTGATCTGGGATGCCAGAACGTGTCCTTGCCCTGAGAGAGCAGGTCCTCTGTCAGGGGAATGGTTCAGGGGGAGTCGCTGTCCAGAGCATCGGCTCTGAGGCCAAGTGCGGTTAGACCGGTGTGGTGTAACCAATAACACTTGGTGCTCCTGCTCCCTGACCTTGCACAGAGTCTGTACAAGAAGGCTCCTGGGGGGGGGAAGGTGTGCTTCCGCCCATCCCGCGGCCAGCTGTGCGCAAGGATATCCGTGCCGAGGGCAGGGACTATCAAGCGGGCAAATGGTGGTGTTACGGGAGGTGAACAGGTTTTACCTGGGCCTACCCGAACAGCCTCCAAATGAGCTGGACTGCACGGGGGTGGAGTCGCCATTCTCCACGAGGCATAAACTGGCGAGAAAGCACGTCGGCTGTCTAGTTCAGTTTGCCCGGGGTGTGTGGCCTGCAGGGAACGAGTCACCTGTTGACTCCACCGGAGGAGGCGTCGAGCAAGTTGTGTTTAGCTGCTGTGTGCGAACGCCACCCTGACGATCTGTATTCGCTACAGCTATAGTGCTGTCCTCGGAACAGCACGTGCATGTCTCGCACGAGAGGCCGTAGCCTGCTCAGTGCAAGTAGCATAGCCCACAACTCTTTGGCAATTGATATGCCAGCGCAGGCGGGGGTTCGTCCAACACCCCACCTGCGTGCCCGTTGCACACTACACCGCACCCCTGCAGGGAGACTTCAGTCGTCACCACGACCTGCCTCATAACCTGCTCAGAGGGACCTGAGTCCGTCGAAAAAGTCATAAAGACTAGGGGTTATGGTGCGTCGGCAGCAGGGCGGCATCACCATGCGCCTGCTGCCGGTGTGCCACGCTCTCCTCGGAACTCGACTCTGAAACCAGTGTTGGAGCGGTGTCATGTGCATCAACTCGAGGGGTATTAGCCCGCGAGGACGCCATGTGTCCCAGGAGCCTCTGAATTGTTTCAGGGGGACCGCTGTCTGCCTAAAATGTTCATTTCAGACAGTTCAACACTGGTTGGGCACAACTGCGGACAGGTGTGCCGACATGGTGACAGAGCTGAGTTCCATACCGAGAAAGAGGATGCTCTGCACTGGGGAGAGCTTGCCCCTCTCTTGGTTGACCTGGAGTCCCAATCGGCCTAGGTGCCGGAGCACCAGGTCCCTTTGTGTACATAACAGATCTCGCGAGTGTGCCAAGATAGGCCAGTCGCTGAGATAGTTTAGTACCCGCTCGCCTTCCTCCTCTCAGGGAGAAAGGGCGGTCAGGGACAGACCGAAAGGGAGGACTCTGTACTGATATGCCCGCCTCTCGCACGCGAACCGTGGGAACGGCCGGTGTCGAGGAGGATCGAGACATGAAAGTAAGCGTCCTTCAGGTCGATTGCCACGAACCAATCCTGACACCTCATAGATGTCAGGACGCGCCTCTGTGTGAGCACCCTGAATGGCAGCTTGTGAAGGTGCTCTGTTCAGGGTACGCAGCCTTTGGGGGCAACCCGCCGTCTTTCTTGGGAACGATGAAGTGCGGGTGGTGACCCACTGAACATCTTGGTTTTGAGGGACGAACTCGATGCCTGTTTTTGCCAGAAGGGTGGTGACCTCTACCCGAAGTACGGAGGCGTCCCTGCCTCTGACAGAGGGAGAGATGATACCCCGAAACTTGGGTGAGTCTCTGGCGAACTGGATCGAGTAACCAAGACGGACCGCCCTCATTAGCCAGCGAGACAGTGTGGGCAGCTCTCGAGCTCCCAGGGACTGTGACAGGGTGACCAAGGGGACGGTCTGCTTCATCATTCCCACGGGGGGTGGTTCGTCGGCTGGCGGAGCTAACCATGTCGCGGGGAGTCCCCGGAGGGAAGGTTTTTGCTCCGCCTGCTTACCTGCCTGGCGGGACAACGGCACGCACTGTCGGTTTGAGAGTGGTGACGGCTGTCGTATATGTGTACGACCTCACGCCTCGCCAGGGTGTGAGGTCGGTTCGCCGAGCACAGTCCAGTGGAGTGTGCGATCGGCTGCAAGTAAACCCGGGGAGAACAGAAAACTCAGTGAGTAAGTGGGCGCCAAGCCCTAACAAGGGCCCGGCTTTGGTGACGAGGCAGGAGTCGTCCCGTACCGACCGATCAGAGCCGTGGCTGTGAAGGTTCGGGCCCGATGTTGTTCTCCCTGGGGTCTTCCCGTCAGTGTCCCTTCTCGCGAGGAGGTTGCTGACGGGGTGGAGGTTTCCCCCTCGACCTCTGCTTCCGGGGTGCCGCCTGTGGGGGCACAGGAACCGGAGCCGATGTCGAAAGGGTCCTGGGTTGCAGGGAAGCAGATGTCACGTGAGATCTCGGAGGCCTGTAGGCGGCCGAGTCGCGGCGTGAAAAAAATGTGGTTAATTGCCACTGTCTGCTTCGCCGTCAAAAAACTGCTGAGCGCAGTCCTCGACGGTGTTACAACAACCCACCCTGCGAGATGAGTGCATCAAGAAAGCGGACTTCCTTGCTGTCACTCTTCTGCACAAGGTATAGCCGGGGGTGTCTCTCCTGGACCACTACCGTGGACATCGTCCGACCCAGGGCCCGTGCCGCCACCTTAGTCGCCCGTAGAGCGCTGTCAGCGGTGGCACGGAGATCCTGCATTATACCCGGGTCGGCCTTACCCTCGTGGAGCCCTCTCAACGCCCTGGCCTGGCGGACCTGCAGGATGGCCAAGGCATAGAGAGAGGAGGCAGCCTGGCCTGCAACATCGCAAGCTTTCGACACCAGTGATGCCGAAGTCTTACGTGCTTTGGACGGTAGGAGTGGTCGATCCCCCCCCAGGTGGTAGCCGTCCGCGGCACAGGTGCACCGCAGGCGGACGTTCCACCCGGGGGATCTCGACGCAGTCCTTGGCTGCCTCACCATCGAGGGAAGTAAGGGAGCCGGAGCTGGTTTCACTGGAACGGTCCGTGAGAGGAGCGTTCCAAGTTTTACACAGCTCCTCATGCACCTCCGGGAAAAACATGGCACCCGGGGTGGGCGCGGTTTGCACCGCGCACCGACCTCGGGAACCACGTATCCCCGGGTTAGCACGGATGACATCACTTCTGCTTCCTCCTGAACTCGACCGCTGGGGGTGGAGTTTGGATTCGGCAGAGTCGGATGCCAGTCTCCCTCCGATGCTGCGAGCGACATCTCATCTACGTCACACATCGTTTCCGAGTGTGTGCGTGAGGATCCGAACGGTATGCCACCGCCGGTTGGGGAACGTTCAGAAGAGCGAATCGGGGTGCGATCGGCCCGTGAGCACTTGGCTGGCGGGTTTACGTTCGCAGAGTTCCCCGTATCACTAACGCTGCTAACGTGGGTGGTCATCGGGGCCGTAGCCACAGATGTCACAGCCCGGGTAGCAGACGAAATGGTGGCTGGTTCCCGTAGGAAGACAGCCACCCGTGACCGCAACTTCTGAATGACAATCTGCCCGCAGTGCAGGCAGATGTGTCAACGAACGCTGCTTCAGTGTGCTGGACGCCCAGACACCTAATGCAGCGATCGTGTCCATCCCCCTCCTCGATGAGGGTGCCGCACCCAAGAGAACAGCGGGACATGCCGCGCTGGAGAATGCTCAGTCAGTCCTGAAAAGGACTTTTAGAAAAAATCTCTAACACCTCCGGAACCGCCGAGACGCCCAGGGGAAGGTCGCTGCAGAAAGGGACGATCCGCTGTAACACGTCGTAGCACCAGCGTGTAGTTGTAGAGGATTGAATCCTGAGTTGTACTCATGAGCGATGGCTCTGAAGAACAAAAGGTAAGTGAATGCTGCACGCCGGCCTCCTTTTATACCGGATTTCCGGGGGCGGAGCCCGGCATGCAAATTGCATTCGCCAAATTTCATTGGCCTTTTCTATAGTAGTCAGAGTTGATTGGTTCTCAAGGGCGAACCCCATCTGTCGTTCTCGACACAACGTCGAGAGACCGACAGAAAGGGAACCTGTATTGTACCTCTTTTTCTAACAGTGTAATCAAAATGTTCAAACAAAATAAACATGTTTGTGTATCATCTAATAAAGTGTAGGGCAATGAGTTACATTTTTCTGTGTGCGTGGCTGCGTTTCTCATATTGTGGAAAAATAATGGCTGCGATGAAAAATCACATAGAAAGTATATTTTGCAGTCACGTGGTTTCTTTGATGAAGGTCAGGAAGTGAAGAATCAAAATGGGTGACATGTAGGAAAGGTTTAGGAACTGTTGATAAAGATAGGTAGTATATATACAGGTTAAGACTAGACTCCGTCATTTCAACAACGGTCAAAATGAGTATTCCAGTAAGTTTCATTTCACTGGTTATGGTATTTGGTATAATTGTGTTTAGTTTTTTTGTTTGTTATAATCGATAAACTGTTTCTGTTTGATTTATATTCAATGCAGTTTTGTTGTCAGATTAATCATACAGGAAAATAAACAGCTAAACAGCACATGAGCCTCAAGAAACAAGATGGATGATGATGCTTCAGATGTTGCTATTATTGGCATTGGATGCCATTTCCCAGGAGGTACATTCTTAAAATAATTTAATAATTGTCTAATAGTTGTATAAATTATAGATTTTATTAAATTAATACGTTATTAAAAGGATTATAGGCATCTGAAGTTGTATAATTTGACATTTGAAAATTTCATATTTTTCAGGTGAGGGACTTGAAAACTTCTGGAGGGTCCTTATTAATGGAAAGAACTGTGCCGTACAAATACCAAATGACAGATTTGACCTCAGTCAATGGTACGATTCAGATGACAGTAAGCCGGGAAAAACGTACACAGCAAAAGCAGCACTTATTGATGGGTATGACTTATTTCCTTCAAAGATTTTGTGGATAAATTAATACATTAAATATAGCTATAAAATGTGACAATATAAAACGATTTGTGATTTCTGTCAGCTGTAAATTTGTGAAAAGTTTTGATGTGTTTTCATGGAGATATTGGACAAAGGTTGTTTAAACAGCATGAAAGTAAATATCTTCATTATACGTTTTTTCAATTTCTCAGTTGAGTGTCTAAGTCATCAAATCCAACCTTATATTATCTTAATCACTGTCTGGTTGCCTTAAACACAGCATCATATTAAAACCGAACTGTTAACTAGCCTTTGAACATAAATTTTACACAGCGGATAACACAGTGTCACACCTAACCTAACTATGTGAACATGCATATAAGCAGTGTTGCCACAGTTACTTTGAAGAAGTAATCTGATTTCTGATTATACCTCTAAAAAGTAACTTAGTTAGTGTAAAGATTACTTGATTTTAAAAGTAACTAAGTTAGATTACTCGTTACTTTATCAGTTACATTCAGCTGCTGCCGCCAACACCCCCGCTGTCTCAACATAAAAATGACAATCGGTTTTGCCAACACTCGCTTTATTGGAAGTGTATGTTTAACAGTGATGTCAACAATGCATCTCCTGACATTTTAAGTTGAACTTAAAGACTATTTCCTTAAAAATGTTAAAAATAATATAAAGACCCATTTTCTTGATTTCACTTAACGGTCAAATCAGTCTTTCTTGACCTGACATATTTAACTGTTACGTTAATAACGGCAAAACATACTATTTATAATCTACATTATTTATAAATGTAACTATTCATTTATTTTTAACATGTTTTATGAACATTGAACCTGTCGTTCACAGCATTAGAGCAGCAAGGAATGGTTTTACAAAACAAGTGTGAAACGAGAGCGAGTCAACCGCCCGAACGTATAATTTTCTCTGATATAGATATCCGCACCAGACCCGGACGTCATTTAAATTATTCAGTAAATTTTCTAGCACTTTCTTTGTCTTTAAATAGTTAAATCTAATATTTCGATATTTCGATGTACCTGTCTCACAGTCGTTGCATATTACATACCCAGTACTTGATTCATCCTTATTAACAACTTCGCTAAAACGCTGCCACACGGTAGGCCTACTTTTCTTTTTACATTTATCTCGGATCTGTTTTGCCTTCATTTCTGCTTTAAGAAATAGACCGTCCTCTACCGCATTTCTTTTAAATTACTGCAAATTAGCGCCTGATGAAAAATGCACTTAAAACACATTCGTATTTTTAGAGAAATTGTGTCCGTAGGATTGGCCTCATCGTCGCCATCTCAGTTTGTAATCGCTACTGTATGTGATGTGCGGAGGTAATTATTTACGCGAGTTGTGATTCGGCACTGCTCAGATGTGCGGATGAGTCTGATGTTCTGAGTGGCCTGTGACAGTGCCAAGGTGAGAATCTTCACTGTACACCAGTAGCGCATAATAAACACACATATCATGGCAGATGATATAACACAAAACTAATAAGAACATAAACAGACACAAATAGCGCAAATGGAGGCTGTGTTGAAGTGAGGTCCTGGTAAATATTTTGTTATTTCTCATGGAAACTCCCGTGAAGTGAACAGGTGTTGTGCCGAAAAATGCACCCCTGCCAGATTAAGCACCCCCTTCAACTACACGCTGTCCGATTGGCTAATTCTAACCACTCCCCTCCCCTAACACCCAATCCTCACCCTAACCATTGTGGGGATGAGGGGGTGCATAATCTGGCAGGGGTGCATTTTTCAGCATAACACCTGTTAGAAGATCCCCGAACGCGGGTCTCAAATGCTGACAGGCACGGTCATAAATCATTATACACCATACAACTATATAAACTATATGCAAAGCCTTGCCATCATATCAGGGATATGAATCCGTAAATCCGTGCCAATTCGCGCCACATGAAATACAGATGTGGGGAGGTAAAGTAATTTCAAAATCACACGAGATCTCCAGATAATATCCCCTTATAATAGGTCTTAAATACATTTATCATAATGAACAAAGAGAGAAAGAACAAGCGACGAAACAGTTCCCTTCTGTATTAACACAACAAGTGCGCAACGGTTTTGTGTCTATTAAAATATTAAAAAGTTATTTCCTGCTCAGAAGAAATAAAGCGATGTCTGGATCCGTTTACAATCCTTTCAGATCACGGAGTTCCCGTCACCTTTGAAATGCCTTGCCCATATTAATTCTGGTTTTATCACAAGTAAACACATTCCCTGTTTCTTTGTAAACTGTCATCATTTCGTTCTTTCTTCATTTCACAAATGATGAATCCCCAGATGTCAACACTGCTTGGTGTTTATAAGTAAAATTAATAAAAGCTGCATTAAATAATAGGAAACGTTGATTGAAATCCTCCCCAGCAGTTGTGAAACCGCCTGTCACTCGCATCCATGCGCAGACTTGCACGAACGTGACGAAATTACCATAGACTTTCTCTGTTTTCATTAATCCAATGTTAAGTTTCTGTTGTAACATTGTTTTGTTGTGACAAAATGTTCAATAAAGCATTAAAAAAAAGGATTTTCTGAAGAATCGACCCGAGTCCAGCGAGGGTATTGACAGAGTTTTAAACATCGTTCTTTCGTGTACTTAATCAATAATTGGTTTAAACTCATTTTTACTCAAAAGAACTTGCGGACTGCCGCTTTAATGAATTAAAGACATGAATAGGACTATGTAAATATATACGTTACCATTTAAATACAGGATGCTACAAAATATTCCATGAAATGCTCATGCTATAGTACGTTTTTTAATTAAGATCGTTTCAAATGTATAAAATATCTACATATTTTAAACCTGTTTATCCTTATTTAGTTTAAATGAATTTGACTACAAGTTCTTTGGCATCACTGAAGCTGAATCATCCTGCATGGACCCTCAGCATAAACTTTTGCTACAGTGCACATACAGAGCCCTCGAGGATGCTGGGATACCAATGGAAAAGGCCAGTGGAACAAGTACAGGAGTGTTTTTGGGTAATGTAACTAGTATAATTACCTCCTCACTGCGAAGTTGTGTTTTATTGTGTAGAATTTAGAACGATTATTGTAATTAATGTCTTCTCATCCAAAAACATCTAGTTGAACATGAACTTTCTTATTTCAGGTCTAATGAACAGAGACTTTGAGTTGGGCAATGTGAAGATTAGTCCAAAGATCATAAACCACTCTTCTTCTACTGGTTCAGCAATGAGCATAGCTGCCAATCGCATCTCCTACACATTTAACTTCACTGGTCCTTCACTGTCGATTGACTGTGCCTGCTCCTCATCACTTGTTGCCCTTCACTTTGCTTGTCAGGCCATAAAACAAGGTAGTCTTCAATGCAATCTACTAGAACATTTAGATTTTTGTATTGTTACAATTTTCAATTTCTATTTTTAAAATCTGTGACTTGTTAGCAATCAGATAATTGGTTGTTTTACCTCAATTATATGGTGATTAGTTGGTTTCTATAGAAGGAGGCCTTAGGAACTTTAAAAATCAAGCACGAAAAGTATTCTTCTTCTTATCAAAGTGGGCACATCAAACGCCTTTTACATGACTATGAAGATGCTAAAGGTATCCCTTCCCTACGCGTCACCTTTTAACGGCCAAGGTTTCCCCTCGCGAATGGTACCCATAGACGCACTGGTTTCCGCCATTTAGCGTTAAATAAAGACACCTTTAATTCTTTGCATTTGTACATGTAGAAATTATTTCGACCCTGGGAAATCCCTTGGCAGAGTGACGTTTAGGAGGAAACTTATGAATGAATGAAATATTGTGAAATAAAACAATAAAGACAACAAAAGTCGCCGTTAAATGCAATGTATTTTATTGACAGTAATAATTTGACATTAGTTCGATATGAACGTATTAATTAGTATATGTATTTACTCCACCACCTGCTTGGAGTCATCTACTGAACCAACTTGGTTCAAACGATTGATCTCCGACAGAGTTACTACGGTTTCAGGAAACATTCATACTGTATCTACATCATTAATTTTGACAACGATGCATCATAATATGGTGGTAATCTATGGAGTTACGTCGTTGTTCAGGAACAACATCCCAGATCGAATTGAAGTGACTTTAGTCTTACTTTACGTTCTCGCGCCACGTGAGACACTACGTTAAAACGTAAGCACGTCAGACGTCTTTGCAGATACAAGGCTGCTCTGTTGTTGTCTGTGGGCTGGAGGAGACGGGAGCACTGAATAAAGCCGTGCATTCATACACTTCATTAGCATGTTCATTAAACATGGTAATTTTAATAAAAATTAATCGTGTTTGACTATAGACAGTGCTTTTAAGACTAATCAGTTATTTGTTATTTGTTTAAAAACTGAGAATGCAGTTTTATAAGTGAATGCACTAATGCATCACGTCTTTAATTGATCTTATAAGTGACAGTTAACATGATAAACGCATTAAATGTATGAAAACCAAAAACCTGCTGATGACTGTAATCCAAACCTGTGGAAAGGAGCCAAAGAAGCGTCTTAGAGCCGCTGAATCGAGTTTAACTCCTGCTGAAATCCAGTCCTGACTTACTGAGCCAATGTGTGTTGGAGAAACACGGAAAGAGGCGTCTTAGAGCCGCTGAATCGAGTTCATCTCCTCCTGAAATCCAGTCCTGTGGAAAGGACTTACCGAGCAAATGTGTGTTGGAGAAACACCGTAAGAGATTGAAAGAGATGCTTGATTTTTAAAGGGGACATTCTTTTAATAAATAAAAAGTGTAAATTATATCTCCTGTTGTCCATCCTCTTCTGTCCTGCGGGGTAGCTCCTCCTGGTGGTACGGTAGCTCGAGTCGGGGGGGGGGTGTACTCTCCACCCCCTACCCGTGACACTCTCTATGAGTGATGTTTTACAAAGTGCACATTGTTTTTATACATGACAATAGACGGGACAAACACATCACATCTATAAAAAACGAAAACATGCAATTTATGAGGTAAGTCTTTACACTGTGCACATTGTTATTTACGAGACAATACCAAAGACGGTATGAACAATGGACGTAGTGTCCGTGACGTCAAGCCTATTTGAATACGAAAGTAGAATATTGAAGAAAAAATGCCAAGAAGCGAGCAGCAGGGGGGAATGTTTTTGGCATGTTTCCGGACATTTTGTTAGCAATTTTGAGGCATCCACTCTCAAAAATAAAGTTTTGATATATTTACGCTATATTATTTATGCATGTCCTAGTTCCTGCCTGACTAATAACCTTTCTTTATACTTAAATCCATAGACCCTTTATTTTATGTAATAAATAAGACATTGTTATAAATCCCACTCTAAGCATAAAATAAAAAATTCACATTTTTACCCATATAATGTTTTGTTGGCTATTCCAACTAATAATCCCGTTCTATTTATGGTCCAGGATTACAAATATTTCATTACTCAGTTCCACGACTGTAAGATCTCCGTTTATTTTTGTTGTGTTGCTATCTATAACTGTGTTAGCAGCCTTATGTGTGACAACATTCCACCTCCAACCACTAATTATGTAACTTTATTTTGTTGTTGTCTCTATTCCTCTCAACAGGTGACTGTGAAATGGCTATGTGTGGGGGTGTGACCTGCATATTGGAGCCAACAGTCTTTGTGGCTCTCTCCAAGGCAAAGATGATCTCCCCTGAAGGCACCAGTAAACCTTTCAGTACGAAAGCAGATGGCTATGGGAGAGGTGAAGGCTGTGGGGTTGTTCTCCTAAAGCCTCTGAAAAAAGTAAACAAAAATACTGATATAACAAACATGTTTAATAAGAATTATTGACAACTGTATGCAATAGCTATATCTGGTCCATATTTTGACAGGCTCTCCAAGATCATGATCATATCTGGGGCATCATTAGCAAAACAGCAGTAAATCAAGATGGCCACACTGTTAGCCCAATCACCAAACCATCCATGATACAGCAGGAAGAGCTGCTTCGAAAAATCTACTCAACAGACACTGATCTGACTAGTGTCCAGTACATTGAGGCTCATGGGACGGGAACTCCTGTTGGAGATCAAGTAGAGGCAGGTAGTATTTCGAAAGTAATTTCCAAAGCAAGACCTTATGAATCTGGACCACTCATCATTGGTTCTGTTAAAAGCAACATTGGACACACAGAATCTGCATCAGGTGTAGCCGGACTTATAAAGATTCTTTTGATGATGAAGCATGAAACCTTTGTGCCCTCAGTGTTCTTCTCAGAAGATAATTCCAGCATAGACACTAAATCTCTCAATCTAAAAATCCCCACTACAGCAGCGAAATGGCTGAGTGAAAATGCAGTGAGAACTGCTGGGGTCAATAATTTTGGCTTCGGTGGAACAAATGCACATGCATTAGTCAGACAGTATGTGCAGTCAAAGAAACCAAGAGATCAGATCAAGAAATCACATCAGTTCTTTGTAATATCTGCAGCCTCTGAAAAATCATTAAGAAATATTATGGAAGATACTGCAGAACAGATTAGTGCTGGGAATATAACAGATCTACAATCTTTACTGTTCACAGCTGCTTGTAGAAGAAGTCACTTAAAACACAAATATAGGAAAGTATTTCAGACATCATCCTTGACAGACCTTAAAGAGACAATTGCCGATGTGCTAAAGAAAAAGCTTGTACATTCAAAGACAAACTCCATGTTAGTCTTTGTGTTTTGCGGGAATGGTGTAACATATTCTGGTATGTGCAAGCAGCTCCTAAAACAAGAACCTGTTTTTAGAGAAGTCGTCATGAAGATAGAAAGCCTGATGCAGAGCTACACAAGTTTGAACCTGATGGAGAAGTTAGAAAGCAAATCTGATGACTTCACTGATCCAAAAATTGTCCAGCCTCTCCTGTTTGCTATTCAGGTTGCAATATCTTGCGTCCTGAGGCAATGGGGCATAAGTCCTGATGCTGTGCTTGGGCACTCCATTGGAGAGGTCGCTGCAGCTCATTGTTCTGGTTTGTTGTCACTCGAGGATGCAGTCAAAGTCATCCACTATCGCAGTTCTTTGCAAAGCACAGTGACAGGAGGAAAGATGCTGGTTGTCAGTAATATGGCTGTATCTGAAATCTTGAAACACCTTCCATCTTACTCAGGAAGGGTTTGTTTGGCTGCTTACAATAGCCCACAGTCGTGCACCCTTTCAGGCAATGCAGATGACATTGACAGATTGCATAAAAATTTAAGCAACTCAGCCAAAGAAAAAGATCTCTTCCTTCACATTCTGGATGTTCCTGCTGCCTATCACAGCCACATGATGGATCCTATTGTACCCAAAGTGAAAGAGAATATAGGATCATTACAGAGACACAATCTGCTGACAGAATTGTTCTCAACAGTGACCGGTGAAAGTTTGTGCTCCTCAGATTTTATTACTGGTGAATACTGGGCAAGAAATATCAGGGAACCAGTTGCATTTGAACAAGCAGTAAGATCAGCAGCTAAAAACAAGAGGAATGTGATCTTTGTTGAGATTGGCCCAAGAAGATCTTTGCAGAGGTACATCACAGAGACTCTGGGTACTGATGTCACTGTGCTTCCCTCAGTACAGCCAGATAAAGATCATGAGACATTGCTTGCTGTTGTATCCAAATTGTTTGAGCTCGGAGTCAAAGTGGACTGGGAAATGTTTTACAAAGGTTTTGAGACTGAACCATTTCATCACCCACGCTATCAGTTTGATAATGTGAAGAAAGATGTCTTCTCCTCTAAAGTCCAGTTGGCTAGTTCTACCAGCAACCACCCAGTAATTACACCACTGAGTTCAGACAGTTCAGTTTTCAGCTGTGATTTTTTATCTGACTCAGTGGCCTTCCTGCAGGACCACAAACATAATGGTGTTGCTATCCTTCCTGGAGCATTTTATGCTGAATTGGGCCTAGCAGCTTTCATGATGTATGCAAAACCGAAGGTCCCACTCAGTTCTCTGCAGCTCAGCGTCACATTCCAGAGTCCATGTGTTCTCACTCAGAATGACCCAGACGTGAAAGTAATTCTTGATTCGTCAGGCAAATTAGGACAGAACACATGCAACTTTCGAGTACAATCCACTTCTGCAATCTATGCATCGGGCACAGTACAGGCAAAACCAGACAGAAAACCTGAAGAGCAGTTCATTTCTCTTGACAACATCATTAAAAGATGCTCAATAATTCTGAAGAGTGAAGAGCTCTACAACTATCTTAGTCAGGCAGGATTTGAGTACAGCTCAGTTTTCAGAAATAAGGCAGAAATTTGCTGTGGGGAGGAATTTAGAGAGTGTTTGTCTGTTTTGAAGATACCAAAAACATTATTGTCCCAGCTCCATGACTATTACCTTCACCCTGTTGTCTTGGATTACTTGATGCAACTTACTATTGGAACTATAATACCAAGGCTTTCACCAAGACCTCAGTTTCCTGCAAAAATAGGTAGCTTGACTGTATTTGAACTATTGCAAGAGGAGATGGTTATATATTTGAGGGAAACACATAGAGGGGATGATGATTATGACGTTTGTGGCTGCTTAACCAACAAACAAGGCAAGGTTTTGGTTGAGCTCAGCCATGTGCAGATCAAAATGCTGGGAAGTCGTTCTCATGTAGTTGACGAATACTTCTACCACAACAGCATCAGCATCACGGCTGAAGATTCCACATTGAATACATCAATCAAGGCACTGGTCTTTTCTGATGAAACAGGAATTTCTAAAGGTTTGCAAAAGTACCTACACCCAGCATCTAAATATATAAGTTCCTCAAATAGCAATACAGTGTTGGAATGTGGACTTGAATTACTTTGGTCGAAGCTGAACATTTCAAATGTCTGGAAAAACTTCCAAGAAATTTTGTTCATGTGGGGTGATGCAGACCTTACATCTCTTAAATCAGATGATGTATTGGACAACATGGCAGGTTGTTGTGAAATTTTCAGAAAGATTGTTGGATATCTCAAGGCTAATAATTTCCCCGGTGCTATCAGAGTTATAACCTATAGGTCCTCTGAGAGTTTAGTGGATTACATAAGTCCTGGGTTTGTACTGTTGGGTATGACAAGAGCATGTGCAGCTGAGTTGTCAGAACTCTCCTTTCAGCTGATTGACTTGGGATCTGTTTCCTATGAAGATATCAAAGCATTGGCTCAGGTCCTTACATCATACCCCTGCAGCAAATATCCAGAGCTGATAGTGAAAGAAGGCACAATTCTCAAACCTGAAATCATCCACACACCATTGCCAAACATGAATATCACACCAAAAAGTGTCCACATGTGGGATGATGAAGCCTTCACCTTGCAAACATCTGATCCATATGAAATAATAAATATATCAGCTACACAAGGGGCCAATTCGGTTGAACCGATTCAGCGACAAAACATTGAGGTTCAACTCAGTAAAATGTGTGTGCATTCATCAGACTACTTTCCTGTCAGCACCTCTGAATTCACTTACGGTCAGACAATTTATTGGAACAAGCACACAACTCAAAACCACAAACTTTTAGCCCTTGATTTCGGTGGGATTGTCACAGCTGTGGGTAAGGATGTTAAGAAAATAAAAGTTGGGGACCATATTGTGTGTTGTTATCCTGTGGCTGCCACCTCCAAAGTCATTCTCCCAGCATCTGTTTGCTACAAAACAAAAAGACTTTCATTCATGACGGACAACCCTTGTGTCTCCTTTTTGGTCCTGGCCTGGGAGATTCTTCATAAAAATTTACCAAAGGCCAAACATCATAGGAAATTAGGCATTTTCTCGAGTGTTCTCGACTCATCTTTGATGAAGGTTTTAACTACCTCTGCAAACAAATCAGGTTGGATCATCAGAGTGAGCACACGGGAGGATCAGATTGCTTGTGATTTTAGCGAGGTTGAAGGAGCAGTTCTTCTTCCTCCATATAATGAAAGAATAATTGAAACAGTTACCAAACATACAGTCATCAAAGATGTTGTTCTAGTCTGTGACAACCAGCCGGACATTCCAGTAGATCCAAAAACATTTAGATGTACCAATTCTGAAGTTCACATCCATTTCCTCTTCATGTCTCAAATAATGCAGAAATGGTCTCTGCATATAAATATGCCAAAAGTCTACCGCTGGCTGAAATCCATGCATTTGGACAGAAAGTCTTTGGCTTTCAACACAACAACCTTTCAAAGAGGGAATTCTCAAGACATCGATCCCCTCTCTGTAAAACAATCTGATTCATACTTCACAAGTCAAGTTCTAGCCATAATGATCCTGAATAATGATTACAAGAACCAGCTGTCAGACATTCCTGTGATGCCCAAACTCAGTATTTTCAAGAAAAAATCAGTCTATATCGTCACAGGTGGTCTGACAGGGCTGGGATATGAGACAGTGAAGTTCATTGCTCAGAAAGGAGGAGAAAATATTGTAATTTTTTCAAGGAGCAGTCCAAATACTCAGATTCAACAAGATATACAGAATGTCATGGATCATTATGGTTCTGTTATTAAGTGTCTACAGTGTGATGTTTCCATATTAGAACAAGTTCAACAAGCAATTCTTCAAATTGGAAAACTTTTTCCATCCAGTCCAATCAAAGGAGTCTTTCACAGTGCAGTTGTCCTGCATGATGGTCTAATTGAAAGTCTTGACAAATCGCTTTATGAGAAAGTCATGAGACCAAAAGTTAATGGAGCACTTAACCTTCACCGTGCTACTGAACAATGTCATCTGGATTACTTTGTGTGCTATTCCTCCATCTCCGCCTTCATTGGCAATGCATCACAGACAAACTATGCAGCTGCTAATACATTCATGGACACTTTCTGCCAGTACCGCAGAAATATTGGACTTTCAGGACAGTCAATCAACTGGGGGGCTTTGAATCTTGGTCTCCTGTTGAACAAAGTGCATGTCCAAAGATTTCTTGAGGCAAAGGGAATCATGCTACTGGAAAGACCAGAAATTCTTGAATGTCTGGAGCAATCCCTCTTGATTAATAAACCTCAACAGGTTGTATGCAAGTTCAATTTCAAAAACAACTTGCATAATGTCCTCAGTCAAAACAAGTCTTTGAGTGCCAGACTTTACAGACTAATAGAGGAAGCCGTGAGGAAAGACAGAATTATCTTATCCAGACCTGAGCAGCCCATCACATCACCACATGAATATACGAGGTCACTGATTAGTGAAACAACTGGTGTTGAAATGAATGAACTGAATGATGAGACTCATCTTTTCGATTTAGGTATTGACTCAATGTTAGCCATGACTGTGCAAAATAATATCTTCAAAGAGAGAGGTGTGAATGTCCCTCTAGTGACTCTACTGGATCCAAATAGTACACTGTCAAGTCTCATAAAAATCCTGGAGGAGAATTCTGTAGAAGACTATATGAGCAAAGACCAAAGCATATCCACAAATCTATAGTGACAATTGTATTGTTCAAGAGCAATAAGACTGCAAGGAAATCCATGACATTTTCATATAAATATTCTTTGTGTCATTAATACATTTGGTTAATTTTTATTGCTAAAATAATTATTTTAACTGTAGTTAATGTTTAGCTTGACCCTTGTTTCTCAGGTTATGTACCTCGTTTCTCAGGTTTTGTACCAGGAAATTGAACAAATAGTTCTAGGTGAAATCCTACCTATAATCTTGCATCTTTTGTGTATCTATCAAACGATTGCTTTTATGTTTTTATAATTGTTTTTATACCAATGTTTTTATTCTTGTTTTTTACGTTTTGTGCTGAGATTCTGATAGATATACACTAAGGGGGGTTTCTCGGACAAGGATTAGCTTCAGCCTGGACTATGCTTTGGTTAAAATACGAAATTTACGTCAATTTTAAATAATTACTGTAGTAGAGTAGGCGGGGCGAGACCGTGGTTCGAGTCCGGTGAGTAATTGTGAATGAGCGCCAGCTGTGCCCACACCGGCCTCGAATCACGTAGGAGATGGGAGCATATAAAAGGAACGAGCGACCGGACCATCGAAGAGAGAGGACTGGGCCCGAACTTATGTTATGTTTGTATTTATATTATGTTTTGTTCGCCGGCGGTCGTCCGTGAGGGGCCGCCGGCTGTTTTATTACTTTATTAAATGTTTAAATGTTTGCGGGTTCCCGACTCCTTCCTTCCCTTTTAATGAAGTTTATTACAATTACCTTTACAAATCTTAAGAGAACACAATCACACTGATAGATTTTAAGATGTATCAATGTAAGTAGTTTTATTTCATTTGATAAACCACTAACAAACAATGCCCGAAGAGTACCATGATATTTTTAAAATGGTGTATAATAAACTGATACAAGTTTGTATATTGTAAAAACTACCTATACTATCCTACTATATACCTACTGTATAAAACTGGTCTGTCTCTTCTTCTAGTTGAAAGTGATGTTTGGGCAAGGATGGATATCTCTTATAGGGGAACTCACAGAATGAATTATCCACCCTCAAGTGGATCAGTTGCAAAGTTCCCCTTTGAATTTCTAGAACACAAAACATCAGACTATCAACGCAAAACTGATCCAATATGTCTTTTTTACAAGTAGCCTATCATCACAAACAGTTCTGTTTTAAGGATTAGCTCCCTGTAGACCATACCATACTAGAGACAGCCACCACAACAGTTCAGATCTTACTTATCTGACAGATATTATTTTGTCCCAAGGGTGTAACTTTGGTTTGAGAAGTGGGGGGGACACAAAATTGGGGAAAATGTTTTTTGATTTTAATCCTATTACAAATTCAAAATACAATGTTTTTGATTGTTTAAATTGATTAAACCATGAAACCAAAAGGTGTTTTTGATTGTATTTATGAAGGGGGAAAACGCAATATTGAATGAGAAACGGTGGAAAACATGGCTTGTTAACCTGAATCTGTGATCGGAAAGAGACGAGCCGAATGACTTTATAAAATGCTCAACGAGGTCAAGCCTTGTCATAAACACTACCTGCTGTTCAATGTCCTTTCCAACCGAAAAAAAGTAATAAATCTGGCATTGCTTTTCTTCCCAAATAGAAGTCCATTATAAGGAAACCCCTTAACATAGCCTACCGAAACAATGACAAGGTCAAAACTAATTTCTATTAAATTCAAATCAAAATCACGTGATCGAATACGATCTTTCAGTGATCTATTGTTAGTGTGTGCAGGCAACGCGCGGATCGACACAAGCAGGCAAACTCTCTGTGTCCTGCTCGGTTCTAGTACTTCTCTGCGGCGATGTGGATAAATAACATAACCAATTTGAAAGTGAGGGGGACACAAACAGGATTTTCCCTATACCCAGTGGAAATTGCGCACATGAATTTTGTCCATATAAATGGGGAATTGTCAAATCTAACACAGGTCAATTATGGAATACCTCAGGGATCGGTTTTAGAACCCTTGCTATTCTCCATATACATGCTGCCCCTTGGCAACATTTTTAAAAAACATGGAATTAGTTTCCATTCGTATGTAGATGATACTCCGCTATATATCTCATCAAGACCAGATGATTCCTTTCTGCTATACAAATTGACAGAGTGCATTCAAGACATTCAACATTGGATGACTAGTTATTTCCTCCTTTTAAATTCCAATTAAACGGAAATATTACTTATAGGACCAAAGGTTATAATATTATAATATTAGTGGTGGGCCGTTAACGGCGTTAACGCAGTGAGACTCTTATCGCGCGATAAAAAAAATGTCGCCGTTAATCTATTCTCAAAGTTGGGTTGGGAGCTGGGTCTATACTACGCATCTATGATGATTTTCACCTTGATATTTTAGCGCGGATGTATACCATCTTAACTGCACTGTACGGGGCGAGAACGAGATTTTTCAACTCGCGTGATTCGCATCATTCGCGGAAGCAGAAGCCGCCTCATCATCTCATAACCAGGGCTTCATTCGCGCGATTCGCGCAGCAAGTAGGTCTATTGGCTCTTTGCATTAACATATAAATCACTCGCGCTTGACGCGCCATTTGCGTTTGGTCTGAACACAACATAACGTTACTGTGAAATTACCGCATCAAACGTGACGTGCTAACATGGATGCAGCTATGAAGCCGCCGGGTTTGCTTCAGGGAATATTAATTTTTAAGAAGCTTCCCAATAGAAACATCGACAAGACTAAGGTTGTTTGCACCTTGTGCAATGCGGAATTTGTTTAAAAAAAACACTTTCTCTCAACAGGTAGTGGTCTAGCTTTAGTTGAAACCAGTAACTTTGTATTGAGACCTAATGTATTATGGCTCCTGTATGACATATCGCTTGTTGCTCCCTCACTCTTTGTAAGTCGCTTTGGATAAAAGCGTCTGCTAAATGACTAAATGTAAATGTAAATGTGCTGTAGGAGCTCTTCCAGTCTTAAGTACCACCTAAATGCAAAGCATCCCTTAGCTAATGCGGAAGTAAACACAAGTTCATCTTCTTGAACATAATTTAATTTTCATCACCAATTATTATAGTAGAACAGCTTTCTCAAGGAGTTTGTGATGCATTTTGTAAACAGGAGATGAGCCTCTGGTCTAATGCGCCACCTGGCTCGAGAAACCCGTTCTCAAAGACTTACTTTTAGTCATTATTTGGGTAGCACACATATTCTGAATGCCCTCGGCAGAATTCAAATGAGCCATTTTAATCTAGATTAATCTATATTAATCTTGGAATTAATCTAGATTAAAAAAATTAATCTATGCCCACCACTATATAATATAATATATTATAACCTGCAAATCGAAGTCTGCGCTGTTACTCGTACAAATACAGTTAAAGACCTAGGCGTTATTTTAGACACCAACCTGTCATTAGACTGTCACATCTCAAATGTTACAAAATCAGCCTTCTTCCACCTCAGAAATGACAACTACATAAGAAACTTCAAAATATTCTATATGTTGCTAACGCAGATATGCTTATTCATGCATTTGTGACCTCAAGACTTGACTATTGAAATCCAGTATTTAGTGGTTGTCCTGCATCATCAATAAATAAACTACAGTTATATAATATGTCACAAAGTAATTTTTAAACTTCCTGTGATCACTTCTTCAAAAATCAGATTCAATTAAATAATGGGTTGGATGTTGTGAGAGATTGTTCTCAGCAGAGATCTGGGAGTGAGAGAGAATAACACAGATGTGTATTTGCATCAGGCTAATTTATTTCCACACAGACAGCCCGTTATATTAAGGCTACAGAAAAAACACACATGACAATCTGCAAGCAATCATATGTCTAGGGTTTCATATTATGATCAAATAAGATACAGTTAACATCTGCAACCAATTATGACCGTTTGACATGTACAAACAGAGCAATGTAACAGATCAAAGAACGAGGGTGTAGGGGAGGCTGTAGCTACCTTGGATATGGGAACTGGGCAAGCTGAGGCAGACTCCGATACGGGGACTGGCTGACAAAGACGCCGACATGTAGTAAGCTGCTGCAGACACTAGATGGGAGAAATGGAAGCTGTGGCTGACTTGGATACGAGGATTGGGGAAGCTGCAGCAGACTCGTTGGCCGTCTCGGTGAAAGCGGCCGGTGACTGAGGGTCTCCGGGCCCTGGGGACATGGCTGCAGAAGCCGGCTTGGGGAAGGCTACGGGTGACTCGGACATGAGAGTAGGGGAAGCTGTGGCTGACTTGGATTCAGGGTAAGCAGCGGGGTCACACCATAGTAACAAGAAAACGCATGGCAGGCTGTAAACCAAACAATGTGTCCGAAAGAAACAAAATATCAACATTACAGAAGAAACGAACGAACTAAACATTAAACAAGAACCCGGACAGTCTCGTTCTTGTGAACTCAGTTGATAAGTGTCTTGTCACACCCTTAATAATTAGTATTTAATCACATTACAGCAGTTGGAAGTTATAGCTGCACTCAGATACATTATACTATTACTTTCCCTGCTTATTACATTCCACTGTTGTCCGATTAAAGCATTATATAAATAACAATTTTTTGTATTGAATTGAAATATAAATTGTTGAAAATATGAAAAATAACAGCTAAAAAATGTGCCATTTGAAGCTATTTTTAGAGGCTTCATTAGTCCTTGAACTATAGAAATTATTAAAGGAATGAAAGACATAAATTCTTTAATAAAGATGTGAATAAAAAAAAATTGTTGTTTCTCTAACAAAGATGGAAGTTTGCACATGCACTAGCAGACCTCCGATACACTTCGATTTATCCGCATGTTTTTAACTGATGAAATGAAATTGACACAATTGTTACGGTTTATTGCTGAAAGCCCAAGCTTATCAACACATTTACATAACATTTACATTTATTCATTGGGCAGACGCTTTTATCCAAAGCGACTTACATTGCAGCAACTATACCTTTATACATAGGTATGTGCAAACTCCTGGGTATGGAACGATATTCCGGACATTATTAAAATGGAATTGCAAATTGTATTTGCAATTGCGTTTTCAATTTGTGGACGCATAAAATGTGACATAATCCAAACTCAATTGCAAATCGCGCATTACCGTTTGCATTTTCGTTTAAGCAAACGCACATTGACTGCCAAATTTCAAATGTAAAAGCAAAGTCCGTTTGCAACTGTGTTTCCCATATCTTACGAGTTTTGACCCGGTCATATTTAAATGGTAATTTCAATTACCACGTCTGTTTTTTCACTTTCTCAGCGTCGCGTGTGTAGCCAGCCAAAACTCAAATGGAATCGCAATTCCCTTAGTATTTCCATTTCCGGTGCCTTACACGGAAACCTGTCAATCAGTGTCAAGGGTGGGATTATGCTATGGGGCGTGTTTGTGTTGGGAAGTGACGTCACTCACAGTCGACGGTCAAGAAGCGATGCCCTGAAAATCCGTGTGTCGTTCGTTCTTTTCATATTCAATTGAGATTTTAAAATCGGAAAATTAAAAAACAGTTTGTTATTTCGTTATTCGTTTATAAATATAATACCAAAAAACAAATAACGGGTCATTTTTCGTACTTTTGATTTAATGCTCAGATCAAAAATAGGAAATGAAATAAAGGGGGCACGACCACGACCGATTTTGATATTTAATTTGTTCGATTTGTGTGAATCGGAAGTTATCTTCGTGTGTGTGTGTGTGTGTGTGTGTGTGTTGCACTTGGAAGTTTGCCGCAATGGCAAAAAGTTAAAACAAGCCTGAAAAACCTCAACCTTGCAGTGATTGACTCAGTATTTTTTTTTAGTAATTTCGTATCGACACCATGGCCGCACTGGAATCATATGCTGATTTAATTAAAGACTTATTTGAAACTGAAAGACACATAAAGAGATTTTCACTACCCTGCAGAAGATGGGTATCCAGCGATGTTCTGCTACAAAATGCTACAGTAAAAATATCTGCTTTTTGGCTAGATGTTAAGTCACGAATATTGGGTATAACTCCAATGTTGAACGTCTAACGCACCCTCAAAGAAAGTTGAGATATGGCACCCCAAATTTTCCCAATAACCCCAAAATGCTACAGCATAACTGTTTTCTTGCATGACGGTAGACATCAAGACAAGGTATAACCTAGCTGTGGAACTTTTAACGCACCATGAAAGACATACTTGTGCAAAAACACAGTTCTGACAATAGACCTTTTCTGTACATACAACAAGATTCTAAAAGTAACTGCAGTGTAAGATTAATAAATACACTAGTATTGTCACTTCATTACAAAAACAACTTAAAGATTCCTGTTTTACAAATATAATTGAATTGATTTGTCTTTCTCTAAGTTAATTTCATTAGTAAACTCCTAAAAATAAGGGGGGGCACGGTGGCTTAGTGGTTAGCACGTTCGCCTCACACCTCCAGGGTTGGGGGTTCGATTCCCGCTTCCCACTTGTGTGTGTGTGTGTGGAGTTTGCATGTTCTCCCCGTGCCTCAGGGGTTTCCTCCGGGAAACTTCAAATACAGATGTAAGGAGACAATTTGCAACCGTGTTTGGGCAGCATGTTAACCTGGTCAAACATAACCTGTCAACCAGATACTGACACTTAGGTCCTTTTTCGTGGGGTTTCCTGTACAGGGCTTACGCAAGGTCTCTGACTGATTTAAATTTAAACAGTGTCTTGATGGAAAACAACTTGCTTTGGCATTTCTTAAAATATAATCCCAAAATGCACACCAGTGATGTGTCATTGTAAAGAATGTCTTTAAAAACAACTTGAGTATCCTAATTTAACTAAGGCCTAGTCCTGGTTTAAAATAATAATAATGAACACTAGGGGTCTCTCAGTCGGAAAAGGGTGGCTTTCCCACTTCAGGTGGGTGGAGAGTTCCTGCCTCAAGTGGAGGAGTTCAAGTATCTGGGGGTCTTGTTCACGAGTGAGGGAAGGATGGAACGGGAGATTGACAGATGGATCGGTGCAGCTTCTGCAGTAATGCGGTCGCTGTACCGGTCTGTCGTGGTGAAGAAGGAGCTGAGCCGCAAGGCGAAGCTCTCGATTTATCGGTCAATCTACGTTCCTACTCTCACCTATGGTCATGAGCTGTGAGTCATGACCGAAAGGACAAGATCCCAGATACAGGCGGTGGCTGCAGGCTGGCTGGGCTGTCCCTTAGAGATAGGGTGAGAAGCTCGGTCACTCGGGAGGAGCTCAGAGTAGATCCGCTGCTCCTCCACATCGAGAGGGGCCAGCTGAGGTGGCTCGGGAATCCTTTCCGGATGCCCCCTGGACGCCTTCAAGTGACGAAGCAGCATCTGCGTATGACCGGATAGCGCCTCCCGTGAATGGGCTAAAATCAACCAACCGTCCAGATAATTCAGAATGCGCATACCGCTCTCTCTGAGAGGGGAAAGCACCACGTCCACGCACTTCGAGAATGTGCGCGAAGCTAATGCCAGTCCGAACGGGAGTACAGCAAATTGGTACGCTGATCCCGCGAAAGCGAATCGCAGGAACTTTCGGTGACGCTTGGCTATCTGAACATGAAAATACGCATCCTTCAGATCCACGGATGCAAACCAGTCCCCTGGACGCACTTGTGGCAGGATCTGTTTTAGAGTTGTCATTCTGAACGCTGGCTTGTGAAGGGCTAAGTTGACGGGTCTCAAGTCCAGAATCGGATCTCTCCGTTCCACCATCTCTCTTGGGCACTACAAAATACCGGCTGTAAAACCCGCTTTCTCGCTCGTTCGGAGGGATGCGCTCGATCGCTCCTTTCGCGAGCAGGCTGCAAATTTCCTGTCTCAACACAGCCCCATTTTGCGCTGACGTAAGCGACGGAACAACACCGCTGAAGCGGGGAGGTCTGTGTCTGAACTGCAGGGTGTACCCGTGTTCTACCACATTTAGTAGCCAATGAGAAATGCCCGGAATGGCTTTCAATGCATCCAGAAACAGACATGATGGCTGAATCTCTTTGGGCGTTAACGTCAGCGGACCGTTTAGGGAAGCACGCTGGTGCAGCGAGGCCAATAGCACTGGCGGGGAAAAGGCTCCTGCGTGAGACTCCAGCCGTCTCTCACCCACGGGAAAGGCCGTGGACGAGGGAAGGCTGGTTATAGCCGGGATTAACCGTGGCAGGGCAAGGAACGCATCATTGGCTGGGTGAGGGGGAAAGAGCTCCTTTTGTGAACAGGTATGTGTTTTTATTGCATTTACACAACATTTACAACATTGCAATGTTCGTCCGCAACCGCGGCGGAAAACTGATGCAAACAGCGGCGTTTGGGGGCCACCGGAACGGTCACAAACTCTCTCCTCATCTTTATAGGTCCGTCAGGACAACGGCTTGGCAGAAGATGACGCTCCGCCGTTGTGGCAATACAATTAACACACGAGAAAACATATTGACTGTCACAATATGACATAAAGAGCTAAATATATTAAAAGTCTGTAACACAACATATTTCTTCACTCTATTTACATTTGTAGTTCATTCAAGCAGCCCACACGTGGAATCATTTCACTAATAATAAAAAAAGACGTAAAACACGTGAACGTCTCCTCATACAACCACGCAGCATAAAACTCACCAAAACTCACTAATGCCATGTGTGAAATTCGTGGTCTGATTTAACTCTCATACGTGTATTTAAACTACTGCATTTAAACTAAATAGTTATAATCGATTTTTTAATTTATGAAACTCTTCTTCTTTGGTGTTTAAAGGCATCCATTGTAACACTACTGCCATCTGCTGCTGCGGGTAATCGATGTCTTTGATTTAATGCTTTTTGGCCATAAATTCACTTTTAATTTTAATACCAGATTTATTTTTTTGCCTCGAACACCATCATATTCCACTATGTAACAGTTAATCCCAAACAACACCTTCATTTTAAAATAACAAATATATCTGAACAGGCAGAACGTGTTATGACTCTGAACTCCTTTGAGTTTACTGTATGTGTTGTAGTACATCTTTTTAAGTAACTGAAGTATTGCGTGTCAAAACATCAAATGATATTTAATTCTTCATGATGTGAGTCCTATTCCTCTCTTTTTGGGGGGGCCGGGGGATTATGGTGGATGAGTAGCGGGTGACTGAAACATGAACGGATATCTGTGTTCTGACCACATACGGAGAAGGAGCAACTCTAAACTTTTCTTCACTTGTGGTTTTCACCACACTTGACACTGAGTAGTTGCATGACTAATATTCTAGTGAAAGACAAACTGTGAGTCTACATTAACACACCCACACCAGAAAGACTCTAGAGACGCTTCTCCTTTCTGTGTTAAATCATGAATCGTTACATAAAACACCCATGAGGATTTGTGTTTGTATTTTATAATAATTGTAATGTCTTTGGCTGACCGGACCCACATTTCACTGCTAGTTGTTGTCAGGTGTAGCGGGAAGAAGGTAGCGTCCAAACAAAAGGGTAATCCAAAATAAGTACTTTAATAAAAGCACAAAAGGCAAACAAGAAACTCAGGAACCAGAGGTTTACACACACTGACATGAAAGACATGTCGCATTAACAATACTAGACAAGGACTTGAAACAAGGGGAGAACTCAAATACAACATATAACGATGGATCAACAGGTGCTGAGGAACAACTAATAATAAGACACAAGTGAAAACAGGCAAGGGACAAATTAACTAAGAATGAAACACAAGTGAAAACTAATTTAACTAAGAATGAAATTAACAATGGGAGGAAAAAAACAAACAAAACATACAACAGCTGTGACAGTTGTATATTCTGTGTATTTGACAAATAAAATCTTGAATCTTTTAAGAAACTTTATTTTTAGGAGTTCCATTCCATTCCATTTTCTACCGCTTATCCGAACTACCTCGGGTCACGGGGAGCCTGCGCCTATCTCAGGAGTCATCGGGCATCAAGGCAGGATACACCCTGGATGGAGTGCCAACCCATCGCAGGGCACACAAGCACTCACACCCTACGGACAATTTTTTCCAGAGATGCCAATCAACCTTTCATGTTCAAGGTTTCCTGGGGCTGCGCGTGAACATGCAGAAGAGCAAGCTCACTCCGAGTCAGTCTATAACGTATCTGGGGGCGGACGGAGTCGATCTCTTCAGCTCTACATTTGCTCAGGCCGGGTCGGTCTGCTCTCCTAAAAGAGTTTCAGCGGCTTTTGGGTCTCATGGCGTCAGCCTCGGCGGTCTGCCACCTGGTTCTTCTGCACATGCGACCGCTACAGTTTTGGCTGAAGGCTCAGGTTCCATGGAAAGCATGGTCCTCGGGTCGAGTGCGAGTCCCGGTTACACTCAGTAGCCTCAGTGCCCTGAGCCCGTGGCGCGACCCGAGCATGTTCAGTCGTGGAGTTCCCCTGGGGCTGGAAACGAGACGTATAGTCGTTACGACGGATGCGTCGTCCTCCTGATGGGGCGCGGTGTGCGAGGGCTGTATTTCCCGCTGACCCACTCCCCCATGTGGAGCGACGCTCTGACGGTGCGTTGGCCGGACGTTCGGCTTTACGCGTTTCCTCCGGTGAAGATTTTGCCCCTGGTGCTGTGCAAAATCAGAGAGGAGACGGCAACGGTGATCCTCGTCGCTCCGTTTTGGCCGAATCAATCGTGGTTTCTGGACCTGAGCGAATTGTAAACGGCACCACCGTGGCGGATTCCCCTCAGGAGAGACCTGTTGTCCCAAGCGAACGGCACGATATTTCACCCCAGCCCGCAGCTGTGGAGCCTTCATGGCAGGCCTCTTCGGGGGTTTTAAATGCACTTCCTCAGCGTGTACATGACACTATTTTGGAGTGTCGTGCGCCTTCCACCAGGCGTTTATACGCTCTCAAATGGGGGGTGCTTGTTAAATGGTGCAATAGTAACAATATCGACACGATGTCCTGCCTCGTGTCTGATATTTTATGCTTCCTGCAGCACAGGCTGGACAACGGCGGACTCCCGTCAACACTGAATGTTTATGTGGCTGCTATCGCCTCGTTTCATTCCCCGGTTGACGGGCAATCGATTGGAAGGGACATGCTGGTGGTCAGATTCCTCAGAGGAGCGAGGAGACTTTTTCCCACGCGATCCCCTTCGGTGCCGCCTTGGGACTTAGCGCTGGTGTTGAAGGCTCTCTCTTCTCCCCCATTTGAGCCTTTGGCGCGGCTTCCATAAGAGAGTTCACTCTTAAAACTGTTCTCCTTCTTGCCCTTGCTTCGGCTAAGCGCATAGGGGATCTACAAGCGCTCTCAGTCGGCGCTGATTTCATTCATTTTGGAACCGGCGACTGCAACGTCACTCTCCGGCCGAAATCGGGTTATGTGCCAAAGTCTATGTCTACCCCATTTAGAGCACAGGTCATTTCTTTGCCCGCTTTGTTTTCCGAGTCGTCAGACAAGCAGAATGCTAACGCTCAGAGAGCGGTCTGCCCGGTAAGGGTTTTACGGGCTTACATCGATCGCACGGCCGGCTTTCGGCAGTCTGAACAGCTCTTCGTCTGTTTTGGTGGGGGAACTAAAGGTCGGGCTGTATAAAAGCAGAGGCTCTCTCACTGGGTGGTGGATACCATAACCTTCGCGTATGAGAGTCAGGGACAGAACTGCCCCTGCGGTTTCAGAGCTCATTCGACTAGGGCTATCGCCTCTTCGTGGGCCTGGTCTAAGGGCACATCTATTCAGGACATATGCTGTGCGGCTGGCTGGTCTTCACAGAACGCTTTCGCCAGGTTCTACAGATTGGACGTGTCCTCTTTGTCGTCTCAAGTCCTCTCTGTGAGTGCTGATCACTCTTTATCTTCTACCTTATAACCGCTTATGTTACACAGTTGTTGCCGCGTTGCTGTTCACATTGTGATTGGTGTACTTTTATGATCTCTGTTATATCCGCCCGGGAATCCGTGCTGCGTCCCGAAGTGCGTCTCCTTAAGTGCAGTTTTCAATAAAAAAAACTTTAAAAAAGAAATTGTTTCGGCCAGAAGTAGACGCACTTTCGTGCATGCGCGAAAAAATCGTGTTTCCGGGACGGATCGGGTGGTAACGGTGCTGTTTTCTTCTGCTGCATTTAGGATACACTCTGGATACTATTTGTCCGTAAGTGCTGTACATATTACAAAAAAATGTTAAAGTAATTGTACTCGGCTTATATTTGTTTTATTGGAGTTTGCTCATGTGAAATGACTAATTTGATAGTTATTAGTTATGATTCAGCATTTTGTTGCTATACGTTGTGCACTTTGGATATATCTGTATTGGTTTGATCTCATTTCTTCTTGTCTTTTGCTCTTTGTTACAGTTTTACAGTATAATTAGAGATAACTGTTATTGGTTAATAACGGTTGTTGGAGGAAAGAAATCAGAACTGCTGGAGGATGGCGAAGTGCAACACCAACTGCATTGAGAGGCCTATATCTGTGGGCTTCGGACACTTTGGTCGTGTTGTTGCTAGATATCCATCAGTGTTTTTGATATTACCATTACTTGTAGCTGCTGCTCTTGGATCTGGTTTTATGTATCTTAATGAGATGGAAGCAAATGACATCGAAGACCAGTTGACACCTGTAAACGGACCAGCGAAGCAGGAGAGGAAGACTGTGGAGGAATATTTTTCACCATCTGAAGAATTTTTTCGTCTGCGGCTTTCGTCTGAAGGAACTTACGCCTCTTTGATCATCACAGTTTTGGAAGGAGAAAATATATTGACCGAGGCTACTTTAACCGACGTTATTGAGATGGATAGACAAGTAAAAAATATATCAACAGGAAACACTTATGAAAACCTTTGTGCCAAAACTAATGGAAAATGCATGTCAAATCTTGTCTTGGACATATTAAATGATGATTTGAATAAAACAATCTCAACTGCTATTAGGTATCCTCTGCATAATGGACAATTTTTAGGAACAAGTGTCGGTGGTGTAGAGCTTAAATCAGAAGGCTCAGAGATAAGCAGCGCTAAAGCAGTCAGGCTTTTTTATTTTTTAAAAGAGGAAAACACAGCACTAAACACTTGGTGGCTTAATGGCTTTCTGGAATTCTTCTCAAACTATCCAGAGTTGAAAACAGTAAGTAGATATGATGCCGAGTTATGCCTTTTATGCTATGCTATTGATATTTTTCATGCAATTTATATTTTAAAGAACATCAATTTTTTACTGTGATGAAAAGGCAGAAGAGTGTTTGTCTGAATGTGTTTCTTCTGCAGGTTCGTGTGTCATACTTCACTTCACTATCAAGACAGAAGGAGATCGAGGCCAGTTCGGATTCTATCATTCCCTTCTTCTCTATTACATATGCTCTGGCTATTAACGTTTCAATTTTCTCTTGTCTGAGGTATTAAATCACAAAATCTAAATTATTTTGAGCACACACGAGATAAGGATATATGGTTATAAACCAAATTTCATATTTTTCCAGATTAGATTGTGTTAGAACCAAGGTGTGGGTTGCTGTGGCTGGTGTCCTCTCTACTGGTCTGGCTGTTCTTGCCAGTTTTGGTTTATTGCTCTTCTGTGGAATGCCTTTCGCTATGACAGTCGCCTCATCTCCCTTTCTGATTCTTGGTAAGTTTAATTCTGTACATCACCTGCATTAAATAAATAATTTAGCTACTCAATATCATTTACAGATGATAATCTCTGCTTTTTTGCAGGTATTGGAGTTGATGACATGTTCATCATGATCGCCTGCTGGCAGAAGACGTTAAAGAAGAAGTTGAAGATCGTTTAGCAGAAACATATAAAGAAGCCGCTGTGTCCATCACTATCACCACACTGACAGATGTGATGTCTTTCTATATCGGTCTGTTCACTCCATTCCGCTCCGTTCAATCTTTCTGCATGTACACCAGCAAAGCAATTCTCTTCTGTTACATCTTCAACATCACTTTCTTTGGTGCTTGTCTTGCACTGAATGGAAGAAGAGAGAAGGGTAATAAACATTGGTTGACCTGCATGAAAGTCCCAGAAGTCGATAGTGTTGATGCTACTGGTAATGTGTGTTGTGTTGGTGGTGCTTATGATAAAGAAACTGGCACTGATGAGGCAATGCCAATGGATTTATTCTTTAAAAATCACTACAGCCCTTTTCTGACAAAGACCTGGGTAAAGATCTCTGTGTGTTTGTTTTATTCTGCCTATCTGGCAGTTAGCATCTATGGATGTCTTCAACTACAGGAAGGTCTTGATCTGAAACATTTAGCACCAGACGGCTCATATGTTGGTAGTTACTATGATGATGAAGATCAATTCTTTTCTTCTTACGGTCCCAATGTCATGTTAGTTGTAACAGATGAAAACTTTCAGTATTGGAATTCAGATGCACGTCAAAACCTTGACTTGTGCCTCGAAAATTTTCAAAATCTGTCAATGGCATCTAAAGATTCCGAAATTTCACCCATTTCATGGCTTACTGCGTATATTAAGTTTGGACAGAGTTCTGGTATAAATGTAGATAATGAAACACAATTCAAACAAAGTTTACCTACATTTCTTAGGTTATCTGGATTTAGTGAAGATGTAAACATCACTAACAATAAGATTTTGGCATCGCGTATGTTCATTCAGTCTGTGAACATCAGGACAGCAGTCGATGAGAAGAACATGCTGAATGCATTCAGAGAAACAGCAGAAAGATGTGGAAAGTTACAGACGGCTGTTAATGTAATGGTGTATCACCCTGCGTTTATCTATTACGATCAATACGCTGTTATAGTCGGTAATACAATTCAGAATATAGTTGTAGCTACATGTGTAATGTTAGTTATTTCACTCCTTTTAATCCCAAATCCTCTCTGTTCTCTCTGGGTGACATTTGCTATCGCATCCATCATTGTGGGATTGACTGGTTTCATGGCATTATGGGATGTTAGTTTAGACTCAGTATCTATGATTAATCTGGTGATCTGTATTGGATTTTCTGTGGATTTCTCTGCTCACATATCGTATGCTTTCGTGACCAGTGAGAAATTGTCGGTTAATGAAAAAGCCAAAGATGCCCTCTATAAACTGGGGTATCCAATAATACAAGGTGCAGCTTCCACTATTGCAGGTGTTGTGGTGCTCGCTGCTGCAAAAAGCTACATCTTCAGGACCTTCTTTAAAATCATGTTATTAGTCATTCTGTTTGGAGCCGTCCATGGCATTGTGTTCATACCTGTGTTCTTCACCTTCTTAGGCACTTGTAATAAGATGTTTTGTGCTGCAAAGAAAACATATAATCAGCCCATATACCAATACTGACCTGAGAACAAAATTAACATAGCAACAGAAATGATTCAAACACTGTATTTATTCATCCTTACTGTTTCTGAGTAGCTATACAGTATTTCTTACTGATGTCAGCCAGTGTCTTGAGTCTGTACAAAACAGAAACACTTATGTGATTGTAGAAGATATTTTTGGCTAAAATATAGAAGAATAATGTCTACAATTGTTTACTATTGTAAAACCATTTAAGTTTCTTATCTTGGGGGCCGAATACTAGTTGACACAAAGGACCCTAGGTAAGCTGGGGGAGGAAAACACATCTGTTTTACATTATATTGGGGGTCTCAGAGGATGTGTGTGTGAGAATGTGTGTGTGTTAAACACACTATATAAGGGCTTCTCCAAAAAGGGAGAAGGGAGTGACATTGCAATCCTACTCCATTAATAAAGTGGTTTTTGTATCAAAACTCCAGACTCCAGAATAATTCCTCAGAACACGCAAAGAAAATGCACAACAGAATTGGCGACCACGGCAGGACTCCTTGGAAAGAACACGGAGGTGAACCACAGCAGGCAACTTCTGGACGAGCAACACATCAAAATTTGGCCAAGGTAAGCAGTTTTTGCTTATATAGTTAGGTTGTGTTGTTTGCCAGATATTGCTTGTGGTGAGACACTTTACGTTCTTCTAAATTCATCGAACTAAATTGATTTAAAAATATTAAGCAGTACCTGAGTAAAGGAGTTTTGATCCAAATCCATAAATGCATGCATTGATTTATGTTTACTGTTGGGTTGGTCTTGAGGAGAACAGTTTTCAAATTGTAATACTTATATAAGTGTACAATGCATATTAGATAAAAATAGTATTAAAATAAAAGCGCTAATAAGTCCTATAGGTTAAAAAAGTCCTACAAAGGTTGCCTTTTAAACAGAGAGCAGATTTGTAGGTACTCACAGTTTTGGTAAAAGTGAAATTGTGGGTGTCCGCGTAGTTATTTATTTTATGTTGCATTGTTGATCCAAGGGGACGCGAGAGCAAAACTATATTTAATTCAAGTGTGTCCTATTGTTGATCCAGGTGGAAACTTAGGAACATTGATGGTATTTATTTTTAGGTTGCCTTGTTGATCCAGACGGAAACGAGTGCAAAATTTAGTTCAAGGGAGGCCTAGTGTTGATCCAAGTGGAAATTTAGGCAAACTTGAGGGAGGGTATTTAACCGGTTCGGTGAGTAAAATTGTGTATTTTCTGTGTGTGCATGACTGCAGTATGAGTGTGACATTGCAATCCTACTCCATTAATAAAGTGGTTTTTGTATCAAAACTCGAGACTCCAGAATAATTCTTCAGAACACGCAAAGAAAATTCACAACATGATCTATTGTTTGACCTACTGAAACTGTAAAGCAGTTTAATTGAATGATCATGGTATACTAGACAAAGGCTATAAGTCTATAAAGCAACATTTTATTTGTTTAATTAACATTTAACTTCAAAGGTCCCCTCAGTGTAAGCTTGGCTGGTCATATGTTAAGAATTTGTACATATTGTATTTCAATTTTTGTTTGTGCAATATTGTGTTAAGTTTTTTTAAATGTTGTTTTTTATTTGTTTTTATCTTTGTACCTTTAATTATGTGTGTAAAACATGATTGCATTTTTATTAGTTAATTTTATCAACCTAATTGTTAGAGTATAATTGTTGGTCTTTTCCTATTGATTGAAGATTTATTTAAACCCATATGTTTATAAAGTTATGTTAAGAATTTAATTAACTAATCTGTTGTGAGCTATGCCTTTCTACTCTGTTTTTACTTGCACTTCAAAGTTAACTTTACTTAATCTGCAGTAATTTGCAATTTGGATATTGAAATTGTCATTACATTGGTGACTTGCAAAATATTTTCACAGCTGTGAGAGACGATATTGGATAAATCTGCCACAATTGGAGGCCTGTCATTCAATTGAATGCATATATATTTTAAATATTTGCTTCAATACAATTTTCTATTCTTTGTTTTTTTTATTCTTGCATTAAATATATTTTTAAATAAACAATAATCAGTAAGTATTGTCATTAATTTATGGGTTTGTATTATTTTTGGACCTTTGCAGTACTGTACAATTGCATTCATCAGGATTTAGACAAGGGTTTGTTTTCAATGTCTAACTGATAACAAGACATAAATCTTTGAATGAACCCATGTAGTAAAACTCCAAGAAACATGATACAATATCATAAAAAGGCCTTTGTTTGATTGTAAACCATTTGTTATACTTTTAAAATGCACTGGTAGTGATTGCTTTAAGGGATAGTTCACTCATACATTTTAATTCTATCATAATTTATCCTCACATAATTTCATACATGTATAAATGACTTTGTTATCAAAACAGAGAAAGATATTTGGAAGAATGTCAGCAATTGTCAGATATTAGACATCATTCACAACCATAGAAGGACAAATTGAATGCTAGTCAATGATGAACTGTTAGAACTGTTTGTTTACCTAAATTCTTCAAAATATCTCATTTGTGTTCAACTAAAAATCTTATGCTGTGGTAGCGAATGAAACTGAGAATTGCTAACATTGTTCCAAATGTCTTTCTTTGTGTTCGACAGAACAAAAAAAATGTATACAGGTTTGAAACTGTCACGGAATGGCTGTGTATAAATCGAATTCAAAGTATTTTTAATAAATCAACAGGCAGTAATAACAGGAGCATAAAAACACAACTAAACCAAACATCCAAATAATAGCACACAAGGATTTGAGGAACACATAGGGCTTACAGGAGACACTGGAGGTACAGGGGAACTGTCAATTAAATCCTCCCCAATAACACAGTTCATAATGCCAGAGGCCAGTAACAGCACAACCTCAGCGGCAGGAGTGTAGCCGTTCCCACTAAGCCCTCCATCTCAACCAGCACTCCCATTGCGACGCACGGTGTTGTGGCTCATGCACTTTGTCAGATGGGTCTTCAGGCTCGGGCTCCAGGGCGATGATGGGCTCAGTCATGGTTGTGCACGCTGGCTTTCGTGAAATGGCAGGCCCAAGCTCTCCATCTGCTGTAAAATGTGACAATATAAAGCGATTTGTGATTTCTGTCAGCTGTAAATTTGTGAAAAGTTTTGATGTGTTTTCATGGAAATATTGGACAAAGGTTGTTTAAACAGCATAAAACTAAATGTCTTCATTATACGTTTTTCCAATTTCGATGTTGAGTGTCTAAGTCATCAAATCCAACCTTATATTATCTTAATCACTGTCTGGTTGCCTTAAACACAGCATCATATTAAAACCGAACTGTTAACTAGGCTTTGAATAAATCAACACCTGACAGATCACTTCTGAGTTCTATCTCTTTTCTACTTTCAGAAAAAATCCTAGAGATTAGTTTTTTATTGGACTTACTCCAAGTGATTCCATTGTTTCCAGCGACTGTTACATGGACTGTTCTGACCATGTCCATCCCTTTATGACCATCATGTACTCATCCTCTGATGGCTACTTCCAGCAGGATAATGCACCATGTCACAAAGCTCTGATCATTTCAAATTGGTTTCTTGAACATGACAATGAGTTCACTGTACTAAAATGGCCCCAACAGTCACCAGATCTCAGCCCAATAGAGCATCTTTGGGATGTGGTGGAACGGGAGCTTCGTGCATCCCACAAATCTCCATCAACTGCAAGATGCTATCCTATCAATATGGGCCAACATTTCTAAAGAATGCTTTCAGCACCTTGTTGAATCAATGCCACGTAGAATTAAGGCAGTTCTGAAGGTGAAAGGGGGGTCAAACACAGTATTAGTATGGTGTTCCTAATAATCCTTTAGGTGAGAGTATGTCCATGAAGCGAACAGGAGCGGGACACAGCAGAGACATTTCTGACTTTTTGACTTTTTTTGTTTTAGAGGATATGATGCATTTATAAAGATTAAAACAGCCCAACTGTACATTAAATGAATCCACTTTAGATACACAATAATGCACCAATAATGTTAATGAACAACATAATAGTATAATATTAAATCACTGACAGTGTTATGATTCCACCTCACCTTGTCAGGTATTTCTTGGTCTAGAGGTGGAATCATACAGGATCCTCTGTTTCATGTGGGGAGAGACGTTTTGACCTTGTGGCTTTCAATACTCTCCCCGAGTCTCGTCTGTGTCCCCGCCCTTTCAGTCTCGTTAGCCTTCCCTTAGTGTTTGATATGTGTCACCTGGTCCCTATTAATTATCCTATGTTTGTTCCCCATTAAGAGTCCTCATGTTTCATTGTCCTGTGCACGTTCATTGTTTGCTGTATGAGATGTTGCTGTCTTGTATGCTGTTCCTTGTTGAAGTCACCAGTTTTCCTTGTTACCTTGTTCCTGTTTCCTGTTACCCTGAGTTCTAGTAAGTGTTAGTTTAGTTTTGTATCAAGCGTATGTGTTCTTAAGTTTAGTAAGTCAGTGTCCTTGTCTTTATTTATATATATTACCCTGTATTGTTTTCCCCCTCGTGGGTTTTGTTTTGCCTCTTTGTGTTTTGTATAATAAATTATCTGTTAACCCTGTCATTCCTGAGTCCTGCCTGCAATTGGGTTCTCCCTGCATTGTCTTCCTTGCAATTTCTGACAGACAGAGACCATTTTTGCTATTGCATACTTTCATTTAACCAACGTTTTGATTGATTATTTAGAGGACCCAGTCTTTTGCGATTTTAGAGGCTTTGATTATGTTTTTCCAGTGTTTAACAATGGATGTTCGTGTTTCTAATAAAAACGCTTAATATTTCACACAATTCACGTCTATTGTTCACTGCTGCCCTTCTTTTAACAAAACTGGATTTCTTCTGGTCCAAATAAAGTGCCTCCTACCGAAATACTCTGATTGGTAGAGCTGACCAGATCTGTCTTGATCGGTTCCCCGCTTAGAGCGTGTGTTTCAAGATGTCCCACCCAAGCCATATCAGCGACAGGGCTCTCAAGTTTTGAAGACAGGCAAGAGTGACACCCCCCCAGAAGAAAATATCTGACACATGACACTGACAATTTAACCAAATACAAAGCGTTTATTCAATTTCCATTTATAAAATTTGTGTGTGTGTTTGAGTGCGAGTGTTTGTGTGTGAGAGAGAGCGAGAGAGAGCGAGAGAGAGAGAGAGAGAGAGAGAGAGAGAGAGAGAGAGAGAGAGAGATTATGACTGATGTTGTTTGTGTTTGTTGCCTTTTTGGATGCCTTTTTGTGGTGTTGGCTCCCATTTAAAACAATTCGGCTCAAGCACCGCCATTTTCAGGGTCATGATTGAGGGCAATGTCCCGTCCAGAGACAAACTGTTTCGTGTTGAGGTTTTCAAGCCAGTCACCTTTGAAAAAAGGAACTGTGGGCCTCTATTTTTCAAATGTTTTCCCTTCATCGTAATTACTAATGAGCAAGTCATGTTGTGTGCGAAATATTTCTTACCTTGTTCTTTGTTGTGGACATTCTTCCCCAAAACTCCTCAACTTCAAAGACTGTTGGGTCCTGGGGCAAGGCAATGTCCATGAGTTGGTACTCCATAAACTCCTCACTTACTTGGTCTTGTTCGTTTGGGTCCTGAAAGGAAGGAGTTCCAGAAATCTTAAAAAGGGCACATGTGTACAAGACTGATTAGAATACAGTGAGAGACAGATTTATTTTGTGATCATGAACATTAAACTTAAAAATATATAATCAGTATGTAAAAACACTTGCCTGTCTACAAAGTATTGGGGGGCTTTCCTCTCAGGGTGAATGAAAGGATGCTTAGTTGCCTTTTACCTGACATCTTTGAAAGACATATGCAATGATTAATGCATCCATGGCCAGGATTATATATTTATAAAATATGACATGATTTTAAAAGTGACCAATAACATCGACTATGCAATGCACTTTAATTAATTTAGTGCTAATAAAATTATTAAGCCTATTGGAGAGATATATATTTATAATTTGACAATATGTCAGTCATCGTGTGATAACGAAAATATGACTAGGCCTAGACTAACGTTACTTGTTTTGAGCAGATGTTGTCAGTGAACAGGCTGTAAAACTGTTGGCTAAGTAACAGACACTCATGAAAAACTGATGCTAATTATCTGGGAAACATTCTCTAACAGCAGTCAAGTTGTCATTGTTTGTGTCAATTAAGTTGTGAATTTGTTGTAACAGGAGATCATTACTTACTTTGTGCTCAAAGTGATGCTCGGAGCTCCAGTGGTTCCGTCTGTGGGTGAACGAGGAAGATGGTGAAGAATTCCAGGATGCTTTTTTTTCATTGGTTGTTGCGTTAAATCTTACCCAGATACAATAGTGCTATTTTCTGATTGGCTATTGTGTAGCTTATTTCTTTTTTTTGATTGGCTGATAAGTGGCAGCCTCGATTAAAATCTCCAGTGGAGACGCGCTTGATTCCTGCCGGTTTCCATAGTGAGAGCGGCGCGACCAGATAACTTTTGGGCGCTGCGGCATATTAAATGTATTATAAATAGTTTTTCTGCGTGAGAAATACAATGTGTTGCGGGAGTGCGTGACAAAAGACCTAAATGAGTGACTGTCACGCTCAATACGTGACACTTGAGACCCCTGCAGCGACCTTCTCAGGCTGTTGTGATTGGTCGGTCCCCCTGTGCTTGTGTACAGCTTTCCTGTAGCTCAGTTGTAGCATTGCGGTTGTGGGTTCGATCCCAGGTATGGAACGATATTCCGGACATTATTAAAATGGAATTGCAAATTGTATTGTGTGGACGCATAAAATGTGACATAATCCAAACGCAATTGCAAATCGCGCATTACCGTTTGCATTTTCGTTTAAGCAAACGCACACTGACTGCCAAATTTCAAATGTAAAAGCAAAGTCCGTTTGCAACTGTGTTTCCCATATCTTACGAGTTTTGACCCGGTCATATTTAAATGGTAATTTCAATTACGACGTCTGTTTTTTCACTTTCTCAGAGTCGCGTGTGTAGCCTCAAACTCAAATGGAATCGCAATTCCCTTAGTATTTCCATTTCCGATGCCTTACACGGAAACCTGTCAATCAGTGTCAGGGGTGGGATTATGCTATGGGGCGTGTTTGTGTTGGGAAGTGACGTCACTCACAGTCGACGGTCAAGAAGCGATGCCCTGAAAATCCGTGTATCATTTCGTATCGACACCATGGCCGCACTGGAATCATATGCTGATTTAATTAAAGACTTATTTGAAACTGTCAAGACACATAAAGAGATTTTCTCTACGCTGCAGGAGATGGGTATCCAGCGATGTTCTGAAATGAGACGAGGCTGAATCCAGCTTCTTATTCGCAGTTTCTTATTCACGCTTAGCTTCTTAGGGACCATCTCGCGTTTCTCTTCTTTTACGTTTTTAAAGTAAAAACTTTTTTGTGTGTGTCTGTGTGCGCGCGTGCGTGCGTGCGTGCGTGCGTGTGTGTGTGTGCGTGTGTGAGAGAGAGTTCACAGATGATGGGCTGCTGCTTGCTCTCTAAGTCATGACATGCTGAATGCCCCTTGAGATGACCGTGGAACCTCCATCACACACTCCCCTTACCATTCTCTATATTACTTTGATAGAACAGTTTTTTAGGCAGCCTATCTCCACCATGAATATTAATCAAATCCAAAAGTACCTACATGTTTGAAAGTGCAATATTCTAGTGCAGAGCATGCAGTACGGTTTATGCATAAGTAATTTACGTGTATATTTGTAAAAAGCATAGTATACACCTTTCTGTTATACTTTGCATATCTATAATTAACTGTCCCTCTTACCTCTTATGTAAATTAATTATTTTCATCATTGATGTATTTTATTCTATATATTAATTTTTTCCATTTCCTGTGTTTGTCTATACTGTATTTTTTCATTCTGAGCTCCTCAAACCACAACACGTTGCTTGTCTGTGTGTGCACAATTGGAAAATAAAGCTTATTCAAAAAAAATTCTGATCCATCGCTCTTATACAATTTATTATACTCTTGTTGGTCTTAGAAATCTTTCAGGCATAATAACAGTTTAGTTTAAGTCTATGACATCTCTATACGAGCATTGCGATTCCAAACAATCTTACTATAATTTAACAAAACTTTTAGTGCGGTAAAAAATAGCTGACGCATTTGGTTCCATTCCAGGACCTAAATACATGTCAGATTTGCTCATTGAAAATAAAGCAAACAGACTTCTCAGATCATCAGGATCAAGTCAGTTAGAAATAACAAGGGTTCACTCAGAACAGGGTCAACGCTGAGTCAGCGTTTAGTCATTACGCCACCCGTAACTGAAATCACTTCCTGAAGACATCAGACGTTCATCAACAGAAGATACTTTTAAATCCAGATTTAAAACACACTTGTTTAGTTGTGAATTCACATCCTGAGCACTGTGCTGCTTTACATCAACTGCACTTCTATTTATCATTTATTTTTATATATACACTCACATTTTTATCAATTTTATTGTTTCTTAAAATCTTAAGTATTTGTGATCTTAAATCATTTGCAGATTAAAGATACGTTTTATTTCTTTCTGTCAATCATTTTATGTTAAGCACTTTGAATTGCTCTGTGTATGAAATGTGTTATATAAATAAACTTACCTTGCCTAATATTAATGTGACAAACATGCAAACAGGTGATAAAAGACAGATTTATGAGAAAGGTTTAAGACGCTCTTTCCCTCAAGAAAAAAGAAAATACATATTGTTGGTTTGTCACAGTGTTGCATGACATGTAGATCAGATGAACTACACAAGTAACCAGGCCTCAGTATTATTGTGTTGTTGTTTGTGCTGTATAACTGATAATGTTGTCACTTTGATTTATACAGTATATCCACATGTCATGAAGCTCTAAGGACCCAGTGTTTTAGTGCATTTCATTGGTTCTGCTGAATAAAGACCAGACAGAGCTAGATGCAGGAAACCAGCGGATCCTTTTTGACTCCAAAGCCCTATATTGTACACAACATATAATAATTTCCTCACTCAGAAAACAAACACTGTGACTTTGTCCAACTGAGAATGAGCATCAGTATGAGTCATATTTTCCAGAGGTGAACTTTAAAGGGTGATTGTCTGTGTGACATTCACTTGGCAACAGAAGCAAGTAACAAGTGACTGAACTGGAATGGAACCAACTGCATCAGCTGACTGATACCGCACTAAAAGTGTTGGTAAATTATAGTAAGATTGTATGGAATCACAATGTTCATATAGAGATGTCATAGACTTAAACTACACTTTTATTATGGCTGAAAGATTTCACAATAACAATATTTTCACAATATCTTTTGGATTTAAAAATGAATTAATAAACAATGCTTTTGTCAAATCTTTTTTATTTTGTGTTTTCTTCTTTTGGTCAATGAATCACACTTCAAATACAGATGTAAGGAGACAATTTGCAACCGTGTTTGGGCAGCATGTTAACCTGGTCAAACATAACCTGTCAACCAGATACTGACACTTAGGTCCTTTTTCGTGGGGTTTCCTGTACAGGGCTTACGCAAGGTCTCTGACTGATTTAAATTTAAACAGTGTCTTGATGGAAAACGTCTCCGGTTACTTTCGTAACCTCGGTTCCCTGAGAAGCGGGAACGAGACATTGCGGAGACCGCATATGAAACTCCTCCTCTTTTTCACTTTTCCTGAAATCTTATAGGATAACGCCAGTAAAAAAACTGGCCAATTGTCGCAAGAATGCAACCGTATGCAAATACTGACGAATCCAGACAGTATAAATACAGTGCATGTGACGACAATCCTCAGAATCTACGAGAGAACGCCTGCACGGTGATAAGCGGCGAACACGGCGTTCTCCGCAATGTCTCGTTCCCGCTTCTCAGGGAACCGAGGTTACGAAAGTAACCGGAGACGTTCCCTTTCGAGAGCGGTCACTTCGACATTGCGGAGACCGCATATGGAACGGTAGTACAATCCCGCCGTGAGAGCTTGCAAAATCAGCCAGAAAAACTGGGTTAAAACACACAAGCATGGGAAGCATACTATTTTAACCATTCACGAGGTCGCTAAGCGTCAACAGCTGATTGGCTTAAATCGGCCAATAAACTGCTAAATCACTGAACCGGCCAATGAACTGCTATATCGGGCTCCTGCCAAATTTGCATATCCAAACCCAACCAATGCAGCGGGCTGCGCTGAAACAGGGCAGACACCACAACAGTAAGAGCCAGCACGGTATCCCGGGCGGATATAACAGAGATATAAAAGTACACCAAGCACAGCATAAACAGCAACGCGGCAACCACTGTGTAGCATAAGCGACTATAAAGTAGAAGATAAAGAGTCATCAGCACTCACCGAGAGGACTTGAGACGACAAAGAGGACACGTCCAATCTGTAGAACCTGGCGAAAGTGTTCTGCGAAGACCAGCCAGCCGCACAGCATATGTCCTGAATAGATGTGCCCCTAGACCAAGCCCACGAAGAGGCGATAGCCCTAGTCGAATGAGCTCTGATACCGAATGGGCAGTTCTGTCCCTGACTCTCATACGCTAAGGTAATAGCGTCCACCACCCAGTGAGAGAGCCTCTGCTTTGATACAGCCCGACCTTTAGTTCCCCCACCATAGCAGACGAAGAGCTGTTCAGACTGCCGAAAACCGGCCGTGCGATCAATGTAAGCCCGCAAAACCCTTACCGGGCAGACCGCTCTCGGAGCGTTTGCATTCTGCGAGTCTGACGACTCGGAAAACAAAGCGGGCAAAGAAATGACCTGTGCTCTAAATGGGGTAGACATAGACTTTGGCACATAACCCGATTTCGGCCGGAGAGTGACATTGCAGTCGCCGGTTCCAAAACGAATGAAATCAGCGCCGACTGAGAGCGCTTGTAAATCCCCTATGCGCTTAGCCGAAGCAAGGGCAAGAAGGAGAACGGTTTTTAGAGTGAGCTCTCTTAGGGAAGCCGCGTCCAGAGGCTCGAATGGGGGAAAGGAGAGAGCCTTCAACACCAGCGCTAAGTCCCAAGGCGGCACCGAAGGGGATCGCGGTGGAAAAAGTCTCCTCGCTCCTCTGAGGAATCTGACTACCAGCATGTGCCTTCCAATGGATTGCCCATCAACCGGGGAACGAAACGAGGCGATAGCAGCCACATAAACCTTCAGTGTTGACGGGAGTCCGCCGCTGTCCAGCCTGTGCTGCAGGAAGCATAAAATATCAGACACGGGGCAGGACATCGGGTCGATATTGTTACTACTGCACCATTTAACAAACACCCCCCATTTGAGAGCGTATAAACGCCTGGTGGAAGGCGCTCGACACTCCGAAATAGTGTCAAGTACACGCTGAGGAAGTGCATTTAAAACCCCCGAAGAGGCCAGGCATGAAGACTCCACAGCTGCGGGCTGGGGTGAAATATCGTGCCGTTCGCTTGGGACAACAGGTCTCTCCTGAGGGGAATCCGCCACGGCGGTGCCGTTAACAATTCGCTTAGGTCCGGAAACCACGGTTGATTCGGCCAAAACGGAGGGACGAGGATCACCGTCGCCGTCTCCTCTCTGATTTTGCACAGCACCAGGGGCAAAATCTTCACCGGAGGAAACGCGTAAAGCCGAACGTTCGGCCATCGCACCGTCAGAGCGTCGCTCCCCATGGGGGAATGGGTCAGCGAGAAATACAGCGGGCAGTGCGCGTTCTCGCTCGTCGCGAATAAATCCACTTCCGCCGTCCCAAAGCGCTCCCAAATTGACCGCACTGAGTCTGGATGAAGCCTCCATTCTCCGTGCGGAAGACCCTCCCTCGAAAGCATGTCCGCTCCGCAGTTCAGACGACCGGGGATATGCGCTGCCCTGACAGAGAGTAGATGCCGATCTGCCCACAGTAGGAGACTCGCAGCCTGTTTGAAAAGAGTTCCTGAGCGGACTCCTCCCTGGCGATTTATGTACGAAACCACGGACATGTTGTCGGTGCGAATCAGGACATGTTTCTTCTCCAGTCTCGACTGGAAAGTATGGAGAGCTAGAGACACCGCCATCAGCTCCAAGCAATTTATATGCCATTTTCTCTGTGACTGTGTCCAAAGGCCGGATGCCGGCATGCCCTCGCACACTGCACCCCATCCCGAGGACGACGCATCCGTCGTAACGACTATGCGTCTCGTAACCAGCCCCAGGGGAACTCCCCGACTGAACATGCTTGGGTCGCGCCATGGGCTCAGGGCACTGAGGCAACTGAGTGTAACCGGGACTCGCACTCGACCCGAGGACCATGCTTTCCATGGAACACGAGCCTTCAGCCAAAACTGTAGCGGTCGCATGTGCAGAAGACCCAGGTGGCAGACCGCCGAGGCTGACGCCATGAGACCCAAAAGCCTCTGAAACTCCCTCAGTGGAACAGACCGACCCGGCCTGAGCAGATGTAGAGCTGAAGAGATGGACTCCGTCCGCTCTTGAGAGAGGCGGCCGCGCATCTCCACTGAGTCGAAACATACCCCCAGATACGTTATTGACTGACTCGGAGTGAGCTTGCTTTTCTGCATGTTCACGCGTAGCCCCAGGGATGTCAAGTGACGAAGCAGCATTTGCGTATGACCGGATAGCGCCTCCCGTGAGTGGGCTAAAATTAACCAGTCGTCCAGATAATTCAGAATGCGCATACCGCTCGCTCTGAGAGGGGAAAGCGCCGCGTCCACGCACTTCGAGAATGTGCGCGGTGCTAATGCCAGTCCGAACGGGAGTACGGCAAATTGGTACGCTGAACCCGCGAAAGCGAATCGCAGAAACTTTCGGTGGCGCTTGGCTATCTGAACATGAAAGTACGCATCCTTCAGATCCACGGATGCAAACTAGTCCCCGGGACGCACTTGTGCCAGGATCTGTTTTAGAGTTGTCATTCTGAACGCTCGCTTGTGAAGGGCTCGGTTGACGGGTCTCAAGTCCAGAATCGGACGCAGACCACCATCTCTCTTGGGCACTACAAAGTACCGGCTGTAAAACCCGCTTTCTCGCTCGTTCGGAGGGACACGCTCGATCGCTCCTTTCGCGAGCAGGCTGCCGATTTCCTGCCTCAACACAGGCGCATTTTGCGCTGACGTAAGCGACGGAACCACACCGCTGAAGCGGGGAGGTCTTCGTCTGAACTGCAGGGTGTACCCGTGTTCTATCACATTTAGTAGCCAATGAGAAATGTCCGGAATGGCCTTCCACGCGTCCAGAAACAGACATAATGGCCGAATCTCTTCGGGCGTTACCGTCAGCGGACCGTTTAGGGAAGCACGCTGGTGCAGCGAGGCTAATTGCACTGGTAGGGAAATAGCCCGTGCGTGAGACTCCAGCCGTCTCTCGCCCACGGGAAAGACCGTGGACGAGGGAAGGCTGGTTATAGTCGGGATTAACTGCGGCTTCGCGCTGCACCGTGGCAGGGCAAGGAACGCAGCATTGGTCGTGTGAGGGGAAAGAGCTCTTTTTGTGAACAGGTATGTGTTTTTATTGCATTTACACAGACATTTACAACATTGCAATGTTCGCCCGCAACCGCGGGGGAAAACTGATGCAAACAGCGGCGTTTGGGGGCCACCGGAACGCTCACAAACTCTCTCCTCCTCTTTATAGGTCCGTCAGGATGACGGCTTGGCAGACGATGACGCTCCGCCGTCGTGGCGCGGCGGTCCTCTCTGCGGTCCTCCCTTCGGCCCGTACCTCTTCTTAGGCGGGCCCGACCATTGTTTAGGCCGTGCATCCGGCTCACGACCTCGAGAAGCCTGGGCGGAAGCAGCGTGCTGTTTGGTAGGCCTCTGCGCGGAGTGCGACGCGGATGAAGAACGGGCTCTAGGAGACGGTTGATAAGAGCGTCGCGGGAGCACGTGACTCATGGCCTTGGCGCGCTTTTGCGTCTCCCCGAAGCGCTCCACCACCGACTCCACGACGTCACCAAAGAGGCCGGAGGGAGTGATCGGGGCGTTGAGGAGAGACTTACGGTCAGCGTCTTTCAGGTCCGCCAACGTAAGCCAGAGATGACGGTGTAGGACGACCATGAACCCCATGGATCGGCCGATAGCTTGTGCGGTCCGCTTCGTTGCCATCAGAGCGAAGTCGGTCGCTGCCCTCAGATCCCTCGTGGCGTCCGCCTCCAGGCTGCCGCTATCCAGCGACTGAAGGATCTTAGCCTGGAACACCTGCAGCACCGCCATTGGCGGATGCGTAAGCCTTACCGGCGAGATGAGCGGTAAACCTGCACGGCTTCGACGGCAGGCCTGGGTCCGAGCCCAGCGAGGTGGTAGAAGGGCACAAATGAGCGGCGAGGGTCTCCTCGACGGGTGGCATGCGCACGTAACCGTGGGCCTCCGCTCCGACCACGTGGGCGAACATGGATTGCGTAGCGGCGTGAACGCGCGCCGACTGAGGAGCAGACCACGATTTCACCACGTGCTCGTGGACATCTGGAAAGAATGGCGCACTCCTCTTTGATGTGGCCTGACGGCGGCCCGCCTGAAGGTACCACGAGTCGAGCTTACTTTTTGCCGGCTCCTCAGGTGAACTCCAGGTGATGTCGAGCTCGCTGACGGCCTTCTCGAGGACCCTCATGAACTCCTCGTGGAGGTCCGGGGTGCTCTCTAGGTCGGGGCGATCCCGCTCCGACCCTGCCCAGTCCTTGTCTGAAGCCGAGATGGACATGGAGTCGTCGTCCTCCTCAGCGCCGAAGGAAACGGCGCCCAAGACGGAAGGCGGGGGACGAAGACTCTCGTCGGCGTAGAGGACTGGGGAATGGGGTGACGGCAGAGGACAGCGGCCCGGAGCCGTGTCGTCGCCGCTCCCCCTTGGAGCGGGTAGACTCACCAGCGACTCGTTGGTGGCAGTGAGCCTTGACCCTATATTTCCACGAGCGATGTTCCTGCGAGTTCTCAAGACACGCGCCGGCAGGTCCGCACAGTGCGCGCAATCGGACTCGCAGAATGCAGCCTCCGCATGAGCCAGGCCCAGGCAGGCAATGCAGTGCTCGTGCGTATCCTGCGGGTCAATGGGACCCGCGCAAAGACGACAGTATGAAGCCATCGGATGCGGTGAAAAATATCCAGTTGCGTCTTCAACGATGGCAGCGTGAAAAAGAAGATTCTGAGGATTGTCGTCACATGCACTGTATTTATACTGTCTGGATTCGTCAGTATTTGCATACGGTTGCATTCTTGCGACAATTGGCCAGTTTTTTTACTGGCGTTATCCTATAAGATTTCAGGAAAAGTGAAAAAGAGGAGGAGTTTCATATGCGGTCTCCGCAATGTCGAAGTGACCGCTCTCGAAAGGGAACAACTTGCTTTGGCATAATTTAAAATATAATCCCAAGATGCACACCAGTGATGTGTCATTGTAAAGAATGTCTTTAAAAACAACTTGAGTATCCTAATTTAACTAAGGCCTAGTCCTAGTATAAAATAATAATAATGAACACTAGGGGTCTCTCAGTCGGAAAAGGGTGGCTTGCTCACTTCAGGTGGGTGGAGAGTTCCTGCCTCAAGTGGAGGAGTTCAAGTATCTGGGGGTCTTGTTCACGAGTGAGGGAAGGATGGAACGGGAGATTGACAGACGGATCGGTGCAGCTTCTGCAGTAATGCGGTCGCTGTACCGGTCTGTCGTGGTGAAGAAGGAGCTGAGCCGCAAGGCGAAGCTCTCGATTTATCGGTCAATCTACGTTCCTACTCTCACCTATGGTCATGAGCTGTGAGTCATGACCGAAAGGACAAGATCCCAGATACAGGCGGTGGCTGCAGGCTGGCTGGGCTGTCCCTTAGAGATAGGGTGAGAAGCTCGGTCACTCGGGAGGAGCTCAGAGTAGATCCGCTGCTCCTCCACATCGAGAGGGGCCAGCTGAGGTGGCTCGGGCATCTTTTCCGGATGCCCCCTGGACGCCTTCCCGGGAAGGTGTTCCGTGCATGTCCCACCGGGAGAGACCCCGGGGCAGACCTAGGACACGCTGGAGGGACTATGTCTCCCGGCTGGCCTGGGAACGCCTCGGTGTCCCCCCGGAAGAGCTGGAGGAAGTGTCTAGGGAGAGGGAAGTCTGGGCATCCCTGCTTAGATTGCTGCCCCGCGACCCGGCCCCGGATAAGCGGAAGAAAATGGATGGATGGATGGATGGACTAGAGGTCTCTCTCACACAATTGTGTAATGAACTGACACACACTGTCACTGAAGGACTCACATCATGAAGAATTAAATATCATGTGATGCTTTGACACACAATATGTCTTTTTAGGTACTTACATAGTAATATAACACATACAGTAAACTCAAAGGAGTTCAGAGTTATAACATGTTCCCAGTTTGGATGTATTTGATGTATTGATTAACTGTAATGGAATATGGTGGATGTGTACGAGGCCGAAAGTATCTATTCTGGTAATAACTTGGAATAAGCATTTCATAATAAGCCCCTTGAAGCAGTGTGTTACAGTAAAGATTATGACAGTAAAGGGGGTTTTGCTGACTCCACTTCACATTGTGCCACAACGCCCTTAGCTGTTACAAAATACACTGTAACCCACTGGGGGTTATTACTTTAACAAATGTCTAACAGAAACATTCAAACCAATATGTGTGATTGTGTGTTTGTGCGTGTGTGCCTGTGGACTACAATCCAGAGTCTCTTTAGTTAGCTGATGCCTTTAAGATCAACACGTTTTTCAAAAGTGTAGCATTTTGGCTTCTTCGACGGGGAGAACTGATTATTCCAGCAAAGGAAAATAAACGCTCTACTGGAGTTGAGGACTTAATGTAGGCTACTAACACGAAGACCAAAACTTAATATAAACTCTTAAAAAAGAAAGCAATTTATGCAGTAAATGAATGGAGATCTTGACCATCTTCCTCCAATTTTCTGTTCTCTCAACTACAAGTCCTGGCAAACTACCGAGAAGGTACCAATCAGAAGCCTCATTTTTATGATGTCATCACGTAGACTTCTTGCAAAGTATTTTGCAGTATTTAAAAATTCAAACACTGAAGTATTTTAATTCAAAATATGAATCAATTGTCATCCACCCAATCAAATACACTTCATGCTTTATTGTGGCTCAGTGGTTAGAACCTGGCATCAGCAACCCCAAGGTCATGGGTTCGATCCCAGGATACTGCACATATAGTCCGAAACAAAATGTATATTGTAATGTAAGTCGCTTCGGATAAAAGCATCTGTCAAATGCATACATGTTAATGGCCAAAATACCCATGTCTGTTGATCAAAAGGTGGTGAAAACATCAAATCAGAACTCAGGAAGTGCGTTTGTCAGATGTTAATGGGCAGAAGCTAAAGTGAAAGGTTATACCTGACGTTTTTGTTGTAACTGTATAGTACTTTATACATGTTTTCTTTCAGAATATCTTTTTATTGTACAGTTTCTTTGTTTTCATATGTTTTACCAAACTGTTTTTGTCTTTAAATATAACAATTCAGCTTCTGATAAAAACTAAATTATGGCGGTTTTTTAATACGTTCTGTGTTGTCTTATTATGCTTTAAATTATATTTTGGCTTGAGACGTTTAGACGTATTGTGCCGATCATTTGATACAGTCCTTTAAGTGGATGGACTTGATGCATTATAACATAAAGTATTGTTTTGTTACATCGAGGGAAGGGATGAGGAGAAGAGAATTGAAATGCATCAAAAAGATTTATTGATATAAGCTAACAAAGATAACTCAACCTGATCTAGACCAGAAAGAACACGGAAACTAACAAAAGACAACTGGAGCACATGGGTATACAAGTGCAAATGAACAACAGGGGTGAAATAATCACTAATGGAAACTAAAAAGGAAACCAAGACAAACAGGAATTAAACACAGAGATTAGAACAGAAAGCACAGCTCAACACTAACAAATAAACATAGAACCAAGATCATGACAGGTTTAGAATAAACATACTTTTCAGGAAAGGTAAAGGTTTGGCCTCTGGAGACTAGAATGTGTAAAAACATTTGATCAAACAACTGCAATGATTTATCTCTTTCTTTCAAGCTCTGGATGACTTGGTCGTGACATGGGTCAGTTGTGACACTTACAATAAGGATCTAGTTACAAATGAGCTGATTCGCTTCACACATGCTCAGTTTAGTCATTATTTCACATGTGAGAAAGTAAAGACCTGTGGCAGACACAGCAGATGTAAGAGGGGAAAAAGTATTTTTTACTCAATTCAACTTGTTTTTGTCATGGCAATGCTTGATTTGTAGTTAAACTACTCAAAGTTAAATGATGTTTATTTTGTGTCTCTGTAGATTTATTACAGCTTTAAGATGAGCTCATTCACAAGACTCTGGGTCAGTTGTAACAAAACTCAACACACAAACACAAACAATGTCACACACATGAATGTTAGCTATTCAGTTTTATAAGGAGGATGCTAATGTAACATATCCACACAAATTAAGTTCAATTGTTGAAGCTCATAAACATGTTTACATTTTATTCATCTTTGTAACACACTAGTTATATTGAAAAGTCAGTGTTGAATAAAAAGCTTTACTATTCATTTTTTAGTCATAATCCTTATTACATTATGTTACATATCAACCCAGACTATAGGGTGAATTGTAACATTTCACTCCTCGTGTTTGAACCTAAAGCATGCTTTCTCTCTATTTGTGACAGATGTACCTTCATAGCAGACACTTGTAACTACTTCAATTTGCATTTTGAAACCCATCCATCCATCCATTTTCTTCTGCTTATCCTGGGCCTGGTCACAGGGGCAGCAGTCTAAGCAGGGATGCCCAGACTTCCCTCTCCCTAGACACTTCCTCAAGCTCTTCCAGGGGGACACCGAGGCGTTCCCAGGCCAGCCGGGAGACATAGTCCCTCCAGCGTGTCCTAGGTCTTCCCCGGGGTCTCCTCCCGGTGGGACATGCAAGGAACACCTTTCCGGGAAGGCGTCCAGGGGGCATCCGGGAAAAAAAAGCCCGAGCCACCTCAGCTGTCCCCTCTCGATGTGGTGGAGTAGCAGATCTACTCTGAGCTCCTCCCGAGTGACCGAGCTTCTCACCCTACCCCTATGCACATAGGTGAGAGTAGGAACATAGATTGACCGATAAATCAAGAGGTTAGCCTTGCGGCTCAGCTCCTTCTTCACCACGACAGACCGGTACAGCGACCGCATTACTGCAGAAGCTGCACCGATCCGTCTGTCAATCTCCCGTTCCATCCTTCCCTCACTCGTGAACAAGACCCCCAGATACTTGAGTTCCTCCACTTGAGGCAGGAACTCTTCACCCACCTGAAGTGAGCAAGCCACCCTTTTCCGACTGAGAACCATGGCCTCAGATTTGGAGGTGCTGATTCTCATCCCAGCCGCTTCACACTCGGCTGCAAACCGTCCCAGTGCATTGGCTTAGAAAACCTCAGGGATGCAGAGAGAAATGTAAAATATTGACTACGGTAAACTGGTGTATTCTGTAGTATTTTACAGTGATTAATTATGATTTGTATAATATTATGCTTTAGTATTTTTGTATATAGCCTGGAATAGTCTTCTGTAGTTAAGTAAATTGATTAATAGTGATTTGGGAAAAGGCCAAATTTCAGATTCTGACACAGATCAACATTATTGTAAGAACAGTACCAAATACATATTTAAATTGTAGTGACAGTGATCATTTTATACACAATTGTGGATATTTGTGTTTCGGTTGTTTTTGATTGACGTTTCAACTCCTACCAGTTTACTACATAGGAATTGGCTTTAAGACTAGTTAAGTTCACTTCGGTCTACCAAAATCTAAAGAGTGCCTGCCCGAAGGTCTCCAAGAGATTTGCGAGCTGTATTCAAAGAGTATTGTTTACATCAGATCCCAGTGAGCAAAATGCAAATGTTTTATTTAGCTGTAATGTGTGCTGCTGATGTACATGGTTCATTTTTTTACAGCTTTTTACTGAAAGGGCAGCGAAAGTTAATGTTTTAGTAGAGAGGGGTGGGGCTAGCTTTGGCCACGCCTTCATACAGAACACATAAAGACAGAAGCATCCTTGAGTGATGTCATTGAGGTGTGTTGTGCTGAAGTTGATGATCTGCTTTGCTGTACAGTAAGACTACACATCAGAGATGATCATTTACAGCACAACATTTTCATTTAAACAGAAAACATTGTCACATCAACCCTTCTGAAGTCAACACCAGGGACATCCATACGTATCTCTGTTTATCCCTTCTGATTGTAATGGGTAAGTTCTGTTTTTCTTCTTTCAATTGTTAATAATAATCTTTACATCTTTCTGTCAATGGATTACAACTCACAAGTTTTAATGTTTTGTCTCAAATATTTTTTAAAATATGTGTATGTTTTACATACAAATGTAGTGTTGTTGATAGACCACAGAAAATAGACACTTCACAAGCACCCAATATTCAGTGTTGAGACACTTCAGAGAATAGTTCATTATTATATTTAAAGGTTTAAAAAAGAATAAAACCATTTGATCCCTTTGAGTACTGTACTCTGTCTTAAAAACTCTGGTTTGTAATCAAAATGTTTAAAGAACAACATAAACATGTTTGTGTATCATCTAATAAAGTGTAGGGCAATGAGTTACATTTTTCTGTGTGCGTGGCTGCGTTTCTCATATTGTGGAAAAATAATGGCTGCGATGAAAAATCACATAGAAAGTATAGTTTGCAGTCTCGTGGTTTCTTTGATGAAGGTCAGGAAGTGAAGAATCAAAATGGGTGACATGTAAGAAAAGTTTAGGAACTGTTGATAAAGATAGGTAGTATATATACAGGTTAAGACTAGACTCTGTCATTTCAACAACGGTCAAAATGAGTATTCCAGTAAGTGCAGATATTTGTTTCATTTCACTGGTTATGGTATTTGCTATAATTGTGTTTAGTTTTTTGTTTGTTATAATCGATAAACTGTTTCTGTTTGATTTATATTCAATGCAGTTTTGTTGTCAGATTAATCATACAGGAGAATAAACAGCTAAACAGCACATGAGCCTCAAGAAACAAGATGGATGATGATGCTTCAGATGTTGCTATTATTGGCATTGGATGCCATTTCCCAGGAGGTACGTTCTTAAAATAATTTAATAATTGTCTAATAGTTGTATAAATTACAGATTTAATTCAATTAATACGTTATTAAAAGGATTATAGGCATCTGAAGTTGTATAATTTGACATTTGAAAATTTCATATTTTTCAGGTGAGGGACTTGAAAACTTCTGGAGGGTCCTTCTTAATGGAAAGAACTGTGCCGTACAAATACCAAATGACAGATTTGACCTCAGTCAATGGTACGATTCAGATGACAGTAAGCCGGGAAAAACGTACACAGCAAAAGCAGCACTTATTGATGGGTATGACTTATTTCCTTAAGATTTTGTGGTTAAATTAATACATTAAATATAGCTATAAAATGTGACAATATAAAGCGATTTGTGATTTCTGTCAGCTGTAAATTTGATAAAAGTTTTGATGTGTTTTCATGGAAATATTGGACAAAGGTTGTTTAAACAGCATGAAAGTAAATGTCACACAGAAACTGGAGTAGGCTGAATGAATTTAACATAAAAATTGAACTCAGGAACAAACAGGGTAATCCAAAACGTGTTAGGGTGAAACCAATAAATCTAAAACATCCAGGAGACGATCAGAGAACAGCAAAAACGTCCACGGAACAAAACAGGATAATCCAACGGGTAACAAAACTTCCACAGAAACATTCATACGTAGGTACATACATTACATTAATATCAGACAAAGAACCAAGGGCAAGTGACAATACATAGTGTCTGGGTTATTGGATGCAGGAGCAAAAGTCAATGAGAGACTCCCGAGAGAAAAAGGACATCTGGGGCAAAAACTGGGAAAACAGACTAAGGGAACCGACGGAGTGTTACAAGTACATTCATTTGCATACTGAACGACCAAGAACACAATATGCAAATAAAAATTAAGAGGAATTAAGAGGAATAACTCACAAGTATATATATATAAATTAACACAAAAAAATATTTGCAGTAATCGTTTTGTTCAGCAGTCCGTAGGATTGGCCTCATCGTCGCCATCTCAGTTTGTAATCGCTACTGTAGGTGATGTGCGGAGGTAATTATTTACGCGAGTTGTGATTCGGCACTGCTCAGATGTGCGGATGAGTCTGATGTTCTGAGTGGCCTGTGACAGTGCCAAGGTGAGAATCTTCACTGTACACCAGTAGCGCATAATAAACACACATAGCATGGCAGATGATATAACACAAAACTAATAAGAACATAAACAGACACAAACAGCGCAAATGGAGGCTGTGTTGAAGTGAGGTCCTGGTAATTATTTTGTATTTGTATTTCTCATGGAAACTCCCGTGAAGTGAACAGGTGTTGTGCCGAAAAATGCACCCCTGCCAGATTAAGCACCCCCTTCAAACACACGCTGTCTGATTGGCTAATTCTAACCACTCCCCTCCCCTAACACCCAATCCTCACCCTAACCATTGTGGGGATGAGGGGGTGCATAATCTGGCAGGGGTGCATTTTTCAGCATAACACCTGTTAGAAGATCCCCGAACACGGGTCTCAAATGCTGACAGGCACGGTCATAAATCATTATACACCATACAACTATATAAACTATATGCAAAGCCTTGCCATCATATCAGGGATATAAATCCGTAAATCCGTGCTAATTCGTGCCACATGAAATACAGATGTGGGGAGGTAAAGTAATTTCAAAATCACAAGAGAACCCCAGATAATACTTATCCCCTTCTAATAGGTCTTAAATACATTAATCATAATGAACATAACAAGGAGAGAAAGAACAAGCGACGAAACAGTTCCCGTCTGTATTAACACAACAAGTGCGCAACGGTTTTGTGTCTATTCAAATATTGAAAGTTATTTCCTGTTCAGAAGAAATAAAGCGATGTCTGGATCCGTTTACAATCCTTTCAGATCACGGAGTTCCCGTCACCTTTGAAATGCCTTGCCCATATTAATTCTGGTTTTCGCACAAGTCTAAACACATTCCCTGTTTCTTTGTAAACTGTCATTTCGTTCTTTCTTCTTTTCTCAAATGATGAATCCAAACAATAACATCATTCATTCAGGAAAGTTTAAAGAAATAAAATGGTCTTGCTAGTAGGATGTCGTAGAAATACAATAACATCATTCATTCAGTAAAGTTTACAGAAATAAAATGCTCTTGCTAGTAGGATGCCTGATTGGGAAATGTTAAATATACTTCTTAAACTGGCCTTAAAAGTTAATATAAAACGTCCAAACGGGGCCTCACAATTCTCTCCCGACTTAAATGTAATTCTCTGCGAATTAATTCAGCTTCCTCATCTATGGGTGCCTGAATAAACGAACCTGCCATTTTAAGTTCTGTGTGACTTAATTGAGCGCGATTAGGAACACGAATCAATAAACAAATGACGTATGCAATTTCAACACCGCTCGCGCTTCGAAAAGGGGGCGGAGATTGTAACAAACCCTGGGTTTGCGGAATAAAACCTGCTCCCGACCAGGTTAGGTTCACGGAGTATGTTACTCTGGTTACTCACTCGGAGTATAAGATACCTCGATTTCTGAAATGGGCTTGACTTACTCCGCGGTCGCGGGTTTGACATACCTCGCGTTCTGAAACCAAAAACCCTGAGTATTCCATTTTCTGGGGTTGACTTACTCTGAGTTTGCACTTACCCTGCTTTCTGAAACGGGCCCCAGGAGTGGTCAATGCCAAAACAATAAACAAAACAGCCACCTACCAAAACGACTTAACAAATAAAAGCAACAAAAGACAATCAATTAACCCAACTTTGTAAGCTTAAAACAGAGGGAAAAAAGAACACAGGCAAATAAAGATGGCGACACACTCCCTACTTCCCTTAAATTAAGAACAATGACAAATCATCAAAATTAACGAAAACACCAAGTAACAGACTTTCAAAGATTCTCAAACTAACATCTTAGATAATAACTAAAAAGATAACAGAATCAGAATTCAAAGGTCCAACATAAACAAACTCGGGGAAACCCCAACAAGAACCCAAATGGCCCAAAATGGACCACTATAGTGTTAAAGCAGCCCTTAAAAACAAAGCCAGGAACGGAACAGTCCAATCAGGAACTCCATTCAATTTGGGTCAGACCGCCACCTAGAGGGAGACAGACTTGGAGAGAGAGAACAAGAAAAAAAACACTGAATACATAACAGCATAGACTAAAGACACCATAGGGATCTTCGGGAGAGTCGACCCGAGTCCAGCGAGGGTATTGACAGAGTTTTAAACATCGTTCTTTAGTGTACTTAATCAATAATTGGTTTTAGCTCATTTTTACTCAAAAGAACTTGCGGACTGCCGCTTTAATGAATTAAAGACATGAATAGGACTATGTAAATATATACATTACAATTTAAATACAGGATGCTACAAAATATTCCATGAAATGCTCATGCTATAGTACGTTTTTTAATTAAGATTGTTTCAAATGTATAAAATATCTACATATTTTAAACCTGTTTATCCTTATTTAGTTTAAATGAATTTGACTACAAGTTCTTTGGCATCACTGAAGCTGAATCATCCTGCATGGACCCTCAGCATAAACTTTTGCTACAGTGCACATACAGAGCCCTCGAGGATGCTGGGATACCAATGGAAAAGGCCAGTGGAACAAGTACAGGAGTGTTTTTGGGTAATCTAACTGTATAATTACCTCCTCACTGCGAAGTTGTGTTTTATTGTATAGAATTTAGAACGATTATTGTAACTAATGATGGTCTTATCCAAAAACATCTAGTTGAACATGAACTTTCTTATTTCAGGTCTAATGAACAGAGACTTTGAGTTGGGCAATGTGAAGATTAGTCCAAAGATCATAAACCACTCTTCTTCTACTGGTTCAGCAATGAGCATAGCTGCCAACCGCATCTCCTACACGTTTAACTTCACTGGTCCTTCACTGTCGATTGACTGTGCCTGCTCCTCATCACTTGTTGCCCTTCACTTTGCTTGTCAGGCCATAAAACAAGGTAGTCTTCAATGCAATCTACAAGAAAATTTAGATTTTTGTATTGTTACAATTTTCAATTTCTGTGACTTGTTAGCAATCAGATAATTGGTTGTTTTTCCTCAATTATATGGTGATTAATTGGTTTCTATAGAAGGATGCCTGAGGAACTTTAAAAATCAAGCATTAAAAGTATTATTCTTCTTATCAAAGTGGGCTCATCAAATGCCTTCCACATCACTTTGAAGATGCTAAAGTTATCCCTACGCGTCACTTTTTAACGGCCAAGGTTTCCCCCGAAAATGGTACCCATAGACGCACTGGTTCCAATCATTTAGCGTTAAATAAAGACACATTTAATTCTTTGCATTTGTACATGTAGAAATTATTTTATGTGACCCTGGACAACAAAATTAGTCTAATGGGTATTTTTTCGAAATCAGTCTGACCGCTCAGGGTTGTGTTTCCCAAAAGTATCGTTAGGCTTAAGAACGTAACGTAAGTTCTGTCGTTCCAGCATAGTTCACTGATTCAAGTGTTACCCGAAACAATCTTTCCAATTGAGAATCGCAAGCAGCATCTTCAAGTTGCATGGTTGGAACTACAGGTCAAGAGCTGTGTTTAGAAGCATAGTTCCTGTAGATTTACATGCATCGTACCTTGGAGCAAATTAAGCAAGCAAAATGCAGTGTATTCTATATCCATCATTCCAAATATATTCAAATTTAATTTGACATCTTATAGTTTGATAAGAAGCTACAAGCTCTTAGTTTTAATTCAGATACATGCTCTAGGACCCTGGGAAATCCCTGGTCAGGGTGACGTTTAGGAGGAAACTTATGAATGAATGAAATATTGTGAAATAAAACAATAAAGACAACAAAAGTCGCCGTAAATGCAATGTATTTTATTGACAGTAATAATTTGACATTAGTTCGATATGAACGTATTAATTAGTAGATGTATTTACACCACCTGTTTGAAGACATCTACTAGATTGCTGAACCAACTTGCTTCAAACGATTGATCTCCGACAGAGTTACTACGGTTTCAGGAAACATTCATACTGTATCTACATCATTAATTAAGACAACGATGCATCGTAATATGGTGGTAAACTATGGAGTTATGTCGTTGTTCAGGATCACATCCCAGATCGAATTGAAGTGACTTTAGTCTTACTTTACGTTCTCGCGCCACATGAGACACTACGTTAAAACGTAAGCACTTCAGACGTCTTTGCAGATACAAGGCTGCTCTGTTGTTGTCTGTTGGCTGGAGGAGACGGGAGCACTGAAGCCGTGCATTCATACACTTCATTAGCATGTTCATTAAACATGGTAATTTTAATAAAAAAATAAATTGTGTTTGACTCTAGACAGAGCTTTTAAGACTAATTAGTTATTTGTTATTTGTTTAAAAACTGAGAATGCAGTTTTATAAGTGAAAGCACTAATGCATCACGTCTTTAATTGATCTTATAAGTGACAGTTAACATGATAAACGCATTAAATGTATGAAAACCAAAAACCTGCTCTCTCTTAGTGAAACGCGTTAAATCTTTACAGCGTGCACATTGTTTTTTTACGAGACAATACCAAAGACTGAGTAAAAAATGGACGTAGTGTCCGTGACGTCAAGCCTATTTGAAAACAAAAGCAGAATCTCAAAAAAAAAAAAAAAAAAAACGAGCAGCAGCGAGCAAAGTTTGTAGGCATGTTTCTGGACATTTTTGTTAGCAATTTTGCTGCATCCACTCACAAAAATAAAGTTTTGATATATTTACGCTATATTATTTATGCAGGTCCTAGCTCCTGCCTGACTAATATCCTTCCTTTTATACTTAAATCCACAGACCCTTTATTTTATGTAATAAATAAGACATTGTTATGAATCCCATTCTAGACCGTTAATGAATTTCAGCATAAAATAAAAAAACACATTTGTACTCATATAATGTTTTGTTGGCTATTCCAACTAATAATCCCGTTCTATTTATGGTCCAGGATTACAAATATTTCATTACTCAGTTCCACGACTGTAAGATCTCAGTGTATCTTTGTTGTGTTGCTATCTATAACTGTGTTAGCAGCCTTGTGTGTAATAACATTCCACCTCCAACCACTAATTATGTAACTTTATTTTGTTGTTGTCTCTATTCCTCTCAATAGGTGACTGTGAAATGGCTATGTGTGGGGGTGTGACCTGCATATTGGAGCCAACAGTCTTTGTGGCTCTCTCCAAGGCAAAGATGATCTCCCCTGAAGGCACCAGTAAACCTTTCAGTACGAAAGCAGATGGCTATGGGAGAGGTGAAGGCTGTGGGGTTGTTCTCCTAAAGCCTCTGAAAAAAGTAAACAAAAATACTGATATAACAAACATGTTTAATAAGAATTATTGACAACTGTATGCAATAGCTATATCTGGTCCATATTTTGACAGGCTCTCCAAGATCATGATCATATCTGGGGCATCATTAGCAAAACAGCAGTAAATCAAGATGGCCACACTGTTAGCCCAATCACCAAACCATCCATGATACAGCAGGAAGAGCTGCTTCGAAAAATCTACTCAACAGACACTGATCTGACTAGTGTCCAGTACATTGAGGCTCATGGGACGGGAACTCCTGTTGGAGATCAAGTAGAGGCAGGTAGTATTTCGAAAGTAATTTCCAAAGCAAGACCTCATGAATCTGGACCACTCATCATTGGTTCTGTTAAAAGCAACATTGGACACACAGAATCTGCAGCAGGTGTAGCCGGACTTATAAAGATTCTTTTGATGATGAAGCATGAAACCTTTGTGCCCTCAGTGTTCTTCTCAGAAGATAATTCCAGCATAGACACTAAATCTCTCAATCTAAAAATCCCCACTACAGCAGAGAAATGGCTGAGTGAAAATGCAGTGAGAACTGCTGGGGTCAATAATTTTGGGTTCGGTGGAACAAATGCACATGCATTAGTCAGACAGTATGTGCAGTCAAAGAAACCAAGAGATCAGATCAGGAAATCACATCAGTTCTTTGTAATATCTGCAGCCTCTGAAAAATCATTAAGAAATATTATGGAAGATACAGCAGAACAGATTAGTGCTGGGAATATAACAGATCTACAATCTTTACTGTTCACAGCTGCTTGTAGAAGAAGTCACTTAAAACACAAATATAGGAAACTATTTCAGACATCATCCTTGACAGACCTTAAAGAGACAATTGCTGATGCGCTAAAAAAAAAGCTTGTACATTCAAAGACAAACTCCATGTTAGTCTTTGTGTTTTGCGGGAATGGTGTAACATATTCTGGTATGTGCAAGCAGCTCCTAAAACAAGAACCTGTTTTTAGAGAAGTAGTCATGAAGATAGAAAGCTTGATGCAGAGCTACACAAGTTTGAACCTGATGGAGAAGTTAGAAAGCAAATCTGATGACTTCACTGATCCAAAAATTGTCCAGCCTCTCCTGTTTGCTATTCAGGTTGCAATATCTTGCGTCCTGAGGCAATGGGGCATAAGTCCTGATGCTGTGCTTGGGCACTCCATTGGAGAGGTCGCTGCAGCTCATTGTTCTGGTTTGTTGTCACTCGAGGATGCAGTCAAAGTCATCCACTATCGCAGTTCTTTGCAAAGCACAGTGACAGGAGGAAAGATGCTGGTTGTCAGTAATATGGCTGTACCTGAAATCTTGAAACACCTTCCATCTTACTCAGGAAGGGTTTGTTTGGCTGCTTACAATAGCCCACAGTCGTGCACCCTTTCAGGCAATGCAGATGACATTGACAGATTGCATAAAAATTTAAGCAACTCAGCCAAAGAAAAAGATCTGTTCCTTCACATTCTGGATGTTCCTGCTGCCTATCACAGCCACATGATGGATCCTATTGTACCCAAAGTGAAAGAGAATATAGGCTCATTACAGAGACACAATCTGCTGACAGAATTGTTCTCAACAGTGACTGGTGAAAGTTTGTGCTCCTCAGATTTTATTACTGGTGAATACTGGGCAAGAAATATCAGGGAACCAGTTGCATTTGAACAAGCAGTAAGATCAGCAGCTAAAAACAAGAGGAATGTGATCTTTGTTGAGATTGGCCCAAGAAGATCTTTGCAGAGGTACATCACAGAGACTCTGGGTAGTGATGTCACTGTCCTTCCCTCAGTACAGCCAGGTAAAGATCATGAGACATTGCTTGCTGTTGTATCCAAATTGTTTGAGCTCGGAGTCAATGTGGACTGGGAAATGTTTTACAAAGGTTTTGAGACTGAACCATTTCATCACCCGCGCTATCAGTTTGATAATGTGAAGAAAGATGTCTTCTCCTCTAAAGTCCAGTTGGCTAGTTCTACCAGCAACCACCCAGTTATTACACCACTGAGTTCAGACAGTTCAGTTTTCAGCTGTGATTTATTATCTGACTCAGTGGCCTTCCTGCAGGACCACAAACATAATGGTGTTGCTATCCTTCCTGGAGCATTTCATGCTGAATTGGGCCTAGCAGCTTTCATGATGTATGCAAAACCGAAGGTCCCACTCAGTTCTCTGCAGCTCAGCGTCACATTTCACAGTCCATGTGTTCTCACTCAGAATGCCCCAGACGTGAAAGTGATTCTTGATTCGTCAGGCAACTTAGGACAGAACACATGCAACTTTCGAGTACAATCCACTTCTGCAATCTATGCATCGGGCACAGTACAGGCAAAACCAGACAGAATACCTGAAGAGCAGTTCATTTCTCTTGACAACATCATTAAAAGATGCTCAATAATTCTGAAGAGTGAAGAGCTCTACAACCATCTTAAAGATAAAGGATTTGAGTACAGCTCAGTTCTCAGAAATAAGGCAGAAATTTGCTGTGGGGAGGAATTTAGAGAGTGTTTGTCGGTTTTGAAGATTCCAAAAACATTACTGTCCCAGCTACATGACTATTACCTTCACCCTGTTGTCTTGGACTACTTGATCCAACTTACTATTGGAACTAAAATACAAAGGCTTTCACCGAGACCTCAGTTTCCTGCAAAAATAGGTAGCTTGACTGTATTTGAACCATTGCAAGAGGAGATGGTTATATATTTGAGGGAAACACATAGAGGGGATGATGATTTTGACGTTTGTGGCTGCTTTACCAACAAACAAGGCAAGGTTTTGGTTGAGCTCAGCCATGTGCAGATCAAAATGCTGGGAAGTCGTTCTCATGTAGTTGATGAATACTTCTACCACAACAGCTTCAGCATCACGGCTGAAGATTCCACATTGAATACATCAATCAAGGCACTGGTCTTTTCTGATGAAACAGGGATTTCTAAAGGTTTGCAAAAGTACCTACACCCAGCATCTAAATATATAAGTTCCTCAAATAGCAATACAGTGTTGGAATGTGGACCTGAATTACTTTGGTCGAAGCTGAACATTTCAAATGTGTGGAAAAACTTCCAGGAAATTTTGTTCATGTGGGGTCATGCAGACCTTACATCTCTCAAATCAGAAAATGTATTGGACAACATGGCAGGTTGTTGTGAAATTTTCAGAAAGATTGTTGGATATCTCAAGGCTAATCATTTCACCGGTGCTATCAGAGTTATAACCTATAGGTCCTCTGAGAGTTTAGTGGATTACATAAGTCCTGGGTTTGTAATGTTGGGTATGACAAGAGCATGTGCAGCTGAGCTGTCAGAACTCTCCTTTCAGCTGATTGACTTGGGATCTGTTTCCTCTGAAGATATCAAAGCATTGGCTCACGTCCTTAGATCATACCCCTGCAGCAAATATCCAGAGCTGATAGTGAAAGAAGGCACAATTCTCAAACCTGAAATCATCCACACACCATTGCCAAACATGAATATCACACCAAAAAGTGTCCACATGTTGGATGATGAAGCCTTCACCTTGCAAACATCTGATCCATATGAAATAATAAATATATCAGCTACACAAGGGGACAATTCGGTTGAACCAATTAAGCGACAAAACATTGAGGTTCAACTCAGTAAAATGTGTGTGCATTCATCAGACTACTTTCCTGTCAGCACCTCTGAATTCACTTACGGTCAGACAATTTATTGGAGCAAGCACGCAACTCAAAACCACAAACTTTTAGCCCTTGATTTCAGTGGGATTGTCACAGCTGTGGGTAAGGATGTTAAGAAAATAAAAGTTGGGGACCATATTGTGTGTTGTTATCCTGTGGCTGCCACCTCCAAAGTCATTCTCCCAGCATCTGTTTGCTACAAAACAAAAAGACTTTCATTCATGACGGACAACCCTTGTGTCTCCTTTTTGGTCCTGGCCTGGGAGATTCTGCATAAAAATTTACCAAAGGCCAAACATCATAGGAAATTAGGCATTTTCTCGAGTGTTCTTGACTCATCTTTGATGAAGGTTTTAACTACCTCTGCAAACAAATCAGGTTGGATCATCAGAGTGAGCACACGGGAGGATCATATTGCTTGTGATTTTAGCGAGGTTGAAGGAGCTGTTCTTCTTCCTCCATATAATGAAAGGATAATTGAAACAGTTACCAAACATACAGTCATCAAAGATGTTGTTCTTGTCTGTGACAACCAGCCGGACATTCCAGTAGATCCAAAAACATTTAGATGTACCAATACTGAAGTTCACATCCATTTCCTCTTCATGTCTCAAATAATGCAGAAATGGTCTCTGCATATAAATATGCCAAAAGTCTACCGCTGGCTGAAATCCATGCATTTGGACAGAAAGTCTTTGGCTTTCAACACAACAACCTTTCAAAGAGGGAATTCTCAAGACATTGATCCCCTCTCTGTAAAACAATCTGATTCATACTTCACAAGTCAAGTTCTACCCATCATGATTCTGAATAATGATTACAAGAACCAGCTGTCAGACATTTCAGTGATGCCCAAACTCAGTATTTTCAAGAAAAAATCAGTCTATATTGTCACAGGTGGTCTGACAGGGCTGGGATATGAGACAGTGAAGTTCATTGCTCAGAAAGGAGGAGAAAATATTGTAATTCTTTCAAGGAGCAGTCCAAATACTCAGATTCAACAAGATATACAGAATGTCATGGATCATTATGGTTCTGTCATTAAGTGTCTACAGTGTGATGTTTCCATATCAGAACAAGTTCAACAAGCAATTCTTCATATTGGAAAACTTTTTCCATCCAGTCCAATCAAAGGAGTCTTTCACAGTGCAGTTGTCCTGCATGATGGGCTAATTGAAAGTCTTGACAAATCGCTTTATGAGAAAGTCATGAGACCAAAAGTTAATGGACCACTTAACCTTCACCGTGCTACTGAACAATGTCATCTGGATTACTTTGTGTGCTATTCCTCCATCTCCGCCTTCATTGGCAACGCATCACAGACAAACTATGCAGCTGCTAATACATTCATGGACACTTTCTGCCAGTACCGCAGAAATATTGGACTTTCAGGACAGTCAATCAACTGGGGGGCTATGAATCTTGGTCTCCTGTTGAACAAAGTGCATGTCCAAAGATTTCTTGAGGCAAGGGGAATCATGCTACTGGAAAGGCCAGAAATTCTTGAATCTCTGGAGCAATCCCTCTTGATTAATAAACCTCAACAGCTTGTATGCAAGTTCAATTTCAAAAACAGCTTGCATAATGTCCTCAGTCAAAACAAGTCTTATAGTGCCCGACTTTACAGACTGATAGAGGAAGCCGTGAGGAAAGACAGAATTATCTTATCCAGACCTGAGCAGCCCATCACATCACCACATGGATATATGAGGTCACTGATTAGTGAAACAATTGGTGTTGAAATGGATGAACTGAATGATGAGACTCATCTTTTCGATTTAGGTATTGACTCAATGTTAGCCATAACTTTGCAAAATCATATCTTCAAAGGGAGAGGTGTGAATGTCCCTCTAGTGACTCTACTGGATCCAAATAGTACACTGTCAAGTCTCATAAAAATCCTGGAGGAGAATTCAGTAGAAGACTAAATGAGCAAAGATCAAAGCATATCCACAAATCTATAGTGACAATTGTTATTGTTCAAGAGCAATAAGACTGCATGGAAATCCATGACAGGTTCATTTTTATTGCTAAAATAATTATTTTAACTGTAGTTAATGTTTAGCTTGACCCTTGTTTCTCAGGTTTTGTACCAGGAAATTGTACAAATAGTTCTAGGTATAATCCTACCAATAATCTTGCATCTTTTGTGTATCTATCAAAACATTGCTTTTATGTTTATATAATTGTTTTCATACCAATGTTTTTATTCTTGTTTTTTACGTTTTGTGCTGAGATTCTGATAGATATACACTAAGGGGGGTTTCTCGGACAAGGATTAGCTTCAGCCTGGACTATGCTTTAGTTAAAATATGAAATTTAAGTCAATTTTAAATTTACTTTACAAATCTTGAGACAAAACAATCACACTGATAGATTTAAGATGTATCAATGTAAGTTGTTTTACTTCATTTGATAAACCACTAACAAACAATGCCCGAAGAGTACCATGATATTTTTGAAATGGTGTATAATAAACTGATACAAGATTGTTTATTGTAAAAACTACCTATACTCTACTACTCCATGTGACTGTATAAAACTGGTCTGTCTCTTCTTCTAGTTGAATGTTATGTTTGGGGAAGGATGGATATCTCTTATAGGGGAACTCACAGAATGAATTAACCACCCTCAAGTGGATCAGTTGCATTGGTGTCTATGGGAGGGAGTAAGAAAGCTCCCAAACCCCATCAAAACTATATTGATTTTCTGTTGTGAAGATGAACGGATGTCATGAATTGGGGAGAGTAATTCATGGCAGTATTTTAACATTTTCAGCAGAGTTCCCCTTTGAATTGCTAGAACACAAAAAATCAGATTCTCAACGCAAAATTGATCAAATATGGGGGAAACAAAGTGGGGGAAAATGTTTTTTGATTTTAATCCTATCACAAATTCAAAATACATTGTTTTTGCATTGTTTTTGATTGTTTAAATTGATTAAACCATGAAACCAAAAGGTGTATTTGATTGTGTTTATGAAGGGGGAAAACGCAATATTGAATGAGAAACGGTGGAAAACATGGCTTGTAAACCTGAATCTGCGGTCGGAAAGAGACGAGCCGAATGACTTTCTAAAATGCTCAACGAGGTCAAGCCTTGTCACAAACACTACCTGCTGTTCAATGTCCTTTCCAACCGAAAAAATGTAATAAATCTAGCATTGCTTTTCTTCCCAAATAGAAGTCCATTATAAGGAAACCCCTTAACATAGCCTACCGAAACAATGACAACGTCAAAACAAATTTCTATTAAATTCAAATCAAAATCACGTGAGCGAAAACGATTTTTCAGTGATCTATTTTTAGTGTGTCCAGGCAACGCGCAAGCAGGCAAACTCGCTGTGTCCTGGTCGGTTCTAGAACTTCTCTGTGGCGATGACGGCATGTGGATAAATAACATAACTAATTTGAAAGTGATGGGGACACAAACGGGATTTTTCCTATACCCAGTGGAAATTGCGCACCTGAATTTTGTCCATATAAATGGGGAATTGTCAAATCTAACACAGGTCAATTATGGAATACGTCAGGGATCGGTTTTAGAACCCTTGCTATTCTCCATATACATGCTGCTCATTGGCAACATTATTAAAAAACATGGAATTAGTTTCCATTCTTATGAAGATGATACTCCGCTATATATCTCATCAAGACCAGATGATTCCTTTCCGCTATCCAAATTGACAGAGTGCATGCAAGACATACAACATTGGATTACTAGTAATTTCCTCCTTTTAAATTCCAATAAAACGGAAATATTACTTATAGGACCAAAGGTTATAATATTATAATATAATATATAATAACCTGCAAATCGAAGGTTGCGCTGTTAATCCTATAAATACATTTACATTTACATTTAGTCATTTAGCAGACGCTTTTATCCAAAGCGACTTACAAGTGGGGTAGATAATGGAAGCAATTAGGACAGCATAAGTACAACAAAAGCATAAGCGCAATCAAAAAGAAGACTAGTCTCATATAACCTAACACAGTATACGGAACCATTCATTCATATTTTTTTATTTTTTTAAGAGTAGAGAAGAAAGAGTAGAGAAGAAAAGAGTCAGAACAGATCAGTCAGATGTTGGCGGAAGAGATGTGTTTTCAGGCGTTTCTTAAAGATGGCTACAGAATCTGCAGATCTTGTAGCAGTGGGCAGATCATTCCACATAGGTGGTCGATCCGGAGAAGGTGCGCAAGAGAGATTTTTTACCTTTATGGGATGGCACCACAAGACGTCGTTCCTTTGCAGAGCGTAGGGATCTGGCGGGTACATATGTCTGCATTAACGATTTAAGATAAGGTGGTGCCGAACCAGTAGTGGTCTTGTAGGCCAGGAGTCTTGAATTTGATGCGAGCGACTACGGGAAGCCAATGTAGCTTAATGAGTAGAGGAGTGACGTGTGCTCTCTTTGGTTCATTAAAGATAACTCTTGCCGCAGCATTCTGGATCATCTGTAGAGGTTTGGTTGTGCAAGCTGGAAGTCCTCCCAGTAGTGCATTGCAGTAGTCCAGTCTGGACAGGACAAGAGCCTGGACAAGGATTTGTGTAGCATGCTCTGATAGGAAGGGTCTAATTTTCCTGATATTGTAGAGGATGAATCTACAGGACCGGGCGGTGCTGGCAACTTGATCAGTGAAGTTGAGCTGATCATCGATCACCACTCCCAGGTTTCTTGCTTTTCTGGAAGGTGTGATGGTTGATGAGCCCAGTTGAATGGAAAGGTTGTGATGAGTCTTCGTGTCAGCCGGGATTACAAGCAGTTCTGTTTTTGGAAGGTTCAGCTGCAGGTGATGGGCGTTCATCCAGAGCGAGATGTCGGATCGTCAGGGCGAAAAGACATGTAGAGTTGAGTATCATCTGCATAGCAGTGATAGGAAAAGCCATGTTTCCGGATGACAGAGCCAAGGGATGTTATGTATACAGAGAATAGCAACGGACCAAGCACTGAGCCCTGAGGCACACCTGTGTCGAGATGATGGGACTCCGACTCCTCACCTCTCCAAGATACTCTAAAGGACCTACCCGAGAGGTAAGACCTGAACCATTGTAGCACCATTCCAGAGACCCCCATAGCCTTGAGAGTGGACAGGAGGATGTGATGGTTAACGGTGTCAAAGGCGGCAGATAGATCTAGTAGGATAAGAACAGATGAGTTAGAGGAGGCTCTTTCCAGTCTCAGGGCTTCAATAACAGAGAGCAGCGCAGTCTCAGTGGAATGACCACTCTTGAACCCAGACTGGTTGCTGTCCAGGAGGTTGTTCTGGGTGAGGAAAGATGAGATCTGGTTACAAACAACACATTCTAGAGTTTTAGCAGCGAAGGGGAGTAGGGATACTGGTCTATAGTTTTCTAACAGTGCAGGATTAAGAGTAGGCTTCTTTAGTAGTGGGGTAATACGGGCCTCTTTGAAGAGTGTAGGAAATGTGCCAGTGGTGAGAGACGAGTTGATAATGTGAGTCAGAGAGGGAACAACCGATGGAGAGATGGCCTGGAGGAGATGGGTGGGGATGGGATCTAGAGGGCAGGTAGTCGGGTGTTTGGAAGAAATTACCTTGGAAACTGCCTCTTCAGATAGGCAAGAGAACGCGGGGAACAAGCATGTGTCAGGGGATTGACTGTGGTCAAGAGGCGGTGGCGCAGAGAATTGATTGCTGATGGTGCTCGTTTTCTTTACAAAGAACGAATATTAGTATTGGGTTTTCGCAGATGAGATATCCGCAGAGAAGGAAGAGAGAATAGACTGGTAGAGAGAGAGGTCAGTGGGTTAAAGACCTAGGCGTTATATTAGACACCAACCTGTCATTAGACTCAGACTCATTAAAATCAGCCTTCTTCCACCTCAGAAATGACAACTACATAAGAAACTTCAAAATATTCTATATGTTGCTAACGCAGATATGCTTATTCATGCATTTGTGACCTCAAGACTTGACTATTGAAATCCAGTATTTAGTGGTTGTCCTGCATCATCAATAAATAAACTACAGTTATATAATATGTCACAAAGTAATTTTTAAACTTCCTGTGATCACTTCTTCAAAAATCAGATTCAATTAAATAATGGGTTGGATGTTGTGAGAGAATGTTCTCAGCAGAATAAAACGGAGGTCATTTGCGTCAAGCTAATTTATTTCCACACAGACAGCCCTTTATATTTAGGCCACAGAAAAAACACACATGAAAATCTGCAAGCAAGCATATGTCTAGGGTTTCATATTATGATCAAATAAGATACAGTTAACATCTGCAACCAATTATGTGTAGAGTTTGTTTTATGATCTATAAGGAATGTAAGCCATACTGTAGGCCCTGCCCATATTCATTCATGTGGGGAACTAAATAATCTAACAGTGACCATCCGACCAGCAGCTCAGGCAATTCCATCCTCAAAGAAGAGAAAATATGGGCTTCTTGTCACATTAATGCTTAACAAGTATTTACAACACTTAGTAGGGGTGTGACGAGATCTAATTGGTCTCGCGAGAACACAATAACCTCACACGTAATTGGGATGATGGAGTGCTTTGCTCGAAATTTTGACCGTTTAACATTTACAAACTGTAAAAAGTTTGCGCATGCTGTCATGAAATATAGTGACTGGCCCGGCCATTCATATAGACAACGTGATTTTCCATCCCGCTGTGCTACTTTCCCACCGTTTCTATATGTAAATATGCGCTAGATGTATGGGTTTTAACCTACACGCGCATACTAGTGTTTACAGCGGTTCGCACTGCCAGAAGCACTGTGGGAACGCTATTACATCATTTGAAATGCATTCACAGCCAAACCTCTTAAATATCGGATCATCTGTCTCTTACATAAGTACAATGCCAGCAAAAAAACATGATGTGTGGGAGAATCTGGATTTCGTCCTGTCCTCTACAAATATTGCATCTGTGTTTAATACAAAGTTCATATATCATATATTTTCATTCCTATTAATATTAGCTTCTATTCATATAAGATTTGCCTTACTTTCTTGTTGTTTAACCTCGGTGAAAGTTGTATCATGTCTTATGCTGTCTTATGTTGATATAAGTATCTGTTGTTCTCCATCTCAAGGTTCCTAATGATGCCTATGGACAATTGTTTTGTTATTGTAATATTAAATATGTAATCATATCTGATTGTTCAGGAGGAATAAGACTAAACAGAAAGTCTGGTGATTTTCCACTGTTTTGGTGGTTTTATATGACGCCTCCTGATGCAAGCTTATAAGTATTAGTCCTTAACAATAAACATTGGACTCTGATTGAACAAGCACTTGTGTCTGTGTCAAACTTTGTCTCCAGATCTGCAAACTCTGTGTGTTCAGTCGACTAGACTTTTCAACCTTAGAATATTGTTTAGACAAGGGGACGGAAGAAGTTTACATTCTTTCAATGTGTTTAATTAGTTTATGTGGTTTAACTGTTTCTTTGAGCGTTATAAAGGTTCAGTCAAGGGAGAAAGGAGGATTTATCGTGTGATATGATCACCACATCTGCCAACTCAGGCACTATGCGAAAGCATATAGAGAGAACAACCACAGCTCTATACTAAAAGCTGCACCTGTTAAGAAAACAAAGCATCATTTTTGTGCAATTACTGCCTGTCAGCTGAGTTTGTGACATTATATTTATTACTGCATGATATAATTCATTGAAGTTTAAGTTGTTTAATAAAGTGTGAGATGATTAAATAATGCCTATACTTTAAGCATTTTCCATTTTTAAGGTGAATAAAATACTTTCCCCCCTGTTAATTTCATAATTGAGGATTTCTTTAAAAAAGTCAAAAAATCTAGTCTCGTCTCTGTCCTGAACAGAAAGGCAACAGGCTCAATTGCTGGGAAAAACAGATATGTCTATTAGAAAAACCAAAGGAAAAAAGAAAGCAACAAACAGTCAGGGTTTGTGAAACCAGGTGGAAGGAGACAATCTGTGTGGAGATTAGACGCCGACATGCAGTAGGCTGCAGCAGACTCGAAGATGGGAGCAATGGAAGCTGTGGCTGACTTGGATACGAGGATTGGGGAAGCTGCTCGGTGAAAGCGGCCGGTGACTGAGGATCTCCAGGCCCTGGGGACATGGCTGCAGAAGCCGGCTTGGGGAAGGCTACGGGTGACTCTGACATGAGAGCAGAGGAAGCTGTGGCTGACTTGGATACAGGGTAAGCAGCGGGGTCACACCACAGTAACAAGAAAACGCATGGCAGGCTGTAAACCAAACCATGTGCTCAAAAGATACAAAATATAAACATTAGAGAGGAAACGAAGACAGATTAAACAGGAACCCGGACAGTCTTGTTCTTGTGAACTCAGTTGATAAGTGTCTTGTCACACCCTTAATACTTAGTATTTAATCACATGACAGCAGTTGGATGTTATAGCTGCACTCAGTTACATTATACTATTACTTTCCCTGCTTATTACATTCCACTGTTGTCTAATTAAAGCATTATATAAATAACAATTTATTGCATTGAATTGAAATATAAATTGTTGAAAATATGAAAAATAACAGCTCAAAAATGTGTAATTTAAAACTATTTTTAGAGGCTTCATTAGTCCTTGAACCATAGAAATTATTAAAGAAATGAAAGACATAAATTCTTTAATAAAGATGTGAATAAAAAAATAGTTGTTTCTCTAACAAAGATGGAAGTTTGCACATGCACTAGCAGACCTCCGATACACTTCGATTTATCCGCATGTTTTTAACTGATGAAATGAAATTGAAGCAATTGTTACAGTTATGAAAGCTTATGAACACATTGACATTACATTTAAATTTATTCATTGGGCAGACGCTTTTATCCAAAGCAACATACATTGCAGCAACTATACATTTATTCTTAGGTATGTGCCATCTCCTGGGGTCGAACCCACAACCTTGCGTTGTTAAGGTCCGTGTACGTTTTATTCATTTGATATCCTATATTAAATAAATTAATGGAAACTGAAAGATGACTCGTTTTTTCATTTTTCGTTTAGTTCAACAAACGAAAAATTAGATTTCGCCCCGATTTTTCATTTTTCGTTTGTCGTTTAAAAAACGGATTTCGGACTCAATATGGGATTCGTACATGTGGGCGGTGCTGTCACGCCCCTTTCACCCGATTGGTCAAATCGCTCACCATTCTGTACGGACTTAATTCTACCCATCAGATTAAGAGTCTGTACGAGTGCGATACTGACAAGTGTTTGCACTTTAAAATATGTTTACTTGAACCACCAGACAGCCTCGCATATCTTAGACCCGCTAGGTTAAGAGGGACGTGCTCACTGGACTTTCTCTTGTTTTCTGTGCACCTTGTCTCACAGCAGTTTAGGCATTGTTATGTTTTTTGTTATAAATCAGAAATGACAAGGATGCATTTTCCCGCAATAGAAAGTGGGTTGGATTGTTTCCCCGGTGTGGGCGTGGCCTAAATGCGCTCTCTCTTTATGCGCTAGCTCAAGTTCAAAGTCTACTCCTGATGCAAGTTGGGCCAATTTTCACTTATTTTAATGTTTATTGTTATAAAAAAGTGGATGAATAGGCTCTATATCACGAACTTTGATACAGATCATTTAGATCAAACTCCAAAAATTCCATGATGACCATAATTCTTAATGCTGTCCACAAGAGGGGGTGTCAGCCTCTTTCAATCTAATTTATCCACTCTCCATACAGATAAAGTATGAATATGTTGTAGCTGTATTTCTGAGAACAAACATCACACATAAGGAACATCATGAATCTGCACAGTTGGGAGCCTGCATGCAGATGTGTATGTTAGTTTGTAAAACACAAAATTTAATTCTGCAAAAAATTATTTTATTCTCACAACATCACATGTAACCAAACTAAATGTGACCTGAAATGTTTTAGAAATTTAAGTCAATTTATCACAAATAATTTTCTTTCAACAGCGACAATTTTATAGTACAAGTTTATGAACATTGCTGAACTTAAAACAGCATTCTGTAATGATGATTGGGAACATTCATCGATTCATGTTTAAGGAGAAATAGTTCACGCCATGAAAGTGAAAGTGACCGATTCGTCAGGTATGGTGACCCATACCCGAAATGTGACCTCTGCTTTTTACCCATCCAGTGATTAGTGAGCACACACACAGCAAGTGATGAACACACGTACACCCGGAGCAGTGGGCAGATATCACTGCAGCGCCCGGGGAGCATGTAGGGTTAGGTGCCTTGTTCAAGGGCACCGCAATCGTTACCCGCCGGGCCTGAGGATCGAACCGGCAACCTTCTGGTCACAAGTCACAAGGAGATGGTGGTCTAGTGGGTTAAACCACTGAACTGGTAATCAAGAGGTTGCTGGTTCGATCCCAGCAGCCACCAGTGTGTCCTTGAGCAAGACACTTTACTCCATGTTGCTCCAGGGGCATTGTCCCTGTAATAAGTGCACTGTAAGTCGCTTTGGATAAAAGCGTCTAGTAAATGTAAGTCCAACTCTCTAACCATTAGGCTTATGACTCTCATTACCATTATGACTACTACTAACCGTAATTGCCCCATCAGTTATATTCCAAAAATAAAAAATTCAATCAATTTTCTTCTCCCCAATTATTATTGTGATCCGAGTAAATTATATGTACAGTATGCATGTATGCATGTACAGTGAGGGAAATAATTATTTGATCCCAACACTGATTTTGTAAGTTTGCCTGCTTACAAATAAATGCAGGACCTATAATGTTTAGGTTTATTTTAACTGATAGAACCTGAAAATCAACCAAAAAATCAGTGGAAATAAAGGTTATAAATTGATTTGCATTTCAGTCAGTGAAATAAATATTTGATCCCCTACCAACAAGCAAGAATTCTGGCCCCAAAGATTGGTTATGTGCCTACATGGCCCACAGATTAGTCCTGTCACTTTAAGACAGTACTCCTAAATCATCTTATGTATATAAGAGAGGCCTGCCAACAGAATCTGTATCTCCCATTTCAACCTCTCCACCACTATGGTCAACCAAAGAGTGGCTTAAGGAGACGCACATTAAATGTCCTAGCCAGTCTCTAGACCCTAGTCCTATAGAAAATCTGTGAAGGAGGTTAAAACTACAATTTACTGAGCGACAGCCAAGAAACCTTAAAGATATAAATCGTGGCCTAATGGTTAGAGAGTCGGACTCGTTACCAGAAGGTTGCCGGTTCGATCCTCACGGCCGGCGGGTAACGATTGTGGTGCCCTTGAACAAGGCACCTAACCCTACATGCTCCCCAGGCACTGCAGTGATAGATGCCCACTGCTTCGGGTGTACGTGTGTTCACCACTTGCTGTGTGTGTGCTCACTAATCACTGGATGGGTTAAAAGCACAGGTCACATTTCGGGTATGGGTCACCATACCTGACGAATCGGTTGAATCTTATCTTATCTAGATTGACAGAGGAGTGGACTCAAATATATCCTGACACATGTTCAAACCTGGTGACCAACTATCAGAAATGTCTGACCTCTGTGCTGGCCAACAAGGGTTTCTCCACCAAGTACAAAGTTATGTTTTGCTTGGGGATCAAATTCTTATTTCACTGACTGAAATGAAAATCAATTTATAACCTTTATATAACATTTCCCCCTGATTTTTTGTTGTTGATATTCTGTCTCTATCAGTTTAAATAAACCTACCATGAAAATGATGGACCCTTCATTTCTTTGTAAGCAGGCAAACTTAAATCAGCAGGGGATCAAATAATTATTTCCCTCACTGTATGTATGATTAACAATAGTTTTAGCATTTGTCTTTTGTTTTAGTTTTTAGTTTAGGCATTGACTCTTTGTTTCCAGTTTAAAATAACAGCTTTATCTAATTGTGAGAATCTACATATCACTTTGTTTTGCAAATGTTTGAGGGAGAAGTGTGTGTGTGTGTGTGTGTGTGTCTGTGTGTGTGTGTGTGTGTGTCTGTGTGTGTGTGTGTGTGTGTGTGTGTGTGTGTGTTTGTGTGTGTGTGTGTGTGTTTGGTGGTGGAATGACTATCTGTAGGTGACCAGATTTATAGATATGCTAACCGTGTTGTGCCTAAACTAGGGCTTCTGTTGTCTTACAGTATTGAAGATATGCTGTGAACTGGACATCCATGTGTACTGTAGATATTATCTAAATTATCTTTGGCTTATTTGTATCAGTACCTATTGTGTGATTGCTCCTGTTTGACATGTCGCTTATTGCTCCCTGACCTCTCTGTAATACTCTTTGGATAAAAGCGTCTACTAAATGACTAAATGTTAATGTAAATATATAGTTCTATCATTTTGGTTTTGTAACAATTTCTGAACCAGCTCATGCAGACCGAATGAGAAACCCAATTATAAAGCAGAGTTATATACACTGCCCGTTCAAAAACAGTCAACAACAGCATGAATTCAACTAAGCAAATAGGTAAGAGCCTCCCATTGGATTTGAGGTCTAGGTTCAACAACGTTATGTGCCCAGAGAATGAGGTCAGTTGACTGAATGATCAAGTTATGCCATCAATGGCTTCTTTCCTTCCTGATGGCACGGGCAAATTTCAACATGACAATGGCAGGATTCATCGGGCTCAAATTGTGAAAGAGTGGTTAAGGAAACATATACATCATTTTCACTCATTGGCCACCATAGAGCCCACACCTTGACCCTATTGAGAATCTTTGGGATGTGCTGAAAAAGACTTTGCGTAGCGGGTAGACTCTCCCATCAATACAATATTAGTTTTATCGTTTAGATTTTGTAACAATTTCTGAATAAACTCATGCAGACCGAATGAAAAACCCATTTATAAAGCAGATTAGTTTTTGTTGAGAAAAACCAGCACATCTAAATTTTCAGGTGAAAGTCGAGTCTGTAAAGTACCCTAGGTGTCGACAGAGACACTTACATACAGATGTCACGGTTTGTGAAGCAAACACTCAAGACAAGCAGATACTCCAAACTGGTATAATTTAATCCACAGAGACACAGGAAAAAGCACAACACCATAAACACATTCAACAGCGGACAAATAACAAGACCAAAGGAATAAGACAGTAAACAAGGGGTAGACAAGTGATGGGAATAGTGTCCAGATGATGGGGATCAGAGTTATTCTGCTATTTTTTTTTATAATTGAGGAACATAAATTGCTGAATTGACGAAATGCATGCAGCAGGCAGTGAGTAGCTGGACTGATGCAACTCTGTCAAACACCCGCAATGCCCCGTGAAAAAGGATCTTTGTTAACGTTTTTACTTATGCTATTACACATGTATGTTTTCTATGTCTGCGTGTCAGCAGAGACCTTCTGTAGTACTTCGAAGAGGTCACATTTCTTATTCTTGACTGTCTGTGTCTTTTAAGTGTTTATTGTAATGGGTGACTTTTGTTGGAAAGATACTATATCATCATAAATCATCATAAATTACTGTATACAGAGGGATCTTCAACCCTGGACCTGGTGAACTACCGTCCTGCAAATTGCAGCTCCAACCCTGCTTCAGCACACCTTTCTGTAATTATCAAGCAACCCAGGTGTGTTTGATTGGGGTTAGAGCTGAAATCTTAAGGAGAGTAGCTCACCAGGAGCAGGGTTGGAGACCCCTGGTATTCAGCATACTGCATCTCTTAAATGTCGTACATTGCAACAGATATGTCTGCTTAAATATCACGCACTGTTAACAATAAGCAGTGGTTCGCGCCGACATACTTGCAATAACTTAAAAATGAAGGACTAGAGGTGACTCTTATTCTGCCTGGCAGAATTAAGGCCGTACAGGATGGTGAGCGATTTGACCAATTGGGTGAAAGGGGCGTTACAGCACCGCCCACATGTACGAATCCCATATTGAGTCCGAAATCCGTTTTTTAAACGACAAACGAAAAATGAAAAATCGGTTCGAAATCTAATTTTTCGTTTGGTGAACTAAACGAAAAATGAAAAAACGAGTCATCTTTCAGTTTCCATTAATTTATTTAATATAGGATATCAAATGAATAAAACGTACACGGACCTGTTAATGCAATGCTCTTACAACTGAGCTACAGGAAAGCTGTACACAAGCACAGGGGGACCGACCAATCACAACAGCCTGAGAAGGTCGCTGATATGGTTTGGGTGGGACATAGCATCAACCAGTAGCATCAACACTATCGACTTCTAGGACTTTCATGCAGGTCAACCAATGTTTATTACCCTTCTCTCTTCTTCCATTCAGTGCAAGACAAGCCTTTTGTCTCAAGCTCTACACCACCGACACTTGTTCCTAAAAATTGTCCATTATGCAGAGGATACCTAATAGCAGTTGAGATTGTTTTATTCAAATCATCATTTAATATGTCCAAGACAAGATTTGACATGCATTTTCCATTAGTTTTGGCACAAAGGTTTTCATAAGTGTTTCCTGTTGATATATTTTTTACTTGTCTATCTATCTCAATAACGTCGGTTAAAGTAGCCTCGGTCAATATATTTTCTCCTTCCAAAACTGTGATGATCAAAGAGGCGTAAGTTCCTTCAGACGAAAGCCGCAGACGAAAAAATTCTTCAGATGGTGAAAAATATTCCTCCACAGTCTTCCTCTCCTGCTTCGCTGGTCCGTTTACAGGTGTGAACTGGTCTTCGATGTCATTTGCTTCCATCTCATTAAGATACATAAAACCAGATCCAAGAGCAGCAGCTACAAGTAATGGTAATATCAAAAACACTGATGGATATCTAGCAACAACACGACCAAAGTGTCCGAAGCCCACAGATATAGGCCTCTCAATGCAGTTGGTGTTGCACTTCGCCATCCTCCAGCAGTTCTGATTTCTTTCCTCCAACAACCGTTATTAACCAATAACAGTTATCTCTAATTATACTGTAAAACTGTAACAAAGAGCAAAAGACAAGAAGAAATGAGATCAAACCAATACAGATATATCCAAAGTGCACAACGTATAGCAACAAAATGCTGAATCATAACTAATAACTATCAAATTAGTCATTTCACATGAGCAAACTCCAATAAAACAAATATAAGCCGAGTACAATTACTTTAACATTTTTTTGTAATATGTACAGCACTTACGGACAAATAGTATCCAAAGCAACCATGTAAAAAGAAAAATGCAGCAGAAGAAAACAGCACCGTTACCACCCGATCCGTCCCGGAAACACGATTTGTTCCAGGCATGCGCGAAAGTGCGTCTACTTCTGGCCGAAACAATTTCTTTTTTAAAGTTTTTTTTATTGAAAACTGCACTTAAGGAGACGCACTTCGGGACGCAGCACGGATTCCCGGGCGGATATAACAGAGATCATAAAAGTACACCAAGCACAATGTGAACAGCAACGCGGCAACAACTGTGTAACATAAGCGATTATAAGGTAGAAGATAAAGAGTGATCAGCACTCACAGAGAGGACTTGAGACGACAAAGAGGACACGTCCAATCTGTAGAACCTGCCGAAAGCGTTCTGTGAAGACCAGCCAGCCGCACAGCATATGTCCTGAATAGATGTGCCCTTAGACCAGGCCCACGAAGAGGCGATAGCCCTAGTCGAATGAGCTCTGAAACCGCAGGGGCAGTTCTGTCCCTGACTCTCATACGCGAAGGTTATGGTATCCACCACCCAGTGAGAGAGCCTCTGCTTTTATACAGCCCGACCTTTAGTTCCCCCACCAAAACAGACGAAGAGCTGTTCAGACTGCCGAAAGCCGGCCGTGCGATCGATGTAAGCCCGTAAAACCCTTACCGGGCAGACCGCTCTCTGAGCGTTAGCATTCTGCTTGTCTGACGACTCGGAAAACAAAGCGGGCAAAGAAATGACCTGTGCTCTAAATGGGGTAGACATAGACTTTGGCACATAACCCGATTTCGGCCGGAGAGTGACGTTGCAGTCGCCGGTTCCAAAATGAATGAAATCAGCGCCGACTGAGAGCGCTTGTAGATCCCCTATGCGCTTAGCCGAAGCAAGGGCAAGAAGGAGAACAGTTTTAAGAGTGAACTCTCTTATGGAAGCCGCGCCAAAGGCTCAAATGGGGGAGAAGAGAGAGCCTTCAACACCAGCGCTAAGTCCCAAGGCGGCACCGAAGGGGATCGCGTGGGAAAAAGTCTCCTCGCTCCTCTGAGGAATCTGACCACCAGCATGTCCCTTCCAATCGATTGCCCATCAACCGGGGAATGAAACGAGGCGATAGCAGCCACATAAACATTCAGTGTTGACGGGAGTCCGCCGTTGTCCAGCCTGTGCTGCAGGAAGCATAAAATATCAGACACGAGGCAGGACATCGTGTCGATATTGTTACTACTGCACCATTTAACAAGCACCCCCCATTTGAGAGCGTATAAACGCCTGGTGGAAGGCGCACGACACTCCAAAATAGTGTCATGTACACGCTGAGGAAGTGCATTTAAAACCCCCGAAGAGGCCTGCCATGAAGGCTCCACAGCTGCGGGCTGGGGTGAAATATCGTGCCGTTCGCTTGGGACAACAGGTCTCTCCTGAGGGGAATCCGCCACGGTGGTGCCGTTTACAATTCGCTCAGGTCCAGAAACCACGATTGATTCGGCCAAAACGGAGCGACGAGGATCACCGTTGCCGTCTCCTCTCTGATTTTGCACAGCACCAGAGGCAAAATCTTCACCGGAGGAAACGCGTAAAGCCGAACGTCCGGCCAACGCACCGTCAGAGCGTCGCTCCCCATGGGGGAGTGGGTCAGCGGGAAATACAGCCCTCGCACACCGCGCCCCATCAGGAGGACGACGCATCCGTCGTAACGACTATACGTCTCGTTTCCAGCCCCAGGGGAACTCCACGACTGAACATGCTCGGGTCGCGCCACGGGCTAAGGGCACTGAGGCTACTGAGTGTAACCGGGACTCGCACTCGACCCGAGGACCATGCTTTCCATGGAACCTGAGCCTTCAGCCAAAACTGTAGCGGTCGCATGTGCAGAAGAACCAGGTGGCAGACCGCCGAGGCTGACGCCATGAGACCCAAAAGCCGCTGAAACTCTTTTAGGAGAGCAGACCGACCCGGCCTGAGCAAATGTAGAGCTGAAGAGATCGACTCCGTCCGCCCCCAGATACGTTATAGACTGACTCGGAGTGAGCTTGCTCTTCTGCATGTTCACGCGCAGCCCCAGGGATTTCAAGTGACGAAGCAGCATCTGCGTATGACCGGATAGCGCCTCCCGTGAATGGGCTAAAATCAACCAACCGTCCAGATAATTCAGAATGCGCATACCGCTCTCTCTGAGAGGGGAAAGCACCACGTCCACGCACTTCGAGAATGTGCGCGAAGCTAATGCCAGTCCGAACGGGAGTACAGCAAATTGGTACGCTGATCCCGCAAAAGCGAATCGCAGGAACTTTCGGTGACGCTTGGCTATCTGAACATGAAAATACGCATCCTTCAGATCCACGGATGCAAACCAGTCCCCTGGACGCACTTGTGGCAGGATCTGTTTTAGAGTTGTCATTCTGAACGCTGGCTTGTGAAGGGCTAAGTTGACGGGTCTCAAGTCCAGAATCGGATCTCTCCGTTCCACCATCTCTCTTGGGCACTACAAAATACCGGCTGTAAAACCCGCTTTCTCGCTCGTTCGGAGGGATGAGCTCGATCGCTCCTTTCGCGAGCAGGCTGCAAATTTCCTGTCTCAACACAGCCCCATTTTGCGCTGACGTAAGCGACGGAACAACACCGCTGAAGCGGGGAGGTCTGTGTCTGAACTGCAGGGTGTACCCGTGTTCTACCACATTTAGTAGCCAATGAGAAATGCCCGGAATGGCTTTCAATGCATCCAGAAACAGACATGATGGCTGAATCTCTTTGGGCGTTAACGTCAGCGGACCGTTTAGGGAAGCACGCTGGTGCAGCGAGGCCAATAGCACTGGCGGGGAAAAGGCTCCTGCGTGAGACTCCAGCCGTCTCTCACCCACGGGAAAGGCCGTGGACGAGGGAAGGCTGGTTATAGCCGGGATTAACTGCGGCTTCGCGCTGCACCGTGGCAGGGCAAGGAACGCATCATTGGCTGGGTGAGGGGGAAAGAGCTCCTTTTGTGAACAGGTATGTGTTTTTATTGCATTTACACAACATTTACAACATTGCAATGTTCGTCCGCAACCGCGGCGGAAAACTGATGCAAACAGCGGCGTTTGGGGGCCACCGGAACGGTCACAAACTCTCTCCTCATCTTTATAGGTCCGTCAGGACAACGGCTTGGCAGAAGATGACGCTCCGCCGTTGTGGCAATACAATTAACACACGAGAAAACATATTGACTGTCACAATATGACATAAAGAGCTAAATATATTAAAAGTCTGTAACACAACATATTTCTTCACTCTATTTACATTTGTAGTACATTCAAGCAGCCCACACGTGGAATCATTTCACTAATAATAAAAAAAGACGTAAAACACGTGAACGTCTCCTCATACAAACACGCAGCATAAAACTCACCAAAACTCACTAATGCCATGTGTGAAATTCGTGGTCTGATTTAACTCTCATACGTGTATTTAAACTACTGCATTTAAACTAAATAGTCATAATCGATTTTTTAATTTATGAAACTCTTCTTCTTTGGTGTTTAAAGGCATCCATTGTAACACTACTGCCATCTGCTGCTGCGGGTAATCGATGTCTTTGATTTAATGCTTTTTGGCCATAAATTCACTTTTAATTTTAATACCAGATTTATTTTTTTGCCTCGAACACCATCATATTCCACTATGTAACAGTTAATCCCAAACAACACCTTCATTTTAAAATAACAAATATATCTGAACAGGCAGAACGTGTTATGACTCTGAACTCCTTTGAGTTTACTGTATGTGTTGTAGTACATCTTTTTAAGTAACTGAAGTATTGCCTGTCAAAACATCAAATGATATTTAATTCTTCATGATGTGAGTCCTATTCCTCTCTTTTTGGGGGGGCCGGGGAATTATGGTGGATGAGTAGCGGGTGACTGAAACATGAACGGATATCTGTGTTCTGACCACATACGGAGAAGGAGCAACTCTGAACTTTATCTTCACTTGTGGTTTTCACCACACTTGACACTGAGTAGTTGCATGACTAATATTCTAGTGAAAGACAAACTGTGAGTCTACATTAACACACCCACACCAGAAAGACTCTAGAGACGCTTCTCCTTTCTGTGTTAAATCATGAATCGTTACATAAAACACCCATGAGGATTTGTGTTTGTATTTTATAATAATTGTAATGTCTTTGGAGCTGACCTGACCTAGAGTTCACTGCTGGTTGTTGTCAGGTGTAGCGGGTAGAAGGTAGCGTCCAAACAAAAGGGTAATCCAAAATAAGTACTTTAATAAAAGCACAAAAGGCAAACAAGAAACTCAGGAACCAGAGGTTTACACACACTGACATGAAAGACATGTCGCATTAACAATACTAGACAAGGACTTGAAACAAGGGGAGAACTCAAATACAACATATAACGATGGATCAACAGGTGCTGAGGAACAACTAATAATAAGACACAAGTGAAAACAGGCAAGGGACAAATTAACTAAGAATGAAACACAAGTGAAAACTAATTTAACTAAGAATGAAATTAACAATGGGAGGAAAAAAACAAACAAAACATACAACAGCTGTGACAGGTGTATATTCTGTGTATTTGACAAATAAAATCTTGAATCTTTTAAGAAACTTTATTTTTAGGAGTTCCATTCCATTCCATTTTCTAACGCTTATCCGAACTACCTCGGGTCACGGGGAGCCTGCGCCTATCTCAGGAGTCATCGGGCATCAAGGCAGGATACACCCTGGATGGAGTGCCAACCCATCGCAGGGCACACAAGCACTCACACCCTACGGACAATTTTTTCCAGAGATGCCAATCAACCTACCATGCATGTCTTTGGACCAGGGGAGGAAACCCCCGAGGCACGGGGAGAACATGCAAACTCCACACACACACACACAAGTGGGAAGCGGGAATCGAACCCCCAACCCTGGAGGTGTGAGGCGAACGTGCTAACCACTAAGCCACCGTGCCCACCCTTATTTTTAGGAGTTTACTAATGAAATTAACTTAGAGAAAGACAAATCAATTCAATTATATTTGTAAAACAGGAATCTTTAAGTTGTTTTTGTAATGAAGTGACAATACTAGTGTATTTATTAATCTTACACTGCAGTTACTTTCAGAATCAATTTCAAAGTATTATTAATTGTTTAATATGAAATCTTTCAGGCATAATAACAGTTTAGTTTAAGTCTATGACATCTCTATACGAGCATTGCGATTCCAAACAATCTTACTAGAATTTAACAAAACTTTTAGTGCGGTAAAAAATAGCTGACGCATTTGGTTCCATTCCAGGACCTAAATACATGTCAGATTTGCTCATTGAAAATAAAGCAAACAGACTTCTCAGATCATCAGGATCAAGTCAGTTAGAAATAACAAGGGTTCACTCAGAACAGGGTCAGAACAGGGTCAACGCTGAGTCAGCGTTTATTCATTACGCCACCCGTAACTGAAATCACTTCCTGAAGACATCAGACGTTCATCAACAGAAGATACTTTTAAATCCAGATTAAAAACACACTTGTTTAGTTGTGAATTCACATCCTGAGCACTGTGCTGCTTTACATCAACTGCACTTCTATTTATCATTTATTTTTATATATACACTCACATTTTTATCAATTTTATTGTTTCTTAAAATCTTAAGTATTTGTGATCTTAAATCATTTGCAGTTTAAAGATACGTTTTATTTCTTTCTGTCAATCATTTTATGTTAAGCACTTTGAATTGCTCTGTGTATGAAATGTGTTATATAAATAAACTTACCTTGCCTAATATTAATGTGACAAACATGCAAACAGGTGATAAAAGATAGATTTATGAGAAAGGTTTAAGACGCTCTTTCCCTCAAGAAAAAAGAAAATACATATTGTTGGTTTGTCACAGTGTTGCATGACATGTAGATCAGATGAACTACACAAGTAACCAGGCCTCAGTATTATTGTGTTGTTGTTTGTGCTGTATAACTGATAATGTTGTCACTTTGATTTATACAGTATATCCACATGTCATGAAGCTCTAAGGACCCAGTGTTTTAGTGCATTTCATTGGTTCTGCTGAATAAAGACCAGACAGAGCTAGATGCAGGAAACCAGCGGATCCTTTTTGACTCCAAAGCCCTATATTGTACACAACATATAATAATTTCCTCACTCAGAAAACAAACACTGTGACTTTGTCCAACTGAGAATGAGCATCAGTATGAGTCATATTTTCCAGAGGTGAACTTTAAAGGGTGATTGTCTGTGTGGCATTCACTTGGCAACAGAAGCAAGTAACAAGTGACTGAACTGGAATGGAACCAACTGCATCAGCTGACTGATACTGCACTAAAAGTGTTGCTAAATTATAGTAAGATTGTATGGAATCACAATGTTCATATAGAGATGTCATAGACTTAAACGACACTTTTATTATGGCTGAAAGATTTCACAATAACAATATTTTCACAATATCTTTTGGATTACAAAATGAATTAATAAACAATGCTTTTGTCAAATCTTTTTTATTTTGTGTTTTCTTCTTTCTTTTGGTCAATGAATCACACTTCAAATACAGATGTAAGGAGACAATTTGCAACCGTGTTTGGGCAGCATGTTAACCTGGTCAAACATAACCTGTCAACCAGATACTGACACTTAGGTCCTTTTTCGTGGGGTTTCCTGTACAGGGCTTACGCAAGGTCTCTGACTGATTTAAATTTAAACAGTGTCTTGATGGAAAACAACTTGCTTTGGCATTTCTTAAAATATAATCCCAAAATGCACACCAGTGATGTGTCATTGTAAAGAATGTCTTTAAAAACAACTTGAGTATCCTAATTTAACTAAGGCCTAGTCCTGGTTTAAAATAATAATAATGAACACTAGGGGTCTCTCAGTCGGAAAAGGGTGGCTTTCCCACTTCAGGTGGGTGGAGAGTTCCTGCCTCAAGTGGAGGAGTTCAAGTATCTGGGGGTCTTGTTCACGAGTGAGGGAAGGATGGAACGGGAGATTGACAGATGAATCGGTGCAGCTTCTGCAGTAATGCGGTCGCTGTACCGGTCTGTCGTGGTGAAGAAGGAGCTGAGCCGCAAGGCGAAGCTCTCGATTTATCGGTCAATCTACGTTCCTACTCTCACCTATGGTCATGAGCTGTGAGTCATGACCGAAAGGACAAGATCCCAGATACAGGCGGTGGCTGCAGGCTGGCTGGGCTGTCCCTTAGAGATAGGGTGAGAAGCTCGGTCACTCGGGAGGAGCTCAGAGTAGATCCGCTGCTCCTCCACATCGAGAGGGGCCAGCTGAGGTGGCTCGGGCATCCTTTCCGGATGCCCCCTGGACGCCTTCCCGGGAAGGTGTTCCGGGCATGTCCCACCGGGAGGAGACCCTGGGGAAGACCTAGGACACGCTGGAGGGACTATGTCTCCCGGCTGGCCTGGGAACGCCTCGGTGTCCCCCTGGAAGAGCTGCAGGAAGTGTCTAGGGAGAGGGAAGTCTGGGCATCCCTGCTTAGACTGCTGCCCCTGTGACCAGGCCCAGGATAAGCAGAAGAAAATGGATGGATGGATGGGTTTCAAAATGCAAATTGAAGTAGTTACAAGTGTCTGTTATGAAAGTACATCTGTCACAAATAGAGAGAAAGCATGCTTTAGTTTCAAACACGAGGAGTGAAATGTTACAATTCACCCTATAGTCTGGGTTGATATGTAGCATAATGTAATAAGGATTATGACTAAAAAATGAATAGTAAAGCTTTTTATTCAACACTGACTTTTCAATATAACTAGTGTGTTACAAAGATGAATAAAATGTAAACATGTTTATGAGCTTCAACAATTGAACTTAATTTGTGTGGATATGTTACATTAGCATCCTCCTTATAAAACTGAATAGCTAACATTCATGTGTGTGACATTGTTTGTGTTTGTGTGTTGAGTTTTGTTACAACTGACCCAGAGTCTTGTGAATGAGCTCATCTTAAAGCTGTAATAAATCTACAGAGACACAAAATTAACATCATTTAACTTTGAGTAGTTTAACTACAAATCAAGCATTGCCATGACAAAAACAAGTTGAATTGAGTAAAAAACACTTTTTCCCCTCTTACATCTGCTGTGTCTGCCACAGGTCTTTACTTTCTCACATGTGAAATAATGACAAAACTGAGCATGTGTGAAGCGAATCAGCTCATTTGTAACTAGATACTTATTGTAAGTGATACAACTGACCCATGTCACGACCATCCCTGTATCCAAACCATGCTGAAGTCATGCTGCATACACTGTGGGGTAGTAGTCCACTAATATGTATTTATTTATTTCTTTAGAAGATAAACAGAGTCATCCAGAGCTTGAAAGAAAGAGATAAACCATTGCAGTTGTTTAATCAAATGTTTTTACACATTCTAGTCTCCACAGGCCAAACCTTTACCTTTCCTTTTATGTTTATTCTAAACCTGTCATGATCTTGGTTCTATGCTTTTTTTGTTAGTGTTGAGCTGTGCTTTCTATTCTAATCTCTTTGAACAATTCCTGTTTGTCCTGTTTGTCCTGGTTTCCTTATTAGTTTCCATTAGTGATTATTTCACCCCTGTTGTTCATTTGCACTTGTATACCCATGTGCTCCAGTTGTCTTTTGTTAGTTTCCGTGTTCTTTCTGGTCTAGATCAGGTTGAGTTATCTTTGTTAGCTTATATCAATAACTCTTTTTGATGCATTTCAATTCTCTTCTCCTCATCCCTTCCCTCGATGTAACAAAACAATACTTTATGTTATAATGCATCAAGTCCATCCACTTAAAGGACTGTATCAAATGATCGGCACAATACGTCTAAACGTCTCAAGCCAAAATATAATTTAAAGCATAATAAGACAACACAGAACGTATTAAAAACCGCCATAATTTAGTTTTTATCAGAAGCTGAATTGTTATATTTAAAGACAAAAACTGTTTGGTAAAACATATGAAAACAAAGAAACTGTACAATAAAAAGATATTCTGAAAGAAAACATGTATAAAGTACTATACAGTTACAACAAAAACGTCAGGTATAACCTTTCACTTTAGCTTCTGCCCATTAACATCTGACAAACGCACTTCCTGAGTTCTGATTTGACGCATTCTCCAGCTTTTGATCAGCTGACATGAGTGTTTTGTGCATTAACATGAATGCATTTGACAGATGCTTTTATCCGAAGCGACTTACATTACATTGTAATATTGTTTCGGACTATGTGCAGTATCCTGGGATCGAACCCATGACCTTGGCGTTGCTAACGCGATGTTCTAACCACTGTCCACAGGAAAGCATGATATGTATTTTTATGGGTTGATGAAAATTTATTCATATTTTGACATTAAATACTTCAGTGTTTGAATGTTTAAATACCGCAAAATAATTTGCAAGAAGTCTACATGATGACATCATAAACATGTGGCCTCTGATTGGTGCCTTCTCGGTAGTTTGCCCGGACTTGTAGTTAAGAGAACAGAAAATTGGAGGAAGATGGTCAAGATCTCAGTTCATTTACTGCATAAATTGCTTTTTTTTAAGAGTTTATATTAAGTTCTGGTCTTCATGTTAGTAGCCTAGATTAAATCCTCAACTCCAGTAGAGCGTTTGTTTTCCTTTGCTGGAATAATCAGTTGTCCCCTTTGAAGAAGCCTAAATGCTACACTTTTTGATGCTAGAACACTTACATGTATTTTGCGAAGTCATAGATTTTGTTCAGTCCTAAGGCAGTTTATTCGAATCTGTCATGGTCCTCTTGCTTAAATACATTTCATTATTGATAAACATACTGGTAGAATATAAATACTTTCTTTTAGAATTATTAATCATTCATAAAGGGCCTAATACTGCACTGACAGAAAGTAAACTCGTGTCTCCTGCAGTTTCCTCACATGAACACTAGAGGTCTCTCTCACACAGTTGTGTAATGTACTGACACTGAACGACTCACATCATGAAGAATTTAAATATCATTTGAAGTTTTGACACACAATACATATTTTTATATACGTAAGATGTACTTTAAAACATACAGTAAACTCAAAGGAGTTCAGAGTTATAACACGTTCTGCCAGTTCAGATATATTTTTGTTATTTTAAAATGAAGGTGCTGTGTGGACTTAACTGTTAAATACTGGAATATGATGGTGTTCGAGGCAAAAAAAAAATCTGGTATTAAAATTAAAAGTGAATTTTGGCCCAAATGACATGAATAAATCAAGACGTCGATTACCCGCAGCAGCAGATGGCAGTAGTGCAACAATGGATGCCGCTAAACCCCAACGAAGAAGAAGAGTTTCAAAAGGAAAGTTCGATTATGACTATTTAGTTTAAATGCAGTAGTTTAAATACATGGATGAGTGTTAAGTCTGACCACAAATTTCATAAATGGCATTAGTGTTTTTTGGTGTGTTTGTATGAGGAGACGTTCACGTGTATTACGTCTTTTTTATTCATAGTAAAATGATTCCACGTGTGGGCTGCGTGAACGAAGTACGAATGTAAATAGAGTGAAGAAATATGTTGTGAAGGGTTTTATATATTTTATCTGGGTTCTATATGTTTTATCTAAGGGTTTATATCAATTACATTTTCTGTGTGTGTTTTTATATGATTATTACTTATTACTGCTTACCTTATATAACATTACATTATTTTACTGTGTTGAGAAGGGACTCAGAGTTAAGAGAGAATATTAGAGGGCAAAGAGGTATTTTCAACAGGATGTGGGGGTTGAGTATGTGTGGGCAGCATTCCATGCAGGGGAGAAGATAAGAGATGTGTGCTGCACATCCAAACACACATACCCTAATAGTGCGGGGTCCTAAGTTTATGTGGAGGCAGGTGGGGGAAGTATTTTGTGTTGCAGATAGTAAAAGAAGAAGGACGTAGTCTACGAAAATATGAGATGAAGCATCACTCCATTGGACACAAAGAAAGTAGCAGAGGTCAAGGCGCTCAGGGGTTGGCCACTGTCTGAAGCAAGCTTGAAGACACACCCACACATACACATATAAAGTTGTTGTAAACCACTGAGGCGGGGCTGACTCTCTGTGTAGACTCTGTAGACTGAGGAGGTATTTCAGATTAATAAACTTCAACTTTTGTTCAACCGAAGTCCTTGAGTCCAATTTTTGGACACGCAGGACAGCTTATGTCCAACAGTTGTGTTACAGACTTTTAATATATTTAGCTCTTTATGTCATATTGTGACAGTCAAACTTTATATAATGAAATTATATGATGTACATATTCATAATTATGACGTTGGCGTTAAACATGAATATGTTTTCTCGTGTGTTAATTGTATTGATATTTTTTTTATAATTTAATTCTGTAACCTGCGCTGCTTTGTTGCTTAGACAGAGTTGATTCAGTTCTCGCTACATTCTGTCATGGACACGTGATGTGGGCGGGGCTGGAAGTCCATCGCAGGTTGCAGCGAAAAATTCAGCGAATCAGAATGTTGAGGAAGCGCGTGCGTCAGATGTTGAAGGGTAAAACTACAATCTGATGTTCTAGTCTTGCAATATTGTGGTTATTATTGTTAGCCACACCCACATACAGCCATGGGAAGTTCAGTTTCTCTATGTTTGTTTAAAATCCCGGAAGGTACTTTCGGTTTTGTCAAGGTTCTGCTGTAGATGATGTATTTGTGCCTCAGTGGTTCGAGCATTGCAACAGTTAACTAAGAAGTTGTGGCTTTAAATGCCAGTGAATGCACCAACCGATAAGATCTATAGCTTGAATGTAATGTAAGTCGCTTTGGATATATGCATCTGTTACATGCATAAATGTAGATCACAGGTCATAATCTACAGCACATCCGTAAATGAAACGGAACCATTTTTTTTTACTTTTTATGTTATTTTTTCACGACCGTGGATTCGTGCATATTTTTCCTCTTTCATCTGCTGTACTTCGTTGTGAACGGTCAGTGTGTATTTCATGATATCATATATTTCTCTTTTAATGGATGGACTTCGATCCATTTTAATTGTATTTAAAGCCTCCTTGTAGATTCGAGGTCTTTTGTGTTTTCAGATTTTAATAAAATAATTGTATCTAAATGTGAGTGTTTTGTGGATATACAAACACGTCTTTTGTCATCGGACAGACTACAATATGTGTAAAGATGCGCTTTACATCTTATTTGATAGACGTCAAAGTCCATAAAAAAGCTGTTTTACTCTACACAAGATGAAACTTGTAACTGGGCGTCGTTTTGTGGGGCGTCGCTTGTTTTGTATTGTTAAATGTATTGTTTTAATAACGATGGATTTACTACACATATTATGGTTAGAATATAGTTACAGTAGCAGTTTGTGGTGTTTTACAAAGTCTTTGTTTACAGTTTTTTAAATAATTTTTCATTTAACAAAGTATGTCATTGTCTATGTGTTTATTTACCATCCTTTACTTGTTTTTATTTAAAAAATGTATCATTATTAAAATGAATTTATTATTTATTATCCTATTTTATTCTATTACTGTGATGCGGAGCCCTCCAGAATGTTCTAAAAGTTCTAAATGTTTTTGAGAAATATAAATCTAAAAGAAAAATGTCAAAAGTCTACTGAAAATTATTACTGTTTCATATAAATATGTTAATTTTTATTTCTAAGCGAAGAAAATTTTGAAGAAAACAGTCCAAAAACATTTAAATCGTTTCTCTTTAAGTTTATTTATCCATCATTTGAATTGCGAATTAGTGTGTTGCCAACATTAAAGTACAACGATACACAACTTGCATTACATTTACGTGTGTGTAAATATGTGTCTACACATACAATTACTGGCAAGTTTAACAATTACTTGTGTTTAACCAATAAGGCGATTGTTTCTATTCAATTGTTTATCAAGTTCGTAAAACGTGGGGATTAAACTCTATGATAAAAGCGGCCTAAATACAGACTGTGAACTCACACTCACCATGATGTTACAGATAGCGGAAGTGAGTGACGCATACTGAGGAATCGACGTCATTACTCGTGTTTAACCAATAGGGCGACGTAAGTGCGTGACGACACATAGACCCGCCCTTAATATTACCCCAAGCACCAACCAATGAGACGCGTAGGCCCCCATATGTAGCATCGCCCCTTACGGAATGTCACTACCCGATCCTTCCCGGAAACACGATGGTTCCGCGCATGCGCGAAAGTGTGTCTACTTCTGACAGTTTTAACTTGTTCCATACCGGATTTAAAAAATAAACTCTTTATTGAAAATAGCACTTAACACCAAAAGGCAAAATACAAATTGTAATGGTTTGGAGAAATAAACTGAACGAGGGATAAAGTAAACCATACGCTTTTTTTTAAATAAAATAATTTTTTATATATTGTGAAACGAATGTAAAATAGTTTTTATTAGTCATTCTCTTTTTTTGGCAAAATATGTCGTGGTTGATAAACATAGTTTGACAGAACTATTGAAGTATTGTAAGAGTGACTTAGGGAGGCAGGGATGGAGGGAGTTAGTGAGCAAATGAATGGCTAAAGAAGAGAAGGAGCAAATGTATAAAATAAATAAATTGAAAGAATTCAGAAAATTCTGTGTGTTTCTTAAATACAGACATTCGTTAAAGTACGCTAAAATATGTACAGCATAACTTAAAAATATTACAAAAAAATGTTAAAGTAATTGTACTTGGCATATCTTTGGTTTATTGGAGTTTTCTCATGTGAAATGACTAAATTGATAGTTATTAGTTATGATTCAGCATTTTTGTTGCTATACGTTGTGCACTTCAGATATATCTGTATTGGATTGATCTCATTTCTGTTTGTCTTTTGCTCTTTGTTACAGTTTTACAGTATAATTAGAAAAGTACCCAAGGATCCCAAGAAAAGTTCTGCCTTGCGTCTTTTTGGACTACTTCACACTGTTAGCTAGCTGTCAAGCTTTGAAGAAGCAACTCATTGCAAGGACAGTATAACTGGTATGCTCATGTTGTGGTTTGGCACATGTCAGCAAGTAAAGTACTTAAATGCATAAAAATACTGCTGACATTTGTTAATAAGTAACCAGACATTCAGTTCAGCTTGCAAGTGATGACAACATTCAGCCAACGTGGGCAATAACGGTTGTTGGAGAAAGGTAGAAATCAGAACTGCTGGAGGATGGCGAAGTGCAACACCAACTGTATTGAGAGGCCTATATCTGTGGGCTTCGGACACTTTGGTCGTGTTGTTGCTAGATATCCATCAGTGTTTTTGATATTACCATTACTTGTAGCTGCAGCTCTTGGATCTGGTTTTATGTATCTCAAAGAGATGAAAGCAAATGACATCGAAGACCAGTTCACACCTGTAAACGGACCAGCGAAGCAGGAGAGGATGACTGTAGATGAATATTTTTCACCATCTGAAGAATTTTCTCGTCTGCGGCTTTCATCTGAAGGAACTTACGCCTCTTTGATCATCACAGTTTTGGAAGGAGAAAATATATTGACCGAGGCTGCTTTAACCGACATTATTGAGATGGATAGACAAGTAAAAAATATATCAACAGGAAACACTTATGAAAACCTTTGTGCCAAAACTAATGGAAAATGCATGTCAAATTTCGTCTTGGACATATTAAATGAACTTAACTTGAACTCAACTGCTAGGTATCCTCTGCATAATAGAACATTTTTAGGAACAAGTGTCGGTGGTGTAGAGCTTAAATCAGAAGGCTCAGAGATACGCAGCGCTAAAGCAGTCAGGCTTTTTTATTTTTTAAACGAGGAAAACACAGCACTAAACACTCAGTGGCTTAATGGCTTTCTGGAATTCTTCTCAAACTATCCAGAGTTGAAAACAGTAAGTAGATATGATGCCGAGTTATGCCTTTTATGCTATGCTATTGATATTTTTCATGCAATTTATATTTTAAAGAACATCTATTTTTTACTGTGATGAAAAGGCAGAAGAGTGTTTGTCTGAATGTGTTTCTTCTGCAGGTTCGTGTGTCATACTTCACTTCACTATCAAGACAGAAGGAGATCGAGGCCAGTTCGGATTCTATCATTCCCTTCTTCTCTATTACATATGCTCTGGCTATTAACGTTTCAATTTTCTCTTGTCTGAGGTATTAAATCACAAAATCTAAATTATTTTGAGCACACACGAGATAAGGATATATGGTTATAAACCAAATTTCATATTTTTCCAGATTAGATTGTGTTAGAACCAAGGTGTGGGTTGCTGTGGCTGGTGTCCTCTCTACTGGTCTGGCTGTTCTTGCCAGTTTTGGTTTATTGCTCTTCTGTGGAATGCCTTTCGCTATGACAGTCGCCTCATCTCCCTTTCTGATTCTTGGTAAGTTTAATTCTGTACATCACCTGCATTAAATAAATAATTTAGCTAGTCAATATCATTTACAGATGATAATCTCTGCTTTTTTGCAGGTATTGGAGTTGATGACATGTTCATCATGATCGCCTGCTGGCAGAAGACTAAAGTTAAAGAAGAAGTTGAAGATCGTTTAGCAGAAACATATAAAGAAGCCGCTGTGTCCATCACTATCACCACACTGACAGATGTGATGTCTTTCTATATCGGTCTGTTCACTCCATTCCGCTCCGTTCAATCTTTCTGCATGTACACCAGCACAGCAATTCTCTTCTGTTACATCTTCAACCTTACTTTCTTTGGTGCTTGTCTTGCACTGAATGGAAGAAGAGAGAAGGGAAATAAACATTGGTTGACCTGCATGAAAGTCCCAGAAGTCGATAGTGTTGATGCTACTGGTAATGTGTGTTGTGTTGGTGGTGCTTATGATAAAGAAACTGGCACTGATGAGGCAATGTCAATGGATTTATTCTTTAAAAATCACTACAGCCCTTTTCTGACAAAGACCTGGGTAAAGATCTCTGTGTGTTTGATTTATTCTGCCTATCTGGCAGTTAGCATCTATGGATGTCTTCAACTACAGGAAGGTCTTGATCTGAAACATTTAGCACCAGACGGCTCATATGTTGGTAGTTACTATGATGATGAAGATCAATTCTTTTCTTCTTACGGTCCCAATGTCATGTTAGTCGTAACGGATGAACACTTTGAGTATTGGAATTCAGATGCACGTCAAAACCTTGACTTGTGCCTCGAAAATTTTCAAAATCTGTCAATGGCATCTAAAGATTCCGAAATTTCACCCATTTCATGGCTTACTGCGTATATTAAGTTTGGACAGAGTTCTGGTATAAATGTAGATAATGAAACACAATTCAAACAAAGTTTACCTACATTTCTTAGGTTATCTGGATTTAGTGAAGATGTAAACATCACTAACAATAAGATTTTGGCATCGCGTATGTTCATTCAGTCTGTGAACATCAGGACAGCAGTCGATGAGAAGAACATGCTGAATGCATTCAGAGAAACAGCAGAAAGATGTGGAAAGTTAGAGACGGCTGTTAATGTAATGGTGTATCACCCTGCGTTTATCTATTACGATCAATACGCTGTTATAGTCGGTAATACAATTCAGAATATAGTTGTAGCTACATGTGTAATGTTAGTTATTTCACTCTTTTTAATCCCAAATCCTCTCTGTTCTCTCTGGGTGACATTTGCCATCGCATCCATCATTGTGGGTGTGACTGGTTTCATGGCATTATGGGATGTTAGTTTAGACTCAGTGTCTATGATTAATCTGGTGATCTGTATTGGATTTTCTGTGGATTTCTCTGCTCACATATCTTATGCTTTCGTGACCAGTGAGAAATTGTCGGTTAATGAAAAAGCCAAAGATGCCCTCTATAAACTGGGGTATCCAATAATACAAGGTGCAGCTTCCACTATTGCAGGTGTTGTGGTGCTCGCTGCTGCAAAAAGCTACATCTTCAGGACCTTCTTTAAAATCATGTTATTAGTCATTCTGTTTGGAGCCGTCCATGGCATTGTGTTCATACCTGTGTTCTTCACCTTCTTAGGCACTTGTAAAAAGATGTTTTGTGCTACAAAGAAAACATATAATCAGCCCATATACCAATACTGACCTGAGAACAAAATTAACATAGCAACAGAAATGATTCAAACACTGTATTTATTCATCCTGACTGTTACTGAGTAGCTATACTGTATTTCTGAATGATATCAGCCAGTGTCTTGAGTCTGTACAAAACAGAAACACTTATGTGATCTATTGTTTGACCTGCTGAAACTGTAAAGCAGTTTAATTGAATGATCATGGTATACTTGACAAAGGCTATAAGTCTAAAAAGCAACATTTTATTTGTTTAATTAACATTTAACTTCAAAAATTCCCTGTGTGTAAACTTGGCTGGTCATATGTTAATAATTTGTTAACATATTGTAATTCAATTTTTGTTTGTGCAATATTATCATACGTTTTTTTAAATGTTGTTATTTATTCATTTTTATCTTTGTACATTTAATTATGTGTGTAAAACTGTCAGGGTTCCGTCCTTCCTGTTTCAGCTTTCATGCATTGTGGACGGGACAATGACAGTACCATGTCTTGTGTGTATGTTTGTTTATTTGAGGAGACACGTGGCGGGATGTTTTGATAATTCGCCGCGTGTCCTCCTGTCCGTGTAGCTCCGCCCCTTGTTTCTTTCTTGTAGTTTTATTCTTGTATGTTTTAGGTTTGTTCCGGTTCATGCTGTGGTTTAGCTGTGTGCACTGGATTATTTTCCCAGCATTTTCGTGTGGGATTGTTCGTGTATTCTTCAAGTTAATTTTATCAACCTAATTGTTAGAATATAATTGTTGGTCTTTTCCTATTGATTGAAGATTTATTTACACCCATATGTTTATAAAGTTATGTTTAGAATTTAAGAATTTAATAAAACTAATCTGTTGTGAGCTATGCCTTTCTACTCTGATTTTACTTACACTTCAAAGTTAACTTTACTTAATCTGCAGTAATTTGTAATTTGGATATTGAAGTTGTCATTACATTGGTGACTTGCAAAATATTTTCACAGCTGTGAGAGACGATATTGGATAAATCTGCCACAATTGGAGGCTTGTCAATCAATTGAATGCATATCTACTTTTAATATTTTCTATTTGTTTTGTTTTACTCTTGCAGTTAATTTATTTTTAAACAAACATTAAATTTGTTTTATTTTTGGACCTTTGCAGTACTGTACAATTGCATTCATCAGGATTTAGACAAGGGTTTGTTTTAAATGTCTTACTGATAACAAGACATAATCTTTGAATGAACCCATGTAGTAAAACTCCAAGAAACATGATACAATATCATAAAAAGGCCTTTGTTTGATTGTAAACCATTTGTTATACTTGTAAAATGCACTGGTAGTGATTGCTTTAAGGGATAGTTCACTCATACATTTTAATTCTATCATAATTTATCCTCACATAATTACATACATGTATAAATTACTTTGTTATCAACACAGAGAAAGATATTTGGAGGAATGTCAGCAATTGTCAGATATTAGACATCATTCACAACCATAGAAGGACAAATTGAATGCTAGTCAATGATGCCCTAGAACTGTTTGTTTACCTAAATTCTTAAAAATATCTCATTTGTGTTCAACAGAACTAAAAATCGTATACTGTGATAGTGAATGAATCGGAGAATTGCTAACATTGTTCCAAATATCTTTGTGTTCGACAGAACAAAAAATGTATACAGGTTTGAAACTGTCACGGAATGGCTGTGTATAAATCGAATTCAAAGTATTTTTAATAAATCAACAGGCAGTAATAACAGGAGCATGAAAACACAACTAAACGAAACATCCAAATAATAGCACACAAGGATTTGAGGAACACATAGGGCTTACAGGAGACACTGGAGGTACAGGGGAACTGTCAATTAAATCCTCCCCAATATCACAGTTCATAATGCCAGAGGCCAGTTGCAGCACAACCTCAGCGGCAGGAGTGTAGCCGTTCCCACTAAGCCCTCCATCTCAACCAGCACTCCCATTGCGACGCACGGTGTTGTGGCTCATGCACTTGGTCAGATGGGTCTTCAGGCTCGGGCTCCAGGGCGATGATGGACTCAGTGCACGCTGGCTTTCGTGAAATGGCAGGCCCAAGCTCTCCATCTGCTGTAAAATGTGACAATATAAAGCGATTTGTGATTTCTGTCAGCTGTAAATTTGTGAAAAGTTTTGATGTGTTTTCATGGAAATATTGGACAAAGGTTGTTTAAACAGCATAAAACTAAATGTCTTCATTATACGTTTTTCCAATTTCTCAGTTGAGTGTCTAAGTCATCAAATCCAACCTTATATTATCTTAATCACTGTCTGGTTGCCTTAAACACAGCATCATATTAAAACCGAACTGTTAACTAGGCTTTGAATAAATCAACACCTGAGAGATCACTTCTGAGTTCTATCTCTTTTCTACTTTCAAAAAAATACTAGAGATTAGTTTTTTATTGGATTTACTCCAATTGATTCCATTGTTTCCAGCGTCTGTAAATCGCTTTGGATAAAAGCGTCTGCTTAATGACCAAATGTAAATGTAAGTATACATGACTTAAGCTGTGTCTCAATTCGCCAAAACCTTCTGATGTCGCAAACTTAAAAAAACAGGATTCAGTCTTTAAAGGACACAGCGTTATACACTCACCTAAAGGATTATTTGGAACACCTGTTCAATTTCTCATTAATGTAATTATGGTGGTGGTGTAATGGTGTGGGGGATGTTTTCTTGTCACACTTTAGGCCCCTTAGTGCCAATTGGGCATCGTTTAAATGCCACGGCTTACCTGAGCATTTTTTCTGACCATGTCCATCCCTTTATGACCATCATGTACTCATCCTCTGATGGCTACTTCCAGCAGGATAATGCACCATGTCACAAAGCTCCAATCATTTCAAATTGGTTTCTTGAACATGACAATGAGTTCACTGTACTAAAATGGCCCCCACTGTCACCAGATCTCAACCCAATAGAGCATCTTTGGGATGTGGTCGAACGGGAGCTTCGTGCATCCCACAAATCTCCATCAACTGCAAGATGCTATCCTATCAATATGGGCCAACATTTCTAAAGAACGCTTTCAGCACCTTGTTGAATCAATGCCACGTAGAATTAAGGCAGTTCTGAAGGCGAAAGGAGGTCAAACACAGTATTAGTATGGTGTTCCTTATAATCCTTTAGGTGAGAGTATGTCCATGAAGCCAACAGAAGCGGGACACAGCAGAGACATTTCTGACTTTTTGACTTTTTTTTGTTTTAGAGGATATGATGCATTTATGAAGATTAAAACAGCCCAACTGTTCATTAAATGAATCCACCTTAGATACACAATAATGCACCAATAATGTTAATGAACAACATAATAGTATAATATTAAAACACTGACAGGGACCATTTTTGCTATTGCATACTTTCATTTAACCAACGTTTTGATTGATTATTTAGAGGACCCAGTCTTTTGCGATTTTAGAGGCTTTGATTATGTTTTTCCAGTGTTCAACAATGGATGTTCGTGTTTCTATTAAAAAAGCTTTATATTTCACATAATTCACGTCTATTGTTCACTGCTGCCCTTCTTTTAACAAAACAACTGGATTTCTTCTGGTCCAAATAAAGTGCCTCCTACCGAAATACTCTGATTGGTAGAGCTGACCAGATCTGTCTTGATCGGTTCCCCGCTTAGAGCGTGTGTTTCAAGATGTCCGACCCAAACCATATCAGCGACCTTCTCAGGCTGTTGTGATTGGTCGGTCCCCTGTGCTTGTGTACAGCTTTCCTGTAGCTCAGTTGTAAGAGCATTGCGTTAACAAGGTTGTTGGTTCAATCCCAGGAGATGGCACATACCTAAGTATAAATGTATAGTCGCTGCAATGTAAGTCGCTTTGATTAAAAGCATCTGCCAAATGAATAAATGTAAATGTGAACTCTAAAAAAGGCTGGGTTGAGTCCGTTGGGTTGATTTGCTGGGTTATTTTTTCACATGTTAAACACTTTTTGGGTAGTTTTAGTTTTCAAGGTGTTGGGTTAAACCCGGTGGGTTAATGTGCTGGGTTGTATCTGCCCACCGCTGGGTTATTTGAAGAGTCTCGAGCGCTTACCGCCCTGAAGACGTTAAGTGTACTTCGCAACTTTCATTTTTATAAAGAACAAAGAGGCAAAGTCACTGTTTGTAGCAATTTAAAGGTACGTTTTTATGTTTTAAGTGAATATTTATTGAAATGAGAAGAATTTATATCATTTTGCCAGGAAACAGTGTCTTAACTAACATTAGTGATGTTATATAGACGACCAGCAACTGTTATCTCAGATCACCATTACATAAATTGACTCGCATAGTCCTGTGAAGATGCGCGACAAGGCAAAATCATCACATGTAAGCTAAGTTTATGATCTTTAGTGAGGATTGAACAAAATTTTTGTCAAACCGGCGAGTGCCCCGCGAGCGCGGGCAAGCATTCACGGTTCAGGAACGCCTCTCTCGGGGTTCCACTCTGGACATTAAGTGGCCAATCAATTATATTGCTCCCTCTGTTTTAAGCCAAACATTTCAAGGTGTGTGCATGTGATAAAAAGAGTGTGCTAGCCTATATTTAATGAGTTGATTTGCTGCACGTGTGGTTTCTTAATGTATTAAGTGGTGTAATTCATAATGTCATTTTTTGAACTAGTCAGTAAATCAAATGGATGCTTTTGTGAGGGAAAAACTCATCGGCAGTTGCCTAGTCTCTTTGAAAAGTTTTAAGGTACGTCTGTGTTCATTAAATACTCTTATACTGACTACAAGGATCAACTAACCCTAACGTAACATAAAAGTAACACAACATAACAAGTTATGGACATTAGGCCTATATCTTTATTGAGTCAGGTTGAAATATAAAATGTTCACCCTAAAATAGGCCCAACGTCATCTGGGTCTGTGGAGTAGCACATGTCTTTTGAAAGACGGGTTTTGTTGGGTAAAATATTTTTCTAACTTTCTAAACTGTATTCACTGAACATGCGTTGATAAAAGAGTCGTGTCAGAGATACTCTTATTATATGGAGATTGGAGAGACTGTAATACTTCAGACTGGAGAACCCGTAACGACAAACAAACCCCGTTAACATCCATTAAAACATCTCGGTTACGTCTGTAACCTTCGTTCCCTGATGGTTCACCACCTGAACCCGGAAGGGAGTGTGGGAACCTTGGGCACGTAACCGGGCCAGTATCTCGATTATTTAGTTCCCCACATGAATGAATATGGGCAGGGCCTACAGTATGGCTTACATTCCTTATAGATCATAAAACAAACTCTACACATAATTGGTTGCAGATGTTAACTGTATCTTATTTGATCATAATATGAAACCCTAGACATATGATTGCTTGCAGATTTTCATGTGTTTTTTCTGTAGCCTAAATATAACGGGCTGTCTGTGTGGAAATAAATTAGCTTGATGCAAATACACCTCTGTGTTATTCTCTCTCACTCCCAGATCTCTACATTATATAGCTGTAGTTTATTTGATGATGCAGGACAACCACTAAAAAATGGATTTCAATAGTCAAGTCTTGAGGTCACAAATGCATGAATTAGCGTGTCTGCGTTAGCAACATATAGAATATTTTGTAGTTTCTTTTGTAGTTGTCATTTCTGAGGTGGAAGAAGGCTGATTTTGTAACATTTGAGATGTGACAGTCTAATGACAGGTTGGTGTCTAATATAACGCCTAGGTCTTTAAATGTATTTGTAGGAGTAACAGCGAAGCCTTCGATTTGCAAATTATAATCCGAAATATTCTGTTTACATGTCTTTGGTCCAATAAGTAATTTTTATTGGAATTTAAAAGGAGGAAATTACTAGTCATCCAATGTTGTATGTCTTGCATGCACTCTGTCAATTGGTATAGCTGAAAGGAATCATCTGGTCTTGATGAGATATATAGCGGAGTATCATCTGCATAAGAATGGAAACTAATTCCATGTTTTTTAATAATCTTGCAAAGGGGCAACATGTATATGGAGAATAGCAAGGGTTCTAAAACCGATCCCTGAGGTATTCCATAATTGACCCGTGTTAGATTTGACAATTACCCATTTATATGGACAAAATTCATGTGCGCAATATCCACTGGGTATAGGGAAAATCCTGTTTGTGTCCCCCTCACTTTCAAATTAGTTATGATATTTTATCTACATGCCGTCATCGCCCCAGAGAAGTACTAGAACCGAGCAGGACACAGAGAGTTTGCCTGCTTTTGTCGATCAATAAAAATAGATCACTGAAAGATTGTTTTCAAACACGTGATTTTGATTTGAATTTAATAGAAATTTGTTTTGACGTTGTCATTGTTTCGGTAGGCTATGTTAAGGGGTTTCCTTATAATGGACTTCTATTTGGGAAGAAAAGCAATGCCAGATTTATTACGTTTTTTCGGTTGGAAAGGACATTGAACAGCAGGTAGTGTTTATGACAAGGCTTGACCTCGTTGAGCATTTTAGAAAGTCATTCGGCTCGTCTCTTTCCGACCGCAGATTCAGGTTTACAAGGCATGTTTTCCACCGTTTCTCATTCAATATTGCGTTTTCCCCCTTCATAAACACAATCTTTTGGTTTAATGGTTTAATCAATTTAAAGAATCAAAAACAATGCAAAAACAATGTATTTTGAATTTGTGATAGGATTAAAATCAAAAAACATTTCCCCCCACTTTGTTTCCCCCATATTTGATCAATTTTGCGTTGAGAGTCTGATTTTTTGAGTTCTAGCAATTCAAAGGGGAACTCTGCTGAAAATGTTAAAATACTGCCATGAATTACTCTCCCCAATTCATGACATCCGTTCATCTTCACAACAGAAAATCAATAAAGTTTTGATGGGGTTGGAAGCTTTCTTACTCCCTCCCATAGACACCAATGCAACTGATCCACTTGAGGGTGGGTAATTCATTCTGTGAGTTCCCCTATAAGAGATATCCATCCTTGCCCAAACATAACATTCAACTAGGAGAAGAGACAGACCAGTTTTATGCAGTCACATGGAGTAGTATAGTATAGGTAGTTTTTACAATAAACAATCTTGTATCAGTTTATTATACACCATTTTAAAAATATCATGGTACTCTTCGGGCATTGTTTGTTAGTGGTTTATCAAATGAAGTAAAACAACTTACATTGATACATATAAATCTATCAGTGTGATTGTGTTCTCTTAAGATTTGTAAAGGTAATTATTTAAAATTGACTTAAATTTCATATTTTAACTAAAGCATAGTCCAGGCTGAAGCTAATCCTTGTCAGGGAAACCCCCCTTAGTGTATATCTATCAGAATCTCAGCACAAAACGTAAAAAATAAGAATAAAAACATTGGTATAAAAACAATTATAAAAACATAAAAGCAATGGTTTGATAGGTACACAAAAGATGCAAGATTATAGGTAGGATTTCACCTAGAACTATTTGTACAAAACCTGGTTTCCTGGTACAAAACCTGAGAAACGAGGTACATAACCTGAGAAACAAGGGTCAAGCTAAACATTAACTACAGTTAAAATAATTATTTTAGCAATAAAAATGAACCAAATCTATTAATTATACAAAGAACATTTACATGAAAATGTCATGGATTTCCATGCAGTCTTATTGCTCTTGAACAATACAATTGTCACTATAGATTTGTGGATATGCTTTGATCTTTGCTCATTTAGTCTTCTACAGAATTCTCCTCCAGGATTTTTATGAGACTTGACAGTGTACTATTTGGATCCAGTAGAGTCACTAGAGGGACATTCACACCTCTCTCTTTGAAGATATTATTTTGCACAGTCATGGCTAACATTGAATCAATGCCTAAATCGAAAAGATGAGTCTCATCATTCAGTTCATTCATTTCAACACCAGTTGTTTCACTAATCAGTGACCTCATATATTCATGTGGTGATGTGATGGGCTGCTCAGGTCTGGATAAGATAATTCTGTCTTTCCTCACGGCTTCCTCTATTAGTCTGTAAAGTCGGGCACTCAAAGACTTGTTTTGACTGAGGACATTATGCAAGTTGTTTTTGAAATTGAACTTGCATACAACCTGTTGAGGTTTATTAATCAAGAGGGATTGCTCCAGACATTCAAGAATTTCTGGTCTTTCCAGTAGCATGATTCCCTTTGCCTCAAGAAATCTTTGGACATGCACTTTGTTCAACAGGAGACCAAGATTCAAAGCCCCCCAGTTGATTGACTGTCCTGAAAGTCCAATATTTCTGCGGTACTGGCAGAAAGTGTCCATGAATGTATTAGCAGCTGCATAGTTTGTCTGTGATGCGTTGCCAATGAAGGCGGAGATCGAGGAATAGCACACAAAGTAATCCAGATGACATTGTTTAGTAGCACGGTGAAGGTTAAGTGCTCCATTAACTTTTGGTCTCATGACTTTCTCATAAAGCGATTTGTCAAGACTTTCAATTAGCCCATCATGCAGGACAACTGCACTGTGAAAGACTCCTTTGATTGAACTGGATGGAAAAAGTTTTCCAATATGAAGAATTGCTTGTTGAACTTGTTCTGATATGGAAACATCACACTGTAGACACTTAATGACAGAACCATAATGATCCATGACATTCTGTATATCTTGTTGAATCTGAGTATTTGGACTGCTCCTTGAAAGAATTACAATATTTTCTCCTCCTTTCTGAGCAATGAACTTCACTGTCTCATATCCCAGCCCTGTCAGACCACCTGTGACGATATAGACTGATTTTTTCTTGAAAACACTGAGTTTAGGCATCATTGGAATGTCTGACAGCTGGTTCTTGTAATCATTATTCAGGATCATGATGGGTAGAACTTGACTTGTGAAGTATGAATCAGATTCTTTTACAGAGAGGGGATCAATGTCTTGAGAATTCCCTCTTTGAAAGGTTGTTGTGTTGAAAGCCAAAGACTTTCTGTCCAAATGCATGGATTTCAGCCAGCGGTAGACTTTTGGCATATTTGTATGCAGAGACCATTTCTGCATTATTTGAGACATGAAGAGGAAATGGATGTGAACTTCAGTATTGGTACATCTGAATGTTTTAGGATCTACTGGAATGTCACAGACAAGAACAACATCTTTGATGACTTTATGTTTGGTAACTGTTTCAATTATCCTTTCATTATATGGAGGAAGAAGAACAGCTCCTTCAACCTCGCTAAAATCACAAGCAATCTGATCCTCCTGTGTGCTCACTCTGATGATCCAACCTGATTTGTTTGCAGAGGTAGTTAAAACCTTCATCAAAGATGAGTCAAGAACACTCGAGAAAATGCCTAATTTCCTATGATGCTTGGCCTTTGGTAAATTTTTATGCAGAATCTCCCAGGCCAGGACCAAAAAGGAGACACAAGGGTTGTCCGTCATGAATGAAAGTCTTTTTGTTTTGTAGCAAACAGATGCTGGGAGAATGACTTTGGAGGTGGCAGCCACAGGATAACAACACACAATATGGTCCCCAACTTTTATTTTCTTAACATCCTTACCCACAGCTGTGACAATCCCACTGAAATCAAGGGCTAAAAGTTTGTGGTTTTGAGTTGTGTGCTTGTTCCAATAAATTGTCTGACCGTAAGTGAATTCAGAGGTGCTGACAGGAAAGTAGTCTGATGAATGCACACACATTTTACTGAGTTGAACCTCAATGTTTAGTCGCTGAATCGGTTCAACCGAATTGGCCCCTTGTGTAGCTGATATATTTATTATTTCATATGGATCAGATGTTTGCAAGGTGAAGGCTTCATCATCCAACATGTGGACACTTTTTGGTGTGTTCTTCATGTTTGGCAATGGTGTGTGGATGATTTCAGGTTTGAGAATTGTGCCTTCTTTCACTATCAGCTCTGGATATTTGCTGCAGGGGTATGATCTAAGGACCTGAGCCAATGCTTTGATATCTTCAGAGGAAACAGATCCCAAGTCAATCAGCTGAAAGGAGAGTTCTGACAACTCAGCTGCACATGCTCTTGTCATACCCAACAGTACAAACCCAGGACTTATGTAATCCACTAAACTCTCAGAGGACCTATAGGTTATAACTCTGATAGCACCGGGGAAATGATTAGCCTTGAGGTATCCAACAATCTTTCTGAAAATTTCACAACAACCTGCCATGTTGTCCAATACATCATCTGATTTAAGAGATGTAAGGTCTGCATCACCCCACATGAACAAAATTTCCTGGAAGTTTTTCCACACATTTGAAATGTTCAGCTTCGACCAAAGTAATTCAGGTCCACATTCCAACACTGTATTGCTATTTGAGTAACTTATATATTTAGATGCTGGGTGTAGGTACTTTTGCAAACCTTTAGAAATTCCTGTTTCATCAGAAAAGACCAGTGCCTTGATTGATGTATTCAATGTGGAATCTTCAGCCGTGATGCTGATGCTGTTGTGGTAGAAGTATTCATCAACTACATGAGAACGACTTCCCAGCATTTTGATCTGCACATGGCTGAGCTCAACCAAAACCTTGCCTTGTTTGTTGGTTAAGCAGCCACAAACGTCAAAATCATCATCCCCTCTATGTGTTTCCCTCAAATATATAACCATCTCCTCTTGCAATGGTTCAAATACAGTCAAGCTACCTATTTTTGCAGGAAACTGAGGTCTTGGTGAAAGCCTTTGTATTATAGTTCCAATAGTAAGTTGCATCAAGCAATCCAAGACAACAGGGTGAAGGTAATAGTCATGTAGCTGGGACAATAATGTTTTGGGAATCTTCAAAACAGACAAACACTCTCTAAATTCCTCCCCACAGCAAATTTCTGCCTTATTTCTGAAAACTGAGCTGTACTCAAATCCTGCCTGACTAAGATAGTTGTAGAGCTCTTCACTCTTCAGAATTATTGAGCATCTTTTAATGATGTTGTCAAGAGAAATTAACTGCTCTTCAGGTAATCTGTCTGGTTTTGCCTGTACTGTGCCCGATGCATAGATTGCAGAAGTGGATTGTACTCGAAAGCTGCATGTGTTCTGTCCTAAATTGCCTGACGAATCAAGAATTACTTTTACTTCTGGGGCATTCTGAGTGAGAACAAATGGACTGTGAAATGTGACGCTGAGCTGCAGAGAACTGAGTGGGACCTTCGGTTTCGCATACATCATGAAAGCTGCTAGGCCCAATTCAGCATGAAATGCTCCAGGAAGGATAGCAACACCATTATGTTTGTGGTCCTGCAGGAAGGCAACTGAGTCAGATAAAAAATCACAGCTGAAAACTGAACTGTCTGAACTCAGTGGTGTAATTACTGGGTGGTTGCTGGTAGAACTAGCCAACTGGACTTTAGAGAAGAAGACATCTTTCTTCACATTATCAAACTGATAGCGTGGGTGATGAAATGGTTCAGTCTCAAAACCTTTGTAAAACATTTCCCAGTCCACTTTGACTCCGAGCTCAAACAATTTGGATACAACAGCAAGCAATGTCTCATGATCTTTATCTGGCTGTACTGAGGGAAGCACAGTGACATCACTACCCAGAGTCTCTGTGATGTACCTCTGCAAAGATCTTCTTGGGCCAATCTCAACAAAGATCACATTCCTCTTGTTTTTAGTTGCTGATCTTACTGCTTGTTCAAATGCAACTGGTTCCCTGATATTTCTTGCCCAGTATTCACCAGTAATAAAATCTGAGGAGCACAAACTTTCACCGGTCACTGTTGAGAACAATTCTGTCAGCAGATTGTGTCTCTGTAATGAGCCTATATTCTCTTTCACTTTGGGTACAATAGGATCCATCATGTGGCTGTGATAGGCAGCAGGAACATCCAGAATGTGAAGGAACAGATCTTTTTCTTTGGCTGAGTTGCTTAAATTTTTATGCAATCTGTCAATGTCATCTGCATTGCCTGAAAGGGTGCATGACTGTGGGCTATTGTAAGCAGCCAAACAAACCCTTCCTGAGTAAGATGGAAGGTGTTTCAAGATTTCAGATACAGCCATATTACTGACAACCAGCATCTTTCCTCCTGTCACTGTGCTTTGCAAAGAACTGCGATAATGGATGACTTTGACTGCATCCTCGAGTGACAACAAACCAGAACAATGAGCTGCAGCGACCTCTCCAATGGAGTGCCCAAGCACAGCATCAGGACTTATGCCCCATTGCCTCAGGACGCAAGATATTGCAACCTGAATAGCAAACAGGAGAGGCTGGACAATTTTTGGATCAGTGAAGTCATCAGATTTGCTTTCTAACTTCTCCATCAGGTTCAAACTTGTGTAGCTCTGCATCAGGCTTTCTATCTTCATGACGACTTCTCTAAAAACAGGTTCTTGTTTTAGGAGCTGCTTGCACATACCAGAATATGATACACCATTCCCGCAAAACACAAAGACTAACATGGAGTTTGTCTTTGAATGTACAAGCTTTTTCTTTAGCACATCGGCAATTGTCTCTTTAAGGTCTGTCAAGGATGATGTCTGAAATACTTTCCTATATTTGTGTTTTAAGTGACTTCTTCTACAAGCAGCTGTGAACAGTAAAGATTGTAGATCTGTTATATTCCCAGCACTAATCTGTTCTGCAGTATCTTCCATAATATTTCTTAATGATTTTTCAGAGGCTGCAGATATTACAAAGAATTGATGTGATTTCCTGATCTGATCTCTTGGTTTCTTTGACTGCACATACTGTCTGACTAATGCATGTGCATTTGTTCCACCGAACCCAAAATTATTGACCCCAGCAGTTCTCACTGCATTTTCACTCAGCCATTTCTCTGCTGTAGTGGGGATTTTTAGATTGAGAGATTTAGTGTCTATACTGGAATTATCTTCTGAGAAGAACACTGAGGGCACAAAGGTTTCATGCTTCATCATCAAAATAATCTTTATAAGTCCGGCTACACCTGATGCAGATTCTGTGTGTCCAATGTTGCTTTTAACAGAACCAATGATGAGTGGTCCAGATTCATGAGGTCTTGCTTTGGAAATTACTTTCGAAATACTACCTGCCTCTACTTGATCTCCAACAGGAGTTCCCGTCCCATGACCCTCAATGTACTGGACACTAGTCAGATCAGTGTCTGTTGAGTAGATTTTTCGAAGCAGCTCTTCCTGCTGTATCATGGATGGTTTGGTGATTGGGCTAACAGTGTGGCCATCTTGATTTACTGCTGTTTTGCTAATGATGCCCCAGATATGATCATGATCTTGGAGAGCCTGTCAAAATATGGACCAGATATAGCTATTGCATACAGTAGTCAATAATACTTATTAAACATGTTTGTTATATCAGTATTTTTGTTTACTTTTTTCAGAGGCTTTAGGAGAACAACCCCACAGCCTTCACCTCTCCCATAGCCATCTGCTTTCATACTGAAAGGTTTACTGGTGCCTTCAGGGGAGATCATCTTTGCCTTGGAGAGAGCCACAAAGACTGTTGGCTCCAATATGCAGGTCACACCCCCACACATAGCCATTTCACAGTCACCTGTTGAGAGGAATAGAGACAACAACAAAATGAAGTTAAATAGTTAGTGGTTGGAGGTGGAATGTTATTACACATAAGGCTGCTAACACAGTTATAGATAGCAACACAACAAAGATAAACTGAGATCTTACAGTCGTGGAACTGAGTAATGAAATATATGTAATCCTGGACCATAAATAGCAGGGGATTATTAGTTGGAATACCAACAAAACCTTATATGGGTAAAAATGTGAATTTTTTGTTTTATGCTAAAATTCATTAAAGGTCCAGAGTGGGATTTATAACAATGTCTTATTTATTACATAAAATAAAGGGTCTGTGGATTTTAGTATAAAAGAAAGGATATTAGTCAGGCAGGAGCTAGGACCTGCATAAATAATATAGCGTAAATATATCAAAAAAATATTTTTGTGAGTGGATGCAGCAAACAAAAATGTCGGAAACGTGCCTACAAACTTTGCTCGCTGCTGCTCGCTTTTTGGGATTTTTTCTTCGATATTCTGCTTGCGTTTTCAAATAGGCTTGACGTCACGGACACTACGTCCATTTTTTATACAGTCTTTGGTATTGTCTCAAAACAATGTGCACGCTGTAAAGACTTAACGCGTTTCCCTCATAGAGAGCAGGTTTTTGGTTTTCATACATTTAATGCGTTTATCATGTTAACTGTCACTTATAAGATCAATTAAAGACGTGATGCATTAGTGCATTCACTTATAAAACTGCATTCTCAGTTTTAAACAAATACCAAATAACTGATTAGTCTTAAAAGCACTGTCTAGAGTCAAACACGATTTATTTTTATTAAAATTACCATGTTTAATGAACATGCTAATGAAGTGTATGAATGCACGGCTTTATTCAGTGCTCCCGTCTCCTCCAGCCCACAGACAACAACAGAGCAGCCTTGTATCTGCAAAGACGTCTGACGTGCTTACGTTTTAACGTAGTGTCTCACGTGGCGTGAGAACGTAAAGTAAGACTAAATTCACTTCAATTCGATCTGGGATGTTGTTCCTGAACAACGACATAACTCCATAGTTTACCACCATATTACGATGCATGGGTGTCTTAATTAATGATGTAGATACAGTATGAATGTTTCCTGAAACCGAATTAACTCCAAGTTGGTTCATCAATCTAGTAGATGTCTTCAAACAGGTGGTGTAAATACATATACTAATTAATACGTTCATATAGAATTAATGTCAAATTATTGCTGTCAATAAAATACATTGCATTTAACGGCGACTTTTGTTGTCTTTATTGTTTTATTTCACAATATTTCATTCATTCATAAGTTTCCTCCTAAACGTCACTCTGCCCAGGGATTTCCCAGGGTCCTATAGCATGTAATTTAATTAAAATTAGTGTAATTAGAATACTAAACAAATGACTCTGTCCAAAAAGTATCTAGCTACTTATTACTTATTACTTTCTATATCCTTTATCAATCTTGATTAGTTAAATGATTCAAGGATGGACATGAAATGGCTTATTAAATTAATTCAAATAAATAATATTAAACTGCATAAAGTAATATTAAGTGAGTAAAGTATTACAAATGTGAGAATTATACATTAAAGCATGGATTTAAAAGTTAGTCTTTGAATATTGAGTTCAATTCCCCCACTGCACAGACAAATGTTACACAAAGTATTTAGTTTAATTACATCAAAAGTAACTGTAATTAAATTACGGAAATAATTAGAGTAATCCCTTACTTTACTTTTCCAAGGGAAAAGTAATTAGATTACAGTAATTAATTACTTAGTAACTAGTTACACACAACACTGGATGCATGTAAGTCTACATGTCATAATAAAAAGGAACTATGCTTCTAAACACAGCTCTTGACCTGTAGTTCCAACCATGCAACTTTAAGATGCTGCATGCGATTGATCGTTGGAACGATTGTTTCGGGTAACACTTGAATCATTGAACTATGCTGGAACAACAGAATTTACGTTACGTTCTTCAGCCTAACGATACTTTTGGGAAACACAACCCTGACTTTGCCCAGGGTCACGTAAAATAATTTCTACATGTACAAATGCAAAGAATTAAATGTCTCTTTATTTAACGCTAAATGATTGGAACCAGTGCGTCTATGGGTACCATTTTCGGGGGAAACCTTGGCCGTTAAAAAGTGACGCGTAGGAGGATACCTTTAGCATCTTCATAGTGATGTGAAAGGCGTTTGATGAGCCCACTTTGATAAGAAGAAGAATACTTTTCATGCTTGATTTTTAAAGTTCCTAAGGCCTCCTTCTATAGAAACCAATTAATCACCATATAATTGAGGTAAAACAACCAATTATCGGATTGCTAAAAAGTCACAGATTTTAAAAATAGAAATTGAAAATTGTAACAATACAAAAATCTAAATGTTCTAGTAGATTGCATTGAAGACTACCTTGTTTTATGGCCTGACAAGCAAAGTGAAGGGCAACAAGTGATGAGGAGCAGGCACAGTCAATCGACAGTGAAGGACCAGTGAAGTTAAATGTGTAGGAGATGCGGTTGGCAGCTATGCTCATCGCTGAACCAGTAGAAGAAGAGTGGTTTATGATCTTTGGACTAATCTTCACATTGCCCAACTCAAAGTCTCTGTTCATTACACCTGAAATAAGAAAGTTCATGTTCAACTAGATGTTTTTGGATGAGACGATCATTAATTACAATAATCGTTCTAAATTCTATACAATAAAACACAACTTCGCAGTGAGGAGGTAATTATACTAGTTACATTACCCAAAAACACTCCTGTACTTGTTCCACTGGCCTTTTCCATTGGTATCCCAGCATCCTCGAGGGCTCTGTATGTGCACTGTAGCAAAAGTTTATGCTGAGGGTCCATGCAGGATGATTCAGCTTCAGTGATGCCAAAGAACTTGTAGTCAAATTCATTTAAACTAAATAAGGATAAACAGGTTTAAAATATGTAGATATTTTATACATTTGAAACGATCTTAATTAAAAAACGTACTATAGCATGAGCATTTCATGGAATATTTTGTAGCATCCTGTATTTAAATGGTAACGTATATATTTACATAGTCCTATTAATGTCTTTAATTCATTAAAGCGGCAGTCCGCAAGTTCTTTTGAGTAAAAATGAGCTAAAACCAATTATTGATTAAGTACACGTGTCAGGTCTCTGGTCTAGCGTCTGTGAGATTGTTACACTTATTTCTTGTTGGGGTTGTCGAGCACGTGGGGTTTTGTTTTTCCTAGTCTTTCAGTTTATTTAGTGTCTGCATTTCATCCACTCACCTCGTTACCTTGTTTACTCCCTCATTATTAGTTAAGACTCTGCACCTGGGTTTCCTGATTTTTCCCAGCTGTTCCTTGTTTTCTTCTAGCCCAATTGTCCTTATATTCCCCTTGTCTTCTCTTGTCCGTTGTCAGTCCGTTTTTTGGTCTTTAACCAAACCTTGTCTTGTCTAGTCCTGTTTTGCCCTGGCGGATTTTCGTGTCAATAACCGTTTGTCTTGTCTAGGCTCCTGAGCTGAGTTACCACATCAAATACCTACCTCTGTCTTGCTCACTGTCAACGCTCCTAAGATCCAGGATCTCACCTCTAGATGCAAGGGAACTAACTTCAACATCATAGGGAATCAATCTATGCTCCCGGGACTTCAGCAGAGCCATTGAGGGTGACTTTCTCTCCTCTCAAGGAAACCCATTACAGTGGGAGGATTCTAGCCGCGTCGGCGGACTTGCGTTTGCATTTTTGCCTGCCTACAGCTGGTGGATTTTCCCTTGGCCTTCGTGAGCGGCATTACGTCCCTTTACCTGCCATCAGCAGGAGGATTTTTTGTTGGCCCTCGTTGGGCGGATTTACCTTTTCATTTTTACTGATTCACTTGACTGAACTCCCTTGCTGTTCCTCACTTCAAAGAGAAACTCCCTATTTGTTTTCGGCCGAGCGCTCGAGCCTTTTTGTGACTTTGCCAAGTCCCCATTGTTGTCAGATTCCTTGTCATTTCAACTGTTGTTTGTTCCCTGCCTGGAATATTAATAAATATTCAGCTACCTGCACTTGACTCGTGAGTCGTTCCTAACAACACGAAAGAACGATGTTTAAAACTCTGTCAATACCCTCGCTGGACTCGGGTCGACTCTTCAGAAAATCCTTTTTTTTTAATGCTTTATTTAACATTTTGTTACAACAAAACAATGTTACAACACAAACTTAACATTGGTTTAATGAAAAGAGAGAAAGTCTATGGTAATTTCGTCACGTTTGTACACAGAACGAAGGGAACCGGCTGCAATCCTGCGCATGGATGCGAGTGACAGGCGGTTTGTACTCACAATCAACTCATCAATCAACGTTTCCTATTATTTAATGCAGCTTTTATTAATTTTACTTATAAACACCAAGCAGTGTTGACATCTGGGGATTCATCATTTGAGAAATGAAGAAAGAACGAAATGATGGCAGTTTACATAGAAACAGGGAATGTGTTTAGACTTGTGATAAAACCAGAATTAATATGGGCAAGGCATTTCAAAGGTGACGGGAACTCCGTGATCTGAAAGGATTGTAAACGGATCCAGACATCGCTTTATTTCTTCTGAGCAGGAAATAACTTTTTAATATTTTAATAGACACAAAACCGTTGCGCACTTGTTGTTAATACAGAAGGGAACTGTTTCGTCGCTTGTTCTTTCTCTCTTTGTTATGTTCATTATGATAAATGTATTTAAGACCTATTAGAAGGGGATATTATCTGGAGATCTCGTGTGATTTTGAAATTACTTTACCTCCCCACATCTGTATTTCATGTGGCGCGAATTGGCACGGATTTACGGATTTATATCCCTGATATGATGGCAAGGCTTTGCATATAGTTTATATAGTTGTATGGTGTATAATGATTTATGACTGTGCCTGTCAGCATTTGAGACCCGCGTTCGGGGATCTTCTAACATGTGTTATGCTGAAAAATGCACCCCTGCCAGATTATGCACCCCCTCATCCCCACAATGGTTAGGGTGAGGATTGGGTGTTAGGGGAGGGGAGTGGTTAGAATTAGCCAATCGGACAGCGTGTAGTTGAAGGGGGTGCTTAATCTGGCAGGGGTGCATTTTTCGGCACAACACCTGTGCACTTCACGGGAGTTTCCATGAGAAATAACAAAATACTTACCAGGACCTCACTTCAACACAGCCTCCATTTGCGCTGTTTGTGTCTGTTTATGTTCTTATTAGTTTTGTGTTATATCATCTGCCATGCTATGTGTGTTTATTATGCGCTACTGGTGTACAGTGAAGATTCTCACCTTGGCACTGTCACAGGCCACTCAGAACATCAGACTCATCCGCACATTGAGCAGTGCCGAATCACAACTCGCGTAAATAATTACCTCCGCACATCACATACAGTAGCGATTACAAACTGAGATGGCGACCATGAGGCCAATCCTACGGACTGCCGAACAAAACGATTACTGCAAATATTGTATTGTGTTCATTTATATATATACTTGTTAGTTATTCCTCTTAATTCCTCTTAATTTTTATTTGCATATTGTGTTCTTGGTCGTTCAGTATGCAAATGAATGTACTAGTAGTCTGTTTTCCCAGTTTTTGCCCCAGGATGGCCTTTTTTCACTCAGGAGTCTTTCATTGACTTTTGCACCTGCACACAATAACCCAGACACTATGTATTCTCACTTGCCCTTGGTTCTTTGTCTGGTATTAATGCAATGTATGTACCTACGTATGAATGTTTCTGTGGAAGTTTTGTTACCCGTTGGATTATCCTGTTTTGTTCCGTGGACGTTTTTGCTGTTCTCTGATCGTCTCCTGGATGTTTTAGATTTATTGGTTTCACCCTAACACGTTTTGGATTACCCTGTTTGTTCCGGAGTTCAATTTTTATGTTAAATTCATTCACCCTACTCCAGTTTCTGTGTGACATCGTCCCTCCATCATTGACAATATGTTGTGTAGAGCTGAGCACAAACACTTTGTTTTAGGTCAATGACTCAAAAAATATTTGAATTTGATTAATCAGATTTTTACACAAGCAACATCGACATCTCTGCAACAAATGATAATTGTGACGCACTTACTAAAAAATTCTGTTCAAATAACTATACTATTTTAAATGTAAACTAGAAGTTAGTATTGTCTGTACATCTGTCTATAATAGACATATTTCCACACATGTATTATCCAGCCATCCCTTATGTCACTATCCTTCTATTATAGATCAATATGGATAGATTTATGAGAAAATGCGGACATTTTAAAATCTTAATTGTCAATTGCTTCCCCTGATATTGTAATTTCAATTACTATTTCAGTTTATGGAATTATCATTGTTTAAGTTTCGTTGTCTCATATGCATGTTCACATAGTTAGATTAGATGTAACACTGTGTTATCCGCTGTGTAAAATGTATGTTCAAAGACTAGTTAACAGTTTGCTGTGTTTAAGGCAACCAGACAGTGATTAAGATAATATAAGGTTGGATTTGATGACTTAGACACTCAACTGAGAAATTGGAAAAACGTATAATGAAGATATTTACTTTCATGCTGTTTAAACAACATTTGTCCAATATTTCCATGAAAACACATCAAAACTTTTCACAAATTTACAGCTGACAGAAATCACAAATCGCTTTATATTGTCACATTTTATAGCTATATTTAATGTATTAATTTATCCACAAAATCTTAAGGAAATAAGTCATACCCATCAATAAGTGCTGCTTTTGCTGTGTAAGTTTTTCCCGGCTTACTGTCATCTGAATCGTACCATTGACTGAGGTCAAATCTGTCATTTGGTATTTGTACGGCACAGTTCTTTCCATTAATAAGGACCCTCCAGAAGTTTTCAAGTCCCTCACCTGAAAAATATGAAATTTTCAAATGTCAAATTATACAACTTCAGATGCCTATAATCCTTTTAATAACGTATTAATTGAATTAAATCTGTAATTTATACAACTATTAGACAATTATTAAATTATTTTAAGAACGTACCTCCTGGGAAATGGCATCCAATGCCAACAATAGCAACATCTGAAGCATCATCATCCATCTTGTTTCTTGAGGCTCATGTGCTGTTTAGCTGTTTATTTTACTGTATGATTAACCTGACAACAAAACTGCATTGAATATAAATCAAACAGAAACAGTTTATCGATTATAACAAACAAAAAACTAAACACAATTATAGCAAATACCATAACCATGTAAATACCTATGTAAAATGTATAGGATAAATGCAATGCAAGTAGCTTTGGATAAAAGCGTCTGCCAAATGCCTAAAATGTAAATGTAAAAACATTTAGAACTCTTAAAACATTCTGGAGGGCTCCGGATCACAGTAATAGAAAAAAATAGGATAATTAATTATAAATTCATTTTAATAATGATTAAAATATTAAATAAAAACAATTAAAGGATGGTATATAAACACATAGACAATAACATACTTTGTTAAATGATTTTTTTTTTTTTAAACTGCCCGATGACACAAGACGTGTTTGTATATCCACAAAACACTCACATTTAGATACATTTATTTTATTAAAATCTGAAAACACAAAAGACCTCGAATCTAAAAGGAGGCTTTAAATACAATTAAAATGGATCGAAGTCCATCCATTAAAAGAGAAATATATGATATCATGAAATATACACTGACCGTTCACAACGAAGTACAGCAGATGAAAGAGAAAATATGCACAAATCCAAGGTCGTGAAAAAATTAACATAAAAAAGGTAAAAAATTGTTTTCATTTACGGATGTGCTGTAGATTATGACCTGTGATTTGCAGTTATGCATTTAGCAGATGCATATATCCAAAGCGACATACATTACATTCAAGCTATAAATCTTAACAGTTGGTGCATTCACTGGCATTTAAACACGCAACTTCTTAGTTAACTGTTGCAATGCTCGAACCACTGATACATCATCTACAGCACAACCTTGACAAACTCGATCTTCTAAGTACCTTCCGGGTTTTTAAACTAACAAAGTGAAACGGAATTGCCTATCGCTGTATGTGGGTGTGGCAAACAATAATAAAAATAATATTGCAAGACTAGAACATCAGATTTTAGTTTTTACCCTTCAACATCTGACGCACGCGCTTACTCAACATTCTGATTACTGATGGCTGGTTGAACCGGTTCACCAAATCGAACTGAATCGTTCAAAGCGGTTCGCGTTTCCAGAAAGCACTTATCCACATATTTCCTCACTGACCCACGCATGCACCCCCTATAACGGTTCTCGTTAATGATTCAAGAATCGGTTGCGACAGTTTTTAGATCACAGTACATTCGTTGAACCAAGAGCTGGTTCACTGTCTTTCGGACACGTTCGAGATGTGAACCAGACCGGTTTAACTGATGAGTTCAGATGATGCACGTGCGTCTTGGCAGAATCTTATCATATTAATAAGCCCTTTGCCTAGATAATAGTTTGCTTTATATTTCTTTTAACGTTTATACTTAAACATACTTTGAGAATAAAATGTAATAATTTAAGAAAAAACAAAGTGTGTACAAAAATGTTTATTGTGCTTTTTCATACACACCAAAATAGAATAACAAAAAAACATATACTATACATATAAGAAACTACATTTGCAGCATAAAAACATTAACAGGGAACACACTTTATAATTGTCAGATCTATTTGTATTTTATTTATTTGTTAACGTGGCTTAAATGCATTAATGTTGTGCATTTTTGCTTTATAATTACTTTAAAGATTGAAAACAATTCCTAGGCTATCAGTTTGTAAAACCAAACTACACATTCATTTGTTTCATGTTGAATCCATGGTATTTTCATGAACATATCTTATTTTATTTTTAAACAAGATGATACAAATCTAAACGTTCTCATGCACGGGAACGAAACAAGCGGATTGAATCGTTCTCGCAGAGAATCTTGAGTCACGAATCGAATCGATTGCATTGCATTGGCTTTCCGGTCATCAACCGAGAGCCGTGTCTTTCTGTCCGATTTGTGAAAAATATAATTGTGAACCGGTTGATCAGCGCTAGTGAGTTGATAAACTGCGGCTGCGCATGTTTATTGTCTGTTTTTTGAACCGGTTCATTGAAACGAACTGTCCGAAAGAACCGGTTCGCGGAAAAGAGCCGGACTTCCCATCACTAATTCTCTAAGTCTTTGGAGCTGACCGGACCTAAATTTCACTGCTGGTTGTATATTCTGTGTATTTGACGAATAGAATTTGAATCTTTTAAGAACCTTTATTTTTAGGAGTGTACTAATGAAATTGAACTGAGAAAAGGACAAATCAATTCAATTATATTTATTAAATAGGAATATTTAAGTTGTTTTTGTAATGTAGTGACAATATTAGTGTATTTATTAACCTTACACTGGTAACCAGTTACTTTTAGAATCAACTTCAAAGTATTATTAATTGTTTAATATGGAATCTTTTACACAGACTGGAGTATGTTTGCTTCTCAGGCCACCAGTGGCTCTCACACGGACATAGACACCTACACCTCCTCTGTATTGGACTATATCAATACCACCATTGATAGTCTCACAGATCAAAAGCAGATCACCATATACCCGAATCAGAAGCCATGGATGAACAAGGAAGTGCGCCTTCTGTTGAAAGCAAGCAGCACCGCCTTCAGATCAGGTGATGCACAGGCCTATAGTACTTCCAGGGCAAATCTGAAGAGGGGCATCAAAAAGGCCAAGCACTGCTACAAGTTGAAGCTAGAGGAGCATTTTACCAATTCTGACCCTCGACGCATGTGGCAGGGCATCCAGGCCATTAGTGACTATAAACCCAACCACTCCATCCCCATAACCACAGATGCTGCCTTTCTGAACGAGCTTAATGACTTTTATGCACGCTTTGAGAGAGACAATAAGGAACCAGCCACTAGGCTCACACCTTCTATTGACCACCCAATCATCACACTAAACTCCACAGATGTTTACACTGCACTAAGCCGGATAAACGCACGCAAGGCTGCTGGTCCTGATGGCGTCCCTGGTCGCGTACTCAGGGCATGTGCGGAGCAGCTCGCTGGGGTCTTCACGGACATCTTCACCCTGTCCCTCGCCCAAGCAGTGGTTCCAGCATGTTTAAAATCCACCTCCATTGTGCCCATTCCAAAACATCCCAGCCCGACATGCCTGAATGACTAACGCCCTGTATTACTCACACCCATTGTGATGAAGTGCTTTGAGCACACTGGACCCATACCAATTTGCCTACCGTAGCAACAGGAGCACAGATGATGCGGTGTCCATGGCGCTGCACTCCGTGCTCACACATCTGGAAAATAAGGACACTTATGCACGCATGCTGTTTGTAGACTTCAGCTCTGCATTCAATACCGTCATCCCTTCCAAGCTAATTATCAAACTTGAAGGCACACAGGACCCCATCCACATTAACGGGACGGCTGTTGAACGTGTTTCCAGTTTTAAGTTTCTGGGGACCCATATTTCGGAGGACCTGTCCTGGACCACCAACATCTCGTGCCTGGTCAAGAAGGCTCACCAGCGTCTCTTCTTTCTGAGGACACTGAAGAAGAACCAACTGTCTTCAACTATCCTGGTGAACTTCTATCGCTGCACGATAGAGAGCATCCTGACCAACTGTGACACAGTCTGGTACGGGAACTGTTCTGTTGCTGAGCGCAAGGCACTGCAGCGGGTGGTGAAAACAGCCCAGCGCATCACAGGGACTACACTCTCTTCCATTGAGGACATCCAAAAGAAACGCTGTCTGCGTCGAGCTCGCAGCATTATCAAGGACTCCTCTCACCCTGCTCATAGACTGTTTACTCTCTGCCTTCCGGTAGGCGCTTCAGGTGCCTCCGGGCAAGAACCAGCAGACTAGGAAACAGCTTTTTTTTCCAGAACTGTTTGCACTATTGCACTACTTGCACTATTGTATAGTCTATATTGTTATCTGTTCATAACCACCTGTACATTAATGTTCACAGTGTATATTCTTCTGTTTATATTGTTCATAGTACATACCGACTGTCATATTTTCATAGAACATGCCCATTGTAAAGTATTTTCCTAATATTGTATTCTGTATTTATTAACACTGTATATACTGCACTTGCTAATGGCACTTCTGGTTAGACCTAAACTACATTTCGTTACACTGTTCTTGTATATATGTAATGACAATAAAGTTGAATCTAATCTAATCTAATCTAATCTAATCTAATCTAATCTAGTTTAAGTCTATGACATCTCTATACGAACATTGCGATTCCAAACAATCTTACTAGAATTTAACAAAACTTTTAGTGCGGTAAAAGACAGCTGGTGCAGTTAGTTCCATTCCAGGACCTAAATACATGTCAGATTTGCTCATTGAATGTAAACCAAAAAGACTTCTCAGATCATCAGGATCAAGATAACAAGAGGTTCACTCAGATAACAAGGGTTCACTCAGAACAGGGCGAGTCAGCGTTTAGTCATTACGCCACCTGCAGCTGGAATCTGCTTCCAGAAGACATCAGACGTTCATCAACAGAAGATACTTTTAAATCCAGATTTAAAACACACTTGTTTAGCTGTGAATTCACAACCTGAGCACTGTGCTGCTTTACATCAACTGCACTTCTATTTATCATTTATTTTTATATATACACTCACATTTTTAATCAATTTTATTGTTTCTTAATATCTTAAGTATTTGTGATCTTAAATCATTTGCAGATTAAAGATACGTCTTATTTCTTTCCGTCAATCGTTTTATGTTAAGCACTTTGAATTGCTCTGTGTATGAAATGTGCTATATAAATAAACTTGCCTTGCCTAATATTAACATCATGAAAGAGTGACTTATTGGTGGAGCCTATGGGAGAAGAATATTGTCATGATCCTGCCCTTCTTGGGGTTGTTTTTCTAGTTTGGAGTGACAGGGTCATGATGACAGTCACATGTTTTGTGTTTGGAAGCCCACAGCTGTTGTTTGATTAAGTTTTATTATATTCAGTTGTTTTATCATCTTGTTTTCCCCCTCGGGGGATTTTAGGTAATGTTTCGTCTTCACGTCAAATTAAAAAAAATGTTGAGAGCTGTCTGCGTTTGGGTTCTGTTTCATGTCAGTTTCATCACAAACATGTGATAAAAGATAGATTCATGAGAAAGGTTTAAGACGCTCTTTCCCTCAAGAAAAAAAGAAAATACATATTGTTGGTTTGTCACAGTGTTGCATGACATGTAGATCAGATGCACTACACAAGCGACCAGGCCTCAGTATTATTGTGTTGTTGTTTGTGCTGTATAACTGATAATGTTGTCACTTTGATTTATACAGTATATCCACATGTCATGAAGCTCTAAGGACCCAGTGTTTTAGTGCATTTCATTGGTTCTGCTGACTAAAGACCAGACAGAGCTAGATGCAGGAAACCAGCGGATCCTTTTTGACTCCAAAGCCCTATATTGTACACAACATATAATAATTTCCTCACTCAGAAAACAAACACTGTGACTTTGTCCAACTGAGAATGGGCATCAGTATGAGTCATATTTTCAAGAGGCGAACTTTAAAGGGTGATTGTCTGTGTGGCATTCACTTGGCAACAGAAGCAAGTAACAAGTGACTGAACTGGAATGGAACCAACTGCATCAGCTGACTGTTACTGCACTAAAAGTGTTGCTAAATTCTAGTAAGATTGTTTGCAGTTGTATATTCAGTGTTGAGACACTTCACAGAATAGTTCTTTATTATATTTAGAGGTTTAAAAGTGAATAAAACCATTTGATCCCTTTGAGTACTTTACTCTGCTTAAAAACTCTGGTTTGTAATCAAAATGTTTAAACAACAACATAAACATGTTTGTGTATCGTCTAATAAAGTGTAAAGCAATGAGTTACATTTTTCTGTGTGCGTGGCTGGGTGTCTCATATTGTGGAAAAATACTGGCTGAGATGAAAAAAACATAGAAAGTAATTTGCAGTCACGTGGTTTCTCCAACTTAGGTCAGGAAGTGAAGAATCAAAATGGGTGACATGTAAGAAAAGTTTAGGAACTGTTGCAAAAGACGGGTAGAAACAAAAAGTCACAACATATGTTGGAAGAGAAGATTTTTCCACCGAAATGCTGTAGATACAAGCATGTACCTTGTTCTTTAGACACCCATTTACACGAGGGAACAAATGAAAGCTTTCCTCAGTAAGGAAGACAACTTTTTCATTAGGGGTTGGATCAGCGACCTCGGTTCAAAGGCGGTTTACAATAATCGTTGTTTGGTTTTTGCCTGAGTGAATGTGATTATCCTGTCGATTACTTGACAAGTTATTTTCATTCCATGTATTTCGAGTAACATTGCCTGTTAAATGTATGGTGTTGCTTGAATGTTTGAACTATACCTTTGTAATATTGCATTGCTAATGTACTATATGTGTACCTGACTGTGAAAACCCAGCTGAAGCTAATGTGTTTATTCATTATTTATTTGCAAAATAGGCTGTAAGACTGGAGACTGTATTGGGTGTTATGTTGGTTTTTCTTATTATTGTGTTTCATAAATGGTTCAGGTCAATCCACTATATTTAGGCACACTTTCATGGTTTACCGCTCATCCTGAGCGCAGTCCCAGATTTCCAAGTCAATTTATCCTTCCTTCTTCCGTCAATGTCTTCGATTTTCCCCCTTATAAACAAAAGCTTTTTGTATTTTTCTCAGTTTGACCGATTTGAGTAGCCCATAAAAGGCCCAAACCATAGACATCTTCAGCTCATGATAGAGAGTCCTCTGCCAAACATGCATCAATTCCTGCCAGTGACATCATGTTCACACCACCTATTCTTTTATCTTTGTAAAAAGGCATCTGACATGAACTAATGTCAACAGTGAGATAACAAGAGGAGGTTAAAGCACACAGACATGATCTTACTAGTTCTAGTGAGGGAGAAAACATTGAGTCAGATAAAGAAAACATGTACAGACAACGTTCTCTCCCTCATATTCAAGGATCTAAAACAAAGATATGTTTTCATCACACCCCAGAACAAGTATTTTATTAGACACTAAGAAATAAAGGTAAGAAAATGAAACAGTAAATCAAATTTCTATCACAGTGACTGACGCTTTTTAAACTATTTAAAATGCAAATCATGGGCTATACATTTTTTGCCTTGATTTTGCCTTTTTTATCGTTTGATATCTGGTGCAAATGTTGAGAGAAAATATTCCTTCATATTTTTCTTACGGCAATAAGTTAGGCAATAGTTGTGGGTTTTTGAATTGATGTTAAAGTCTGCGTGTTTTTTATTTAAGTTCATATTTGACAATGAGTCAAACATAAACCAAATCTTGTATATATATACAAAAAATTCCACATCATGAAATGACATTAGGACACATGGAAGAAGAAAATAATGTGATAGGCCTACTTTAATCACTGATTCAGTTTATTTTCATTTTACATTTTTAAAACGTCAAACTCAGTTGTCGTTATTAAGTTCGATACAGCACTTATGGCTTCTGAAAGTTCAGCTCACAATTGTAATTGTAAGTTTATATCTTTATATGTGTATTACTCATACAATGATATTTAAATTTTATTTAAATATTCCTATTCGTTGTGTTTTTGCCTTACTTTATATGAAATCTTAGTTTTGTTGACCTAAACAAATGTTTTTTTCTTATCAAGAAAATACATATATTTAAATGTAATTAAAAATAAGAAATGATTGAAATATTTAGTCTAGGCCTATACTGCACAAGGACTAACATTAAATAATGATGTTGTACCTAGTAAAACCAAGATCAAAAACACATCTCTGCATTCCTGACCATAAAATGAACAATGATGACGTTTAATTTACATTTTGTGATTTTTTAAATAGTAGGCTAATAGCTATTTTTTTTATTTTTTTTGCAGAGAACAGAAACATAAATAGGAATAAGCCTGCATCACATTATATACCACAAAAAAAAAGAAAGAGTTCAGTCATCTAAACCTAATTACAAGAAGAGATCAAAGGCAGAGCATGTCCTAACAGTCCTTATAGATTAATATTTACATTTCATTAATACATTCAAATCATTTTCCATTTCTTCTAAAAAGACAGAGACAGGTTTACGGTTACAATGTGACATTTGCTTAGGAAAAAATAACAATGATAAAAACAGATATTTTCGTGTGTAGGGTCGGAGTCATAATACCCAAATACATAATGTTTTTCGTACGGAGAAGCCTGGCACACCTGCCCAAAATAAGTGTACCACAGTTTCTTCAGAGTTCGAACAAAAAGAGTATGTTGCTATTATTAATTGTTTTGCAAACATGACATAATTCTGTGACGTCAACAGTTTAAAATGTTCATTCAAAATCTAGCGAGTATTAAAAACTCAAAAAATATGTCATCCCGTATAGGATAAACTTATGGCTATTATTTCACTTCTGTCCAAATGAATTCCATCAAAAAAGATTTATGACTTAGCGAGTGTTAAATAATAGACTATATGTTTGGCGAAATAATATTTAAATAATATAGGCTAATAGTAATATGTTAACCTTAACTTGAACTACTTCAAGACTTGTGCTGGCAGGAAGCACCCAAGTTTACTTTACAGGGAAAAACAATGTTGGTTTTAACTGAATTATAGACGTCGTTCCACACAATCAGTTTCATATTCAGAGTTCAGAGAGTCCTGCGCATTTATGTGCTTTCACTACAATACATTTATATTACTCTGATGTATTTTCATAAAGAAAATTGTAAATGTTGTATTTAAATTAACATTGCACAATTGCGTTATATTACCTTACAATTATCCTTTTCATTTACATTTACATTTAGTCATTTAGCAGACAGCAGGTAGATAATGTAAGCAATTGGGACAGCATAAGTACAACAAAAGCATAAGTGCAATCAAAAAGAAGACTTTTACGTACATTTAGTTTGACCTGAAATCAAGTTTAACATCATTTTGACACGTTTATTAAATGAAAATTTAACAAATAAAATCACTGAAATTTAATCAATGATTTTTCACAAATTGAATCACTGAAAATCACACACAGATCACTCTTCACCATTAAAATAATACTTAAAAACTTCAGTTTCTGCTGCATTTCAACGCCTACACAATAAACATCTTGTTAAAAAACACACATAACATAACACCTGATTTTATGATCGATCATCCTCATCCAGATATAGCATGCTGTGAATTAAACCCTCAATTAAATTAATTCCTAACGCAAAAAAAAAAAACATTAAAGATCTGAATTTGGGTTTTAAGGTCGTGTGATGTGTATTTGTGAGATTTGTTGACAGAAACCGACACCACAGTAAAACAAACAAAAGTCAAACAACAGCATGTTTTATGTAATCCGACTAACCGCCGGTTAACTGTGCACATGCCACAACACGTCTTCCAAACCTGCTGCTTCCAATGAATGTAAGCGTATAATAGACTGAAGGGCACTATTCTCTGAAGGGTTTGATCACAGAAAATACAGTTAGTCACAAACGGCAATACTTTTGTTTACTTTATTAGTCAAGAGCTCTCCACAAGAGTCTATCAACATGAACTACACCGCGCGCATGCGCACCACACAAGTTCAACTCATAACTCCCAAATAACTCACAGTAGCAAGTATCTGTCTTTTATTCAGGCTGCTTGGATCAATTACACTTATGTTATTTAAGAAAGATGCAACAATGTAAGGTTATTTTATACTTGTACACAAGAATTGTTTTTGTGTGTAATGTAAAGCAAGATTTAAATGTTTATCTTCCATCGCCCTCTAGTGGGAACATTTGATACAACATTACGGTCTTCATTGACCTTCTGTTTATTTAGTTGGCAATAATAGCAAAACAAATACTGCTAACTAACACAAAAAAACACAATTAGAACATCATAACGCAATTAAATGCGGAGTAATCGCATTTTTGGAACCAAACTCTTCAAAGATTTACAGAAAATAGAGTTGTGTATGATTGGTAATTATTAACAAGTTGTTTTTTGTAGCCATAAACGGTCTCTGATTTTGTGTTGTTCAGGTGTGTTTGGTGATGAAGTGAAGTCAGTGTCAGTGATGGAGGGACATTCTGTTACTCTACACACTGATACTCAACTACATGGAGAGGATGAGATAAGCCTATGATGAGCTTTGGACCCGAAAACATTGTTCTTGCAAAAATCGATAGAAAAGACAAAAGCATCAAGTTAACTAATGATGAGATATTCAGAGACAAACTGAAGCTGAACAATCAGACTGGAGATCTCAACATCACAAACATCACATCTCAACACTCTGGACTTTATACACTTATGATCCGCAGAAATCACACAAGTCTCACACAAGAAATTCAGTGTTACTGTCAATTGTGAGTATTAGATTCAATAGTTCGTATAAATCGTATAAATATGAACAAATATAAATATGTATGATGTAAATATTGTTTTTCATTTTCCAGCTGGTCTGTCTGTTCCTGTCATCTCCAGAGTCTTTTCTCAATGTTCTTCATCATCTTCATCATCATGTTGTTGTGTGTTGTGTTCAGTGATGAATGTGTCACATGATGTGAGTGTCTCCTGGTACAAAGGAAAGAGTTTATTGTCCAGCATCAGTGTGTCTGATCTCAACATCAGACTCTCTCTACCTCTGGAGGTGGAATATCAGGATACAAACACATACAGATGTGTGGTCAACAATCCCATCACAAACCTCACACAACATCTACACATCACTCAACTCTGTCACACGTGTGAAGGTGAGTTTGATCTTTGTGTTTTAAGACACATAATGCACACTTTCTATTGATACTGTACATTGTAAACACTTTTTTTCAGCTCGTCTAACTGTTCCTGTCAACACTAGAGACCCTATTGACTCTCCTACCTTAAGGGTCAATATAATACCAGTTGTATTTGCTCTTTGATCTGTGTGATCTTTATCATCATCATCATCATCATCATCATCAGTGTGTACATGCACAAAAGAAAGCACCATAAAGGCAAGTCTTAACTTCAGTTTAGCAAACTAAAACTTTACTGCACAATTGTGACATCGCTGCTAATAAGACTTGATATAATGTCACTTTATTTTTCAGCAGGTCTCATAAAAACATCAGATGGTGAAGTTCCTCAGACAGATGAAGAGAGCAGTATAGACTCCAGCAGCACCTCTGATGGAGGAGTGTTATGATTCTGTCCTTCTTGTCATCAGTTTTATAGTCCTGTGGACTGAGTCATGACAGAAGCATCATTAAACATGTTTTATGCCGAGCATAAGAACTGCTACATGCAGATGACAGCTTTGTCACTTAAACAGACTGATCTACTACAGACTAGATCTTTGGACTACCAAACATCTGCACTGTTTTATATTTCACTGGATTTAACTATATCTGCCATTACATAACTTATTTTCTTCTTTTTAAATATACCTGCTTGTAAAAGTTTTGTTTTACATAAATATTATCTTTATTTATTTGTATTTTTAAATTATATTTGAATTCTGTGAAGTGTTATTGGTATGCACCATTGGTCCGAGAGTATGCAATTTCAATCCTCTATGTGTATATACTGTTTATAATATAAACAATAAATAAAAGAATAAAAGAAAAAAATACTTTTGACTTTTGACTTGACAACAGACTGAAACTGTGGAAAAAACAAGGAGACATTTTAAAACATCTAGCTGGTTTAAACTGACCACATCCATCCAGAGTCAGACTGTGTTTGTGTTCTGCTTTGCTTATGCAGATTCCCATTGATATATTCTGTGTTTTTCTGAGTTCTGTAAACAAATAAAATATCAGCCTCACACTTTTTCACTGGCTTTAATTATTAGGGCCCATAGTGCAGCCTGGACTTGTGCAGCTCTATTGTTTTCCTTAGAATTCATTTTCCTCATAAATATCATGACACGTATCTCACAAAGACTGACCAAATGGCTTTATGAGATGTCAGTACGTCGATGAGCCACGATTATTAATTTTGTATTGAATTCAGCAGCGTTTTGGACTTTAAAATATACGTCTTAGGATGTATATTTCTTAATTTCTTTTATTTTCGTCACACTGTAAACGGTTGATTCATATTTTTCAATGACTGTAAGGTCATGTGTAAGGCAGATGTAGACGAAACTACCACCATCCTGAGAGATGAGGTTGAGGAGGCGGTGAGGATGCTCAAGAATGACAAATCGGCAGGAGTGAACAATATCCCTGCAGAACTGATCAAAGCTGGAGGAGAAGCCATGACTAACGCTTGGATAATAAGATCTGGTCACCACATTAAAGTTCTTCTGAGGATCTTACTGAACAGACTAAAACCACTGGCTGAACAGATCATAGCAGAAGAACAAGAAGGCTTCAGAAAAGGAAGGAGCACCACAAGCAAATATTTAATCTCCGGGTTTTTGCGAAAAACATTTACAACATCAACAACAGCTGAATCACATCGTCATAGACTTCAAGAAGGCATTCGACAGAGTCTGGGATGAAGTGCTCTGGGCCACCATGAGACACTACAAATATCACTCCAAACCTCATCCAAGCCATCCAACAACTCTATGACAAAGCCATACCTCCGTATACCTCAATGGCTCAATAGGAGAATGGTTTCGCACAACTGTTTGAGTACGCCAGGGATGCAACCTTTCACCGACTCTCTTCAACATCTTCCTAGAGAGGATGATGACCGATGCCTTGGAAGTCCATGTCGGAACTGTCAGTATCGAACAATCACCAACTTACTTTTTGCTGATGACTTCGATGGCCTTGCAGGAGATGAACAAAAACTGGTAACTCTTGTCAAAAGACTTGAGGAGACCTCGAGAAATGATGGCATGGAAATCAGCGCTGAGAAAACAAAACTGAGGACCAACAGCACAAATGGCATCACCGCCAACATTCAAGTTCAGGGACAAACACTTGCCACAGTCCAAAGCTTTAAGTACCTTGAGACCATAGTCACAGACGAAGTCCTTGGCAGAATTGCATAAAAAACAGCCGTGCTCACCAGACTAAAACCAAACTGGAAAGACAAGAACATCACCATTAGCTCCAAGATCAGACTAATGAGAACACTCGTAATGTCCATCTGTATGCTTGTGAAACTTGGAACTTACAGCAGACCTCCAGAGAAAAATCAGCGCACTAGAGATGAGGTCTATACGGAGGATTCTAGTTATCACATACCTGGACTGCTTCAAATGCAGATATAAGACTACAATTCACGCAGGCAATTACATGTCACAACAATCTACTCACAATTGCTAAGAAATGCAAGCTAACTTGGTATGGCCAAGTATCAAGATCATCCGGCTTTACAAACACTATACCTCAAAGAACAGTGAGAGGTGGAAGAAAGCGAGTCAGACGGAGAAAACGATGGAAGGACAATACTGACAAGTGGACCGGCCTTGGCTTCTCACAGTAACAAGACAGACAAACAAAGTGGGATATTCAGAGTTCATCTGAAGGAATCCAACGAATACATATCTGACTCCATCTTTTATACATTGTTTTCAAGTTGTTATCACAGTTTAAACCAATCATGTGTGCATGACATCGTCTTCTTCCGATCAGGTTTCATATGACATCACTTTTTCATTAGCCCGTCCCTCAGCGCTCATAGTTCCGGCCTACCATATTAGGATTTAATGGTTGCGAGCGCCCCTCAAAAACAAGTGCCTCTTTATCTTGACACTTTCCTGGGGGTTTCGGACGATACATGATTTAACCATGTTTCTATCAAAGATGAGCTCATGGTTTAGCGATAATGAGCTACCGGTGTCCTCGGTTGTATGCGATTTAATTAAACTTCTCTACAAAAGTGTGTGGGGAGTTTGTCTTGGTGTTAAAAGATATTCGGTGTGTGTGCAGATGTTCAAGTGTTCAGACTCATAACATTACTTTGTTAAAATGAGCTCACTGTTTAGAGATACCAGCGTCCTTGACTCTATGAGACAAACCAAACTTCTTTATTAAAACTTATTTGTGGTGTACGTGCAGCTAAGATAAGATGCTTGTTGTTCATGCAGGTGTTCATGAGCTCATACTTATACACGAGGCCCAATATTGTTTCATAAGAATACATGAAACCTATAACTAACTAAATGTATCATTTTATGTAAGAAAACGCAATACTATAATAGAAAAACCACCATATAATCCCCCCTTTGAGGCTGACAAGCCTCACACTCCAACTAAATGGTATCTGTAAAAAGGAAATTATAGACTAATATATATTGTAACATCTAAAATAAAAATCAATAGTGCTCAAATAGATTAATAAATTGCGTGTGCATTCAGTTAATGATAAAACACTTAAGATAATGTATACCTAGGAATGATACCTAGGTTCAAATAATACTTAGGTTATGAGCATGCAATAAAAAATAAATAAAAAATCCTTCCACCCTTCTGTAAATACTTAATAACATGAGTATTTCTGTTTTTAACCCTGTAATATGCATCAATTTTCTTGACCGTTTTTAGTCAATAGTAACTTATGAGTGATCCTTATTCATGCTATGTTGTGATACAACATAAACAATCATCTGACTGGGAACAGTGGCTGCAGCTGTTCGTTGAAATGACTTAATGCATAGCGTCAATATAATGCATGCAATAAAGCAAGCCTCAATCAACATCAAATTTTTCATGTTAGTAAACACACTTGTCATCCAGTCCCAATTCAATTCTTCTGAGTCAACCTCAGTTTTGGTGAAAGTCTCAATCATTAAAGAGATGATCTCCCTTCCTTGCCGATGAGATGTTCCTTGTTCTCTGGAATATAGGTGCCACAGGTTTCTCCAATGACTGCACAAAGTCTCTGAACTGGTCCAAGATCAGGCGATTTTGCAAAACTGTCCGTCGTATTCCACGTAGCTCCTCTTTGATGGCTTTCATTAAAATTTTGTTGTCTTCATATATGACGTGAACTCAAATCTGGTGATCTCAACTTCATTCATTAAAGAGCTGTCTCCTAACATTGGACTAAAATCAGCTGAGACTTTCTCCTCCACAGTCCAGATGTGATGATTCTTTGGCACAGAGCTACCAGGAAAATCAAACAGTCCTCTTCGTGTCTTCTGTTGTCATGTCATTATCTCATGTGGTATGATGATAACTCCACCATGTAACTTTATTAGGGAACGCAGTCCTGTCCAGTTCCTCTGTATAAGTACAATCAGTACCCACACAGCCAGTAGTTGTCTTCAATGATTCCAGTGCCTCTTTCGTCCGGAACATCTATATTATTTTTCTGCCCATCGCTCCTGTTCTTGCTCTTTTTCTCAGCCATCTCAGACATGCCTCTCTGGTATTGCGGTTGGTTTTCGTCTCCTCATAGACATGTGAACACTTTTGTCACATGGTTCTTACCAAGTTATGACATCTTGTAGACTAGTTCCAGTAGATTCTTGCCGTTCGATTCGTCAGTCTCCACCAGATGTTCATTTCATGAGGATGTGGAGGACCAGGGTGGTCCATCAATGTGTCAAAGGTAGCGCTGAATCCATCGTTGATCTATCGTTTCCTTCGAATTGTTGATCCTTTGCTCAGAACAGAAGTGTAGTGTCACTCAGTTTGTCAAAGTTCTTTCCGGTGTCAATCGTTTCATCAAGCTTCACAGTGTCATTTGATGCAGTTCAATTCAGGGTTACATTGACCAGTTGTTTGCTAGTCGTGTCAGTAAATCTGGTTCTCTCTAAGAAAGTAGTTATTTTCTGTTGTCGGAATAGTCATTCGATGTGGTCGGGAAGACTTGTCAAGATGCTTGGGTCCTTCGCGTTACATCGCCTTATACATGCCCTGGGACCCACTCAAACTGGCCCAGATGAAAACCGTCTGGAAGATGCTGTCTTCAGATTTAACACTCACTGGCGCCACCCCTTGCTGCTATTTAGATCAGGTTCTGCTGCTCACTTGTTTGGCAACTTCTCATAATTCGGGAAGATACAATGACAAATACACATATGTGCACCAGGTGCATTTACGTAACAGTTTTGGTTATATCAACAAAATAATAAATGAAAATAACATGTTATATGTTGTAGATGCAAAAACAATAAATAAAACAAAATAAAATACACACATGTGCACCAAGTGCACTCGCATAATAGTGTTTGATTATAGAGCACTAATGATTAGCTGAAACATCAAACATTGAAACGTGTTGATGTCAAAATAATAAAAAGTTAAACAAAAATAAATCTAACTACTTGCCTAACAATGTCTAAGGTAATATCTAAAACTATTCACATGCATGATTATACAATTCTAAACTCTTCTCCCTTGCTGTCCAAAAAACAATGAGTAAATCATGGGACACTTGTCTTTCTCATCATATTCCTCTTATTCGCTTATAACAGCCATGTTTTCTTCAGTATTGTAATATGTTCTTAATTCCGTTCTCAATATCATCTGTTTGTCTGTAGCTTTCACCACCATAGCTCTTATAACTGGTAAAAGACTACAGAAAATATAGTAAATCCTATTGCTGCAAAAAACTCCTATCTTTATTGGCCATGAAGTTCATGATCCAAAGAAGTCCAGCCTTGTTCCAATTTCTTTGTCTTAGCCATCATTGGCTGTTATTTCATTTCTTAAGTTTCTCAATTTTTCCATAGCTTTTGTGAACGACCCATAAGGGGCAGTATTGTTTGAAATTTATTTACAACAGTCCTCTCCAAATATTATGCATAAGCCTCTTTTTTCTGCTAAAAGCCAATTCAGTGCTTGTCTATTTTTCTCAGGCCATTTTACTTGTTGGTGCAAAGCATTTTTGGCCTTAAATTCTTATCCCCACATATTCAAAAATAATCTGCTCTGGGCACACCCTGCTTTTCATACGGTAAAATTATTTGATATGCTAATGTTTGATTCTCACAATTTTACATACCTATTATTTTTAAATTGTCAGTTATTGTGGCTGAGGCAAACCTGTTATTCAAATATCTTGCTGTTCGTTTTTCAGCAAACATTTCTGTATTAAGATGCCAAATCGTTACACAATTTCCTGGGAACATGCCCATCTGTGCCTCATTAGATTTACTTATTACTTATTTTATTCAACATTTATTTATCCAGAAATCATTTAATTGAAATTAAGAATCTTTTACAGTCGCATATGGTACACAAATGGTTAAGTTTCATTTTCTGCAATTTGTCGTCAATATGATTGGTTTTGCCTTCTCACTTAAACATTAGTTGTTAACTCTATAAGGATAGCTAAGTATAGTTTAATGTTATGACAACCGATTGTTTCATATTCATTTATTATATACATATTTTACATGCATTTTTCCAATTGATCTAAAGATATTGTCTCTGTCTAAACGTTAGTGATTAGTTCTGCTGTTTAGGGGAATATAAAATATATATCAGGAACATGATATCAATTTAAAACTAACTAAAGTAAGTCACTTAAAAATGTTCTCAATTTCTTTTGTTTATATCATTTATAATGATTTCAGTATGCTATATCTAAACCATAAATGTGCTCATATTGAGTTTAAGCATCCTCTAGATGCCTTTAAACGTACAGTAATACTGAGTGGCTAATTGCATATTCTTTTCTATGAAAACTGATCTTGCTGTGGACCGCAATAGACATTGTTCTTCATTGCTGTCACTGTTATCGACACAGCGTACAAAACTATTTAAAATAAAAAATATTTATTGTTTAAAGTCAAACGGCGCTAAACTTTAGTGACCCAGTCTATTGTTTAGAACTACATTAGACACTTTCAACAAATCGGACTCAAAGCTGCCCAAAGATGATTCAATCAACAGTTGGACACTTTTGCCTGACTGGACAGTCAATTCAAAGACAGCAGGTCTTGGAGCTGTGAGGCCAAAGAATAATGGATAGCACTCACTTTTTCAACAAAAATGTAGTAAATTTCTCACAGAGCTCAGCTGACAGCTCCCTGAACTTTTGATTAATTACAGATTCTATTGTTAAAAATAAAATCCTAGATCTATGAAAGCATAGAGATCAGGTCAGAAAAATATTTTCTATTAAAAATTTGATAAAAAAAGTCCTGACGTGAAACATGACGTCCCAATATTTATCAATACCTTTATCACATAATAAATTAGATCAAGTGGACTCACCATTTACTTTATTAGATTCATCATGAATTGCAGTGGGTTACTGTCTTTCTTACTCCTTCAGCTCCCAACAGGATGTGTCAGTTTGGTGGTGTCCACTTGACAGTTGAGAAGCCGATTGTTAGTAAAGCTGACTCAGGAGAAATTGGTCATGCAACCGTTCCAAAAAATGTCCTTCATAAGAGCCTCTTAAATAACATAATAATCATTAGTTTCCCTGTTCAATACAATGTCTAGTTTTTAAATTTGTTGGTTTACATATGATGGTTCATTAAAGAGAGATTTAGAAAGCGCACCTCTTAGATACGTTTACATAATAAGTGTTTGATTATTATTTAGACCATTATGATAGACTAAATATGGGCTGTGGAGATTATTTATAAAAATAAAAACAAAATGTCCTCTTCCTTTGCCTATGTTTGTGTTCAAATCCAACCCATTATTATTTCAGGTTATCTTTAAATATCTAATTTTATCCTAATATATAGTAGTTATACTTCAAAGATCACACGACTAGATCAACTAATTCAAAGATCATTATCACTAGTGAAGCCCATAATTCATTTCCGACTTAATATTAATCATATTAAGCATTATTCATTAATTGTATTATAATCTTATGATAATAAATGTGAACCTTCTTTCCTGTTGGCCACATATAAATGAAAAGGTTTCTAATAATCTAGATTTGCTTAGTGCTAGAACCCTCTGCAACTCTCTTTTTCTTAAGTTCAGCTTCATCTCGCTCTTCCTGTGTTGTAAAACACAGTGTACAATATATTCTAAAAATTCTTCATGTGGTTTATAGTTTAGTCCTACTACGTCTTCCAGTTTGTCTTTTACTGGCGGTGGCAGGGTGTCAACAATGGCATTTCTGAAGAGTGCTGCCATAACCGGGTCTTCTTCACGTTTTTTCTCAAGCTCTTGTTTCCATCTTTTTAACTGTTGATGCACACAGGTGGCTGGATTCTATTTATCTGTCATATGATCTCCCTTCAGTGCTTTTTGATCTATGCGGGTTGGGTATTCTCTTCTTAGGACTTGCCACATGTCCTGTCTTTGCTAGTCAAAGAGCTCTGTTGCTGACTTTGGGGAGTCAATTGCTCGATTCAGTCTTAAGTCCTTCAGCAATTCATTTAGTTTAGATGCACCCAGGCATTTAGCTAGCAAAGCTTTAATGTGTCCCAGAGCTAGTAGTATCCCAGTCGTCTCTTCTTCCAGGACCCGTATCCATCTTCCAGCTCCCTTGTTTAGATCAGGTAATCGAGCGATCAATCCATCCAAGTCCAGTGTGGCCCAAGGCACATAATGTGGTTGTCGATCTGTTTTAATTGGTTGTTTGTAGCAAAGGTTGCTGATGCTGATCTTCTCAATCTCTCTTCTCTGAGCCATGCTGGCTGTGGCTGTTTCTTATCAATGTCTTCTAAACAGATGTTTTCAGACATCCATTTGTATTCTCTCCTTGGGCAACCTTCTACTATTCTTGCTTCTTCCTGTTGTTTGGTCACCAGATGTCTCCCTCTGCTGGCGTCTGGTATTTCTTTTCTTCTATGCTGTCTTGACGTTTCGTCAACGTAACTTGAGATACGTCTATTCTTCAGACTGGGCAGGGTTGCATTATCTTCCATGGACCCCACCTCCGACATGACATCTGGCACCTTGCTTTATCTTAGATTTTCTCTTCTCAGTGCTTTCAAGGTTTTGTCCGGCTTTCGAGCTGTTTGTTCATATCTCTGTCTTCTAGCCGCCTCTAGCTCTGCAGATACCCCAGCATAAATTGATTCATAGACGGTTGTAGCATTCCACTCTGCTTTCCCTCTCTGGTGGTACTCTGGCGTGATAAAGGAGTACGACTGCCTACTCTCAGCGAATGTGTCTCTTAGAAGTTCATCATCCCTCGACTCCTCTCTTCCTCCCCCTTGGAGGTCCAGCTCTCCTGTAAACTTAAATTCTTCTTTGACCAAAGGCATTTGATTATTCAGCCCATCATCTTCCGCAATCAATGGCAACTGTCTCCTGGATAATTCATATGAGGGTGGACTCATAGCCTTCCTCAATTTTTCGCTGACTTTTTCCTCATCCTCTTTCAGTAGCTCCCTTGTTTTCTTCATGTTCTTTAAAAATTTAATACATCTTGTTTCCTTCTTCTCTTAACTTCTCTCTTCGTGCTTTTGTCGCTTGGTTTATGATTTCTTATCAACGCTTCCATTTCATCACACACTGTCATATCAAACGTACCACTTACTGGCCATGAAGTTTTTAATTTTTTTGTTCTTTCTGCCCATTCCATTTTCTACCGCTTATCCGAACTACCTCGGGTCACGGGGAGCCTGCGCCTATCTCAGGAGTCATCGGGCATCAAGGCAGGATACACCCTGGATGGAGTGCCAACCCATCGCAGGGCACACACACTCACTCATGCACTCACACCCTACGGACAATTTTTCCAGAGATGCCAATCAACCTACCATGCATGTCTTTGGACCAGGGGAGGAAACCGGAGTACCCGGAGGAAACCCCCGAGGCACGGGGAGAACATGCAAACTCCACACACACAAGTCGGAAGCGGGAATCGAACCCCCAACCCTGGAGGTGTGAGGCGAACGTGCTAACCAATAAGCCACCGTGCCCCCCTTCTTTCTGCCCATTTCTTAGAAATTTGCCCAATCAGTTCTCTGCTCACAGGATATCTTGTTCCTAGTATCTCTACGGGTGGAGGCCATTCTCAATTTATTATCTTCACTTATTCTGTTAAATTGGGGCGCCTCTTTGTTTTATTGCGACCTATGGCCTTAGGTTTTCTGGCGTTATCTACACGATCAGCTTCTTCAGTGTAACGGCCTGAAACTTTAGTGGCTCTATTTCTCTCTGCTCGTTGGTTGTACACAATATCTTACTTTCCCAATTTACGTATCTTGTTTCTGCATAAACCTGTATTTCTGGGTGACTGATTAATCTATAGTTTCTCCCCCCACCTCGTGGATAACCTTGTCTTACTCCTTGCAATAAATAGGGTTCCTCTAGGTTGTGGATTGGGATTTTTATGATCAGTGAGACACGCTGTAACGCGGTGCCTAGATTGCCAAATCTATTGATTTTATGGAAGCAAACTCCACAGTAGTTTCTCAATATCTCTACTTTACAACACCTGCCTACTTTATCTCTCCAATTTACGTATGGCCACTCCTGCTCAATTTGTTCTAAATTCTGAACTCCCACTAATTCGTTCAAGAAATAATTTTTCTTTTCTTCTGTCAGTGGCTTCTTAATGCCTGCTAAATCCCTATAAAATGATTCTCTCAAGAAATGATCAGTAACTCCCTTTGTCTCAGTCAATATTCTGGCTACTCTTATTCTCTCAAAATATGATTGTAAGCTTTCCTCATCTAGCAGTTCAATTCTAGCCATATGTTTTTAAAACATCAGTGGAACATGAAAATAATTCACAATCCAGCAATGCTTTTCACTTTTGACTCAATGTAAAACAGTTCTTTTCACAGCAGCACTCTGGTCTCATACGCCCACAGCACGCAGAATACTCACACACTCCAGAGGCCCTTCTGCTGTCTAATAAATCACTTCTCACAGATTCCAGCACACACACTCAGGCCTTATGGTCTGAGATTTTGATTTTTTCTGGGTACATTCTAACGACTTTATACCATAAAAGTATCTCACAATTTTAAAAACACATTTATAATCAGCAAAATATATCTTCTATTTTTCCGTTTGACAATGCTCTTCGTGCTTTAATCAATGCAGCTCTCTTTTTTTTTCCGGCTGCCGTTAAGTCTCATGTGCTCACTGTGAGCCAAACTCACACTCCATGTCCTTCAAATCTTTAACTGATTCCTCTCCTATCTTCTACACACTCTTGCTTCTCTCATGTGCTCAAATAGTTTTTCTATTAAACCCAAATGCACACTTTATTTTGCATTCATCTTTTTTCTCAAATACTTTTATTTCCACATGAAACTTTGACACAGACAAACTGTAAAAACTTGCACCTAGTCGAAACGCACGCCTCTTTAAACATCAAAAACCTAACACTCCTTCTTCTCATACATTTTACTGGACAAACATTATACAGAAATTTTCACTTGCTTCATGCACTCTCTCTCTCATTCACTTTGTCAAACACACACATTTGGAGCCTCCTTGCCTCCCAATCTTGCTCACACACTCACACACACACACACACACACACACACACACACACACACAGAGTCTCACAGGCTGAGGTTTTTTCTCTCTCTCCGTCACTCCTGAGTTTTTCTATCGTCACAATACAATATACAACAACATAAAAATATATCACAGCGCATTCATACCCCCCACGTGACCTGTTTCCTAACAGGATTTTAATTTGCTCACAAACACTATATATATATACTTTACGTCCAGTTACCTGACAGGACCCCGCGTCCCTACGCGACACACCCACTGTGCGACTCACTTCCCAAAGTGAGGTTTACTCCCGCGTCCCAACGCGACACACCTATGGCAAGCCAAGAGGGTCACAATTACGCCACAGATTAAACGCGTTTGTATCGGAACGCCGTTTTTGACGGCGTTTTAAACAGTATTTGCGCCGCAAAATACGGCGTCGCGATTCCAAACGCCGTAAAAAACGCGCGAAAAGCCGTTCATAACGCCGTATTTGACGGCGTTTTAAGGCGGCCGAAAAGCACGGCTTTTTGCGCCGCTATCTTGCCATATGACGGCGTAAAAAACGCCGTTTTGGTTGCACAGAGCGCGCGTCTTTTACGGCGTTTCGTCTGTTGTATAATGAGCCCCTCCCACCGATTTCCAAAGCCAGTAAATTTGAACCGTTCTCAACCAATCCCTGATGAACTGAGCCAGACCAGACCAATTTACCACTGATCATTTCACAGGATTTTATTATGTGCGCAGTGTTTGCTAACATTTGACAAATTATTGCTTGCTTTCTGAAGAAAATATTTATTCTAATAATCTAAGGTAATCTAAGGTTACATAATGTCGTCAACAATTATATAAAGGCCAACCAATCCCATTGTATGTATCTTGCTTATTACATAAGCTATAGCACCGTATTGTCTACGTAAAATGCAAAAAAGCAATCGGTTGAAATATTGCATTATAGTATCATTGCACTATAAATCATTCTTGGTACAAGCGGTGTCAGACAGAGTAAAACCTAAACTGCCTTCCCTTTGTTAAATCGTAGGGTGTCACGTAGCATATTGAGTAGCATCTTCGACCCGTAATATATATTGTTGTCTTTTTACGGTTCGAGTCCCGCTTGGATCACCGGTCATTTTTTACGTTGTTGGTCTTGATCTATTTATCTGTATCACCGGGTAGTTTTTAGATTTATATTTCAATACTTAATGTGTGGTCAGTATGAAATGAGAGTCTGGAATGAGAGATCTTTTTATAAAACGGATCTGTAGTTGATTTTGCCGCTGAACTCACACATCAGTGGACTTTCATGCTATAAACAGGACGGACGAACAGTAATAAATGTTGCATTCACGGATTTAGCAGACACCTTTATTCAAAGCGACTTACAGGGGTATCCCCCTTTATACCCATATAATTTACCTAGATAGATAGATAGATAGATTAGATACCTGAACTGCCGGGGGAAATATTTGTTCCTAAGGCCTTAACTCTCGATGTCAATCAAACAAATTAAATTAAAAAACATCCATAAAAATACCTATAGAATTTAGATATGGTTTAATTTTATTAAACAGGTTTAATATTTACGAATGGCCCCTGCTATCGATGACATCAGCTACACTTAAGACGGTAAAGAAGAAACAATGAGAAAAATACCACAAAAATGAATAGGCCTACTCTATCTTTGAGGGGTATTATTGAATAGGGTTTTTTTAAATAAAAAAGGCAGACGTTTTAAATAGAAATATATATTATTATTATTATTAATGAATAACAACAGGTGCAATTTAACGAAGTGTTTTCTTGAAATAAAAAATGAAAAGAAAAAAATGTCAAATGGCTATAAATAAAAGCTAAATGTTTAGCCTGCATTGCAAACTTACAGAGCCTCAATACAATGAGGACGGAACACAGTGGATCTAAAAGAAACAAAAATAAGGCAATCTATTTGTGCAGTTACAGTATCAAAACGAATACAAAACAAAAAGCACTGGATATTATAAGGTGTGGCATTTACATTATTATATTACTATAACAAGATATCCACAACAAACTTACACGATATTATTAGTTACTTATTTGAAAGAGTCTCAGTGAAGGGGCAGGCGACACAAACGCATTTTAAGTTTACACAGAGCAACCGAAAACCCCGTTTAATAAAATAGCCTTCACACAGCCTACTCAAGTGAGTCATGGTCATTTTTTTTATTTTGTTTCATGCTTTGTCGAGTAAAATCAATCATATCTAAATGCTTGTGAAATGCTTTTGTAACAATTATACTGATTAAGTAATTTTCAAACTGAAATCTGCATGTAGTCGGTTGACGCTGCATTCTCATATAATTGAATTTATATGAGATGATATTTCAGTTTCAGTTTGGGTGAAGTCTGAGACTTAGGCTATGCATAGCCGCATTTTATAAGTAAACACTGTTTTCCTTTAGGGAAAAAATTACTCTCCTAACTCTTGTTCTCCTACCATTTTATTTTATCTTTATTATAGTTAATTTATTAATATAATAAAATTATATCTTAAATTAGCTTAGTTTCGTTAAATTCCGTTAAGATAGCTTTATTAAAACGAAACTGCTTGTTCTACAAACACCATGCACTGTGTTTTACCTTATGTGTTTTTGTGTTTTTTTTAAAAATATATTTCTTCTGTCAAGCTGCTTTTGAACAAAACACACTGTGAAAAGCGCTATATAAGTAAAATCGAATTGAATTATCCATGGGGGAAGATGGTTAAATGATTCAGACTTACCCCAGCTAATAGAAGGACAGCGGCCCAGTGGTAAAGTTGGCGTGCCACCGGCGTCAACTGACTGCGGTCCACCGGGTTTTGCTTATCATTTTTCCAGCGGTCCACCAGCGGCAGCCGCCACCTTTCTGCTAGTGGTCCGCCATGAGCCGCTGGTTTATCCACGATCGACCCGCCGTTCATAATTGTTAAATAACGCAAACCAATGTGTCTTTAAATACAATACTGGATCAAACATGTTTAATAGCAACAGCACATTTATTATTTTAACACATCAAATACATAAATGCACTACCTTTATCAAATGCTTTTAACCAACGTTACACAAAAAGAAGCAGATAACATTTCCATACTTATATAGTTTTCCATCTTTCCAGTGAGACCATAGTAAATGGTCAACACAAAATAAATAGTTGTACTACAATTATACACTTCATAGCTGTAGTAAAACCACAGTAAATCCAAAAATAACCGTAGCCTTATTGCATAGTATAATTCATATTATATACTTTTCCCATGGTTTTCAAAAACTATAGCTTACCACTCTAGCATTCCTATAATTTATCTATAGTAGGACCTTTATATCAAAACCTTATAGTTTAAAAAAATGTTAAACTATTATTTGCCAGATCCTTTCATTGTGATTTTCCTGCCGTTAGGGCGCAGTGTGGATCAGCCACATGACGTCATCAAATGCTGCTCCTTCTCTTGCCTCTTAGCTTAAAGTTAATTCTGCAAAGGGTTTATCGCGAAAGTAGTTGCAAAAGTCAATGCGAGATGATTTGAAACTGCAATGACAGGTGGCGAGGTTGTAGATGCCTATTTGTGGTGGCAATTCAGATCTGAATAGGAAAACGTGTAAATACGTGCAAAACATTTGTATCTACCAATGTATTTTATAAATGCCAGTTTACACATTTGTGACTATTTTTCTGCAACTTCAAATTCAGAAGACAGATAAGTCAGTTTTGTCCACGAGTGAAAATTTTAACATTCAATTTAAGTTTTTTATTTTACACGTTTTCACATAGGGGCTGTGAGTGTACATTTTAGTGTACCCGTAGAAATACTTACTTAACAAGTGAACAACTTAAAATCTACCTCCTCTAAAGTTTTGCTACGGATTTTCCTTCATAATTACTCCGGATTTAACGGTGTTTTACTGCGCCCTGAAAAGCGCCGTGTTTTGCGCCGCTGTCTTGCTTTATGACGGCGTAAATAACGCGCGCTCTGTGCAACCAAAACGGCGTTTTTTACGCGCGTCATTAAGGGTGTTTTGTCTGTTGTATAATGAGCCCCTCCCGCTGATTTCAACAGCCAGTAAATTTCTTAATCTTAGTGAGGATAACTGGCAACTATATCTAGGTAAATTATATGGGTATAAAGGGGGATACCCCTGTAAGTCGCTTTGAATAAAGGTGTCTGCTAAATCCGTGAATGCAACATTTATTACTGTTCGTCCGTCCTGTTTATAGCATGAAAGTCCACTGATGTGTGAGTTCAGCGGCAAAATCAACTACAGATCCGTTTTATAAAAAGATCTCTCATTCCAGACTCTCATTTCATACTGACCACACATTAAGTATTGAAATATAAATCTAAAAACTACCCGGTGATACAGATAAATAGATCAAGACCAACAACGTAAAAAATGACCGGTGATCCAAGCGGGACTCGAACCGTAAAAAGACAACAATATATATTACGGGTCGAAGATGCTACTCAATATGCTACGTGACACCCTACGATTTAACAAAGGGAAGGCAGTTTAGGTTTTACTCTGTCTGACACCGCTTGTACCAAGAATGATTTATAGTACAATGATACTATAATGCAATATTTCAACCGATTGCTTTTTTGCATTTTACGTAGACAATACGGTGCTATAGCTTATGTAATAAGCAAGATACATACAATGGGATTGGTTGGCCTTTATATAATTGTTGACGACATTATGTAACCTTAGATTACCTTAGATTATTAGAATAAATATTTTCTTCAGAAAGCAAGCAATAATTTGTCAAATGTTAGCAAACACTGCGCCCATAATAAAATCCTGTGAAATGATCAGTGGTAAATTGGTCTGGTCTGGCTCAGTTCATCAGGGATTGGTTGACAACGGTTCAAATTTACTGGCTTTGGAAATCGGTGGGAGGGGCTCATTATACAACAGACGAAACGCCGTAAAAGACGCGCGCTCTGTGCAACCAAAACGGCGTTTTTTACGCCGTCATATGGCAAGATAGCGGCGCAAAAAGCCGTGCTTTTCGGCCGCCTTAAAACGCCGTCAAATACGGCGTTATGAACGGCTTTTCGCGCGTTTTTTACGGCGTTTGAAATCGCGACGCCGTATTTTGCGGCGCAAATACTGTTTAAAACGCCGTCAAAAACGGCGTTCCGATACAAACGCGTTTAATCTGTGGCGTAATTGTGACCCTCTTGGCTTGCCATACACACCCACTGTGCGACTCACTTCTCAAAGTAAGGTTTACTCCCGCGTCCCTACGCGACACACCCACTGTGCGACTCACTTCCCAAAGTAAGGTTTACTCCCGCGTCCCAACGCGACCCACTTCCCGAAGTAAGGTTTATTCCCGCGTCCCTACGCGACACACCCACTGTGCGACTCACTTCCCAAAGTAAGGTTTACTCCCGCGTCCCAACGCGACACACCCACCGTGCGACTCACTTCTCAAAGTAAGGTTTACTCCCGCGTCCCAACGCGACACACCCACCGTGCGACTCACTTCTCAAAGTAAGGTTTACTCCCGCGTCCCTACGCGACACACCCACTGCGCGACTCACTTCTCAAAGTGAGGTTTACTCCCGCGTCCCAACGCGACACACCCACTGTGCGACTCACTTCCCGAAGTAAGGTTTACTCCCGCGTCCCAACGCGACTCACTTCCCGAAGTAAGGTTTATTCCCGCGTCCCTACGCGACACACCCACCGTGCGACTCACTTCTCAAAGTGAGGTTTACTCCCGCGTCCCAACGCGACACACCCACTGTGCGACTCACTTCCCGAAGTAAGGTTTACTCCCGCGTCCCAACGCGACTCACTTCCCAAAGTAAGGTTTACTCCCGCGTCCCTACGCAACACACCCACTGTGCGACTCACTTCCCGAAGTAAGGTTTATTCCCGCGTCCCTACGCGACACACCCACTGTGCGACTCACTTCCCAAAGTAAGGTTTACTCCCGCGTCCCTACGCAACACACCCACTGTGCGACTCACTTCCCGAAGTAAGGTTTACTCCCGCGTCCCAACGCGACTCACTTCCCGAAGTAAGGTTTATTCCCGCGTCCCTACGCGACACACCCACTGTGCGACTCACTTCCCAAAGTAAGGTTTACTCCCGCGTCCCAACGCGACTCACTTCCCGAAGTAAGGTTTATTCCCGCGTCCCTACGCGACACACCCACCGTGCGACTCACTTCTCAAAGTGAGGTTTACTCCCGCGTCCCAACGCGACACACCCACCGTGCGACTCACTTCTCAAAGTGAGGTTTACTCCCGCGTCCCAACGCGACACACCCACTGTGCGACTCACTTCTCAAAGTAAGGTTTACTCCCGCGTCCCAACGCGACACACCCACTGTGCGACTCACTTCCCGAAGTAAGGTTTATTCCCGCGTCCCTACGCGACACACCCACTGTGCGACTCACTTCCCAAAGTAAGGTTTATTCCCGCGTCCCAACGCGACACACCCACCGTGCGACTCACTTCTCAAAGTAAGGTTTACTCTCCGTCTGCTCCACTGACAGGACACTTCACACACAATCAGCCACACATTTCTTGAGATCTGGATACCCTAAAGACTTGGCAAACTAGTGCAATTTCTAACATTAAATTTTGTTCAATTTAGGAGAGGCTTTAACAGGACAAACGACATTCAGAGTTTACCTTTAGCTGACCGCACAAAACCTATACTATAAAGCAAATATGCTCACCTGTTTTAGGGCCCTTTTTTGTGCGATCAGCTTGTCTGGTTCACCCGTCACAGTCGTCAGCCTCCAGCCCTCTAACCTGGATCACGTCTTGGTGTCACCAAATATGTTGTGGCGAATCGGCCTTCCATCACAGAAAGAAATCTCAGAGACAAGGGTTCCAGGTGCCAAGAGTTTAAACTTTATTTGCCCGGACAAACAAAGTGGGATATTCAGAGTTCATCTGAAGGGATCCAACGAATACATATCTGACTCCATCTTTTATACATTGTTTTCCAGTTGTTACCACAGTTTAAACCAATCATGTGTGCATGACATCGTCTTCTTCCAATCAGGTTTCATATGACATCACTTTTTCATTAGCCCGTCCCTCAGCGCTCATAGTTCCGGCCTACCATATTAGGATTTAATGGTTGCGTGCGCCCCTCAAAAACAAGTGCCTCTTTATCTTGACACTTTCCTGGGGGTTTCGGACGATACATGATTTAACCATGTTTCTATCAAAGATGAGCTCATGGTTTAGCGATAATGAGCTACCGGTGTCCTCGGTTGTATGCGATTTAATTAAACTTCTCTACAAAAGTGTGTGGGGAGTTCGTCTTAGTGTTAAAAGATATTTGGTGTGTGTGCAGATGTTCAAGTGTTCAGACTCATAACATTACTTTGTTAAAATGAGCTCACTGTTTAGAGATACCAGCGTCCTTGACTCTATGAGACAAACCAAACTTCCTTATTAAAACTTATTTGTGGTGTACGTGCAGCTAAGATAAGATGCTTGTTGTTCATGCAGGTGTTCATGAGCTCATACTTATACACGAGGCCCAATATTGTTTCATAAGAATACATGAAACCTATAACTAACTAAATGTATTATTTTATATAAGAAAACTCAACACTATAATGGAAAAACCACCATAATTCTCATCTGGATCTGAAGTCATAGATCAGAACAGCAACAGTCGCCACGCCCACCAGAGCAGAGACGACCAATCGGATCACAGCTTCAGTGAATCCACAACAGCTGACACAAACTGAAGGACAGAATTAAAGGAAAGACAAACAAGAATATTTTCCAATTAAGAGCAAAAAACTTTGAAAAGTGTAAACATCACATGACTCACCTGGACACTTGTGACAGACATCAGTGATGTTGAGATGTTGAGTCTGGTTGCTGACTGGATTGTTGACCACACATCTGTATGTGTTTGTATCCTGATATTCCACCTCCAGAGGTAGAGAGAATCTGATGTTGAGATCAGACACACTGATGCTGGACAATAAACTCTTTCCTTTGTACCAGGAGACACTCACATCATGTGACACATTCATCACTGAACACAACACACAACAACATGATGATGAAGATGATGAAGAGCATTGAGAAGAGACTCTGGAGATGACAGGAACAGACAGACTAGCTGAAAAAATAATAAATGTAACACAACTGAAATATTTGGTAGCATTAACAACGTACATTATCAATAGAAAGTGTGTCTTAAAACACAAAGGTGAAACTCACCTGCACACGTGTGAAAGAGTTGATTGATGTGTAGATGTTGTGTGAGGTTTGTGATGGGATTGTTGACCACACATCTGTATGTGTTTGTATCCTGATATTCCACCTCCAGAGGTAGAGAGAGTCTGATGTTGAGATCAGACACACTGATGCTGGACAATAAACTCTTTCCTTTGTACCAGGAGACACTCACATCATGTGACACATTCATCACTGAACACAACACACAACAACATGATGATGAAGATGATGAAGAACATTGAGAAGAGACTCTGGAGATAACAGGAACAGGCAGATGAGCTGAAAAACATTTGAGAATCAATTACATTAAAATATATATATATATGTTGGCATACAGCATGTTTGAAAGAGTGATTATAATATTTCTCATCTCACCATAGACAGTAACATTGAACCGTTTGTATTGAAATTTATTTCCAAAGATCTCTACATGATAAAGTCCAGAGTGTTGAGTTGTGATGTTTGTGATGATGAGAGATCCAGTCTGATCGTCTATCTCTACATGATTCTTCAATCTCTCACTGATAAATGATTCAATATTGGCTTTTCTGTTGATTTCAGCTATAATCTCATCTGGAGTCTGAACACCAAACCTCCACTGGATCACATATCGTGTGTGTAGTTGTGTACCAGTGTGTAGAGTAACAGAAAGTCCCTCCATCACTGACACTGACTTCACTTCATCACCAAACACACCTGAACAACACAAACACAATCAACACTTTAGCAGTTAGTAAGGCTCTTATGATAAGTATTGGAGCAAAATGTACTATGTATACTACAGCATTTACTACAGTATAGTAAATGTTAAATATTAAAGTATAAAAAAATATCAACAATCTACAAACTACTGTTTATGTCAACTTCCAATTGTCAATAAAAAATTATATTGTATCTATAATCACTAAATATTTTATATATAGCTTTATACAGTAGAAAGTTTTTTCATTTTGCAGTCAAATTGAACTATTCAATAAGTACTCAATAGGATATGTAGAGCTGTACATTGAATATTATTTATAAATGTTTAAGTTTGTTTTATCTGCAGATGTTTTGGTAAACACTGAGCAAAACAATCATGCTCACAAAAATTACATTTTTCTAAAGTAGGGAAAACTATCCAATGCAAAACCTTTACCAAGAAAATCGATGAAAAACTTGGTTTATAAATAATGTGTGTTTATAACGCCGATTATAACCACTGATTATTCTAGGTTTACTTAGCAACCATGTTCTTTTTAACATTTTGTAAAACCATAGTTATTTTTCACGAGTTTCACGAACAAAATTTTTAAAAAGGTCAAAATATCACTTACCGTCAAAATGCCACAAACATAATCTCACAAGAGCAAGTAAATGAATCATATTCTGCAGAGGTGTGTGAAGAAAAATAAGCGTGATTTGTAATGTGAGAGAAACATTAGTTACTGGCGTAACTGTGGTTCTATGAAGTGGAAGAACCCCAGTGCTGTAAGCACTAGTGGAAAAACCCTCACGCTCGCTCTTGACCGAGAGTAGAATAACAAAGTTTTCAGGTTTGTCAAAGTTGTCGTGAGCTATAATAACCCTACAACACGTCATATCTGTCTCTTGAGCATTCTCACCATCCCGAGTGACCAGAGACTCTTAGTCAAGAAACCACAGTGAAACCAGTAACTACATTCTATTTCCTTCGTTCCCACCACCAGAGGCAGTGCTGGAAGATGAAGGCCTACGCAGTCACGAGGGATCCTGTTACGAAGCATCCGAACAGGCAGAAAGCACTGGAGCACACACTGCTGGCGAGGGAGTCACATTCAATCTGTAGAGACGAGAAAACGTTCAGGCCGAACTCCAAGTGGCCGCAAATATCTCAGAGAGTGAAACTCCTTTACACACTGCCCAAGTTATTGCTAAAGCACGCTTAGAATGACAAAGAACAGTGGAGTGCATGGACTGCCCAGCCGACTCCTCAAGCGTTCTGAACTGAAACAAACAAACAACTTAACCGTTTTACGTCAGGCCGCTATCATATCAACGTAGACCTTCATAGACCTCACTGGACACAACTGCAACAGTATGTTGGTATGATCCGTGGGCAATGCAGCCAAAACAATGGGCTGGTTCATAAAATGTGGGGACAAAATCTTGGGTAGAAAGGACTGATTGGGCCATAATGAGAAACGCCCAAATCCACTACCTCAACAAGAACATGGGGCACTCACAGATAATGCATGGAGTTCACTCACACATTTCACAGTAGTAATGGCCAAGAGAAATGCTTGAAAAAAATGGCACTTAACTTTCGACTCCAGAATTGGCTCAAACAGGGTTTGGCACATGGAATGGAGAACCATAGTCAAATCCCACGTTGGACTTTGTAAGCCGCGTGGAGGACACAGACGTTTAGCTCCTTTCAAAAGGGCAACGACTAAGCAGTCAGACCCATGAGAAGAAACCCCCACATACACCTTTACTGTGAATGGTGAAGTACCCGTATCCAGATGGTGTTGCATTAAATCCAAAATCCAACCCACTGGACAATATAACTAATCAACACTGTGAAAAGAGCACCAGTCACGGAACACCTTCCACTTACATGAGTACAATCTTCGAGTAGATGCTGCACGAGGATTCAGAACAGTGTGCCTGGCCCTCTGTGAACATTCCAAGAGAGGCCCGACTGTCCCAGGGACCACACCCACAGGTTCAGTTGATCTGGATGTGGGTGCCATATTTCCCCTTTGCTGGGTAAACGGCAAGGTGGTCCTACTACCAGAGTGAGTATAACCTGAAACCAAGGCCTTGCAGGCCAATGGAGAGCCCCTAATTTCAAACGATGTCTACTGACGTGCACTAAGCACAGAGAAAAGCATACAGCATCATGTCTGGCCAGTCGTGGGCTAGTGCGTCTAGACCCATAGACCTCTGTTCGTCCCTCAGAGAAAACCAACGATGGCAATGCGTTGACTGACTGTCCACGTAAATATCCACATGTGTTCCATATCATTTCCACCACCTGTGACATCTGACCACGAGAGAGAGCATCCACTCTTTGATTGAGTAGACCTCGCAGATACGATGCCTGAGAAGAGAGCAGATTTTTCTGATCCCAAACAAGCAGGCTGTGAACCACCTGAAGAGCAATCTCTGACCTTTTGCCTCACTGATGGTTGATGTATAACACTGCCACCTTGTTGAGATTTAAAGACAGATCTCAAGCTGGGGGTGGTCTGGGTCCTGAGGCCATCCCCACAAGACGTGACCGAGTTTCTTAAATTGATACATGTTGGTCAAAAGGTTCCTGAGCAGCCGGCCCAAACATTCGACCAGGATCAAGCCCAAATTGTTGCGACATATTTCTGGCAAAGATGACTGAGCCAAACAAACCTGCCAAAGGGCCTGCACTAGAGGACCCCTAGTGAATTCAAGCGTCAAAAAGTGATGAAGTGACAAACGTGCTCCTCTCCTTTCAAAATGGCCAATCACATTCTGGAATCTGATGAGAAGTTGAAGTGCAGAATGACGTCATCAAATTGTTTATACCTTTATTAAACATGTAGGTTTTCAATGTATAAATCTTCTAATCTCGTTTGTTATTCGAAGGCAAATATACATAAAATCTTATGATTGAATGGTGACTTCAACATGTGAAGAATTTATGGTTTTTACAAATAAACAAAATATTTGATGTAGTGTAGGCCGTTATGAGTGAGACTTTAGTTTGACCTCTGACACTTCAGTGTCTGTTTGAAACTTATGTTGATGAGTTTTGAGTATATAAATGTACATAAATGCGTTTGGAAAGATGACGAGTGGAAACTTTTCACCAGCAAACTAAACACACAAACCAACCACAAACACATTCAGACGAGCTCTTAGGAACAAACTTGTCCACTGGACACATGAGACCACACGTGTGGAGAGACCACAACAGTTTCACTTTGACTCACTCATCTGTGACCTCTGTCACATCGCTTCTACATGATAAAAACAACATGCATGTTTGTTCTGTTCAATGTGAATTGAATCAGGTATAAAATGAGGTTTATTTACTTATTTTCAGTCATTATTGGATTTTGGCTGATGGTCGCGTATTAGTGTTTCTTCATCATTGATCGTTGTTTATTGTTGTTAATTATTACGTCATTTAGGATAAGAAGAGTCAATATATAATGTTCCAGCTTTTAAAAACAAACTGATCAGTAACATTAAGAAATGAAATAAAAATCAATTAGACGATAGGTAATGGAATATATTTTAATGAAGACGATAGTTTTTAATTCACAAATATTATTTAAAATGAAGATCATTATTGTTTTTGAATATCTGAGGCATTAAAGGTTGATGGTGATTCTCTTCTGGATCTGATGTCATAGACCTGAACAGCAACAGCAACCACGCCCACCAGAGCACAGATGACCAATAGGATTGTAGTTTCATTAAAACCACAACAGCAGACATAAACTGAACAAATGAAATAGATATTTGAATTGTAAATACACTTTTGCATCTTAAAATAAAAAAAGTAAACAACTGTAATTATTGAATGAGGCAAATCTGCTTTTTCAGTTTCAGAATGTGTTGTTTGTTGACCCCGAGAAAGCAGGGGGTAACTCAAGCCCGTTTCTAAAAAAGAGGTCACTTATACTCAGAGTCAGTAACCACAGGAGCTTCCTCTGTGAACCTAACCTGGTTGAGAGTTTTGAAAAAAAGTCCTGAGTGCTCTTTCAAAAGCCAGCACCGGCATCTTTTTCTGCAGCTCAGAGCGTCTTTTGAGGTTGAAAAAAGTTCAACTTTTCTTAAGAAAAAAACGCTCCACGTCAAGCTCCTTTTCCCCGGCTACACCAGACGTTTCCAGAACAACATGTGAAGAACATGATTGGTCAAGAAGGCTCAAGCTCTGAAAAATGTAATGGCAGCGAAATGCCTGTTGGAGCAAAGTTTGGTATAAATGTAAGTTTACTTTTCACTTTCGACAACTTCCGATTGCTTTTCTAGCGATATATTAGTTTTATAGTTTTTAAATATGTGATATGTGAGTTATTGCAAAGACGCTCTCTGTTTATAATTTACATAGAGTTTTCATTCTTATTATAATTATAATTCATTCAGACATGTAGCCGTTCCTACCCAAAACTGCTCTGAGCAGGGTTCGGACGGATGATTGTTAGTCTGACACTGAAACTAGTGTCTGACACCCTAAGAAGTGTCCTATACACAGGGGCGCTGCCAGGAAATTTGGGCCCTATGACAAAAAATCTAATTGGGCCCCCTGTCCCAACAAAAGCTTTGCATAACTCTAATTAAAGGCTTGCAACTGTCTTGTTTCTTGTAGTTCAACACTAGTACTGGCACTATATTTACTGCTGGTGATTTGTACATGCATGCAAGTCTAGTATGCAGTTAACTATTTGATGCAAGATTAAAAGTAACCTTAAAAAATGTGCTGAAGGCTATCTTTTACAGTCTCAATGTATTTAATGCTAAATTTGACAAAATGGAAAATTCTCTCGACAAAACTACTATTAATTATCATGAAAGATTTAAAAAAAGAAAAACGAACAACTTAATATATATTAACATTTCAATCAAACAAAATTAACATCATCCTCTCAAAACAATGAAAACAGCAGATTTTTTTAGTTAGCTGCACATATATTATTATGAATATCTTGCTAAATGTTTCCCTGCACTGATTAAATGTAGGCTAACACTAGTCTGTAGCTAGGTAGCTTATTTCATGTACATTAAGCCAACAGGTTAATACCACTGACAGACTATAGGATACCCTCTTTTCTTGGTGAAAAACTGGGTCACAGTTTGACACCCTTTCCTTTGTCTTTCCTCTCTCTCTTTTCTCTCTTTCCCTTTTTGAGAGCTAGATTTTGATTTAACGTTACTAGGCAACATTGTGGTCACTGTAGTTCTACAAACTGCAACTAAAAACCATCACTGAGAGCGCTGAGGCAAGACCAAACCATTTCATGCAGATACAGGGGGTAGTCGGTCAATATGGATGTATACTTTTTGATCAATGGGGATTTTTAACTCTTACTCCCAAAAACAAAGAGATGATTCATTTTATTATTATATAAAAATATATAATGAATGATGATGGTTTAATCATTTTATATGAGTTTTTACCGATTTTTGGGACACTTGTCAGTTATGGGTTCTTGAAATTGTCCTAACTTTTCCCCCTATACGGCGCCCCTGCCTATACACCATGACACATCACTCTCATCACTGGATGACTTATGAACATGCTAATTTTTATCATTTCTGTTTTATATTTGTTGTTTCATTCCTTTACTCTACAATTAATTGTTTATTGGTACATGTATATATTAATTACTTAAGTCATTTTCAGCACATCAGTATATCCACTGTATGCAGAGTGGAAAGTGTGCCTCGCTCTCAAGTGCTTTCTGACGCCATGCTGCTTTTCTGCGGCTCCATTGGTCATGGCTGAACCTCCCAGAAGAAGCATTCATTAGTTTTAAGACAATAGATTAAGACGGACTCACATCTCCATTTTGAATATCTGATTCATCAGAGTGGAGAGTTTAATGGTGATTCTCATCTGATTCTTCAAAGATGACTGAGCCAAAAAAACCTGCCAATGGGCCTGCACTAGAGGACCCCTAGTGAATTCAAGCGTCAAAAAGTGATGAAGTGACAAATGTGCTCCTCTCCTTTCAAAATGGCCAATCACATTCTGGAATCTGATGAGAAGTTGAAGTGCAGAATGACGTCATCAAATTGTTTATCCCTTTATTAAACATGTAGGTTTTCAATGTATAAATCTTCTAATCTCGTTTGTTATTCGAAGGCAAATATACATAAAATCTTATGATTGAATGGTGACTTCAACATGTGATGAATTTAAGGTTTTTACAAATAAACAAAATATTTGATGTAGTGCAGGCCGTTATGAGTGAGTTTAGTTTGACCTCTGACACTTCAGTGTCTGTTTGAAACTTATGTTGATGAGTTTTGAGTATATAAATGTACATAAATGCGTTTGGAAAGATGATGAGTGGAAACTTTTCACCAGCAAACTAAACACACAAACCAACCACAAACACATTCAGACGAGCTCTTAGGAACAAACTTGTCCACTGGACACATGAGACCACACGTGTGATGAGACCACAACAGTTTAATGGTGATTCTCATCTGGATGTGATGTCATAAACCAGAACAGCAACAGTAGCCACACCCACTACAGCAGAGACGACCAATCGGATCACAGCTTCAGTACGACCACAGCACTCGACCCAAACTGAGAAAAAGAAACGAAAGACACTTTTGTGTTTATGTTCAAAGAGACAAATGAGGAACTTTTACAATGATTTAGCCAAAGAAACGGAAAAACTTTAAACACAGAGTGAGCTGACCTTCACACGTGTGACAGACATGATCGATGTGTAGATGTTGTGTGAGGTTTGTGATTGAATTGTTGATGACACAACTGTATGTGTTGTTGTCTTGATATTCCACCTCCAGATGCAAAGATGCGGTTGTTTTAACATCAGACACACTGATGCTGGAGTGAACACGGCTTCCATTATACCAGGAGACACTCACATGTGACACATTCACCACTGAACACAACAACACACATTTTGATGATGAAGATGATGAAGAACAGTCTCTGATGATGACAGGAACAGACAGACCCGCTGAAATAAATGCGAAGAATCTAATTAATTAACAGCACACACAATTTTATTATAAAGATTTTTCGAATATTTGAAGTCCTTGTTTGTGTTTATTATAAGTTTGTCCTAACACACATTCACATCAACATTATATATTTATTTAAAAATGTTTTATACTTTAAGGCTTTTGCTGTTTGAAACGTAATACTGTCGACTCACCATAGACAGTCAGATTGAAGTGTTTGTTTTGAAAAGTATTTCCAATGATCTCTAGTTCATAGCGTCCAGTGTGTTGAGTTGTGATGTTTGTGATGATGAGAGATCCAGTCTGATCATCTATCTCTACATGATTCTTCAATCTCTCAATAATAAATGGTTTTGTTTTGGCTTCTTTGTTGATTTCAGCTATAATCTCATCTGGACTCTGAACACCAAACCTCCACTCGATCACATCATGTGTGTGTAGTTGAGTATCAGTGTGTAGAGTAACAGAATGTCCCTCCATCACTGACACTGCCTTCACTTCATCACCAAACACACCTGAACAACACAAACACTGACATTATAGAAAATGTAAAATAGATTATTAAAAGACATCTAAACACCATGTATGTATACATGTAAAAAAGTTGAAATAGTAAAATATTCTGCTTTTCCTGTGCAAGGAGTAAATGTGTGAAAACGAAACATCACTCACCGTTTGAATGGCAGAAGAATAAAGACAGAAGAACTATCAGACGAGACATTTTCTGACACATTTGTGAAGGTTTTTATCACCAAACTATTATCAACAGGACAGAGAGAAAGTATTTAACACAGAAAGATGAAGCGTCTCTAGAGTGTTTCTGGTGTGGGTGTGTTTATGATGTAGATGTTTGTCCTCCTCCTCTTCACCACCACACCACTGACACAAAGAGTTAAAGTGTGTTAAACAGCAGCACAAGTAAATGTAGATTAACCTCTGATATTGTTTACTACTCTATGTATATGTGTTGTTGTGGGGTTGAGAGTCTGCTAGCAGAACAAATGTGATCAAATAGTAGAATAATACTCATGCTACTATGATAAATGTATTGTAGATTATTAGTCTGCTGTTTGTGAGCTGTGAAACCACAACTTAACGTAAAGTTCAGAGTTGCTCCTCCTACACCTGTGGTCAGAACACAGACGTCAGTTCCTGTTTCAGTAAGCGTCTGCTCATCCTTTATAATCCCCCCGGCCACCCACACACATGAGGAAAACATATAATTTGAAAAGAAAGAATTATGATTATTGATCGATGGTTTAATCCTTTCAGAAAATAATAGAAAATGTAATTCTACATGTACATGTATTATATGAACTCATAGATTTTGTACAGAGGCAGTTTGTAATGTGTCCTCTCCTTTCCTCTATAGGTCTCTCTCACACAGTTGTGTAATGTACAGACACACACTGTCACTGAAGGACTCACATCATGAAGAATTAAATATCATTTGATGTCTTGACACACAATACGTCTTGGTAGGTACATAAGATGAACTTTAACACATAATGTAAACTCAAAGGAGTTCAGATTTATAATGTGTTCCCAGTTTGGATGTAAATATTTATAATTTATGTTTGACACTTGTGTGGACTGGTGTTTTCACTTTTATTGCTCAGGAAGTATAGATACAAGAAGTTGAAGTATCAAAGTGTAAAAGTACTGGTTTAGAACTACTTAAAGTATAAAAGTAAAAGTAATATAAGGAAGAAAATGCAATTAAGGACATGGCTTAGGCCGCGCCTAACATCCCCGCCTCCTTGAATACACATTTCTCTAAAGTCCATAATGGCCATAATGTTATATTAAAATGTGAATGTTGAAAAATTTGGGCTTCCTGTTTCATATATGCCCATTGAAAATGAACGCATTTAAGTGCAATGCAAAAACATTAAAGAACTATATGTGTGTACTACAGAGCATTAACATGTGTTTCATAGAGCAGAAGATATGATGACTAGTTGCCTAAAAATAATGTAATGGTACAAAAAGTCAACTTCAGAGTCATGTCATCAATTACCTTTATTGGAATGTAAATGTACATCCAAGCTCAGCTGCAGGAATCATTCGACACAAACAACCAATCAGTCGTTCAAGATCATCCTGACGCTATGAAGCCACGCCCATAGCAACCATTTTCAGCAACCTAGCAACCGGTCCCATAGACTCCCATTATAAAAGGTGGATACCATGTGGATATCTCTGCAGCAGAAAGTCATAGAGACAAGGGGATTGGCTGAATTGACTTAGGCAACCAATCAGTATCCCAGGAACGTAATTACGCTACGAAGCCACGCCCATAGCAACCAAACCGGTTAACCTAGCAACCGTTTTGCAGTTCCTATATCTCTGAATCAGAACATCATAAAGACATGCGGGTTTGTTTCTTTTACTCATAGCATAGAGTATCATCAACTCGCAGATGCTAATCCACGCCTATAGCAACCAAACAGGTTAGCCTAGCAATCGTTTTGCAATACATATACATCTCTGGTGGTGCCACTGGTTTCTAATCTGAGAGTGGACTTGTAGCGGTGGGGCTAGACCTCTTTCTTCCATTTCTTCATTCATGCGTCCTATAAGCCCCCTCGACCCACCAACCATACTAGGAGCCCCGTCAGTCGTGATGCTGGCCAGCTCAGGCCAGTCTAGACCCAGCTCTCTCTTTTTTGTCGTCTCTTTGAATTTTTCTGCTGGTGTGCACGTCAACTGTTCGTTCGCAATGTCGCTTTATGTTGAACAATTAGGCTACATAAGTAACTAAGGGAAATTTTTGTCTGAAAGACAATATTAATTATCAAATATAGATGTAAGTGAAATAAATAAATACATTTTCTAAATATATGTCTGGCATTGCTCAGAGGGCCGCTCCAAATGTGGTGGTGCGCCGCAGTTTGGAGACCCCTGTTGTATGGCTTTAAATTATATTTTTGGCCCCAAATGTGATTTTAAATCAATGAATTAATCGCAACATCATGTAATCAATTAGATTCAAAGGGAGCCAAAGAGATGTTTTTGTATATCAAACCTGAAGTTAGCGGTGCACGGTTCCCCAATTTTCCATAGACTTTTGGAAAATCGCAAAAAATAAGCTCTGTGTTTAACTAAGGGTTATGACACTTACACATTTGTCTTTCAAGATTATATTTACAAATTGAAACCACATTTGTAACTTTTGAAGCCAAAATACAATGGGCAGAAGTAAAAAGATAACACGATGCTATAAACAGACAACACTTAAGGTCGCTCAGTATCAACATCACCTCCATCTTTCAAACTTTATTAAAAATTGAGTAATTACTCCGTGAATGAATTCGCATCTAGGTTTTTAGAGATTTGTGCCCACGTTGCATTATTTGTGAGCTTCCACGACTAAGGAAGTCGCTTTTAGCAACTTGTAATCAACTGCCATTATTAAGAAACAATAAGGCTTAAAAAAATCACAGAGAGATTAGAATTGGTGATTTATGGCATAAGTAAAAAATCAAAAATCCATTCAGAAAACCCATAGACTTTGGAGCGATGGAACCGGAACTTCTACATTGTTAACTTGCTTCCGGGATTTGCATACAAAAATACGTCCTCTCTGAGCCACCCTATGGTTTTGACCAGAAGTATTTTACAGTGATTCACTATAATTTGTATAATATTATGCTATAGTATCTTTTGAATAGCCTAGTATAGTCATCTTTAGATAATCAAATGTATATATTTGGGAAACATTTAGGAAATTTCAGATTCTGACACAGATAGACATTTTAGAACCAAATGCATATTTAAATTGTAGTGATGATTATGATTTAAAATAATGTTGTTGATATTTGTGTTTGGCTGTATTCTCTTGTTTTTGATTGATGTCTCAACTCAACAATTACATAAAAATTGGCTTCAATACCAAAATCTGAAGAGTCCCATGAAGGTCCACCAGAGGTTTGTGAGCCCTGTATCCAAAGAGTATTGTTGCCTCACAGATCCGGGAATAGATGCAAATGTTTTATTCAGCTGTAATTTACATGTTTCATTTTTTTGCTGCTTTTTACTGAAAGGGGGTGGGGCTAGCTTTGGCCACGCCTGCATGGAGCACATGAAGGCAGAAGCAGCAGTGAATGATGTCATTGAGGTGTGTTTTACTGAAGTTGATCGTATTCTTTGCTGTACCGTAACACTACACATCACAGATGATCATTTAACAGGAAACATTTTCACATCAACTCTGAAGTCAACATCATGGACGTCCATACGTATCTCTGTTTATCCCTTCTGATTGTAATGGGTAAGTTCTGTTCTTCTTTTTTTAACAGTTAATAATAATCTTTACATCTTTACACCAAGCAACCAATATTCATTGTTTTGTGCTATTTTACTTAAAAGAATAATTCATTATTATATTCAAGACGTTTAAAACCATATTATCACTGTCGTTTCTGTGCACTGTCTCTCTGCTCTGGTTCTTTTGGAAGTTAAACACTTTTAAAACCAAATGTTTGTAAGAAAACAAAACACGAAAAAAAAGTGTTTGATTATCATCTAATAAAGTGTAAGGCGATAAGTTAAGTTTGTCATACTTTCTCTCCGTGTGCGTGTGTGCGTGGCTGGTTGTGTCTCATGCTGTGGAAAAAAAATACAGGCTGCGATTAAAAACTACAGAGATAGAGAATATATAGTTGCGAAAGACAGGTATAAACAACAAGTCACGACATATGTTGGAAGAAACCAATAAGTCATGAAGAGAAGCGATTTCTCCTCGAGGTTGAGTCCAGCTCTCGATTTTCACGCTGCTTGTCTGTACACGCTCAGGGATTCCTTCACGATCCGTTCTGCGCATGCGCGTATTTACGTAGTAGAAAACGTCAGGGATTCCCTCACACATCGTGTTTTTCATTTAACAGTTCACTGCGGGTCTATTTTAATGTTTTTAAATGTACGTTACTCTTTGCATAACGATGTGTAAACGTGGTTGCCAATCCAAAATAACAAAAGGAGTTGTTACATGAACATCATTTTTTATGAGTATGGATCTATAGGCTAATATATCCATAGATATAATCTAAATAATAATTGACTTTGATTTGATTTTAATTTATACTGTGAATAATGATAAGGGGAGAAATGCAGCGGAATGTGACTAAAATACCCAGCTGAGATATGTATTATAATATATTATATTTTTAGCCGTTTCAAAATAAGAGTCCTACCCACTTATGTGCTTTCACTAACCATACATTTATGCTACTCAGATGTATTTTCATAAAGCAAATTGTACATGTTCTATTTAAATTAACCTTGCACAATTCCGTCATGCATTATCCTTTCATTTTTAAGTACATGTTTTGATTTTTTTAACTGCAATCAAATCGAGTTTAACATAATTTTGATACGTTTATTAAATTAAAACAAATAAAATGTAATGTTTAATCACTGTAAACCACATACAGTAAATCTACATGTAAAAATGGCAGTTCATATCCACCTGACGTAAAGTGTTAAGTAACCTTCACTCATGGTCGTAATGGTAATCACTAAAAACTTTCTGAATTTTCTGAACTTTTCTTCTGAATGTCAACGCCTACAGAATACACATAAAACCTGATTTTATGATCTATTGTTCCAGTTAAAAGAGCAAAGCATGCTGTGAAACATCTGCATTTGCGTTTGAAGGTAGTGTGTGATTTATTGTGAAGAAACTAACACCACTGTAAAACACAAACAAAAGTCCTGGCCGCTGTAGAACTACAGAGAGAAACATACATCATGACCTAACAGGTATTCAACTTAAAACTTCAACTCTTTGTCCTAATGATGAAAATCTGTTTACGTGCCACAACACGTCTTCCCAACCCACTGCCCCCAATGAATGTAAGCGTATAATAAACTGAAGGGCACTATTCTCTGAAGGGTTTGATCAAAGAAAATACAGTTAGTCACGACCGGCAATACTTTTGTTTACTTTATTAGTCGAGGTTTCTCCACAAGAGTCTATCAACATGAACTACACCGCGCGCATGCGCACCACACAAGTTCAACTCATAACTCCCAAAATTCACAATAAATCTCACAGTAGCAAGTATCTGTCTTTTATTCAGGCTGCTTAGATCAATTACACTTATGTTATTTAAGAAAGATGCAACAATGTAAGGTTATTTTATACTTGTACACAAGAATTGTTTTTGTGTGTAATGTAAAGCAAGATTTAAATGTTTATCTTCCATCGCCCTCTAGTGGGAACATTTGATACAACATTACGGTCTTCATTGACCTTCTGTATATTTAATCTCAAATGACTGGATCTGTGCTTTACAATGTTATGACAATTTTAAGTTTACTGGACACGTACAAAAAATTAAGAGTTTGGTCCCAAAATGAGAACTCCGTTTTTAACTTAATATCAATCAAACTGCAGTTGGTTTGTTTTGATTTGAGCCATAATAACAAAACAAATACTGCTGACTAACACAATAAAACACAATTAAAACATGATAAAACATCGAGTATTCACATTTTTGGAATCAAACTCTTCAAATATTTACAGAAAATAGAGTTGTGTATGATTGGTAATTATTAATATGTTGTTTTTTGTAGCCATAAACGGTCTCTGATTTTGTGTTTCGGGTGTGTTTGGTGATGAAGTGAAGTCAGTGTCAGTGATGGAGGGACATTCTGTTACTCTACACACTGATACTCAACTACATGGAGAGGATGAGATACGCCTATTGTGGAGCTTTGGACCTGAAAACATTGTTCTTGCAAAAATCGACAGAAAAGACAAAAGCATCAAGTTACCTGATGATTCGATATTCAAAGACAGAGTGATGATGAACGATCAGACTGGAGATCTCACCATCACACACATCACATCTCAACACTCTGGACTTTACACACTTATGATCCGCAGAAACCAGACAGTCCAACGTCCATACAACACGTTCAGTGTTACTGTCAATAGTGAGTATTAGATTCAATACGTTGTATAAATATGAACAAATATATAAATATATACAAACAATGTAAATATTGTTTCCCTTTTTTCCAGCTCGTCTGTCTGTTCCAAACCCATACAGATGTGTGCTCAACAATCCCATCACAAACCTCACACAACATCTACACATCACTCAACTCTGTCATCCAAGTTCAGGTGAGTTTGATCTTTGTGTTTTAAAGAGTAAGTAGCATAAGATCAGGAAAATTACATTTCATGCAGTGTGTTATGTTGCCGTGTTTGAAAGTTCGTTGTCTGCCAAGATGTAAGTTGAAGGTGAATAAATAACAAAGGCTCGTAAAAAAGGGAGTCGACTCTGAATCACGCAAACGAGACGTGAACTAATCCTAGTCTGTTATCTATTTATTTATGTCTTGACTTCAAGAAATATTTGTATACCTTATGTCTGTGTTTAGCTAATGCATATAACGCTAACATGTTCCGTTATTTCTGGGGTATTATAGTTTGTTTATCTAGCTATGAACTCTTAAAGTGTTCAATCTATTATCTACTATCTAAATCCCCGCCATATCTATCTATACACTGTATATAATATATATCCTGTAAACCGTAATCCGGCAATGATGGTAGGCGTTCCATTTGCGACACATGATGAACGCTGTAACAAGTTCAAGGAATGGGAAGAAGATGGCTGTCAGAGGCGAACGTTCAACAACTTTTAATAAAAAGCCGCAAAGTCAACTGCCAACCACACAAACATAATAAAACATAACACAAAATCCAGGCCTGGTCCTCTCTCGTCGCACACTCCGGTCGCTCGGCCTTTTATGCTTCCGATCTCTTCCGTGATAGATGTGAGACCGGTGCAACACACAGCTGACACTCATTGTCACTCATGTAACGGCCACGCCTCGTTCTGTCAGGGCTCTTGTCCCGCCTTGCTCGTTACAAACGCGTTTGACCAATCATAGCAGGATCCCGTAATTATGATAGACAAATGCTGAACACGTTTGACCAATCACATCATACCACACCATCTGACCAATCACATGACACTAGGCTAGAGGATAGGAGGGAATTAGACGGATGAATTATTGGTCACTCCATAAACCAAAGTAGGACCTTAAAAATCACATGTTACTTACACTATGAGACACATAATGCACATTTTCTATTGATACTGTACTCGTCTGGCTTTTCCTGTCATCACTACAGTCTCTTCAGACCCTCCTACCACAGAGGTCAATACAATACCGGTTGTATTTGCTCTTGTGATCTGTGTGATCTTCATCATCATCATCTTCATCATCATCAGTGTGTACATGCACAAAAGAAAGCACTATAAAGGCAAGTCTTACCTTCAGTTTAGCAAACTAAAACATTACCTCACAATTGTGACATCACTGCTAATAAGACTTGATATAATGTCACTTTATTTTTCAGCAGGTCTCATAAAAACATCACATGGTGAAGTTCCTCAGACGGATGAAGAGAGCAGTATAGACTCCAGCAGCACCTCTGATGGAGGAGTGTTATGATTCTGTCCTTCTTGTCATCAGTTTTCTAGTCCTGTGGACTGAGTCATGACAGAAGCATCATTAAACATGTTTTATGCCGAGCATAAGAACTGCTACATGCAGATGACAGCTTTGTCACTTAAACAGACTAATCTACTGTAGACTAGATCTTTGGACTACCACACATCTGCACTGTTTTATATTTCATATGTCATTAGATACCTTATTTTTCTCTTTTGAAATATCCCTGCTTGTAGAAGTTTTATTTTACATATATAATGATCTGCGTTTATTTGTTTTTTTCAATATATAGTTTTATTCTGTGTAGTGTTATTTTTATGCACAATGGGTCTGAGGGTAACACAATTTCAATCCTCTATATGTGTGTACTTTACATGTGGCAGAATTGTCCTTTAAATAAATAAAATATCAGCTTCAAACTTTTTCACTGGGTTTAATTACTAGAGCCCAAGCACTGAGAAAAGACACTCCGTATTTCTCTAAAATAGCACCCATCAGAAGCATGAATATAGAAAATAAAACTGGGGCGAGGATTGAGCCCTGAGGCACCCCACAAGTGAGTGGGTATGTGGATAAACTATTGGTCAATAAAGACACAAAAATACTGCAGTAGTGCAATTTGGCACAAGTGACACTGCTGATGTCCATTAGGCATGTCATTAGGGAAAAGAGACCTGTGTCCCCTTTTAAAAACATCACCGCTGATGATGTCACTGTTTTGTTCAGTCCGCGTGCATAGATGAGTGGAACAAAGAAGAAGTTTGTCCACGGTTACATCCGCAGCAGTTGTACTGTTACTCACCGATCTGTAAGGGCCTGTCACATTTACATACTAAAAAACATATTTACAGAGAGATATCAAGACTGTACAAACATGTTCACTCATACAAATGAAAAATCTGCTAGTTGGAACTGAACAAATGTTTATTTGCTTTCACAGTTTACATTGTTACAACTCAGCTTACAGAACATCACAATATAATGTTGTACATGTCCAAGAGTTTCTCTGAAATCATCACTGCAAGAGTTCATACATTTTGGAGTCAACTGAATTTTTGATTATTTCATACAGACTAGATCAAGTTTGAACAAAGAGAATAGTTTGAAACTTACTAAAAAATATACTCGAAAAAACAGCAAGATTATTCCTGTTTTAGTATATTTGACTCATCAGAGGCTGATGTCATAAACCAGAACAGCAATAGTAGCCATGCCCACTAGAGCAGAGATGACCAATCTGATCACAGCTTCAGGACGACCACAACAACAAAGACCAACTGAAGGAAAGAAATAAAAGAGATGTTTGTGTTCATATTCTTAGAAGCATTTAGCAAAACAAAATGAAAACGTGTAAATACAGAATGAACTCACCTGAAGACATGTGACAGAGTTGAGTGATGTGTAGATGTTGTGTGAGGTTTGTGATGGGATTGTTGACCACACATCTGTATGTGTTTGTATCCTGATATTCCACCTCCAGAGGTAGAGAGAGTCTGATGTTGAGATCAGACACACTGATGCTGGACAATAAACTCTTTCCTTTGTACCAGGAGACACTCACATCATGTGACACATTCATCACTGAACACAACACACAACAACATGATGATGAAGATGATGAAGAACATTGAGAAGAGTCTCTGGAGATGACAGGAACAGACAGACCAGCTGAACAATACAAAATAAATTAATAACAAACCAAATGGTATTTGTCCTTTTATAAATCCTAAACCAAAGATTTCTCAGCGATCGCAGTTTCGTTTACGTAGCGGAAGGAAAGAGGGCCTATCAGACACTGCTAGAGCAAAACTCTCCTGCAGAGTGATAACACTTCAATCTGATGATATCTTAAGTATTGCTGACGGACAAACAGATGAAAACTACATTAAAACGTACGATTGACGTCATTTGCGCTCGTCTGGCAAACCTATACTTCTGAAAGCTTTTAGTATTTCTTTTGGGATGATAAACCTTCTAAAATCCATACACTACATGGTTGAGCGTATACTGCATGTCATTTGGGACACAACTCCAGGCTTCCTGTCACTATTGATAACACTTGGTCATGTGATAAGAATTTGCTGGTCAGACTTTCAGAATACAGCAGGATGTGGGCTGCGTCTGAAAGCTACAAACTGCTTCTTTCAGAGACTGAATTCCAAGGCAAGAAGGCATGCACATCTAGTCTCGTGTGGAAAGACCTTCATACTGTAAAACAGGGTCTTCAACTACTTTTCTTTGAGGGTCAGATTCCAAAAGGATGCGGGCCCGTTTTTCACCATATCCTAATTTCTTCTGTTATTTGTTGCATTTTGTTCCTTTCATACTGCTTTTGTCTCTGCTTCCTAGAGGTCATTTATTAAAACATGCTCACAAAAATTGACCCCCTATATTTGTGCCTTTTCATGACATTAAATTAAAAGAGATTTGTCTTTTGAACTGTGTTTTATATTCCTGTAATACGGTTAAAAGAAGAGTTCTGGATGGAGATGAACAGCAGGGTTTCGTCCGTTTAAATAATAGCTAATGAATGCATTAATAAAAACTACACAGATTTCCCTTCTCTGGGACCTATTGTACCCTTTCTGCCAGTTACTTTCAAGTGCGTAAATCAACTTCCTGTGGCTGTGGATTTGCGATTATAATGTTGTAAATATCATTACACCTTTCTTGCACAGACTGATCAAATCGTGTTATAATACGTCAGTATGTCGATGAGCCGCGAGAAATAATTTTGTTTTGAATTCAGCAGCGTTTTGGACTTTAAAATATGTGGGGTCTCAGGACGTACATTTCTTAAAGCACAGCGATTTAAAAGTCTCTCCATTTAAATTAAATGTTAAGGGGGGCAGGTAAAGATGATTGGCCGGCCGCCAAGTTAGCTGTCCTACTTGGCATGAGCACTTCAACACCGCATTATTTGTGTCACGCTGAAAATGATTGATTCATATTTTATTAATTACTGTAAAGTTATGTGTAGGGTAGATGTAGGCGTTAGCTAATTTCATTAATTTGACTGGTCGTGCTGAAAGGCATATCTGACTTCATGTTGAGACATATTTTCTTCAGAAAATTTACCACATCTAGTTATTAATACTTCTTTAGTTTTAATACTGCAATGATCAAGATAAATAAAACTGATTTAACTTTACTGATTTAACTGATTTAATTTTAAATTTAACTCACCATACACAGTAACATTGAAGTGTTTGTTTTGAACAGTATTTCTGATGATGGTGACCTGATAGAGTCCAGTGTGTTGAGTTGTGATGTTTGTGATGATGAGAGATCCAGTCTGATGATCCAACTGTAAATGATTCTTCAATCTTTTTTTGATAAATGATGTCATATTGACGTCTCGGTTGATTTCAGCTATAATCTCATCTGGACTCTCAACACCAAATGTCCACAGTATCTCATCATCTGTGTGTAGATCAGCATCAGTGTGTAGAGTAACAGAATGTCCCTCCATCACTGACACTGACTTCACCTCATCACCAAACACACCTGAACAACATTAAAGGGATGATGAATACAGTGTCTTATGTGAAGGCTGAAAAATACTGATCCAAAGAAGCTGAAATAAACATTAAATCGCATATAAAGTGACCTCGTTGTTATAAGAAATGATTATATCGGAGAATATAGCAGCCAATGAAAATCCTTTACTGTTTTACTGTTACACTGTTAAACATCTACTGAGAAAAGTTGAACACCTACGTAGTTACAAAAAAAATTACTTACCGTCCAGACGCCACAAGCATAAACTCAGTAGAATGCTGACACAAATCATGTTCTCTACAATTCTTGTTTTATTTCAAGTTTTATGTTTAAAAACAGTATTAGTAGCAGGCTGAATTTGCTTCTCTACCTTGGCTGAAGTCAGTGTAAGTCCACACCAGAGGTGCACATGTGTGTTGTTTCCACATCTGAACAATACCTTGCTCCACCTCCCTGTGGTCAGGGCACGGGTGCCGGTTCATGTGCAGCATCTCAGATCTCATAGTGTAGAATCACCAGCAGTTTTCTCAGCTCAACACTAGTATGCACTGAAAAACAATGAGGATGGCAGATTACAGGCTTTGTCCAAATGCCCCCCACCCACTTGTGTTCTAGGCCCCTTGAGAGTGGCCACAAGTGTGAGTACTGAATTCACCTGCAGTTTTTCGCGGTCTCGGACTTTGTGGTCTCTGATTTTATTTCAAGACCGGTCAAGACAACAACTGTGGGAATTGCCTCTGCATTATTTAATTTAGGTGTTAACATGAATGTGATTGGATGTAAAACTTCTTAAATGATCAGTGTAAACATGGAAACTAATGAGATAACAAGGCGAACAGGAACAGAACACAGGAAGAGTAAAAAAAGCACAAGATCCAAGATCGTGACAGAGCCCCCCCCCTCAAAGGAGTGGCTTCCAGAAACCCCCAAACACAAGAGTGCAGGAGGACGGCGGAGCGGTGGAGGAACAGGGGGCGGGACGGAAGACCAGGCCCATGTAGGGGAAGAGAACTAGGGCCGTGGAGCAGAGATTGAGCCGGTAGATCAGGAAGCATGAGCGTGGCAGGAAAAGTCAGCGATATAGATTCTGACAGACTGTTTGTCCTCCTCACTCACCACCACACATTCTTTTTATTCATATTTCTATACAATATACTTCAAAGAGTTCAAATGTAAATGTTTTTGAAATGTATTTAAAAGCATCACTAGTAATGTGTCTAAACCTCAAATATTGTTTGTGTGGCACTGCTGTACACATGTGTGGGGTTGAGAGTTTGTGAGCAGAACACATGTGATCAAATATGGATTTATAACAAGAAAAATGATCAAACAGTAGAATATTAGTAATGCTACTATTGTGTCAAGATAAACGTAATGTAGAGCATTAGTCTGCAGGTTGTGAAAACCACAAGTGAACATAAAGTTCAGAGTTTCTCCTCCTCCATCTGTGGTCAGAACACAAACATCAGTTCAGCGTCTGCTTATCCTCTATAATCCCCCCGACCCCCCCCCCCCCACATGAGAAGAGAAGACTGATTTTTAAAGAAAAATTATGATTATTGATCAATGTGCTTAATCCTTTCAGAAAATGCTAGAAAATGTACATTTATCATGTGAACTCATAGATTTTGTATAGTCCAAAGGCAGTTTATATGAATGCTTTGAAGGGATTTTTTTTAAACAGGAACTGAATTGTATTATTAATAAACTCACTGGCAAAAAATAAATAGTTTCTATTAGAATTATTGTGCATTCATAAAAAGGCCTAATACTGCACTGACAGAAAGTAAACTCGCAGTGTTTTATGCACAGAGGTGGTAACTCCACACTATGCTTCTGGCTTGTCTCTGTTGAGTCACGTGATAGCGGACTACAAAACACAACAGGGCAGGGAGGAGCAACTTGTGTAAAACTAGGTGTATGGGAAATATTTTTTCTTCATTTTACAATTATAAGCTATATTGCCACATTAGTAAGTAAATCAAAGCAGTTGTAAAAACACATTAGTATCGATGTTTTTATGGTGGCATCGATCCTTTTCGATACAACCTTGGCCACCCCTAGTGTAGATCGGTGACGTCGAAGTGTGCTGAAGATTACTTTCTGTTTTACTTCACACTAGTTTTGTCGAGATGAAAGCATGAAACATAAAAGCTGTTCAGCGGTGGTTCTCAAAACTCTTCATTTCTAGTGTCTTCATTTGCTCACATTTGCGCGCTTCACTAAAAGCATCTGAGATCTCTCGACACACGCTCCGAATCCACGGCACAGAACCAAACGTCACAACTGAACACATCTTCGGCACATCTCATTAAAATAGTCATTTACACAACAACCTGCGGTCAAACTTCAGGGTTTTTACTGGTCTAAACATGGACATCTGCTCAGTTTTTCTCTCTATGATGTTTTTGACTGCGTGTGGTAAGTTCAGTTTTATAACTACACTTACTTTCACTTTCACTTCAACTCACATATCACACTTCTGTCAATTAAGTGTATTTGTGTATTTCATGTAAATTTCATAACCGATGTGAAGTTAGTTCAACGTTTGACATTTTTCAGACATTCAGCCTCGGAAAAAATCAATATATAGTGCTTTAACGACTTAGTACAGTGACAATAGACATGCTGAGTGCGAATTGTTTTCAAATGTACAAGAGAACACACAGTGCTTTTTCTTAGTTTTATTCTGCCTTAAGATATTGTAACTGAATGACCTTATAATGTAATGTATGAGAATAGGGACCGTATGCAAAGCACAAGACGATGAGCAAGAAACACAGTTATTTCATCTAAACACTTATTTTTAAATCTAATGGGTGAGTGTTGTTTCTTGTTCAAAGAAGAATATTTTGATGTCGGTTTCATTTCTAAAACTATAGCACAACAAAAGCTATTGAAATGAAACAAGATTGCAGAGCTTGTGGAGTTACCCCCCTAGAGGAAGATAGTGCAGTGGTTTTGGCAAGTTCTAAATTCAGAAATTTTAATAAAATAATTTAAAATGAACTAAGGTTGATATCTAAATTTCAAGGGGTTTGTCTTGTTACTTGTTCAAAGAACAACATGTTCAGGCATCTCTTTTACTAACATATGTTAATCTGGATACATGCTATTGAAATAAACATAAACCTGTTAAGACATTTTTGTAGAAAACATAGTATTCTATCTTAAGGTTGAAGGGAGTGTTATGTTACTGGTTCATAGAGGATGCTGGTATTATTTACGTAATTATAAGACAAATAAACTATTGAAATGAAACAATTAAGGTAAAATATTGAGAAGCTTTCCAAAGAGCGTGCACTACACTGCCCCTAGAGGAGCATTCAGAAATGTGAATGAAATACACAACATCTTACATGTCAACCACTGAGGGTGTCTTTTTATTTGTTCATAGAACAACATTTTCATATACCCTTCACTGTCACATGTTAATCCGGACATCAGCTATTGAATTGAATTCAAAACTGTTAACAAAAATTCTTTAAACATCCAAATTTTTATGTCAACTTCTAAGGGTGTGTACTGTCCTGTTACTAGTTCATAAAACTACACTTAAATATTTTCTGAATTTGCAGAACTATAGCACAACACATGCTATTGGAATGTTAACACTTACGTAAATTAAGGAAAAATAAAAATAGTCTTTTATCTCAACCTCAGAGGGTGTGTCTTGTTACTGGTTGCTTAAAAAATTTAAGATGCTGATTTTATTCATTAAAGTACAACGCAACAAAAACTTTTAAAATGGAACAAAAGAGAAAAAGCTCACAGAGCCTTTCACAAATTATGCACTGCATATTGAAATGCCAACAGATAGATTTATTTCCAATAAACAGGCTCTGGTTTCCCAGTTCCAATGGTTGGGTGTCGTGACCGAACAAACATCTAGACTTTGGCTTTATTCTACAAAAGCGTAACACAACAAAATCTAGCGCAAAGTAAAAAATGAGAGGAGCTCTGGATGATGCCCTGACGACGATCTCTCGAGTGAATGTTTCAGGAAGATCTCGCTTATACTTGGGTAACATCGGTTCCAAAAAACATTTAAAAGCTCAATTTAAATCAACCTTCTGAAAGTTAATGTGTGGTATCAACATGAAGACATTGTCAACCATTCACCAATTTCATGAGTCATCATGGAAACGGCTGAGAAGTAACGATATTGAGTGTAAAACAATATTAAAATAAGTTTTAATAGCATGTATGTAAGATTTAAATGAGTAAATGCAACAATTTGTGTGCTCAGAATATCCAGTGGTGTCCTTGGGGTCTTTACAAACGTCATAGATCGTCATTGCAAATTGTGCAGGTTTTGTTGTGTGAAAACTGACTTTGTGTGGTATTTTGTTAAACAAAATGTTTACAGGTGTAAAAATATACATTAGACTTTTTATTCCTCCAGTTCAGTCATCTGTGCACATGAAGGACTTCTGACAGCCTCTAGAATAAGAACAGAAATACAGAATTAAAACTACACTTAAATAAAATGCACAATGAGTCGAGACATTGGACCGGTTCATAAACTTAGCCGTGATTTGCCAAATAATTAAACAAACAACTTTAGTGATTACAGTGCGAATAATATTGAATAGAGTTGAACTACAGTCATGGCCAAAAGTTTTGAGAATTACATAAATATTCGTTTTCAAAAAGTTTGCTGCTAAACTGCTTTTAGATCTTTGTTTCAGTTGTTTCTGTGATGTACTGAAATATAATTACAAGCACTTCATACGTTTCACAGGCTTTTATCGACAATTACATGACATTTATGCAAAGAGTCAGTATTTGCAGTGTTGGCCCTTCATTTTCAGGACCTCTGCAATTCGACTGGGCATGCTCTCAATCAACTTCTGGGCCAAATCCTGACTGATAGCAACCCATTTTTTCATAATAAATTCTTGGAGTTTGTCAGAATTCGTGGGTTTTTGTTTGTCCACCCGCCTCTTGAGGATTTACCACAAGTTCTCAAAGGGATTAAGAATTTCAACATTCTGGTCCCCGAGCCACTTATCACTTTTGCCACACTCCACAGCAGTCCATTCACTATACTTTCTGCAGAAGATCAATCTGTCCCTGATGTTTTTTTTGGAGAGAAGTGGCTTTTTTGCTGCCCTTCTTGACACCAGGCCATCTTCCAAAACTCTTCGCCTCACTGTGCGTGCAGATGCGCTCACACCTGCCTCCTGCCATTCCTGAGCAAGCTCTGCACTGGTGGCACTCCGATCCCACAGCTGAATCCTCTTTAGGAGACGATCCTGGCGCTTGCTGGACTTTCTTGGACGCCCTGAAGCCTTCTTTACAAGAATTGAACCTCTTTCCACTAAGTTCTTGATGAACCTATAAATTGTTGATTTAGGTGCAATCTTAGTAGCCACAATATCCTTGCCTGTGAAGCCATTTTTATGCAACGCAATGATGGCTGCACGCGTTTCTTTGCAGGTCACCATGGTTAACAATGGAAGAACAATGATTTCAAGCATCAACCTCCTTTTAACATGTCAAGTCTGCCATTCTAACCCAATCAGCCTGACATAATGATCTCCAGCCTTGTGCTTGTCAATATTCTCACCTGAGTTAACAAGATGATTACTGAAATGATCTCAGCAGGTCCTTTAATGACAGCAATGAAATGCAGTGGAAAGGTTTTTAGGGATTAAGTTAATTTTCATGGCAAAGAAGGACTATCCAATTAATCTGATCACTCTTCATAACATTCTGGAGTATATGCAAATTGCTATTATAAAAACTTAAGCAGCAACTTTTCCAATTTCCAATATTTATGTAATTCTCAAAACTTTTGGCCACGACTGTACAGTAACTTTTCACATCTCCAGCTGGAGTTCTCTCACAGGTCCTCTAGAGGACACTCTCCACATCAACCAGACTATTGATATTCAACTAAACTACATTACCCATAAACCATTGCTCTGACTCTATCCATCATGACCTTCTTCTGTGTCCTGTGAACTGTTGTTTGTCTGCTTATTTAAACTAAACAGTTTGGACTGAGCACCAGCTGCTGATAAACCCAATAGAACCTCTTCAAAGTGTCTTGTGTGATTTACGCCAGTTTTAATATGTGGACACTTTGTTCTTGTGGAATTATACATTTAAACACAGAATAATAATAAATAACACAAACATGTATTTACTATACAGAGCGACGGGATTAGGATTTGAGTCATAATTGAATCACTGACTGAAGGCCGTAGAAGTTATTCAGTTTAAATTTTTTATTTCTTTGTGTAAGTCAACCATTGTATTCTTTTGCAAAAACTTCTGATAGCAGTTAATGGTTAAAGTATAGAACATTAAACAAATAGAGCAAACATATTAAGTAGATATTTTATTAAAGATTTAAATTAAGATAATTTAGTGTTGTTTATAATGCCTTATTATTAGCATTTGTTGTAAATAGTTATAAACTTGAAATCTTTTTTTTTTTGTTGTTCAGGTGTGTTTGGTGATGAAGTGAAGTCACTGTCAGTGACGGAGGGAGAATCTGTTACTCTACACACTGATATTGTTAAACAGACCGATGATAAGATAGTGTGGTATTATGGACCTGAAAACACATTTGTTGCCAGAATCAATGGAATGAACATTAGCACCATATATTCAGATGATGAGAGATTTAAAGACAGAATGAAGCTGAACGATCAAACTGGAGATCTCACCATCACACACATCACATCTCAACACTCTGGACTTTATAAACTGAAGATCAGCAGAAACAAGAAAGCCTCATACAAGAACTTCAATCTCACTGTCAATGGTGAGTATTTCACATTCATATTTCCTTTTCTTCTGTACTTTAAAATAACAGATAATTAAAAACCTTGTGTTTTATTGCTGTTTTGTTGGGGAAAAAACAATACATTCATACGTAATAAATTTAAATTGTTCAATAAACAAAAATATATGTATATAATAAAGAAACACAATAATAATGCTGGATAAAAAGTATTGCAGAACTATTTAAACAATCTTTTATTTTATATTTTTCAGCTCGTCTGCCTGTTCCTGCCCTCATCAGAGACTCTTCACAAATCTCTTCATCATCTTCATCATTAAAGTGTTCAGTGTTGTGTTCAGTGATGAATGTGTCACATGATGTGAGTGTCTCCTGGTACAAAGGAAAGAGTTTATTGTCCAGCATCAGTGTGTCTGAACACAGTATCATCAGAAGCATCTCTCTTCATCTGGAGTGTCTGGATGATTCTGACGTCTACAGTTGTGTCATCAACAACTCCATCTCAACACAGACTCAACATCTCAACACTGATGTCTGTCACAAGTGTTCAGGTAACAGCTGTGATTGTATTATTTATTCAGCTGATCTGTATTCTACTCTTTTAGTCTGTGTCTGAACATTAACATCTGATTATTGTTTCTATTTTTCCTTCTAGATTCTCCTAACATGAGGAGAAACATGTGGATTATTATACTTACAGTTATATTTGCTCTTCTGATCTGTGTGATCATCATCATCAAACACAAAAGGCGTGTTCAAGGCAAGTCTTACATCAGTGTACAGTACACAGAAAATCATGTTTCACAACAGTAACATCACTGTTATTGAGAGACTCATTACAATGTCATTCAACTTTTCTGCAGGTTTTAAGGCGGCAGCGACCAGAGACTTCAGCAGATCATCTGAAGATTCAACCCGAATCACCCGTGAAAAGCATTGCTGAAAGGGACGAATGCAATGTATCATCCTGGATAAAGAGAAAATGGAGTTGATATTTATTATTCAGTTTGCTCATGTGATCGAAACTGTTATGAGCTGTTATGAGAGACAGTTGCCAGTCGAAACCAAAACGTCAGACACTTAAGCGCTTTGTTTCTGATGGACACACATCCTTTGTAATAGTAATGACTTGAGAAGGTGAACCTTTCAGAAAACATGGACAAATAAAGATCATTTTAGATGATTGATAAAGACTTTTTGACACGAGACAAGGACGATCTATTTTTTTTTTTAGGAAATTCTCAAATTCCAATTCAATTTGAAAATGAAGGTAAATTTCACTTAATTTGTCTTCAGGGAAACATACAAGCACCTTCTGTTGCTTCTGAAGGGCAGTACTGATGGAAAATATATATATTTTAACAAATTAAGAAAATGTGGACATCTTTATCCTGTTCAAAGATATTTTTGTTTGTGATATCTCTTATTTTATTAAAATTATTAATATTTTCACAGATTCTGCAAGTGGTTCCCTAACTTTTATTTTAAATTGGTTTGTTTGTTTTAATTTGTATTGTTTCAAATATTATTAGTGATAATTGTTTCTTATCACTCTAAATAAAACATGGTTCTTAAAAAGTTCTTTAATGACGGTAAATGTTCTAGTTAGAACCATGTCTTCTGAAGAACACCCTACCGTTGAAATGGGTCTTTGTATTGGGGAAGAGTTCTTTATTCCCGCCTTTTTTGGTTTAAAGTAAATCAATTATTTAGAAGCTGCCTCCTGATTGGTTGTATGTCCTTATTTAATCCTCCTTCTGATATGCCTGCAGACTGATTTTTAGCGCCAACTTTTGTATAAATAAACTACGATTCGCAAATAAATAGACAATTTCACATTTTTTAAATCCACACTTGCACAAAAAGCGAACAATAATGTTAGACGTTCCACAAAAATAAATGGAATTTACAAATAAATACAATGAGATTTGCAAATAAATAATATTAACCAATGTATTTTAATTATATTTATGTGTAGATCGCCTTCTTCACATTTGTGAATCGCTTTCTGTGCATTCGTGGATCAGTGCACGCATTTGTGAATCGCTGCACGTGTTGTGGATCAAAGGTTTTGCACAATGTATTTTATATATATGCATGTTCACATTTTATTGCTGTGTTTTCTCTTGTGTGAATTGCTGTGTTTGTTTTGTATTGATTGCTGTGTTGTTGCAAGCAGTATTCAGTGAGTAAGCAGTGAGTGAGTGAGTGAGTTAGTGAGTGTTTCACTTGCGGCGAGACAGCTTATGGCTATGAGAGCGAGTGCAGCAGAGCACACCAGTCGATGAGTCGCGGAGCACTATTGGAGTAGCAGCGTGTGAGACAGGTCGATGACCGGCTGCGAGGTACTATCGTGAGGACTGCGAAAGACTACCGTGAGGGCTGACGAGACGAGTGAAAACTGACGTGGTTCTTCTGCCGTGAATACATTGGACTGGATAGCAGGCCTGCTGTCCAGGCATGCTGTGAGTACGTTGACTTCATCTAGCGGTGTGCCTTTTAAATCCAGTTTGTTGCCGGTAACGGAAGAGATCGAGCTTGCTTGCAGTAATTCTACTTGATGAGTGACTTTGAATCAGAGTCTCGAGTGAATGAATATTCGCCTCTCTGTGGGACTGAGAGTATATCGACGTCAGCTGCAATTCAGATGCCCAGCAGAGACTGAGTTGAACTTTGATTGTCCCCTGAGCTCGGATTTTTGGACTTTGGACTTGTTTCTTGCTTTGTCTACTTTATTTTTAATTCATTTTCCTTCAACAATTTTATTGAAATAAAGTAGTTTCTGCTGTTATTTCTGAGTGTTGTTTTCCACTGTTCCATTCCCCGATAAAGAACCTGTTCTTAAAAGTGAGTTCCTGGGGTCTCCGTTTCAACTCTAGGTGGCGTAGTCGGCTACAACAAAAGTTTAAATATAGATTTTATTAAATAGCTATCGGCCGCTGACACACGCATTTGTGGATCAGTGCACGCATTTGTGAATCAGTGCGCTCAGTGCGCGCATTTGTGGATCAGTGCGCGCATTTGTGGATCAGTGCGCTCAGTGCGCGCATTTGTGAATCGCTGCACGCATTTGTGGATCAGTGCGCGCATTTGTGGATCAGTGCGCGCATTTGTGAATCGCTGCACGCATTTGTGGATCAGTGCGCTCAGTGCGCGCATTTGTGGATCAGTGCGCGCATTTGTGGATCAGTGCGCTCAGTGCGCGCATTTGTGAATCGCTGCACGCATTTGTGGATCAGTGCGCGCATTTGTGGATCGCTGCACGCATTTGTGGATCAGTGCGCGCATTTGTGGATCAGTGCGCGCATTTGTGGATCAGTGCGCGCATTTGTGAATCGCTGCACGCATTTGTGGATCAGTGCGCGCATTTGTGGATCGCTGCACGCATTTGTGGATCAGTGCGCGCATTTGTGAATCGCTGCACGCATTTGTGAATCGCTGCACGCATTTGTGGATCAGTGCATTTGTGGATCAGTGCACGCATTTGTGGATCAGTGCGCACATTTGTGGATTGCTCTCTGTGCATTTGTGGATTTTGAAGCATTTCTAACGTCAAATAGTGAGCACAATCCACAAATAGGTGGACTCCGCCCACTATCTACACAAGCCAATTGGTTAACTTCCGCTTTTGTTGTCCAATAGGCCACGTTCTAACTTCAGCCAATCACGTTTTGCTATGCACTAAGATTAAGGGAGCTAACATGGCGACTAGTGGCGGTCTAAAACTGTGTTATACTAAGAAATGATAAAGGCCTCTTCTTTATACTATGTAATGATCGCTTGTGTTCATATACATTGTCCGTATTGTTACATATATGCTGTATTTAAACGTGTATGACTTGATAACAGCGTCCACGGACTGGTGTAGAAAATCCCGGTGACTAGGGAGTCGGGACTGATTTGGTCATCCAGCCAGCCGTTTTATTGTGTTTATGTTCCAAAGGGCTAAATTCCGATTTTTTTGCAACTGTCGGTGTACTACCAGTATAATGATTGCAGAATTAACGTGAGGGGAATCATCAGCATTGTGAATTTCTATGTCATTCATAATTCAAAATAAAACTTAATTTATACAGTCCTCTCGGTTTATCCCATTCCTGAATGATCTCTGCTGCTATCGCTACACTGCATTATGTTAACTTTTTATTGACTAAAAATGCGTTAAACACGTTCATCTCGAACGAAAACAGTTTAGTTCAGAATCAGCTACTTAGGTCGGCTGACTCGATTTCCTTCTCATTCATTCCCGTAGCGTACAGTGCATTACTCTGTTGAAGCCCAGCGTCCATTGACTTCAATGGGGCTGCTTTAAACAGTTTTTTCAGTGCTTAGAAACAATACGGTCATTGGATAATCCTGCGATTATGTCCCGCCCACGGACGCTCAGCGTCTCTGGGATGAATGGAGGAGTGGGCTGGCCCGGACTCCGAGCGTCTGCGTGATGATTGGAGGGTCTGTCATCTCTTTTTGGGCGTGGTCTTCAGATTATGACGCGTATCACTCTGTGTCTCCATTTCCAACTCAGTCCCATCGCGGATTTTGCATGTGTAGTCGAAAGACAAACTGCTGCAACCTTCATCGTATATTTCACACAATTTCACACCACATTCAATGTTTCAGTTTAACATAATTCCCACATTTCCTCCCGTTGCTGCTGATCTTTTAAAGAGGGTAAGCTCATTTTCTATATGAACTATATGAATTAATGAACAAACGATAACACCATGGGCCAAGGCCGTTTAAGCAGCCTAGCTCTGCTGGCCATTGAGAGGACACTGGTCAAGTCACTGGAAAAGACGCCTAGTTGGTACGACAGGGTTACAGAGCATTTTCTTGAAAAGGAACGTAGGGCAGAATTTACATATAAATAAATGGACAATTTTTATGATTTAGGCCGAAAATGAGCTTCCCCTCTTTAAAAGATCAGCAGCCGCCACTGCTGAGCATGCTTGTTTTTTTCTAAACAAAATCAAGTAAAACAAAATAATTGCCTTTTAATTGCAGGTCACTGGCATTGTAAACCAAAATCAACCGATCCCGTGATCCCGGGACACCTTCCGCATATTTTCGGGGAGCTCTGTATGAAAATGGCTTTACTGAAATACCCAGTAATGTTCAGTGCCTTTTGTGCATTTGTATGTAGAACTCATTCATTTGTTCAATTGGCATCAATTCATTTTTATTTGGCAGTTTCATATTTTGCTTCATACTTTTTTCATCGAAGAAAAAGTTGTGTTGCCTCCCTTGCATGCCCAATGCCCCCGTTGTTTTGTTATTTGCCATTAAATAATGGAAATAAACAGTATTTTAAAGCTGTCGTTTAAAAGGTAGCAATATACATAATTATAACCCAACGATAATTATTTATTTAGCACCAGGTAAAATGTAGACGTTTATCGTTTAACACGCTACTGAGAGTACTGCCACATCCATTATTATGAACTACAGTAAATTGATTATCTGCAGTTGTAGCCTATACCAATATTTACTATGGTAAGGTTTGAAAACACAAATTGTATAGGCTTACATCATTTACTTTTGGGGTTGAATTTAAGAATATATTGTGTGCACAAGATCTTAGTAGGCCTAAAAGAATCAACATCCTTTGTCATGGGAAAGAGTTAGACAAGTAAACAGAACAGTGTGGCGATAGCAGCAGAGATCATTCAGGAATGGGATAAACCGAGATGAGAATTATGAATGACATAGAAATTCACAATGCTGATGATTCCCCTCACAATAATTCTGCATCGTTATACTGGTAGTACACCGACAGTTGCAAAAAATCGGAATTTAGCCCTTTGGAACATAAACACAATAAAACGGCTGGCTGGATGACCAAATCAGTCCCGACTCCCTAGTCACCGGGATTTCTACACCAGTCCGTGGACGCTGTTATCAAGTCATACATGTTTAAATACAGCATATATGTAACAATACGGACAATGTATATGAACACAAGCGATCATTACATAGTATAAAGAAGAGGCCTTTATCATTTCTTAGTATAACACAGATTTTAGACCGCCACTAGTCGCCATGTTAGCTCCCTTAATCTTAGTGCATAGCAAAACGTGATTGGCTGAAGTTAGAACGTGGCCTATTGGACAACAAAAGCGGAAGTTAACCGATTGGCTTGTGTAGATAGTGGGCGGAGTCCACCTATTTGTGGATTGTGCTCACTATTTGACGTTAGAAATGTTTCAAAATCCACAAATGCACAGAGAGCAATCCACAAATGTGCGCACTGATCCACAAATGCGCGCACTGATCCACAAATGCGCGCACTGATCAACAAATGCGTGCAGCGATTCACAAATGTGCAGAAAGCGATCCACAAATGTGAAGAAGGCGATCTACAAATAAATATAATTAAAATACATTTGTAAATATTTTTTATTTGCAAATCTCATTGTATTTATTTGTGAATTCCAATTATTTTTGTGGAACGTCTAACATGTATTTATGGTTCGCTTTTTGTGCATATATGGATTTAAAAAATTGTCTATATTTATTTGCGAATCGTAGTTTATTTATTCAGAATAATGAAACAATTCTGATCCCATAAGTCAGTGACTTCAGGAACAAGCGTGTTCAATATAATATTGGGCTGGGCAGATTGTGTGATATAGCGAATTAAATACCGCGAGAGCGAATCAACTGTGTACAGAGCAATCTGCACTTGAATCGCTATCGCAGTACTTAAATCTCATACTATGATAGATTTGCGCAGCGTCGTATTAAATTAAAAGCATCTATTGTAAAGACGCTGATTAGCTTGTTCAGCTGTTTTATATCAGATTTGGTGCTAAACTCTTCAGGAAAATGGATCTCGCGGGCCAGAGTTGAGAACCACTGCTTTAAACCTTAGGCAACTTGATGAGTTCCCACACACAACAAAGGGAATACTGTTGATCTTGTCATCACCGAGTTTGTTCCTTCAAGCGCTGCAATCAAATAAGCGGGTCACAGTACTAATCTAATATCATCCAAAATAAGCCTGGAAATTCTAAACGGTTCTTTGCCACTATAAATTTCCTCCTTAAACCTAAAATTGTGGTGCCTACCGAAGCTATAGATGAACAGTGCAATGAGTCCATGACTTTCTTCAGTCCCAAAGTTGCCAAAATTCGCCCCTGCCTCTCTGCTCCATGCCCCTCATCTGGGACAAGTGGTAGCCCTCAGTTTGGTTCGCCGAAGAAACTTTGCTGTTATCCAGAAATCACTAAACTTGAAGTTGAGGAAACTATCAAGGGAATGAGATCTTCCACATGTGCTAGTAAAAGCTAATGTTTCTGCCATAAGCCCCGTAATCACCACAACAATAAATCAGTCCCTTCAGGCTGGTTATGTACCATCTGTTTTAAAAACGGCCTCTAATCAGGCCAATACTCAAGAAACCTTCTTTGGATCCTTAAACGCTTGCAAATTATACACCCATATCACATCTGCCATTTCTTTCAAACGTAATTGAAAAGTCAGTTGTCACCATAAGGATCACCTAAAACTAAACAATAATTTTGATAAATAAATAATTCCCACAACACCGTACAACAAATGACCGGCTGATGACAGCTGATGCTGGTTCACAATCTCTACTTGTCCTCCTGGATATGTCCGCAGCATTAGAGATCATTGACCATGGCATTCTCCTTCATTCGGGTAAATCACTCTTGATAACACAGCATTACTTTGGTTTGAATCATATCTCACTGACAGACAGGAATTTGTGACTTCGGGAAATTCAAGGGCCCATCCACATGCTGTTGGTTGCGGGGTTCCACAGCGATCAATCCTTGAACCTATTTTGTTTATCTTCAATATGCTCCCCCTTGGCAAAGTCATCAGTCATTTCAGAATATCTTTCCATTGTTACAAAGATGATATGCCCCTATACATGAAAATGGATACTCATTATTCCCCTATCTCCATTAATTACTAATCACAGCGTCAGGTTTGACCCTCATCTCACCTATGAGGCTCTTATTAAGCATCTCTGCAAAACATCATTTCTCATTTCACTCCATCCAACACTCTCTCTACGTGATGCTGAAAAACGTTTCCATGCCTTTGTCTCCTCCAGACTGGATTATTGTAATGCTCTTCTCATCGGGATCCCTGGCAAGAGTATACAGAAACTACAGCAGATACAGAACGGTGCTGGCTGGATCCTGATGAGAGTACATAAACATGAACATATCACACCAATTCTTAAATCCTTACACTGGCTTCCCATTTCTGTCCTCATCGAGTATACAGTTTCCCTTCTCACGCACCAGTGTGTCCATGGAAATGACCCCACTTACCTTATAGAACTCCTCACAGAACTCATCACGCTCTCAACTTCCATAAATACCCATCGGCTCCTCCCCCCCTTGACTAGCCCTCGAAAAATTGGGGATAGAGCTTTTTGCGCTGCTGTTCCCCACCTCTCGAATGACCTCCCTTAACATCTGAAGGTCCCACAAGCCATTGATAGTTTTAAGAAGGGCCTTGTTATGTTTTAATCCCTTGCTAACTGTTGTTACCCTTTGGTTATGCATTGTAGCACTTTGAGATTACAAATAAAATGTATTATAATAATTGTAGCGGGGTGGAAGGACACGCAACAAGGTTAACATGGTAACAAGTCCACGGAGGGTGGATTTTATTAAATAAAGGTTTTGATCTCATGAGTGTGGTGGTGCTTTCTTCTCCCAGTGGTGCGAGGTGTGGTGTCCGTGTCCGTGTCCGTATCCGCTCCTGAGTCCCTCGGGTGCTCTTCGTAGGGTGTTCGGTCACACGCTGCTGTCTGGAAGAAAGAGAGAGAGTAAGCATCTCCTGGGTCAAAAGGCTCCTTCCCTTCCTCTGACGCTCAGGCTGCTAAGAAGCCCGCCCGCTGATCGCCTGCAGCTGTGACCGATCAACACGTGAGTGTCGACAGCTGTTCCTCGTCTGTTTCCAGGGCAACGCTGGTTGTAGCTCGGGACTCACGTCACATTATATAAAATTAAATAATTGTATTGTCTGTCAGACTTCGTGGCTTCACTGCTTGCTGTATAATCTTGCTGATCATTTAACTTTAAATAGTTATCATGTATTTTAATAATTTTACGGTTGTTCTTTTATTTCTATTTATGCATTTGGCAGACGCTTTTATCCTAAGCGACTTACATAACATTATCCTATACATTTATACATGGGTATGTCCAATCCCCTGGGATCAAATCCACAATGTTGCGTTATTAACGCAAGGCTCTTACCACTGAGTGTCCTCTGCTTTTGTCCTAAATTGGGAGAAAACTGTCTCTGTTTAGGGCTAATATGTTAAGGGAATAAATATGTACAAATATATTTGTTATACAATTGAAAGTAGGGAAGGAAGGAGAAGGGAACCGGCAAACACTTAAACATTTATTAAAACAACAACACAGTAAATATACAGCCGGCAGCCCTTCACGGAAGACTGCCGGCGAATAACACAAACCACAACTAAAATCCAGGCCTGGTCCTCTCTCATTGACGGCCCAGTCGCTCGTCCTCTTATGCTCCCGATCTCCTCCGTGATACGACCCGCCTACTTCACTACATACCCCTATCGCCCCTTACAGGCCGGGAGGTACCACAGAGACTGTACCACAGAGACTGTGGCCCTGGGCACTCGGTGGACGGCTCGACACATGTTTTTTTGCACACTTTGGTCGGCATGGGGACATTCTTAAATGTGCTCTATAAATAAACAAACTTGACATTCTATCATCAGTGTATACTTTTTTAAGTGAATCTTAATCTGTTCTTTGTAGTTTGAAGTATGGAAAAATAAGCATTTCCATGTTTAAATGCTAAAATTGGGTCTCCTGTGGATCTGCCAACTCAGATAACCTGACAAAAGACAAATCATTAACTTTTTTTATGTAAGCCTATCTCTGCAAGCCTTTGAGAAAACGATTGCTTCAGAAATTGCTTTCTTAATGATGTAAAAAGTTGTTCTTATTATAATATTTCCACCCCTTGTTCTGTATGTGTCTGTCCATCGCGACTCCGTCATTGTTGTATTCACATGTGTGAAGTTCCAACACCATTGCAAAAGTAGCAAAGCTTACGAACTGTTGTGTTGTTGGCTGCACAGAACAATGTTACCAGCCTTACAAGAGAGCGATGGATTTATTTAGTTTTCAATGGAAATCATCCACACTGAACGAGTCAAAGCTGCAAATAAAGACATTTTAAGTACCGATATTTTTTAAGTAAGACCCCAGGGACCTCCGGCAACTTAGATAAAATAAGTCACTGTGACACGTTTGTCCGTTCACTAGAAAGTGATGTGTGTGGCTTGTAAGCATTTGATGGGATTTTCCTGTGTAACTTTCACTTGAACTGGAGACATAGCGATGCGTTTGTCCTGAGTATCTTCACTTTAGAAAACTGTGTGTATGGTTTGTAATCAATGTCTTTGGAGTTCAAAGACGAGACCTTGTTTCTCGTTCGTTTTATGTGACCAAACTTTCTTGTTTTGCCGCTGACTCCCGTTTTCTGCTGAAAAGGGGCGGAGACTAGCAGCTCTCGCGCATTTAAAGAGACACACACACCAAAACAGCGCGTTTCTCCTCACATGCAAAAGTGGGCGTGTAGCGCATGATATATTAAAAGATCTGTGATGTTTTTTGAGCTAAAACTTCACAAACTCACTCTGGGGACACCAGAGACTTATTTAACATCTAGTGAAACCATTTAAACAACCTCTCCTTTAAAGCAAATTTATTGTCCGTTTTACAGCTAAATTAAATATTGTGACTCAAATCATTTACATTCAGTGAGAAAACGATCAAGTCATAAAATGTGATTATCGGCCGATACCGATCAACATATACAGAAGCATAAATTATATCATTGTTTGGAATCCATATCATTTAATTGGCACTATGTGTGGATTAATATTTCACATGGAGGAATTAAAAAAAAGCCTAAATAATATAAAACAAACTACATCAGATTTGAAAAGCAGTTTAAGTTCATCAGAACATCACTAGTGAAGAATCAGGATCACAGAGGGTTTTTTCATCTTCTCATGACTCCTGCATACACCACATCATCCTCCACTGCACATCTCTGAAAGACACAACAATGCATAAAGTTACTCATCATGAATGAAGTCTAAAGAAAACGTGTTTGTTATATGACTTGACACTTGAAGTCTGAAACAAATACAGATTTTACTGACATTTTAAGCGCCTGTCAGTTTGATTCTGTTGTGGGGAAACCATAGACCGACTTAAAAATAGATGACACGTTCCATTCACTTCCGCTTCATTGTGACATATTGCGCCGACGATTTAGAGCCAGAGTGCAAGTGGGAGTGCAAGTGGAGCCGCGGTATCAAGGCCCCTCATGTTTCTCATGAAAAGGATACATCGGATTGATTCAGCTGACCATTGCTAGGGTGACAGGACCTGTGGGCAGAAACCTCTGGTGACACAATCCTGTGAAGGCTAGACTGAGCTGCCTTCAGGCCCTTAAAAGGCTTGGCTTCTGAAGACTGTGCCCTACGAAGGATGCCAGTTTTGAATTGGGATGCAGGCAGTGTAAGTTAAGTTTCCTTTTTGTCGGTCTCTCGACGTTGTGTTGAGGCGACAGATGGGGTTCGCCCTTGAGAACCAATCAACTCTGACTACTATAGAAGAGGCCAATGAAATTTGGCGAATGAAATATGCATGTCAGTCTCCGCCCCTGGATGTCCGGTATGAAAGGAAGCCGGTGTGCAGCATTCAGTTACCTTTTGTTCTTCAGAGCCTTTGCTCATGATTACGAAAACCGAATTCAAAGAATTCTTAAAGACTACATTGCCGGATCTAAGACGTAGAGCAGCGGATCCTCCCAACCCGCAGCGACCTTCCCCTGGGCGTCTCGGGTTTTCCAGAGATGTTAGAGAAATTTCTAAAAAAAGTCCTTTTTAGGACTTCTAAGCGTGGGAATGGTGAAGCAGATCGTCCCCTTGGTCCCCCTGTCACAGTCCATGGGAGCTTGAGAGCTGCCCACACTGTCTCTGTGGCTAAAGAGGACCGTCCATCTTGGCTACTCGATCCAGTTCACCAGAAACTCTCCCAAGTTCCGGGGCATCCTCTCTCCCGCTGTCTGAGGCAGGGACGCCTCCTTACTTGGGATAGAGGTCACCACCCATCTGGCGAGACAGGAATTGAGTTTGTCCACAAGCAAAAATGTTCAGAAGGACGCTTACTTTCATGTCTCGATCCTCCCTCGACACCTTCCGTTCCTACGGTTCGTGTTCGAGGGGCGGAGGAATCAGTACAGATTCCGGGACTAAACTCTGTCAACATGACGGCACGACTGTCCGCAGTATGCGCCAAGTCGGTGTTGAACTGCCTGGAACACTTCTGGCAGGCTACGGTCCCCCTAAAAATAATTTCAGAGGCTCCTGGGAAACATGGCGTCCTCGGCGGGGATAATACCCTGCGGGTTGATGCACGTGAGACCGTTTCAAGACTGGCTACAGAGTCGAGTTCACACGAGTGGCACACCGGCAGCAGGCGCATGGTGATGATGCCCTTCTGCCAACGCACCCTAACCCCTTGGTCTTCCATGACTTTTTTCCGAGCGGGGATCCCTCTCAGCAGGTAACGAGGCACGTCGTGGTGACGATGGACTCCTCCCTGTAGGGGTACTGTGCAGTGTGTAACGGGCACGCAGTAGCGGGGCGTTGGATGAACCTCCGCCTGCGCTGGCATATCAATTGCCAACGAGAAAGACCCATTGAGGTGCTCGATCGGGATCGTGTTGTCCTTCTTTAGAGACTGGAGACTTACATCTCCTCCCCACACTGAATATGTCTGTAGTCGCTATCGCTACTCATCACAACTCAGTTGATGGAAAGTTGCTAGGGCAGCACAACCTGGTCACCAGGTTCCTAAGGGGTGCCAGAGGGCGGAGGAAGACCCAACTCCATCCATGTTGTGACCTGGACCGCACGCAGATCTCCTTGTCTGTGTTGGAGGAAAGCAGAAGGGGGAGGCTGTTTCCAAGCAGAGACTGGCCCACTGGGTCGTGGATGCCGTTACTTTAGAATCCATACTTGTTTTCAATGTGTCTTATGTACAGCTGCTTTGTAACAATGAAAATTGTAAAAAGCGCTATATAAATAAAGTTGAGTTGAGTTGAGTTGAGTTACGACGGCATACTGATCTCAGAATCTCCCATGCACATTGGCAGTGAGGGCTTACTCCACACGGGGTATAGGCACCTCCCACGCACTGGCAAGAAGCGCGAATCTAGAAGACATCTGTAGAGCTGCAGGTTGGGCTATGCCCAAACACCTTCGCAAGGGTTAACAACCCTCACGTAAACCCGGTGTCAGCCCACGTCCTGCGTGGCGACATGTAGGACTGGCATTCCGGGGGGGCGTATGCCTGCGAAAGCACCTTTCCATCCTCCAGTAGGTTGGGTCAGTGTGCTATCTACCTCTCTTCTTACCCAGACATATGGCTAGGAACAGCTATCTCACCAACCTTCCTTCTTACCCAAACACTGGTCAAGAACAGGCATTCCATCCATCACTAAGCAAGCACCACCTTGGGGTTGGCCGGGCAGAACAGCCTTCCCCCTTAGGCCAGGACACCATATGAACTATCACAGATAGCTCTAACCGGACCTAGTGCTACGGGACGTCTGTAACACCCCCTCCGTGGGCTATTCAATATGATGTATCCTCATGAGAATAGTTCCCCCTCCTGGTAACCCATGAGCTTCCAAAGGTGGACCTCTACCTCGCGGTTAACTATTTAGTCCGCACGTTCCATGCGTTCTCCTCCAAGGACGAGACCATACCACGGGTAGGAGGTGGCTTCTGCAGCGCATCCGTAATTAAGGAGGGTATAATCAGAGATTAGAGAATTTGTACCAACGATTATTTGAGCTGTTAGTATGTTGAGGACCTCCAGGTAGTCTATACATTTACGACAATACATATATATATATTTGTGTTCACTTTTCATTTACTTTTAGTTGCCCGGGTGTCTCATGTGACCAACCTATAACCTTGCAGATATGACATTACGAGTATTCTCAATGAAGCTTGTTTGGTTCAGGCAACAAGTTATCTGCAATCCAGGGTGTTTGTGGGTCGCTTGTGGCTAACTAGTACATGAACCTGATTATTTTTGGATGTTTTCTTTTATAAGTAAGAAGTTTTTGTTATTGGTCATTTATGCTTAAGTTGATTGGTTACTTTTTGATTTACCGCATGAGCCGTGGTCCCACGGATGAAAGGATCTTTTTGTCCTAATCCTAACAAAGAGCTAATTGTGTTCTCTGCTGTCTTTTGGATTGGCACTGCTATTGGCGCCTCTAAACTCAAAAAATGGCTGGGTTAAAAACAACCCAATGGCAACCCAGCGCTGGGTAAATATTGGACAGAACACATGCTGGGTTAAAGTAACCCAGCACACTGGGTTGCACATGTTAACCAAGCATGCTGGGTTATTGAAAAAAACCCAAATGTAGTCATTTGAACTATTCATGTGTTTAATTCTGGGTTATTCTTGCTGGGTTATTCTTAATTTATTCTTTACTTCATTGTCAATCAAGACAATTGACATTTATTTAAAAAAAAAAAAAATATTTGACTGAAAAAATAATTGCTAATAAAAATGTCAACTTTTACACCCAGTAACAGCAATATTTTTAGTTTTACATAATTAAAAGAAAACAGTTTAATTATAATAAATAAAAATGTTTTATATCAAACATTAACAAGCATTATAAATAACATTATAAATGACTAATAAACATACTCCACAATATGTAGCAACAAATGTCAATTAATAAAACTAACTAAAGACATATAAATTATGTATAATACATTATGACTGACATTGTGTGTCTTACATGGTTTAAAGTATTTTCCCTGGGTGCAAGTCCTGGGATGGCGTAGTCGAATACTCTAATTGGTTAAAGCTTGGGCTTGTGTCCCAAACTGGTACTGCTCTATCACACCTATTAACTAGTTTCTGGGCTTGTCGTACTGTTCGTCCAATCACGCGTCCACCCAGAACATGTAATAGGGGAACGTTCGGGCATTCTTGTCTGCCTGTGTATCGTGCCTGTTGCCGACAGTTGACCGTGAGGGAGCTGTTGGCCCTTTTACTTACTTTTTTTTTTTTGTTTGTTTATTTAATTCAAATTGGTTAATGTTCCCGCCTCCTTCTTCCTTACTTGGAATCTTGTTACATTGAAATAGAATTACAGCTTTTACATTAGCGATTTTTCAGGCAAAACGTGCTCCGTTTCCGAACTAAACTGCAATCATAAAAGGCACCTGTAGTCATCCTTTTATGATGCAAGTTTCATGAAAGATACATTTTCAGGAGTTTAGTTATTCTTGCTGGGTTATTCTTAATTTATTCTGTACTTCATTGTCAATCAAGACAATTGACATTTATTTTTAAAAATAATTTTTTTATTTGACTGAAAAAATAATTGCTAATAAAAATGTTAACTTTTACACCCAGTAACCGCAATATTTTTAGAATTGCATAATTAAAAGAAAAAAGTTTAATTATAATACAGCTTTTACATTAGCGATTTTTCAAGCAAAACGCGCTCCGTTTCCGAACTAAACTGCAATCATAAAAGTTACCTGTAGTCATCCTTTTATGATGCAAATTTCATGTAAGATGCATTTTCAGGAGTTTAGTTGAATAAATTATTGGCAATAATTCTTCTGTTACAAAACTTGGACTACACACGATCAGTCATGAATGATCTCACCTGTTTATGTGTTGGTCTTTCACGGAAGGTTGGTTCTGCATAAGTGATCTCCTCTTCACCGGTCTGATCTGTTTCAGTAATAGTGAGTTTAGTTTCATCAGTATTTACATTTAATTTATGAACATTTAAATGTTTTATATATCACTTACAATCTTTATTTGTTTTTCTGTGTTTCCTGATGATGAAGAAGATCAGAAGTGCCGTTACAATCGTCAGAAATACAACAACTGCACAACAGATCACAACTTTATGAATGAAGGTGAGACTCGATTCTGTAAGAAATAAAGTCAGTGAATCTGTCAGTCTGATATTAAATCATAAATAACTAATAGTCACGTCTGATATTACCTGAAGACATGTGACAGAGTTGAGTGATGTGTAGATGTTGTGTGAGGTTTGTGATGGGATTGTTGAGCACACATCTGTATGTGTTTGTATCCTGATATTCCACCTCCAGAGGTAGAGAGAGTCTGATGTTGAGATCAGACACACTGATGCTGGACAATAAACTCTTTCCTTTGTACCAGGAGACACTCACATCATGTGACACATTCATCACTGAACACAACACACAACAACATGATGATGAAGATGAAGAAGAACATTGAGAAGAGACTCTGGAGATGACAGGAACAGACAGACCAGCTGGAAAAACACAAAGAATCAGACTTAATAACAGCAAACCAAATACTTCTATTAAAATATGTTTCCAAAGTTTATAACAATCTTCCAGTTCTGATCACACACAGCCACTATGATTATCATGTTTGAAATTGAAAGAAACTACAGTTCTCAACTCACCATAGACAGTCAGATTGAAGTGTTTGACGAGAACAGAAGGTTGTCTGGTGATCTCTGCTTTATAAAGTCCAGTGTGTTGAGTTGTGATGTTTGTGATGATGAGAGATCCAGTCTGAGGATTCAACTGTAAATAATTCTTGAATGTCTCACTGATTGATTTAATTTGGTTGATTTCAGCTATAATCTCATCTGGTTTCTCAACACCAAACATCCACTCGATCAGATCTTGACCCTGTAAGTGAGTGAGATCAGTGTGTAGAGTAACAGAATGTCCCTCCATCACTGACACTGACTTCACTTCATCACCAAACACACCTGAACAACACAAACACTGACATTATGAGGCTGAAATAAAATGTACAATATTAAGGTGGTCCACGTGTGTATGTTTAAGGTGAATATTGCGGCTAATCGAAATAGAAATCAGGCAGGGGCCGCAAGAAGTAAAAGCATTAAAAAAACGTAATGAAAGAATTGACTCACCGTTCAGACGCCACAGACACAAACACAGTAAAACTGTCACACAAATCATATTCTGCTGAAGTGTGTTTGAGAAACTGAGCGTCACTTGTGATGTGACAGGAAATATCACTACATGTGTTTATCTTCACCTTAATACAGTCACATGAGCACACACACACATGAGTACGCACACACGAACACACACACATATGAACACGCACAGACATGAGCGCACACACATGTACATACATGATCTGAAACATGAAGTCAGAGAGAACGAGACTTCAACACACACACAAACCATTTTTAAGTGTTAGGAATAAACATACACAAACAAGACGATTGTTAACAAACACTGAGTGTATAGAGATATTAAATAAATGTGACCGCATTTAGATGAAATTTGTTTTATAATCTTTGCAGAGAGTCTTTTTTTCTCATCAGCCTTCCATTGATCAGCTCTGACCTTGAATCACTCACATTATTCTATTACATTAATATAATATTGTCTAGTTTAAAACACATTTGATTCTTTAACGGTTTGTTTTTTAGATGGCTTTTAAGACTTATCTATTAAAATATGTGCTAACTATACTTTAAACTAGTCATCTCTTATGGGTTTGACCTCTGACCTTTGCGGGCAAATTAGTTTGGAGTGAAGTTCATCAGATATCAGTGGAAACTTTTCCCCAGAAAACACACACACACAAACTGACCACAAGCACATTAATATACGTGTTGTTTGTCCACTGAACAGATGAGACCACACGAGTGATGAAACCACAACAGTTTCACTTTGACTCACTCATCTGTGTCACATCTATTTTGTTTTAGTGAATGTCCGTCTTTTTGACTTCAATGTCCACCATTTTAGTTTTTGCAACAATAAAACAATGTGTTAAAGCATGACTAAAAATCAAGTATTGCAATTATATGTATTTATATCACCTGAATGATGTTCAGTGTTATTGTTTTTCATTAGTCAGTTGAAGTTTATTATTTTTTCATCCTCACTCTGTTGCTGTTGTGGACACTGACTAATGCATATTTACTTCCTGATGATGATGATGGAAAAAAGACCGTCTTTCTACAATAAGACACTTTATCTCAAGATGAGGCGTACTCCAAAAACAAAACGTCTTCATGACTTCATTAGTGCCACAATATTAAATTGATGAAAGAGCAAGATTTTTGGCCTGGAGATTTATTTACATTCTGATTCATTAGAGGTCTGGATCTAATGACAAAAAGCAGAACCATTTGTGTGTAGTTTGATTTGTAAGGTGTAAATTAGTTCAAAATGCTGACATATGTTTTTAAAGCCAAAACCTCTTTGTATGTTTCCTACACACATAGCGATGAGAATCTGTTAGAACCTCACACACTCGTTTTCCAGTGAAATCTGTGATCAAATATGTAATTTGGGTCCCATGTAAGTCTACATGATGTGTTTCTTCCTGTCGTGCCAAGACTAAGTAACATGTATTATTAGACCACACTATTAATATGACGTGTGTGTGAGTGTGTGTGTGTGTTGTTTCCATTGAAAACCACAATCAACTGAACTAATCATGTGAACCTTCACCTCCATCTGTGGTCAGATCTGATGTGTATTTAATCTTCCACAACATCACTCTACCACAGCAGGACATTCTGTCTCTTTAATTTACCAAATATAATAAAATACAATTTCAATATAGGGTTTATTTAAATGTATTTTTAAACTTCATTTAAAAGATTTAGTTTGACTGTACTTACATAAAGACTCATTTATTAACCTGTGTTTTATTGAATTATTAGCTCATTGTTAGTAGAACAAAATCATTTAACCAAAATCTGTCCTCGTGAATAAATTAATGTTGCATCTCAAACAGATCTGTGTAAACTCACCTGCAGTTTCTTCTCTTGAACACTAGAGAGCTTCATTACACTCTGTGTTCTGAGTTCTGTTTTATTTCGTCATTCTCCAGCTGTTCGTTTATTTTTTACATTTCCATTGTTATTTTATTAAAATCACTGTGACTACATATCACATCAAATATATCTATATATTTATTTACCATCTTTAAAAAAAAGTTTATGTATTACTGTATTTATTTATTCATGGTATTATATTTATGGATTAATTTGGCAAATTCTGAAAGTGAGCATCACTACACAGGACAGATTATGTGAAGTCAACACTCAAGTATGAAGGACATATCCATAACACAGCTGCGTATCGCTGGTAAGATTAATGTTACAACAAATTATTTTATTTTTTCCAAACAATTTATCAGATATTAAAAATCATTTATTTGTTAGTTGATGTGGCACTTGGTAAAAAAAAAAAACATGTAAAGAATAATAAGTGAGTAGTGTTTTATTTGAAAAATGAATCGGGAGGACGTCACACGTGATCACGTGACTGTCTCAAACAACTTCCCTGTAGTGACCCGGAACATATTTATTTATTTAAAGGTATGTTTGTTGGTAAATATGTATATTTTTTGTTTATATGCATTAACAAAGACACTTGGGGTATCCCGTGCCACGACAAGCCATTTAATCTAAAGAGAGCGAGATAGATCTGTTTATGTTGCTCTGTGTTCGATTGCTCTTCCTGTTTTGAACGGTCATCTGTGTTCTACTGTTTGATCTTCACGGCTAGCACATTCCCCCAAATACAATTTATAATGTAAAATTATCATTATTAGATAATAATCACTAAACATGCAAATAAATTAGATCATGTATTTGTATTTAGTGAGTATGTGTAATACGTATATATCTCTGTCATATTTATGACATATTTTTCACTCATTTACGAAGCAACATTTTAATTTACCTACGATTTAATTTACTCTGAAACAAGTGTGCGATGTTTCCATGGAAAATGGCCAGATGGGCTCAGAACTTATTTATGCTCTAACAACAACATTACAGAACAACTAAAGGTTGGGACGCGGGGAATGAGACCTTTAAAACAATGGAACTACAGGAAGCGTGAAGGGACAAACTGCGTTTAGATGTAAGTTAATGTATGATGTTGAGATCTCTGGCAAAATTTAGATCCTAAATTAAGATGATACATTGAGGATATACCGTTCAGGGATTCATTGCCGTGTGAGCTGACTTTGATGTCAACTGTCAGGTTCCGGGTCTGAGCAGCTTGCTTGTTTCGTCAGTGTCGTTCTGTGCTTATGTTTATTGAGCACATGGTTTTGTTTTGACAGATCACCATGTGCTCTGAGTCCGCGTGCGTGTGCCCCGCCCCCTTGTTATCTACGTACCATTTCACACCGGTTTCTCTTTCTCTCATCACGGCACACCTGGGTCCACTTTCGAGGTCATTTCTTTTCCTACTTAATCCCCTTTTTTTTTTTTGTTGTCAGATCGTTTATTTTTTTTATCCACAGTTACTACCCAAATCGTCTTGGGGAATCGTCGTCTTGGGGAATCGTCGTCTTGGGGAATCGTCGTCTTGGGGAATCGTCGTCTTGGGGAATCGTCGTCTTGGGGAATCGTCGTCTTGGGGAATCGTCGTCTTGGGGAATCGTCGTCTTGGGGAATCGTCGTCTTGGGGAATCGTCGTCTTGGGGAATCGTCGTCTTGGGGAATCGTCGTCTTGGGGAATCGTCGTCTTGGGGAATCGTCGTCTTGGGGAATCGTCGTCTTGGGGAATCGTCGTCTTGGGGAATCGTCGTCTTGGGGAATCGTCGTCTTGGGGAATCGTCGTCTTGGGGAATCGTCGTCTTGGGGAATCGTCGTAAGTTTTATAATTGTGTTCTTTTAGTAGTATTTTTAGCCGGTCTATGTTCCAGAGCTGTTAGCCATGTGCACGGTGTCTTGCGTCTTCTGTGTCGACCTCGACAAGAGCACCTGCCTTTCGGCCCTTAATGGCTTAAAGTGCCCTTTTGTGTCGAGGCAAAAAAACGTTTCAAAGGCTCTATTAGTTAAATTAATAAAAATGTAACCCTACATAAAAGGACCCAGGTGATGACCTTTCACCTGTCGACCTCGTCTGGGATCACCCCTCACGTTCAGACGCTTTCAGTAGTTTAGCGTGTTTTCCTGTTTACAAACTGTTTCTGCTGTCACTTACATTGGAGCGGTGTGCTTATTATTATCTTATTATTTGTATGATATAAGTAGGCCTAGTAGTATTTTACAAGACCGCCGAGAGGAGAGCATCCAGGGCTTGTGTGTGTGTGTGGCCCTTACGAAAATGTACAATGGTTTTACTAGTTTTCATGAACTGACGTTACATCTACACACAGTATAAACAAAGGTGCACGTTCACTTCTTGAATAGATCTTTGATGTTTGGGGGAGAAAAGTGTCGAGGGGTCTGGTCTTTGTTATTTGACTAAAACTGTAAATACTTTGGAAATATTATTATTACAGTAGAGTACCTTCAAAACCGTTATCAAAATACTGGTTAAACAGGCTAATTCTGATTTTCTCATCTTCTGAATTCTACTTATTATTGTTGTTTTTCTTTTTATCATTTAAAAAATGAATAAATTCAGAATAGTGTTGGAACCGAATTGTATTTCTATTAATATGACTAAAAAAATTCTCCCACAGCAAAGACCGGAATTACAGCAGCCACATCTCCAGCAGCTCCTCAACATCAGCTGCTCTCTGTAAGTGATGTCAGCCCACCGTGTGTTAACACATTGTAATATAGATAAAAAAATAACGAAGGAAGGAGACAGTATGGTCGGCGTGGCTGAGACTCAGATTTATTCTTCAAAACACAAAATAAAAGTAAATAATATCTGAAGTTATGTCCTCGGGCACATAAAGAGTCACTCTCGTTCTTCAGTAAGCCTCCATCTTTCTCGAGTCCTCAGCAGATTTTTCTCTCTCTCTATCGTCTGTTCCTCTTGTCTTTTACAGTATTCTTGCCAATCACTGAAACAAGACACCGGCGTTTAAAATTTGCACTTTACCTATTTCCTGTCTCACCCACTGCAGACTTCGCTAACAGCCCTTGCCACAAGCATAAAGTCTACAATCTTACAATACAATATATCATAATACAGTGGACACATTTATTTTGATTAGTGACCATGTCCTACAAAGTTTCCTATAACAGCTGTTGTTCTGTTCATCAGAGAGTTAACCTTAAAGGGACAGTTCACCATCAACTACATAACCTTTTACCTATATCATCATTTACATTTACTAAGATTGTTTCAAACCTGTATACATTTCTTTGTTCTGGTAATCACAAAGAACGCGTGTCAGTACCCCATTGACTCCAACACTATTTATTTTCCCTACTATGGCAGTTAATGGGGAATGAGATCTGTTTCGTTACCGACATTCTTCCAAATATGTGTTCAACAGAACAAAAACGTGTATACAGGTTTTGTTGAGTAAGTCATGACAGAATTTTAATTATTGTAAATTTCAAGGTAAAAGGTCAATTTTTTTATTCACAAATGTAATGACGCCCAATATCTCCCACTTAAGGGATGAAAGTAAAATATACATACAAGGACTTTCAAGCCAGAGAGCAATCAGAAATTTGGACACTCAAAGATCTAAATTCCCCCATTTTGTTGATTACATAATGTATACCCCCTTGTTATTATTTGTGGGTTTCTTTTTCCTTGCAATATGTGAATGTATTCTTTATAAAAATGTATAAATGACATGTTAATGTTTTAAAAAAATACAGCTACGGCCAGAAATGGTTGTTTCAAAACCCTGGGTGCAAAACCCTCGCCATACAAGTACAATAAATTACTTAAGCTAACGCCTACACACCTACATAGCTAAACTACATTAATAAACTGTGTTCAGCCTGACAAACATGAAGCGTGAAGTGCGCATGCCCAGTGGACGTAGCTGTCTCCTAGTCAAAACCACGTGACGACAGGATCCTCGGACCTCACCGCCCACCTGATATAAAGAGAAGGAATCAAGCTTCACTGAAAATCCTTCTTTTTGACACACGCAGTGTCACAGTTAACATCGCTACGGTTGACCCTCAGAGAACTTTTGGGGATCATGGTCAGGGTATATTCTGGCAAACTGTTTCCCGATCACGTTTTGCAATCGGCAAAGCAGATTGTAGCACACGCCGTTTACCAACACACGATGGGTAATTCGCAAAGCCCAATGTTCCTTCTTGTTTTCCCACCACGATCCCATATAAAGGAGTTTAAAGTAAGAGGTGTTGAATTAAGGGGCGGACCAATAGTTAAACAATTTCAAAGTTAAAGTTCGGGCAAAAAATATTAAACAAGTTTCAGTCAAATATTTATGCTTTGTAGGAAAATCCAGTGTTAAAGTAGAGTGCAAACAATCATATTTGGAACATTTTTCAGCAGCAGATTCAGTGACGTGAACGAATGCTGCTTTTAAATGAACATGAATGATTTCTCATCCGCCCAAACTACAATTAGTTATTGTAACGTTATTTACTTATTTTTTTTGCTACCTGAGCTGCGGGTATCTGTTTGAAAATTTCAAAGTAAAAGTAAAACAATAAATGAAAATTTTTCAAATCTGCCGGCTAAATTGTCACGTTAATAAACCATAAAAATATAAACTAAAGAATATGGGCAATTCCGTTAAAATTTCAACCTTACCATTAATTTTTTTTAGTTTTACCAACGGTTTTTATTATGCCAACAGCAAAGATATCAATATTTGATGATTCAAATACCCATGTGAGGTCTCCCCAAGTTTTAAAAGCATTGGTTTAAGTTTTACATGATTTTTGATAGTTGGGTAAGTGCCATTTTCAGGATTGTCACATCCATATCGCTAGATATTCCTAATAAACGGACACAAGACATTTTAAATTAAGTAACTATTTGATGTTCTTTAAAGAGGCATCCCTTCTCCATTCATTGGGTTTTATTGCTTAAGGATTGTGCATTTTAATTCAAAGAAATCCTTCAAAGTTTGACGTCTCCCAAAAACTGGGTCCATTTTTTTGTCACATCCATATATCGCATGTTTATATCCTTTTTTTTTTAATGAAAATTTTTATTCATAGACTGACACATGCCTGATTTTTAGACTATCAACAAGAGTTTAGTAAAACATAAACAGATGGTTCTATATATTCGTAACAAATAGATTCTCTGAGCATTTTTTTATCACATCCATAACTCAAAGTGTCGGGTCCACAACGCTGGAATTGCCCAAATATAAAACTATCCAGTGGTATAGGATGATGGCATATGGCATTACGTTCCTAAAAACGGAACTCTTTCAGTTTAGACATTTTTTTTCTCAGTGATTTTTTAAATGTCCATTAATATGGATTTGACCAAAATGACTTCCACATGCCGAATAGGGATGATGAATCCAGGAGTACATTTGTGGATTTAAGCTGAAGAGTAAATAATGATGAAGTTTTCAAATATACCTATGAACCCTCATTTAACCTCTTTATATAATAATTGAAACGACTGTAATCACCCTGCCTAATATATACTATGTACTGCTAAAAAAAAAATAGGGAAAACTTATAATCAGCACAGCATAATACCAAGGATGCATAACTGATGGTTAATCAGTTTCAATTGCATATAGCAAATAAAAGTGACAACAGGTACACTAGAGAGGCAACAGCAATGGTTGTCTGTGGAGGACTATAAGGGGATGAAATGCTCAGATCTGTTGTCAGATCTTTTGCCTTGGGGGATCTCCTCTGTGACTTGGATTTGGATCAGAGTATAGGTGAGCCAGTTGACAGTCTATGGTGTTACTTGACAGCTTCGGATATACAAGATCACAGAGGGTCTCAACTGGTTTTAGGTCTGGGTAACATGAGGGCCAGTCAATGGCATCAATGCCTTCATCATCCAGAAACTGTCAACAGACTTTGGTCACAAGTGGTTGGGCATTATCATGCACCAGGAGGACCCTGCACTGCACCAGCATAAGGTCTTTTATTTGCACCAAAAACTGTAAAAATGGTTCAAAATCCCTTATGCTTAAGTCACAGGTTGATTGATATTTCTGAAGGTTAACTGATCTGGTGTTATACTGCGATGATAAGCATTCCCTTAATTTTTTTGAGCAGTGTATATATGAACACTCTAAAACGTGCTGGGTTGTTTTGACCCATGATTAAATATTTGACAGAACACACTGCTGGGTTAAAATAAGCCATTGCTGGAATATTTAAATAAAATTACATACCCCTTATAGAATTTGGTACAGATAAACCTAAAACGTTCACAATTAATCAAATTATGATATTAATCCATGCATCAGCCTAACGATTTAATGGTTATGGAGATGGTGGTCTAGTGGGTTAAACCAAAAGGTTGCTGGTTCGATCCCAGCATCCACCACCAGTGTGTCCTTGAGCAAGACACTTTACTCCATGTTGCGCTCCAGGGGGATTGTCCCTGTAATAAGTGCACTGTAAGTCGCTTTGGATAAAAGCGTCTGCCAAATGTAAATGTAATGTAAATAGTTAAAATAAAAGCAGGATTGTGAACATTTATGGTTGTATACGGTTTCAGATTTTTGTTATAATTACTGTTCTTGTCATTTTACACTTTTATTTTACTGTATTTCAAAAGCCTAGAAGTCTGTGTGTAGAGCATCTGTAATGTTATCCTGCATTGTTCCTGTTGAATAAACACTCAAATAAATACGAATTAACAGAGGATACCAAGAAACAAAAACTCAGACCTTGAAAAAAACGCAGTCTTTGGTATCCTGTAAATGATTTAGTGCATTTTAAAAACCGAATGTTGAAATGAATAGATTAATATAATTAATAGAAATAAAGTTTAAATTTAAACCGCCAATAGGTGTCGCTACTACCGAAGTAAGTCATATGTGAATAGTGGTGAGTCATTATTGATTTCATTGAACCGGTTCAAACAGCGGATTCAGCTAGGAATTATTTTAATTAAAACAACCCGACAATATTATATCTAAAATATATTTCGCAACAATAACTTGTTGTTTAAAATGAATTTTACTTTAGAATTGGACATGCTGGTATTGCTAAAAAAAACATAATCTTGTGCTTTTGCAAAGTGATGTGCGTGGTGGGATAAACGCAATAATTATAAGAGTTACTTTTTTTGAAATAGCCAGAAGTCTAAAACCTGTACGACATTGCTCATCAAAAATAAAATTATAATAATGAAACAACATAATTTTCTTAAATTTCTCTTTTGAATTCCCCTCTGCATTCCAAGCTCTGTGTGTATCTTTGTGTCCATCTTCCTACATGGTATTATAAAGTTTTATACGTTTATAAACTCATGGTAACGGGTGTGTCGAGTTAAAGATATGCTCTCTGCATTCAGACTGACGCGCGGGTTACCTTACTTACATTGATCAATCATGTGCGGTTTACGCTCGAACGTTTACAACTTTTACTTTGAAATTTTCAAACAGAGACCCGCCTCTTCCGTCTCCTGCTTCTCGTTTCAAATTCGAATCGATAGTGTAGCGCTGGGAAATCAGACACGGCCGATTTGCTTTGCGAATATCCATCTTGTGTTAGTGAACGGCGTGTGCTACAGACTGCTTTGCCGATTGCAAAACGTGATCGGGAAACAGTTTGCCAGAATATACCCTGACCGATCATGACGGCTCATTTAGTGATCTTCACTCTTCCGGTACTGTTTTTCGGTGAGTAACGTTATTTGAATGAACATGTTAAATGAATGGCTATGTTAACATTCACCCGTTTTTGTCAATCCGAATGAATTAAATCTGTTTACATGTCATCTAAATGTTGCAACAACTAGTGGTGGGCAGAGCGAGGCTTCGGGAACAATCTGCTTGTTTGAGTCAAACTTTAGCGCAAGTTGCATGTGTGACGGCCTCCGCTACACATGCCGGTTATAAATATGACCGCGGTGTCCAAAGTAGCCCCTATACACTAATATAGTGCACTATTTGAGGGGACATTCATTTTAAATGTTATCCGAATTCATAGTGGACATTATTGAGTGCTTTCATTCAATCGCGCGATGCATCATAACTCACTGCAAGCTGCTAGCCAGCCTGCTAGCCGTGTATTAGTGATGGGTCGTTCGTGATCGATTCGTTCATTTTGAACGAATCTTAAATGTGACTCGGGAAGAACGGGTCGTCTTGGGAAGTGATTCGTTCATTCGCGCATGCGCATTGTGCAACACGCTCCGGACGTTTAACAAATGCTATCAGAGCCGGAAAGAGAATTGATTAGTTCACCTCTCGAGTCTTCGGGTTCGAGTCGTTCGTTCATCACGTGACATCCCTGCACGCCAATCAAATGCAGTTAGAGCCGGAAAGAGAATTGATTAGTTCACCTCTCGAGTCTTCGGGTTTGAGTCGTTCGTTCATCACGTGACATCCCTGCACGCCAATCAAATGCAGTTAGAGCCGGAAAGAGAATTGATTAGTTCACCTCTCGAGTCTTCGGGTTCGAGTCGTTCGGTCTTTTGTAATGTGATGTGACAGCTTTGGAAAGAGAAATTAGCTAATTTACAACCTTCCTAACAAACGGGTGAATAGCCCAGCTCTATTGTTGTTTATTGATAGAAAAAGACCAAATTAATAAAGATAAGAGGTGAGGTGAGCTAATGATAGACTAAATACCCATGTAAACAAGTAATTAATATTTTCTGTTTATTGTAGCATTATAATTTTGTATTTGTTGTAATGTGATCAACGTTTGAATAAATAGTAGATTTGTTAGGAAAGTGACATGTAACATTTTAATTATACTGTGCTTAAATGAACGAAAGGAACGATATGACTCGAAAAAAGATTCGTTCCTTTTGATGAACGAGACTCAAAGGTCCGAGTCAATAAAATGATCCGAACTTCCCATCACTACCGTGTATCAGAGAAGGGGGAGTCTGCAGACCTGGAGTATGCAGTTTTACGCCCCAGGCAGTTTTAGGACCCTGTTGTTCCTTATTTCTCCAGTAGAGGTCACTGTTCATTATGAACCACCAGAACAGAACTAACAGATAACTTTGTCGTCTATCGCGAGTTAGAGTTATGGTTAATAATCGTTTTTCTTACTAAGAAATGGCCCAACATGCATAGTTTTTTAACGATTAATTGACATTGTTATGAATAAATTTAAACATCTTTACACATATATATATATATTTATAATATAGTGTGTGTCTAATTTAAACTCGAAGACAATACAATTAATACTTATTGGCGACCAGATCAATGTTGTGTCTGGATCAACCTTAGCTAACCATGTGTATGCCAACTCGATATCTCTTACTCTTACTCATTTTCATATTTCTTTTCAAAAAGTTTTAGAAAAATAAATCTCTATGAACTTGTATGAATTATACTGCTGGGGCGTAAAACTGCATACTCCCCCTACGGGAGAAATAAGGAACATCACGGACGTAAAATTGCTTGGGTAATTAGGCCTATTATGTTGTGATATTATTGATCTCATTTGTAATAATACTTGGAAATAATAAAAAATATTAAATGATCATGCAGTTGTACTTTCTTGTTATTTCAAAAAGTTTTAGAAAAATAAATCCCTATGAACTTGTATGAATTATACTGCAGGGGCGTAAAACTGCATACTTCCCCTACTGGAGAAATGAGGAACAGCAGGGGCGCAAAGCTGCATGCTCCAGGTCTGCAGACTCCCCATATAGATGTATCAAGCCGATCGAGTCTCAACGGTGACCCCTAGTGGTCATTTGTGCGTGTTGCTCCAAGAAACTTCTATAACAACGATTTAGACCAGGGGGTCTTCAACTACTTTGAGGGCCGGATTTCAAAAGTTTAAATAGGATGCGGGCCAGTTTTTACCATATCATCATTTTTTTCTGTCATTTAGTATTTCTGTTTTTCATTGCATTTTGTTACTTTTATACTGTTGTTGTTGTTGCTGTATACTTATGATATACTATCATATATTAAAACACGCGCACAAATAATGGCTACTCCCATGGCATTTGTTTTTTCAAGAAGATTTATGGATTATGCATTTCTTAAAGTACACTGTTCTTAAAGTCTCTCCACTTATTTGAAATGTTAGGGCGGGCCAGATAAAGATGATTGACGGATATTTTTGTGTCTGTCTGACAACTGCGTGAGGCTGGTTTTGTAAACTTTAGGCTCTTTATTGTATATGACTATGGGCTATTTTGGCATTGAAAATGAAGATTCATTTAAGAAATCAAGCAAAAATGTCTTGCATTCTCACATAAAAAGATTTGTATAAAAAATGTTATTTCCTCTACTGTTGAAGTACTCTTAGCAGACTTTTCTTTTATCTCTTCCCACGTATAGATACCAGCTGTGCGTTCCCGCTCTCTCTCTCTTTTATCTAAGAGTGAGTTAACACGTTTGCAGCAGGTAAATAGTGTTAATGTTAGAAAAGATGTCCAGTCCACATCTCTGGAACACTTCTTGCATCTATAGTTTGCGTTTTTTGTCTAAATGTGCGCTGATAAATTATTATATTTGACTTGAAGCCCTTAAAAATGTATCCTATAAATGTAGGCTATTCACTAACATTAAAGAATGAGTGGTCTGATTTGCTGAATGTTGAGCAATACGTATTTATTAATCTCTTTTAAATGTTTAGATATGTTTTGATGCAGGTTGGACCAGCTTAAACTATCGCAAACCAGCATCAAAACACACCAAACCAGCATACGCTGTTACGTACCTCATTGTCTAGTCTTCAATTTAAGTCTTCCTCTTTCGCGCGCTTGTCTTTTTCAGCCCCTTTTTTCTGCTAATGTGATGTTGTTTGCAAAGTTTTCCTCAGAACAGACAATGTGGTACAAGTTTGCAGTCCCAGCATGAGCTGTGCAGGGCTCACTCCCGCAGCTGCAATTGGAGAAGCTCTGTAACTCAAAAGAGCCAAATGAGGATCTGGCTGACGCAGAATGTGTGCTCGCTGTGCCCACAGATCTCTCAGCGGCACCATTCGATTGTGGGTACTGGATAGTGAGGACTGCTGGTCACATGATAAACACCCCAAGTTTTACAAAAACTCCAGACTACTGAACTCTGTAGCATTATCTCAATGCAATTCTCTTGAAATTCCCCACCTCACAAACATTCCTTTTAGTGCGGAGATTACGCTGCGACTACTAGTGATACGAGCAATTTCAATGTCTATAGAATACAAATCATGTGACGTGATATGGCCAACCTCCTTTTATGAACTACTTCACTTTCTGTATCACAGGATCTGTTAAGGTGAACTCGCCTATAATTCGTTTAGCTTTGTTTCAGACACTGGTCTTGTTATGTATCTGCATCCGCTGTAGTTCCTTGTCAACTTTCTTCATCAATGGAAAAGGTACCCTGTGGGGAATTGTCACAATGTATGGCTGTGCGTCCTGTGTCAGCTCAATCTTTTCTGGCACACAACTCAGACAGCCAATTTCCCCAAACACATCCTCTTGAAAGTAATCCTCTCTGGCGAACAGTCCCATAGCACATGCTGCACTTCTACAAAGTAGATTGTTAGCATAACATTCATCCATGACGTAAATCTAGAATTGATGACAGGCGTTTTTCTCGCAGTCCCTGCATATAATCTCATAACCACCTGGACTGTTTTGCTTTATACAGCTTTATACATGTGGGAGACTCTCATATGTGTCATTGGACATAATCGTAATATCCGCTCCTGTGTCTATTTGTAAAGTCACTCCTTTTCAACATACAAGACTCACTAACCAGTCTGATTCTGATTCTCTTTTTTTGATACTGTTCAAAAAGTATGTCTCACTTTCTCCTTCTTGAACATGCACTGCTCTAACAGCTTTGCTTAAACCCGCTTTAGGAGAATGTCGTAGTTTCTTGCATTTGTGACACTGTTTATTGGAAGCGGGACATTCACATGGGTATTACGCTTTATGCAACGTGAACACATCTTTTCTTTACTGTGTCTTTGTTTCTTCCTCACCGGTACTGTAGTTTTTTGTTGTTCGTGACCTCTGGTACAATGGCGGCATTTATGCGGACGTCGTTTCTGCAGAATTTTGAGTTTTAACAAGTTCCGCTTGTCTTGTTATCTGCACTACCTTTCCCAGGGTCAGATCACTTTCCATCTGTAGGCTTTGTGATACTCTACGATCATTTATTGCGTTCACCAATCTGTCTCGGATCTTTTCATCCTTTTGTGTTCCAAACTCCCAATTTTCTGCCATTTCATACAATCCTCTCACGAAAGCTTCAACCGTTTCACCCAACTGTTGTGAATTCTGATGAAAACATGCACGCTCATGCATGACATTCCTTCATGGCACAAAATGTCCATTATACTTTTCCACTGCCTCTTTGTATTTTCCCGAGTCATCCGGATGCACGAAACAAAATGATGCGAATATAGTCTCTGCCTCTTTCCCCATAGCATACATCAGTGAATTCACTTGGACCCCTTCGTCCTCTTTTTTCCAGCTTTGTAGCAATCCTTAATCGCTTGAAACGCTGTGTACAGGTGGTATGTGGCGGGTTGACTAAAATCAAACTTTTCCGGAGCTTGAAACATCGACATCTTATGATCCTTGAGTTGGCGAGTATGACAAACGTCTGACACCACGTCATATAACTTCACAGTTATATACAAATAATAACTTTATTAGAACACAGTGTGCGTCTGGCTCATTTGGCACATACACTTGGCTGCCGGAACATACTCTCACGTAACATCCGTATATCACTTATAACCATGTTACGCTAAGCAGTATGGGTAATGTAGTGAACTCCACATCATCACATCCACCGAGGCGCATTTAGGACCGATTCACATTTCGCTTTTAAAACCATGCAGAAAATGCGAGCTGCACTGCGTACTCCTTTTATCCAAACGCCTGGACTTAACATCTCGAATGCGGCAGAAAATAATTTCAAGTACAAGCACGTTTACATTTTGCAAAGAAGAACGTTTTAATTAAGAAATAATTTAAAGATAGTAGTTCTTGTTTGAAAGTGAAAAGGTGAAAATGGCTGGGAAAGGCTAATTTAGTAAGTAATTTTGATTTCTGTTTATGATTTTAATTGTTACATTGCATTTCCTGTTTGCATGTTGTCAGTATTTTTTATTTATTTACAAACATTAATGATCAGACTTCTATTAAGAGGGCATTCCCCTAAAGCTACAAAGCCTATACATGCATTTATCAAAATATTAAATAAATGGCCTGATAAAACCTCTATAAAGTATATCCAACTGGGCTATATTGATTAAATATGTATTTATTTAAAAAATACATATTTTCTGGACCTCCGTTTGGAAGAATATATAAAGACCGGACATCTTGGATCTTTAATAGAATACCCCTGCTCTCTACAGTTTAAAAAGACAAATTAAAACGGTAAATCTTGTATAAATGGTGTAAAAAAATCGGAGGTTTGTTTTAATGTTGCATATTTTGTTGACTTGCTTAAGTTGACTCTATTTGTCTTAATACAGCAGCAGACTGAGGAGGATATTCATCAGCATCAGCAGTGAGCACACAACAGTTTCAGCTACAATTAACTCTGCATTGCTTTTCATACATTTATATTAACAATGAGCTTTAATAAAAAAGTGTGTTTCAAATGGCATGTAATGGTGTTTTGCTTTGGTACCCAAATTGGTACAGAGAACCATGGAATTTTACTGGTATCTGTACCGAATACTGAAAGTTTGGTACCGTTACAACACTAGTTTTGTGTGTTTTTTTATATATATGTATATATATATATATGTGTATGTACACATAGAACCGTGATTTTTCTAATTTATTACAATTTGTATTACCATAGCTGAACTACATGATGGTTAATTTGTTGTTCATGTGCTATTTAATGCAAATACTATAGTTTACTATAGTAACTATATTTACTGTAGTTAAAATATATTCTAATATATTTTCATAAGGGCTTTCATTGATATATCAGCATACTTTTCTGAAAACACGCACACAGGAATTGATTATAGGAACTCAAATTTTAATCTCAACTGTCCGATTCCTTTTGTTTCCAATTTGATTCCTAGCATTTCCATTCTGATTCGAAATTGGAATTGATTTTTGATTCCCAACCCTACTCCGGCATGACATGCAGTGTAGAGGTCTCACAATACAGTGCTAACAACACCCTTCAGCTGTGAATGTGTTTGTGTTGTTCAGGTGTGTTTGGTGCTGATGATTTGAGATTGTTAGTGATGGAGGGAGATCCTGTGACTCTAGACATCAATCCTGATGATATCCAGAACGCTACTGATCTTCTGTGGTTATACAACGGTGAAGCAAAACTCATTGGAAAGATTGACAGAGAACGAGATACAAGCTCAATTCCTGGAAACGATGATGAGCGGTTCAGAGGCAGACTGAAGCTGGATCCCCAGAACGGATCTCTCACCATCAGTGACGTCAGAATCACAGACTCTGGACTTTATAAACTTGAGATGAGCAGCAAATTTGGGACTCCATACATGACCTTCAATGTTACTGTCAGAGGTGAGTAAATCAACAGATTTCCCCCCATAGTAGGAAAAATGTCTTCATGTAAACTTTTTCAACTTTATAAACATTTTGTTATTTGAATAAAACCATTAATACTTTGAAGTATTATTATTATATGTATTATTACAGTTGAGTGCCTTAAGTTGTCAAAACACTGATAAAACAGGCTTATTCTGATTTTCTCATCCTCTGAATTATATTTATTAATGCATTTTTTATTATAATTATCATTTAAAAAAAATAGTATAGTATATCTTTTAATGACTAAACTATTTTTTCTACAACAGCAAAGAACGAAACTACAGCAGCAACATCTCCAGCAGCCCCCTCAACATCAGCTGCTCCTAGTAAGTGATGTCAGCCCACCGTAACACATATAGTCTGCAATCTTACAACACAATATGTCATGATAAAGTGGACACGTTAATTTCCAATAGTGACCATATCCTACACAATTTACTATAACAGGTGCTATTCTGTATAACCGATGAAACCTTAAAGGGACAGTACACACAAAAAGGAAAATTATGTCATCATTTACTCGCCCTCAGATTGTTTCAAACCTGTATACATTTCTTTGCTCTGCTCAACACGAGGGAAGATATTTGGAGGAATGTCAGTAACCAAACACATCTCACCCCCATTGACTCCCATATTTGTATTTTCCCTACTCTGGCAGTAAATGGGGTCCAAGAACGGTTTGGTTACTGACATGCTTCCAGATATCTTCTGTTGTGTTCAACCTGAAAAAACCTTTATACAGGTTTGAAATAATCTGAGGGTGAGTAAATGATGACAGAAGTTTCATTTTTTTGGGGGGGTGAACTGTCCCTTTAAGGCTTAGACAACTTAATTCACTTCAGTTTCTAATCCAGACTTAATAGGTGCAAATAAAGTAGAATTAAAATGTTTTTTTTCAAGACTGCATCATGCCATTTGCTGCTGTATTGCATCTGTTTTGATACACATATCAGCAAGAAATTCATCGCGATATACAGTATTGATGTTTTTAGGTACAGCCCTATTTAAAGCCTTGTTCCATGTCCCCTGTAAAGGTCTCTGCACGGCCCTGAACAAAAGCACGCTTATGCTAAACCTGCGAGAAGACATTTTTGTTATTACATTTAAAACTCCTTCACAATCCCCCTCACTGATCGTTTCGGTCGTTTCTTCATCAGTGTTCCAGATCATATCAAGCTTGACCCTCGGAGAAATGTTGTAAATGTCATGTTTCCACCAAGGTTTACTGTCTTTCCCTGTTCTTCTTAACCTTATTTTATTAGGTTTATTTTCCCATGTACCTAATGTTGCGTACTCACCCGTGCCGGTGGGATCGTAACAAGGCAAATGGATTCACAATCCTGAAGATATCTCACAGATGTAGATCCACTCTGAGACCAAACATTTGTTGAGCACAGTTTCCACATCTGTCGCCAGTCTTATTCCTTTGTGTCTGCCACCTTCTTTTCTCTGGCTTCTGCTGTGTTACTCCTTTTATCATTCTGCATATTTGGCCACAGAGATGGATTGAGTTTTCGTTGGGTGTGAGAGAGCTTTTCTTTTCACCTCTTTAAACTAAAATGTTCCTTTTACTATCGAAGGAGAATTACGGCTTCATCTAACGGTTTATCACCGCTCTGTTGATGTAATCTGGTTCAGTTTCATCAGACGTCTCTCCATCTGTTTCCACGTCTTCCTCTTGTGGTGATGCTGTAGATCCTCTGAACGCTTCAGTGTAGTGACTTCCACTTAACCTAAAACACATGTCTCTTCTGTTTCTGTGTCTCCCTACTTTAAATTCAACTTTCTAAGCATCTCTTTCCATGACCCTTGAATCGCAGGTTCTCTGTCTGGTTTACCACAGCAGCTCTCAATTTTATTCGTAAATAAGTTCTTTCAGGAAGCAGTGGCAAAGCAAAGGATCAACATATTCTTATCTTCTTTGTTTAAGCAAGCAAATAGCGAAACAAATCAAACACTTTGTTGCAGAGTGAAATATACATGTTCAGTTTGATGAGAAAAGTTCAGTATTACACATGACATCATGTTTTGATTCAGATGTGAATGACAGGAGCAGTCACACTAGTAACACACGTCTCTCTTTAGCTGTTCCAGAATCCTGTCAGAGGTCACACTGGAAGATAACTGGTCCATTGTTAAAGGTGCTGGTGCTGGTGCTGGGGCTGGTGCTGGTGCTGGTGGTTTGTTGGATTATATAAAAGATCTTCAGGAACTGTAAGTAACGCATTCAATGACTTGAATACGTGTGATTATTAAGAGCAGAATAATATCTGTGTTTAGATTCAGCACTGCTAACAGATGTGTGTCTTTGTGTGTTTGTCAGGTGATGGCATGTTATAACATGACCTGAGTCCCTTATAATAGTCAATTTGATCACGGTGAATTCGCCGTGTGACATGAAACACGCCTTGTTCTGTAAAGTGGATTTACTCACCAAAGGTGTTCACGCTGTCATCCCCGTGAAGGGCTGTGACAATGGACAAATCAACCGCGGTGGTTGAGAAATATATATGTTTTATATAATTAATATTTATGTTATTATATTTGCGTGTAGCAACCATATGACGAGCAGAAGAGAAATATTTAAAAATAAATATATACATATAAATATAACTTATTTAAATACTCGAAATTGTTAAATAGTTAGATACTTGAAATATGATATCTGAAATCGAGGATGAAACATCCGTCAATGTTTAAGGTGCAAATCCATCAGTGAAATGGCACAAAGCATATAAAACATTTAAATAAACATCAGTAAATAATGAAAACATGAAACATGCCTTGAGCTGTAAAGTGGATTTACACACCAAAGCTGTGCACGGTGTCTTCGCCGAAACAAACCTTGAGCGCATGGAAGTGCATGGACATTTTGCCTGCATTGAAGTTCTGCATGTGCAGTGATGGATCTAGATGTTTCTAGATATAAAAGTGTGTGTTTGAGTTCTTCAGGTGTTTTGTTACTGATGTTGTCAGATTTTCAGTGATGGAGGGAGATTCTAATGCAATTAATCCTAATGAAATACAGAAAGAGTAAAGACATGCTTTTGTTTCTTCTTTTATTTTATGTATGTCATTTATAACATTATTCCATTTATTTTCATTTCCATTATATAATTACTATCCTATACTAAGTTAAGCATTTATAACATTTTATTCATCATATATTCATTCATCGTATATATTCATTTATTTTATCATTTTATTATTCACTTTTATTCTTATTATTTTTAATATTGTTCAACCTTGTTGGGAGTTGTATTTTGTCTTATGCTGATATGAGTATCCATTGGTCTTCATCTCAAGGTTCATAATAACATCACGAGACAATGTTTTGATACTGTAATCTTGAATGGTTAACAACACATTGAATCTGTTTCTAGTCAGACCAAGTTTGACAGAGTTTGTCTGAGCATTGTAGCACAACTGAGATTATTCAATAAATCATCTTCATTTATAACATCACTTTGTCTCCTGCCTGCTGTTCTTTCCTTCATCTCTGTATAATAATTTGTTACATTTACATAGAGCTTTTCTGGACACTCAAAGTGCTTTACATGGAAGGGGGGATCTCCTCAACCACCACCAATATGCAGCATCCACCTGGATGATGCTATGGCAGTGAAAAGTTTAGTACATATGGGGATGATTAGGAGTTGGCGAATTTGGCCATGGTGAAACCCATACTCTTATTTGAAGGACATCCTGGGATTTTTATCGACCACAGTGTGTCAGGACCTCGGTTTAAGGTCTCATCACTATACCAGGGCATTAGGATCCACACAGACCACAGGGTGAGCATCCCTGCTAGTCTCACTAACACCTCTTCCAGCAGCCCAACAGGTCTCCCATTCAGGTATTGAACAGACTCGGTCCTGCTTAGCTTCAGTGGCCGACCGGTCTGGGCTACACAGTGACATAATGAAACTAAATGATTGGTGAAAGGACGATTTTTAAGCAAATAAGGAAGCTTTTGGGGAATTGATTATTTGGGAGATAAGGGCTGGGAAAATAAGATGATAAACTGTAAAGTGAGAGATTAAAAGTAATAAATGAAGCAATAACTATGAAAAAGCTATGGATTTGTTTTAATAAAAAGGCATGGCAGGCGCGCCTTTTGAAATTTTGAGGTTAAAAACTTCTTGTGTAAAGAAGTTTTCGAAACAATGTCAGAAGAGAACAAAAACATCTTCACAAACTGGCCAAAATAGGGTTCTTTTGATGTGTATATTGTGAAATTTTGTTAAAAAAACCCCCACAAAATTTAAGACATGGGTAAAAAGAGAAAAAGAACAAGTGTTATCATTCTTTTAGAAAGAAGGACAATTTTTACTTAAACAGGCAAGAAAAATAATCCAAGAGTCAGCGAGAGTAACACAGTAGGAAAGTGTGTGTGCAGCCCCCGTCCTTATCTGACCTCTGAAGAACGATTTCCATTACTCACAGGCTTTGTAAAAGTATCTGGAGTTAAGAAATGAAAGACAGATGGGTTCCAGATGTGAGACCAAAAGGCAAAGAGGGAGGAAGGGAAGGTGTTGCAGGAAAAAGATAATTTTAGATCACTGACTGTAAAACTTCTATTTTATAATAAAGATACAGTACAAAGAGACAGTTTGTGTTCTGGGCCACACCGGATCTTGAGAGGCTAGTGATCACTCGCCTCCCTGACGAGCACGAAAGGGGTGGGATTTGGATTAAGGTGGTTTTAGCAAAACAAGGGCAAACTTTAACATCCGAACTTGACAGAGCTGTGGACTCATCACATGAATGGGACTATTTTGACAGATTCCACACTCCTTGAGACAGACACTTGAATTTTGAGCCAAAGTGGACCCTAAGGTCACATAAAAATATAAAATCATTTGGCAGATGCTTTTATCCAAAGTGACTTTCATTGCTTTATCCTATACATTTTACATGGGTATTTGCAATCCCCTGGGATTGAACCCACAACTTTGTGTTGTTAACTCAACGCTCTTATCACTGAGCTACAGGAAAGATTGATAAGCTAAATAAGGAAAAGACGGCAGGTGTTGGAACGCATTGTTGAAATACTTAGTCATAGGCAAGAGAGGACTTAGCTATAGGGACACAATCGGAAGCAGCGTTTACTATCGATGACCTGAGCATTGCTCAAACCACACTTCCCTTGCCACACACCGTAAACAAAGTCATCTCTACAGTTCAGGAGACCATTGCAAAAGAGGCGAGTCATACCAAAGGATTAATGTATGGGAGCAGGAAGGTCAAGACAGTCAACATAATCTCCTTTCCATGATTGGATTAACAAGGTGGTGGTCCAAGGATGTTTCCTTGAGAAAAAATTTTGGGTGCTTTGGCAAGACAGAGCAGTGTGTCTTCACTGATGTCCTCAGGGCACTGAAAATGATAGAAGGCCAGGTAAACTTGAAAACATCAGCACGTGTGAAAGCAATTCTGACTGCTCAACTTTTCCTTAGGATCTTTCAAGTCACAACAACACTCTCTAAATATCAGAGGCATGGTTTAGACATCTTGACTGCTAACTGAATGGTTCTGAACACTGAAAATGCACTTAAGAGATTTTGAGTCGGTGACGAAAGCTGCTGATGTTTTTTTCAGTGGGCAAATACAAAATTGTCTGAGGAGGAATGTGAAGGATTGCTTCCAGAGAAAAGAGTGCGTAGAACAAAGAGAATGGATGGAGAGATGGCAATCTGGCTATCTGTGCCTTTAAAGCCGAGGTCCATTATGAGGTTATGGACACAGTCACAGCGAGACTCCATAGGTGTGTTATTTAACCCTTGGTCCCCTGTATGCTGAGATGGCTCTCCTTGACCCTAGAAACTTACCAGAAGTTTGTTCATCAGGTCTGTCTGACACTTCTTTTCTTACTGAAATTTGATAGCAATGCAACGGCTGCTAATATGCAAACTGAGCTGAAGTGTTTGCCAACCCAATGGCCCGTCTAAAACAGGCTGTACTAGATGAGTACAAAGTCAGGGCATTGATGGAAGAAGAGGCAGAAGAGGATGGAGATGCTGAAGAGAAAGAGCAGGCAGAACCAAATTGAGCACCTGAAAGGCATTTAAAGACTGCCCAGAATGATTAAAACGGGGTACGACCTCCTTACAAATGCACATCACATCCTTGGCCTAGGCTACCAATTTCTGCTCACCCTCCCTGTGACTGAGGTAGTCTGTGAGAGAAGTTTCTCTATCCCAAAGTTCATAAAGACTCGATTAAGGAGCACTAATTCACAGGAGCATCTGTAAGGATTCATGCTTATGGCCACAGAGAAAGACATCCTGATGTCCCTTGACAACTAGTGACCTCATCATTGACCGAGTTGCAGAAACTAGTGACCTAATGAAGAAGCTTTTACTCCCACAGTAGTGAGTATATTTTTATAAGCTCTCCAAGTTCATGTAGAGTAATAGGTTAGGCTACCTTTGAAAATGTTGTGCAATACTTTTGCTTCATTCACTTGTTGATCATTATTCATTGTTTTATTTTGAAAAAGCCTTCATAATCATATTTTAATAATGTACTAGTGCTTTGTAAATACTTTGTATTAACACAAATAATTGTTGATTGTGGAATGTTATTCTCTGTAAATATCTTGTCTAGGCTTGTGGTAGAGTATCTTGACATGCTTGCAGGTTGTTATGTAATAAGTAAAATTGGGAAACAGTCCAGGGCCTTTTTGTCCTAGTCCATCCCTTTAAGCAGCGGAGGGATGCTGGACGGTGCTTGTTAATGGACACGCACGCTTGCATTACTATTACTGGTCTTCATTTCCATACAGTTAGCATAGCATGGCTTAGCTCAAGTAAAGCATAGCAGTCAAAAACTGTGTGCACCTTCCCTCCAGCAACAAAGTATACCAGAAGGAAGGTTCCCACCTATATATGGCAATCAATCAATCGACCAAGAGTGACCCCTACTGGACATACATGTACATAATTCAAACTAATGACAAAAATGTCTCTTACAATTAATTTTTTCAAAATTATCTTCAGCCCTATCTATCATAGCACCTTTTGTGCAGTCTGAACTTCATGAGCTGGTTTCCTGGACAAGGTTTCGACTAATCAAAGACTAAAACAAATCTAACAGCTGTCCAAACTGAAAACAGCATCCACTGACATATCTTAAAGTACATCAGTCCCTTCGTGCTGTCTCAACATGCACACAAGTTCTGTTTTTTTGTAAGGCATGTTTTTTCGATCTACTTGAATGTCCTAATTTAACTAAGTCCTGGTTTAAACTAATACCATTTCAGGAAACCGCCCCTAAAAGTTACAAAGCTTGCAATAACTAAAGGATGTAATCCACGGAGGGCCTCACTGTAAGAGTCTTAACCTTGTCCATCGCAGTCAGAGCAAAAGTTATACGATAAAAGTTATTCTTTCACCAACTACATCAACTTTTTATATATCCATTGTTGTTGCCTGATCTTTGGTAAAAGTTTCTGCTTAATCATTAAATCTTATTATTTGTGTAACTTTAGAGATGACATATTGATGTTCTTGAGGTGGTGCTTGTTTTTTTTGTTTGCATCTTGCTTCTTTTCTCTGGATTAAGTCACTTTTACGAGCCCTTTAGCGGATTTTTTTTTGAAGGAGAACATTGAAGAACATTGCACTTATACTTCTTTGTCCTTGTGTTGTTCTAATTGCTTCCATTGTTTATATTCACTGATGCAAACGACAAAATGCTGATTTAGATGAAAAATATGTAATTTACGTGATTTATGTAATTTATTATTATCTGTCAATTTCGTGTTTTATTTTGGATAAGGTTAAGAATAATTGTGTGCATATTGTACATTCATTTTCATGTCATCAAGTAAATACACTAAATAAAAAAGTTTGATCATCCTCAAGGGCTGTGTGGCTTTAAATGGTGTTTATAAGAAAAAAGGATCAAATAAAATAAAAATCTTTGCAAATAGTTAAATGCACCGAAAATTTAATTCCACAACCTGTGTTTTTGTTTTTAGGACATTCAAACACAGCTAAAACTATGGCTAGGTTTAAAGTGTGCGTGCAAATAATCAGAATTGACAATAGTGGATTTTATTGGGGGTACAGGAGGACCCCCAAATAAAATTCTGATGAGGGCCCTGTAAAGGTTTGGGCTGGCCTTGACTGTATGACACGTAAGTTATGAATAAAATGAGTACAAAACAGCATTTCCAACAACCTGTCACTGTTATTGACTGACTGGATAAATAAATATAAACACAATTGTTTAATGTTGCGTCATGAACTGACAACAGAAACTGAAAAGATGTTTTCTTGTTTATTATCAGGTCTAACTGCCCCACTTTACCAATATTTAGCCTTCATTATTCCACAGTGCTTTTACACAGATTGCAAAATATTTACAAACACACAAAAATGTTGTCGTAATATATAGGCTACAGAAGTATACTTATACCCGTTGATGCCGTTAAACACATTACATGCTTACACATTCAAAGTTTAACAACTGGACAAATTACTCTTTTAGTATAATCATTGACAAAGATTGCCCTTTTACTCTAAGAAAAATGAAGATGAATATATTTGAGAAAAGAATATTATTTTATTCATGAGTTCATGCTTTATCTCTTAGATCATGGCTAGTCAACTTGCGGCCCGCCAATCATCTTTACCTGGTCCATCTTAACATTTGAAATAAGCCAAGAGACTTTAAGAATGGTGTGCCTTGTTCTACATTCTATAGGAAAGTAATTCCTGTTGCTCGATTGACGTCTTATTAAGCAATTTTATAGGTCTTTCCAAGAAACTGAGGGTTTGTCCACACTTTATGTTATGGGAATGGGATTGGAATTTACCCCAAGATGCGATTTCAGCGCTCAGTTTCTTGCAAAGACCGATTGATTCGCATTATAAGACACCAGTTTAACTTCAAGGGGCGGGGATTCATTTTCTCAAATACCTTAAAAAATATGACCATTATATGATCTATAGGTAACCGCAACAAAAACAGTATAAGAAGGAACAAAATGCAATAAATAACAGAAGAATTGATGATATGGTAAGAGGCCTGCATCCTATTTATACTTTTTTTGTGATCTGGCCCTTAAAGAAAAGTAGTTGAAGACCCCTGTCTTGGACCATCACTTGATCTAGCGGACGGTTTTAACATTGATGATTAAAATATATGACATTCTGTGTAAATAAACTGCATCAGTCAGAACATTCATTGTCAAAAATAACAGTTTTTCTCTCCTTAGACTGAATCTCTGATCATCAGGAGTTGTCATTTACTCTGTTGTTGTGTTTTTTGTACAGAACCATGTTCCTTCTGGTGGAGTATAAACATCTGGGTCTGTAATGACAAATAAATAGACAAAAGGACAAATGTTTTTTATCGCATAAACACATTTTCTGTTAAAATGTCTAAAGGGCAGAAAGCAATAGCCCCGCTGTAAGATTCATTCATTCAGTGACCACGTTTACATGGACAACAATAATCCGATGTGAACAAGATTAAGACAATACTGTGATTTAGAATGGAGCATGTAAACAGATCTTTTCTAATCAGCTTAATCCATCTAAACTAAACAATTCTTGAAAATAAATAAAACACCAACAACTGCTTTTGACACCATAGTGAAAACAAACTGTCTGTTTATACATGATACTATGGAGGGAATGATGGAGACGTCATGACATATACCATTAATCCAACAGTGTAACATGTAAAATGGGAACATGAAAGATATATTCTTAAAGCAACTCATGTAAACACCTTGATAGTAATATTAGCTTATTCAGAATAAGGCAAAGAATATGATTACTGACGTTCATGTAAACGTGATCATTGATGTGAAACTCATGTGACTAACAGAAGGGGGTGTCATTTATTACTTGAGCTTAAAACACCTCTTGTGTGTTTGTAAGGAAAGAAGAGGATGAGTCTGGAAGACCTTTTGACCAAACAATTAATTTCAATTAAAATAAGTTTAATATCAAGCAAAATTCACAAGAATATTACAGCAACAGTTCATGTTAGACACTCTCTTGTTACACCTGTTCTACAGTAACTGTCCTCCGTGCTTTAACCGTGGTATTCGTAGCTGCTAAAAGTGTCATATACAACTGCTATCGATCTGCCAAAAAGTTTACATTTTACAATTAGCCTTAAATCATTCATCCCTTACTCCTTCCGACCCTAGCGATCCCCTTCGAGCATGTGTTTACCTGGCACACTGAAACTTTTGGATGATGGAGTAAATTCACTCACACTGACAGCAGGGGGAGCTGGAAAATATAAAAGAATCACAAAACTGAATATATCAACAGCCAATAAAAGTGATGCTTTATTTTATTATTCATGTGTGAGACGTGATTGTGAAGACTAAAAGAGAAAATCAACAGAAGATATGATGTGATGAAAAGTAAAACTCTACTCACCATAAACCACAAGACTGAAACTTTTCTTTGTCAGTTCATTTCCAATGATCATTTTGAGTTGATAAAGTCCAGAGTGTTGAAATATGATGTGTGTGATGTTGAGATCTCCAGTCTGATTGTTCATCATCAGTCTGTCTCTGAATATTTCAGTCTCATCGATAATAACATATATAGGATTAATATTGAATGATCTCTTGATTCTGGCGATGAGAATGTCTTTAAATCTCCACTCCATGATATCATCCGTCCGTATGTGAGTGACATCAGTGTGTAGAGTAACAGAATGTCCCTCCATCACTGACACTGACTTCACTTCATCACCAAACACACCTGAACAACACAAACACATTCACACAAAGAGATTTTATAACCGCTTGAACACTAAAAGCTTTGATCAGTCACTCATCATCAGATCAAATCTGTGAGCATTATTCTATTTAACACTAAACACTGTTCACATTTTAAGGTGTGTTTGCCTTGGGACACTGCACAAAACCGATTGCCATATGACAGCAAAGTACCACAAGAACCTGTAGGACATTCTGTCAAAGAACGGCTGCACCGGCGTGACCAGGGGCGGACTGGCCATCTGGATCACCAGATTTTTTTACCCAGAGGGTCGCTGACGTATGGGGCAGAATGGACACTTGGACCGGTCAAACGGACATATCATAAACGAGAATGCGTGCAACACAAAGGCGTTACCGAGTCGGACACGTATGCATATAACGCAAATGACACGAGGGCCCGATGTGGGCCAAATAATCCAGGGCCGATTTTGCTTCCCATCCGCCCCTGCACAAGAGCAGTCTGAAAACATACAACAGGCTTGTCTGTCTGACCGATCATTTTGTGACATCACACACTGTAAATACTAATTTGTTCACTTTACTCAATTGAATTGTGCAAACTCATTGCCTTGATTCAATTAATTAAGCGTAACTAAATTGTACCTGAAATTTATACCTGGGACTTTATATAGACTGGAAGAAATCCAGTCGTTTTGTTAGGAGAGGGACGGCGGTGAACAAAAGACTTGAAATATGTGAAGTATATTTTATATTTTGAAATTAGAAACATCATTGTTAAACACCCCAAAAACATCATCAATCTAAAAACAGATTTCAGGGAGACTTTGACAACGAAGAAGAACAGTGTTGAAGAGAGACTTAGAGGTGTGTAAACTTCCTCAGTAACCAACAGTTCTTTAGTGACAGAAGCTGAAGGATGTGGCATTAAGAATCTTCGTTAAAACGGCCATACAAGATGAAGCGCATTTACTCTTGAAAGTATAAAAAAGGTAATGGAGCAATCGATCTCATGTTCATAATATCATCTTTATGGATGGGGACCAGCAGACCCTTCATACTTTATACGCATATGTAAACACTATTCCAAAGGTTGTAGGTAAATAAAGAGATGTGTAAATCGTTGCATGTTCTTGGTGTTTTGTGGTTTCATGTGTTAAGAGACAAGAAAATTGTACGTATCTATTTCTAACGTGTGATGCTCTTAACTCAACATAGAATGAATTGTGAAATAAAACCCACAGTGTGAAGTGAGAAAACGTCATCTTGCAATGAATGTGTTGCACGTCCAGAAGAGAACAATGGTAGGTACAAATAATGTATTTATTTTAAGTAAAGTGAAATACAGAAAGAGTTTGACTGAATCTGTTCATGAACACAAACATGAATCACAGACCTGATTTCATTGAAATATTTAATAAAAATGAGGTTTGATTATTTATTTTTACAGAAATAAATGCACTTTCAGAAAAAAGGTTTCAAACTGTACCTGTCGCTGGGTTGGTACCCCAAGGTTCTTTGTCGTATATTACATGTACAAAAAAATATGACGCTGTAGAATTTTGTTAGACGTTTTCTGACCCAGTGCACAATTGGTCCATAAGATACAATAATGCACTGCAAAAATGTGTTGTATACCCATAAAGGTACAACAGCAGCGACAGAAACGGTTCCATATTAAACCTTTTCTTCCGACAGAAACAAACACAACTTACCGATCAGAGTCCACAAGCACAACACAAGAGATGTGTAAAGCATTTTCTGTTGTTTTGATGTTGTGAAATAATAGGATTGCTCAACAAGTCTGATAAAACTAAAAGCAGTCGAAGCTCAATAGAAGTGTTGCATTCTTTCTGTTTCACAGCATGTAGGGACACGTATTTTGATATCTTGACAAAAGGAGGTGGAGAGTTGTGGTTTTCAAATGGTCTGCCCTTCGCCCTTTGAAGGGATTACCCTCAAGAGTGAGAGCTTCAAAGGGTTGAAGGGTGTAGGGGACCAAAAACAACAGGTTCTTCATGTGCCCTTTTGTGTCATCATCCCGCGCCCATAAGGAGGTGCCTTCACCACGCAAAGAATCTCAGGGACGTAAAGTGGGCAGTTATGAGCTACATGGCATCCGTGATTTTTGACCCATTTGGAACGCACCACATCACTTGGCCTTCACAAAATGGCCACACGCATGCTATGTGAAACTCACATTTCAATCTGATTGGTTCTTACGTTCACAAGACGTGTGACAAAAAAAATAAGATAGGAGATACGAGTGGAACAGAAGAAACCTTTCACCAGAACACAACATGCACGCAAACCAGCCACACTAACAGATGAGCAGTTTGTCCACTTGACCACAACAGTTTCACTTTGACTCAAAGAGATTGTGGAGTGTCAAGCACACACTTACACACACATACACACACGCAGAGCGAGCGAGAGAGAGAGAAAGAGAGAGAGAGACACTGTTTACTGTGCAACAACTAAAGGTGTGAAAACTTTAAAATATCACCTACCAGTCGAATGCAACACAACAGCAGAAGAACTTTCCTACAAATCATCTTCTGACACATCCTGATGCTTATTGTCTTCATAAAGTATTATTAGGTTACAATGAAAAAAGATTTTTACAAACGACACACAAAACTAGAGATATTACACACACACACACACATGTAAATCTGTGATCAAATATGTATTTTGGATCAAATATAAGTCTTCATGATGAGCTTCTCTATGTCGTGCCAAGACTAAATACCATTTATTATTATACCACACTACTAATATGATGTGTGTGCGTGTGTGTGTGTGTGTGTGTGTGCGTGTGTGTTATTTCCATTGAAACCACAATCAATTCAGCAATCCATGTGTGTTCAGATCTGATGTGTGTTTGATCTTCCACAACATCACTTTACCACAGCAGTACATTCTTTCTTTTACTTATTTATCAAAGTCATCAAATCTAATATAATTTTAATACAACATAATGCTTGTATTCTTATGTCATGTAAAGCTGGACTCTTTGACTGCACTTACATAAATCCTCATTTATCAACACGTGTTTTATTATTAGCCCATTATAAGATGAAGGAACTCATTTAACCAAAATCTGTCCTGAGGTCAATAAATAAATGTGAGGCCTCCATCAGATCTGTGTAAAGTCACCTGCAGTTTCTTCTCTTGAACACTAGAGATCTCTATTACACAGAGTTGTGTTTTTAGTTTTTTTCTCGAGGATCTTCACAAACTCCTCGTGGTGGTCCGAGCAGCTCTCTGTGGAGGGCGATCCTGCAACGACCCATGAGCCAGGCCCACTCAGGCAATTCAGTGCTCGTGGGTATCCGGCGGGTCAACAGGCCCCGACAACACGGTCTAAAGATCAAAGCGGCGCAGAGTACAGAATCAAATGATACTAAAATATAAATAGGTACTTTTTGCTTGAACACCTCCATCATATTCTAGAAACGGTGAATCCCACCACACAACATCTTTCTTTTAAAATAACAGAAATATCAGAACACGTTACAACTCTGAACTCCTTTGAGTTTACTGTATGTGTTATAGTTCATCTTAAGTACCTAAAAAGACATATTGTGTGTCAAAACATCAAATTATATTTAATTCTTCATGATGTGAGTCCTTCAGTGCCAGTGTGTGTCAGCTCACTACACAACTGTGTGAGAGAGACCTATAGTGTTCATATGAGGAAACTGCAGGAGACACGAGTTTACTTTCTGTCAGTGCAGTATTAGGCCCTTTATGAATGCACAATAATTCTAATAGAAACTATTTATTTTCTGCCGGTGTGTTTATTAATATAAACATTCAGTCTCTGTTTAAATAAATTATGGTTTTTGACATGCGACAATTATTGCAAGAGGACAATGACACATCTGTATAAAACATCATAAACACACCCACACCAGAAACACTCTAGAGACGCTTCATCTTTCTGTGTTAAATACTTTCTCTCTGTTCTGTTGATAATAGTCTGATGATAAAAACCTTCACAAATGTGTCAGAAAATGTCTCGTCTGATAGTTCTTCTGTCTTTATTCTTCTGTCATGTGGACGGTGAGTGATGTTTTGTTTTTACACATTTAGTTCTTGAACAGGAAATGCAGATTATTTTACTATTCTAACTTTATTTACATACGTAGTCTTTAGTTGTGTTTTGATAAACTATATTACACTTTCTATAATGTCAGTGTTTGTGTTGTTCAGGTGTGTTTGGTGATGAAGTGAAGTCAGTGTCAGTGATGGAGGGACATTCTGTTACTCTACACACTGATACTCAACTACACACACATGATGTGATCCAGTGGAGGTTTGCTGTTGAGAATCCAGATGAGATTACCCTTAAACGGTCGCCTCATTTTACCGCTTTCATCAAGTTGGCATGATTTATTAGGGTCTTCATGAAATGTCTGGAACATATTTGGCTTAAAAACACTCAATGACTGTGTAAACAAAACCCTTCGTGCCTCGTCAAAAACAGCTCTGCTCACAGCAACCCGTTTTAGTGCATGTGTCTTTAAATGATAATGAGTTACAGCGAACCCCACCCCCCTTCCAAACGGCTTGTCAACACAACACATGCGTAGTACTGCCATGGCAATTGTTTAACTAACTTAGGTTTCCTAAACTCTCAAATCATTCGACCTGAGACAAAGAAAATCTCTTACAGCAAACAGCGCACACATTGTGGTCGTAGGTTTGCCTAAAATCCACAGATTGCACACCTGCAGATCTCAACAGATTTTTCGGCCTTAGCACGAATGATTTGAGATGTTTAAAACGAAACTAACCTGCAGAGTTCGCTTCTGTTCATTAGAAAAACAAACAGCTTGTCGCAGCTATACATACTAGCACACTTTGGGCCCTATTTTAACGATCTGAAACGCAAGTGTCAAAGCGCGAAGCGCAAGTAACTTTGTGGGCGGGTCTCGGCGCTGTTGCTATTTTCCCGGCGGGATAAATGTCTCTTGCGCCCGGCGCAAATCTAAAATGGGTTGGTCTGAAGTAGCTTCATTATTCATAGGTGTGGTTTGGGCGTAACGTGAAATAAACCAATCAGAGCGTCATCCAACATTCCCTTTAAAAGCAGGTGCGCAAGTTCCATTATGGATTGCTATTATTATGGCGTATTTACCAGGCGCAAAAATATGAGCACGCTCAATTTAACTGGTAAATTGAAGACTAAGGTTTTTAATGTACTTACATTATGGTAAAGGTGATTTCACAGTCTTTTTTTTCAGTCTTTCAGTCGATTTTTTTCCTGGTTCTTGACGGACAAACCAATTTGTCAGATGTCCTTATATACATATATGTCTTATTGCCACTATTGGGAAAACAGGTCTGATCCTTAATAAGGATCTGAATACCTGAATAATTTGTTAAGTAGATTTATGCCTATTTTTTCACATCTTCGTTGCACACCACAATGATTTCCGTCATCTCATGTGTTAATATTTTTTTAGTGTAACAATTTATGATTTGCAAAAATAACTGTTGCATCTGTGTAGATTACATGAGCATGCGCGTTGTGCACGCTATACATTATGGTCAAGCATGCGCCCTTAAAATAGCATAATGAACAACGCGCAACGCGCCACTGACTTTAGACTAGGTTTTTTCTGGTCAGTGGCGCAATTGTTTAATGGAACAGCAAAATAGCACCAGGGATTGTTTGCGCCGGAACACGGCTCCTTTTTTGCGCTGAACCGCCCAGGGTGCGCAAGTTCATTCACTAGTTTAGCGACGTGCTTCTGTGGAGGGAAAAGCGCGCTTTGCGCGGGTGCAAAATAGGAATGACACATAATGTAAATATAGCCGGTTCTCTTCTGCTTTAAAGCACAGTTACCAGAAGGGTTTAGAGGAAGTTTTTGCGAAATTTTACCTCAAGTGAAGAACCGTTGACCATTTCACACGCCTAAACACACAAACTACATTTCCATTATTGGCCTTTTGAAACTGCTGTTTGTACTGTCTCAACAGATCACACCATAGATAATCATCTGACCGGGCATCAACATCACTAAAGACCTCATCTCTAGCACAACAACCTCAGTAAACAACATCAATAATTTTCATATCGACTGTCCACTTCTGTGGGTTTTTTCTGAAGTCACAATGGACACCTGCTTGATATTTCTCTTTCTGTCCTCAACTCTGATTGTCATTAGTAAGTTCATATTTTAACAGTTTAATTTCTTTCTCTTTTGGTTGATGGATAACAGCTGCTCATATTTCACATTAATTTTATTCATATTTAAAGTCTGTTTGTGGGTTTCAAAGTTAATTTGTGTTTTCAAAATAATTTGAATTATTTGACTCAAAATCTGTCTGAAATGTATGAATTCTGTTGACATACAAGTGTGTTTGTCCATAACTGTCAACATATGGGTACCAAAATCCAGGAGACACACGGTTGGTTTCTGGGAGTTCAAGGAAACCGTAGTTTCACAGAAGAAATAACAAAACGGGAAGACAAAACTGTTTTTATAGATGCGTTGACACTCGATATCAAGTCAAACAAGTTTGTTTGTATGTTCTTGATGACTGAGAGAACACAGAATCCGATTGCAAGTGTAACAAGATTTAATGTCATAAAGAGAGTTAAGACAGGACGATAAATGGAGGAAGACGAAGAGAGTAGAGTCTAGATGCTGATCCAATCATCTACTGAATAAGTCCAACCATTAACCGAAGATCCAAAACGGCCACTTGATAATCCTCAGCAAGATGACATTCCCCTCTACTCTTGGACAGATCTTACAAGAGACTAAGGTTGAACAATGAGCAAGAGTCACAACGATCACACAAGGAGTTTTGGGATACCAAGGCAGATATAGGCAGCCGGCATTGCACCACAGGTGCCGCCAAGTTGCTTGCTAATCAGAGCCCGCTGCTAAGGGAACGCTAATCAGCAAACAGACATGAGACAAACAAGTAGGAAAGAACACACGGATCCATGAACCGTGACAGTAGGTTTACTAACAGAATCATAAAATGAAACTGTGACGTTAAAAGTAGCCCAGCCGGCATTTCAACGTTGATTCACCGTTGAAACAACGTCAGGTACCATGGTTGAATCAACGGTGAATTACCTTTCGATTTTGCAAAACGGATCAACGTTGATATTGTGACGTCGTTTCACCGCGGAAGAAACAACGTTGATTCACCGTTGAAATCGCGACGTCGTTTCACTCTTGCCTTTCGGGTTATGGTCTTCTGTCGACGTTGAATCACCTTTCGATTTTGCAAATTGAATCAACGTTGATATTGTAACCCTGTTTCACCGGCGTACCTGTAATTTTGCTTAAACGTCAACACTGAGTTTTAAACTATGATTTTCGGTACACAGTGTTTTCAGCAACTAATAAAACTTGCTGTACATGATTTGCAATTGGACGGCATAACAAAAAAAATCTCTTTCTAACAATTAGATGTTCATTAATCTGCAGTGCAGGGATGAGATGCTTCATTTTCTAAAGAAAAAGTTTTGAACAATTACACCAAATGGAAAAATAATTATCTTAGAATTTAAATATACATCTATATTCTACATTTACACTTTCACATAATTTATTGAAAATAATTCTCATTCAACAACAAAGCACTTTCTTAAGGGTTTAATGATATCAGAATACAGAGGGAAAAAGCTTTTAATTCTAATTTCATACACACTGCAAATATACACAATAGCCTATATATAAATAATAACAAACATATGTACTCATTTCGTGACCAACATATGTACTCATTTCGTAACATTCTAAAATCTCAACAATTAAGTGAAAAAGAATCCAAGTAAAAGTAAGGAAAGTTTGTAGAACAAGAAGTCTTTCGTAGAACTTAACATTTTACTAGCAACAGTCATTAAAACAGAAGAAGGAAAAAAAGTGTCTTCAAGGAAGAGTCTTCTTACGGCCACCACCACCCATCCTCTCTGGTGCATATTTTAAATATTTGGACATGGTCTTCATTACTTTTGTACTGGTTGGGTTGTGTGCATTGACGACTGCATCTAAAGGGAAAAATCAAAACGGCCAAGATCAACAAAATTGCTATAAATTTATGGAAAAGCTTTTAAGGATGTCAAAGTTACTTTACAACGTTACTATTATTTGCTTAGACAACTTGCAAAACAGTAAAACTAACATGAAAAAGAATCGTGATAATATTGTGAATCATATTTAACACATAAAATAAAATAAACTCGATTGGATTGTTTTCCATATCGCCCATCTCTTTCATGCTCTTTCCTTTGGCCAGTCTCGCTTCCAATCTCGCGATATTACCGTGAATGGACAGTAATGACGACGACAAACGGAAAATTTAGCTTATGTAACCTTACACTTTTTTTCCTGAAATTTTGTATCTGTGTGCACACGTATAATGTCTTATCCCTTAAAATCGACGTAGCAACCGCAAAAGCACATAACGACACTGAAGCGGCACGAGTAACGTTAGGCCTCAATCGACATCTGTAAAAGTAACGTTAGCCCTCCGCGACACAAATGTGGAAAAGCATTCCCTGTGAATATCGAGTTAGTAAATTCATTCAACAAACTGTGCATTTACAATTTTGCAAGAACTGACATAATGCGTTTAACTCATGACCTTGCGTATATTTGTGAAATCAGACTTACCTTTTGAACCCGCGCCCTCGCAGACCACTTTCTATCGTGCTCTTCCCTTGGCCAGACCAGTCTCGCTTCAAATGACGTCCTCGATCAGAAAGACGGTCAGGATAACGGTCATATTTTCAAACATAAAATGGCGCGCACAGTTTCATTGGCCAGTTTCATGAATGACAGACAGATTAACCAATCATAATCAAAGCAAATAAGGTTAAATAACCAATAGGAATTGTTTCAGTGTGGTAAAGCAGCGCAATCTTTTATTGCTGTTGATAATATTTATACCAGAAGGTTCATGATAAAAATGTAAATGGATAATAAATAATAATAATAATGATCTTAATAATTTAAAAGGCAGAAATTATTTATTCTGTGCATACATTAATTGATACAACATATGAATCTTGTAAAAAAAAAAAGTTGATTAATAAGTGTTTTTATTACCCTTTTTCAACCATTTAGCATTTCAATCAAAATTGAAACAACAGCTGTCATTATTTCAACCATATTTCAACGTTGAAGGTTGGTAATGTACCGGTTGGTTTTCAACCATTTAGCATTAAACGTTATATCAACGTTGTTTCAACGTTGAAACAACAACTGTCATTATTTCAACCATATTTCAACGTTGAAGGTCAGTCATGTACTGGTTGGTTTTCAACCATTTAGCATTAAACGTTATATCAACGTTGTTTCAACGTTGAAACGACAACTGTCATTATTTCAACCATATTTCAACGTTGAAGGTCGGTCATGTGCCGGCTGGGAGAAAATTAATTTCGCTCCAATAAAAGGCTGTTTGCCAGCAGACTAACATTTAGACTTTAAACTCGTAACATTTAGACTTTATTCTCGTAACATTTCGACTTTAATCTCGTAACATTTCGACTTTATTCTCAAAATCTTTTTTTTATTTTTTTTAACGAGGCATTTCGACTTTAATCTCGTAACATTTCGACTTTATTCCTCGAAAAAATTTTTTACGTGGCACTAAAACGCCATCGTATTAAAGTATAGTGCATTAAACCAGAGCATAAAATATTAGAAAACATATTTTTATTAAAGAGTAAGTGTTGTTTATAATGCTTATGATAGTCATAAACTTGAAATGTGTTTGTGTTGTTCAGGTGTGTTGGGTGATGAAGTGAAGTCAGTGTCAGTGATGGAGGGACAGAATGTTACTCTACACACTGATGTTATCAAACACAAAGATGATGTGATAATGTGGAATTATGGACCTGAAAACACATTTGTTGCCAGACTCAATGGAAAGGCCGACAGCACCACATATTCAGATGATGAGAGATTTAAAGACACACTGAAGATGAACAATCAGACTGGAGATCTCATCATCACACACATCACATCTCAACACACTGGACTTTATAAACTGAAGATCAGCAGAAACATGAAAGTCTCAGACAAGAGATTCAATGTTACTGTCAATTGTGAGTATTTCATATTCATATTTCCTTTTCTTTTGTATTTAAAAAAACATATGAATAAAAACCTTGTGTTTTATTGCTGTTTTGTTTGGGAAAAAACATCACATTTATACATAATAATTTTAAACTGTTTAATAAACAAGGTATATATCTAACAAAAAAGCACTATAATAATGCTGGATAAAAAGTATTGCAGAACTATATGAACAATCTTTTACGTTCAAATTTCCAGCCCGTCCGTCTGTTCCTGTTATCACTAGAGTCTCTTCACCTGGAAGCTCTGATTGTGTAGTGTTGTGTTCAGTGATGAATGTGTCACATGATGTGAGTGTCTCCTGGTACAAAGGAAAGAGTTTATTGTCCAGCATCAGTGTGTCTGAACACAGTATCATCAGCAGCATCTCTCTTCATCTGGAGTGTCTGGATGATTCTGACGTCTACAGTTGTGTCATCAACAACTCCATCTCAACACAGACTCAACAGCTCAACACTGATGTCTGTCACAAGTGTTCAGGTAACAGCTGTGATTGTATTATTTATTCAGCTGATCTGTATTCTACTCTTTTAGTCTGTGTCTGAAATTAACATCTGATTATTGTTTCTCTTTTTTCTTCTAGATTCTCCTAACATGAGGAGAAACATGTGGATTATTATACTTCCAGTTATATTTGCTCTTCTGATCTGTATGATCTTCTTCATCATCATCATCATCAAACACAAAAGGCGTGTTCAAGGCAAGTCTTTCCATCAGTTTACAGAACACAGAAAATCATGTTTCACAACAGTAACATCACTGTTATTGAGAGACTCATTATAATGTCATTCAACTTGTCTGCAGGTTTTGTAAAGACAGCGAACAGAGACTCCGACAGCTCATCTGAAGATTCAAACTCCTCAAGGTCTCAAAATGAACAGAAACAAAAGCACAGACCAGTGTTCTGACTAAGACATTGTAAAATGTCCACCTGCTCAGTGGACACACCACACACATCTATACCGTCCCTTCACACTTCTCTTTATATTGTTCCTGTCCGATGGATCACCACCTTATCGTGGTGGATGGGTTTGAGTGTCTCAGTGATTCTGGGGGTAATGTTGTCTGGAGCTTTAGCTTCTGTTAGGGGCACCCTTGACAAATTAGTCCAAGGTGAGAGACCAGACCAAGAGTGGTCTAAAACAGTCATCAAGAAGAGAATTCTGTCATCATTTTCTCACATCCTCATGTCATTTAAAACTTGTGTGAGTTTCTTATTTCTTAAGAAAACAAAAGAAGATATTTTGAAGAATGTTGGTTTACAAAAAAGTTCAGTAGACGCAAAAAAAGTAAATGGGAACCAATGGTTTTCATATATCAATATTCTTCAAAATTTCTTCTTAAGTGTTCTGCAGAAACTCACACAGATTTGAATTGACAAGAGGATGTGATTAAACGATGACAGAATTCTCAATTCGATGTCAACACTTTAATATGATGAAGAGAGCTCATCTCTGGCCCACACCGTGAAGTAGTCATTGATCAGTAAACAGGAAAACAGAGGATGTAAATGAGCCGGTTAATACGATTTACCTTAAATAGTACAATATATTAGTGGATTGTTGACAAGTAAATATTATCTTTAGTACCTACACAGTGAGTTTGGACTAGTGTAAGGAAATGCATTAAAAATATGAGGAAATATTAGTGAAAGATAAAATTCTCTAGTTGCACAAGATGGCACTAGTGAGTTGGCAGAGTCATTGCTGGTTGTTCAACACTTGGTTGGAAAAGGAGGATTTTTGGCCAGCAAATATTTACATTGTCATTAGCAGATGCTTTTATCCAAAGTGACTTACAAATGGGTTTTTATACAGAAAGAGTAGAAAATAAATAGAAGTTAGAGCTGAACGGTCAGGTGCTGACGTAAGAGATGTGTTTTCAGCATATTCTTAAAAAGCCCACAGAATCTGCTGATCTTGTACCAGCGGGCAGATCATTCCTGTGAAATGGTCAAATATTTTTTATGTAAATAAAGAAGAAGGGAAGAGAATGACAGACCCTCTTTACATAGCTGAGCATTTCATTTAGCCAAAACCACTCTATAGTGTTATACGACAGGAAATGAGACTGATGACTCTGGCATAGTGAAAGGCGCCATCTTGTACAGCTAGAGCATTTATATGCATCTCAAAGAACAAAGGTGACCTTGCAATCTTGTTGAAACATGCCTGAGAGAGGAGCTCACAGATGAATGCCTGACAACAGGGCTTTTACTCGTGGGGTTGTAAGGCAGCTAAAGAAGTGATCATCACTGGGTTTCTTTGTAGACTTATATCATAAAGCAACAAAACAGTATTCCACGGACAGGTAATGGGGCTTTACCTCTTTATAATAATTTTCCAAGCAAGCAAGAAACGTTATCAGGAGTCGTGAGGTAATTTTTATGTTTTTTATTAGGAGCTTGCGACACTGGGCAACAAATTTGAGAGTGTGCGCCGCTGCAGATGGTGCACATATGTAGGAAGCGACATAGCTGTCTAGAGCATCTGCCTATGTTGAAGTTCCTGCAAGCCTCAAAGTTGCTGGGTTGCCCAGAGGTTTGGTTTGCTGTGCGCACCAACAACTAAAGCTTTCCTGTAACTCAGTGGTAAGAGCATTGCGTTAACAACGCAAGGTTGTGGGTTGGACCCTAGGGGATTGCAAATACCTATGTAGAAATGTATAGGATATTGAAATGTAAGTTGCTTTGGATAAAAGCGTCTGCCAAATGCGTAAATTTAAATTTGATGATCCTGCATCCTTGGTCATGTTTTTTTAGTCTAGTGGCAGAATCATGGAAGATCCATTGTGTTTGGTGTAGAGCGAGACATGACATTGTTTGTTTTGACTTGCTGCATAATTATTTAGTCCTATCCTTGTTACCCCATTGTGGGCTTTTGTTTTGTTCCTGTTTTGTTTAATAAATCTGTCTTTTGTTAACCCTTTCTGTGCTGCCTGTATCTGGGTTCTCCCCCTGGCAATTCATGACACATAAAGGGAGAAAAAGCTGGTATTAGTGTAGAAGCCATTCACACTTAAAAAGAGGATGTACAGTGTTATGTAATTGATGTAGGACAGTACTTTAGTTTATGTGCCATTTGTGTTTTGGGCTTATGATAGATAGATGTCTGCTAATGTCTGTAGATAACCATGTTATAATATGAATAATAACAAGGCTATTTTACTCATAATGTCTGCATGCTCTCATGTTAATCTATTGTACTGACGAACTTCCTAGGTTATGATGTTACTTCATTCTGTAGCTTATTGTATTGTTGATAACAGCGGGTCTGTACAACTGAACAACGGAGTAGAAACTACCTCAGATGCACAACCACATTTAATAAATGATTATGCTATTATTATATTATGCTACAGTTTTGTGTTCGAATTGTGATCATTAAAAGTCAAAGAACTTGATATTGTCATTAAAATATTAAAACGTAGCATGTAGTGGGAACCAACAACAGCACATACATTTACCTATATTTCTATTTATAACACAGCCACTTGAAAGGTGGGCAAAGCTTCTGATAAGGTGGGCAAAGCCCACACTGGCCCCCCTGTGAAGCGGGGCCTGAGTACCAAGCTAACAAATGACGTGCCGGTCACTTAATGTATTGCTAATTTTTGGTAATTTCATGACTTACCAGCTGGCAACGTAGCTCGCATGTCCCAGGCACCTAATTTTAATACCATTAAGTGACCAATTCCTGATGTTGCCAGCACGAACTACTGACGTTACACGATACAGTAAAACAGACACTACTAACTGGATGGGTTAAATCCAGAGTTCACTTTTCGGGTATGGGTCACCATATCTGACCAATAGGTCACTTTCATCAATTCATAATGACCTACTTGTAACGTAAAGTAGTTTTATAAATCGGCTCTTAAATGAAATATTTTCTCGTAAGCTGACAGAACGCTGTCTGAGAGGAGTAACAACGTTTTTTTGAGTTGCTTCTTTACTGACTGGAACATAGCTCCTCAGACAGGAAATTTTGAGTAAAGTGCCTGAAAGCTGAGGTACAGCGGCGGGATCATCAACAAGAAAGGAATGTTTCCTCAGACAAAAAAAATCATTCAGGTAAGACATATAACCTAAGTGGTTTGAATGAAATGTAAAAAATGTTCTTTAAGTAATTATTTGGTTAATTTTCATATTATTTAGCACTGGTGGCTGTTAAGAGCAGAGTGACGATGGCAACTGTAATATGCACCAGTGGTGGTTCTAGACAATTGTAACTTGTGGGGGCCAGGCAGAGGGCACTTATGCTTTTAGGGGGCAAACTAACATTTGTTGTCTTGATTATTTTCCAGTCATTTTTCATTTGAAAAGAAGTTCAGCTCAAAATTTCTCTGTTTTGGTTAAATATGATTCCAGATTTAGGAGGGCCAGTGGGGTGGCTCCCCCTCTAACCGCCCCTGATATGCACTGAAGACTGAAAACAGCAAAATAATGACAAAAGACCAACAACTTCACATTAAGTAACACTCATTTCAAAGTGTTTTTGTTAATATTTATCTGTAAATTATTTTGTAGCATGCTTAAATCATATGTATGTTGTGGCTCAAAGGTGTTGCACAATGTATTTATATATATGCATGTGTGACGGAACGAACCACACCTGCTCCAGGCGGGCTTCGAACCGGATCAGTTCTGCACGGGAGTCGGGCGCTCTAGCGAGGAGGCTAAAGACCGCAGTCTCTAGCGTCTGTCGCTAGAGAGTCCTTGAGGCAGAGGAGTGAGGTTTACATACTTGCTCAGCACTTCACTGGCTTGACTCTGTTACACATGTTCACATTTTATTGCTGTGTTTTCTCTTGTGTGAATTGCTGTGTTTTGCTTTGTATTGATTGCTGTGTTTTTTTTTGTGCAAGCAGTATTCCCAAGCCACGCCTCTATCTCCTATCATTCAATTAACTAATAAGTGATCAACTTTGGGGTTGATGAGCTGTGAATGTTTCCCTATAAAAGTGCAACAACTGTGACTGAGAGACGGGGTGGCAGCGCTGTGTGTCCGTAACTGAAATCAACACAGCAAGAGCGAGACGAATCACGTGTGCCTGCATCGGGTGTATGTGCAAGTGCATGAGTGTTTGTTCGTTTGCGGTGAGACAGCTTATGGCTATGAGAGAGAGAGTGCAGTAAAGCACACCACGAATAAACACAGAGTCGATGAGTCGCGGAGCACTGTTGGAGTAGCAGCATGTGAGACAGGTCGATGACCGGCTGCGGGGACTATCGTGAGGGCTGAGGAGACGACTGGAAACTGACGTGGTTCTTCTGCCGTGAATGCATTGGACTGGATAGTAGGTTTGCTGTCCAGTCATGCTGTGAGTACATTGACTTTCATCTAGCGGTGTGCCTTTTAAATCCAGTTTTATTGCCGGTAACGGAAGAGATCGAGCTTGCTTTGCAATAATTCTACTTAATGAGTGACTTTGAATCAGCCAACATAAGGAGTCTCGAGTGGATATTCGCCTCTCTGCGGGACTGAGAGTATATGGACGTCAGCTGCAATTCAGATGCCCAGCAGAGACTGAGTTGAACTTTGACTGTCCCCTGAGCTCGGATTTTTGGACTTTGGACTTTTGAAATCGCTTTCCTCCAACAATTTTATTGAAATAAAATGTCCACTTTTCCATTCCCCGATAAAGAACCTGTTTTTAATAGTGAGTTCCTGGGTCTCCGTTTCAACTCTAGGTGGCGTAGTCGGCTACAACAAAAGTTTTATTGAAATATAGATTTTATTAATAGCTATCGGCCGCTGACATGCACATTGTCTTTATGCTGTTGTATTACTGCTATACAACTGTTATGTATTTCAAAAGGGGTTAAATGGGTCAAATTACTGTTTTGATATAAACCTGTTCCACGTTTCTTGAAGCTATCATTATTTTGACACTTGTTGAAGCAAAACAAGTCATTGTACTGTCATAAACTATCTGACGTTGTCACGGTATGCCAACGATATGATTACGTAATCTGGTAATCTGATGACCACACTTTTGTTGTGACAACGTAATCTAGTAACGTTGTGACAACTGGAAAATGTAAATTCCTGGATTGGTTGTCAAAACTTAACTTCATGATGTTGTAAGTAAGTAACGGTGAAATTGTGAGCCTGTCCTGATTGGTACATTGTCAAAACGTTGCGGTACCTACTGACAACGAATGAAAAGGATTGTTTCAACCGCAGTACTGATGTTAGCACAGGAGCTGCCAGTGCTGCTATTTTAGTCAGTTACAGTTGTTCTTGAAATCTTTGTATTTTCCATTTTTGGGCTCCACTATTGTACATTCTTTCTAAAATTTTACTACTATGCCGTCTAGCAATAGCAGTGACGTGAATGATTGACATGATTTCACCTGCAACTGATTGGACAGATGTGACCCAAATGTAACATCATCGTCCAATCACGGCTTACTTGTTCCTGATTGTATCGCTGCCGCTAGCTAGTTTGTATCCTCTGACACTTGCTTCACCTCACATTTGTTCTTGGTCTTAATATTAGTGTATTTTACTATCGTTACCTATCACTGTCGTTGCCGAATTATTTATAACTTAATATTCTAAACCTATATTTATTGAAACTTAACGCTGCTAGTATAGTATTAGTGTTTGAGCTTGCTTTCTGTTTACACTGGAATATCATCTCCCTCTATTTGTCTTGTATGCTAACTGTTTCTCTTTTTAACTATATGGGGAGTCTGCAGACCTGCACCATGCAGTTTTAAGCCCCTGCTGTTCCTTATTTATCCAGTATTTCTTCAGTTTTACGCCCCTGCTGCATATTTCATACAAGTTCATAGAGATTTATTTTTCTAAAACTTTTTGAAATGACAAAACAGTGCAACTGCATGATCATTTAATATTTTTTTAATTATTTCCAAGTATTATTACCAATGAGATCAATAATATCACAACATAATAGACCTAATTAGCCAACAACTACTATTAAGAAAACAAGATACAGGATTAATTGAGCACTAACAATCACACACGTGATAAAACCCACAAAAGGTGCTCATACATTATAATCCAGATCCATCCATCCATCCATCTTCTACCGCTTATCCAAACTACCTCGGGTCACGGGGAGCCTGCGCCTATCTCAGGAGTCATCGGGCATCAAGGCAGGATACACCCTGGATGGAGTGCCAACCCATCGCAGGGCACACACACTCACTCATTCACTCACGCACTCACACCCTACGGACAATTTTTTCCAGAGATGCCAATCAACCTACCATGCATGTCTTTGGACCAGGGGAGGAAACCGGAGTACCCGGAGGAAACCCCCGAGGCACGGGGAGAACATGCAAACTCCACACACACAAGTCGGAAGCGGGAATCGAACCCCCAACCTTGGAGGTGTGAGGCGAACGTGCTAACCACTAAGCCACCGTGCCCCCCATAATCCAGATCATTAAGTTAAAATATTCAATGGAAAATATCAAAGAGGTGTATTGTATTTACAATAGATAATTGGATCATCTCTTTAACAAATCAAGATCCATATGGGACTTATGTTTTCAGTTTGAGTTTGAACATGTTTGTGGTTGTTGGTGCTCAATTGTTGATTTTTTTTTTTTTATAAAAGACTTTAGTAGGTGTGAAGCTAAATTGAAATGGTTTATATATAATATATAATGCAAGTTAACAGGGTCAGAAGAATATCTTACTAGGAAAGGCCATCTCGCATTGACTACAGAGACAAAATGAGAATAAATTATAAATAAAATAAATATGAAAATGATTAAGAGATATCGAGTTGGCATACACGTGGTTAGCTAAGGTTGATCCAACATTGACCTATTCCCGAATAAGTATTAATTGTATTGTCTTTGAGTTTAAAAATACACACACACATATCTATATATTATATATATATATATATATATATATATGTTGAGATGTTTAAATTAATTCATAACAATATCAATTCATCGTTAAAAATTTATGCATGCTGGGCTATTTCTTAGTAACAAAAACGATTATTTTTACCTCTAACTCACGATAGATGACGAAGTTATCTGTTAGGTCTGTTCTGGTGGTTCATAATGAACAGCGAACCCCTACTGGAGAAATAAGGAACAACAGGGTCCTAAAACTGCCAGGGGCGTAAAACTGCCTGGGGCGTAAAACGTCTCGGTTACGTCTGTAACCTTCGTTCCCTTCAGTCGGTCTCTCGAAGTTGTGTTGAGAGACAGACTGGGGTTTGATTCTGAGAACCTATCATCTCCGATATAAAACTAAAACGCCAATGGGGATTGGCGAATGGCCCGCCCACTCCAGTCTCCGCCCCGTACATACAGGTATAAAAGGAAGATGGCGGCGGTCGTTCATCACCCTTTGTGCTGAGGAACGTGAGCGGTGCTCCTTGCAGCGGATCGGCAAAGCGTTGTGGCATGAAGACACAACGTCTCGTTCCCTCCATCAGGGAACGAAGGTTACCGACGTAACCGAGACGTTCCCCTTCAGTCGGTCTCTCGACGTTGTGTTGAGAGACAGACTGGGGATATATCTTAACACGCTACGGCGCTGAGCCGCATTACGACCTTGAGCTGAGCGACACTGACTAGGCTAGCGAGTCACAAGTGAGCGGTGCAGCGAGATGTAACCTTCCACTGAATAGTAGTGGACATACTGCGAAGCCTGTACTGACAGTCATCACGGACAGTGTAGTGAGGCGCCATCCGGAGCCGTCGCACTGGGAAAGAACACTGCTCTCCTATTGGAGAGTGCGTTACGAAGACCACATCCTACCGTACGGGAGGTAACATGTGGAAATAGACATGGTCTCCTGTAGGAGATGACATGCGAAGTAGCCGGCCATAGGAGGCCAGGTTCGGTGGCTGTGCCACCAGAGAGGAGGTCACAGATTCGCCAACAGGGGAATCGAGAGTGAGTAATCGTCATACGGGACTACCCAATGGGGGAGTCACTGCGTATGGAGCAATTGTCCTAGTAAAGGGGTCCACCTAAGTAGGGGCGACTCCACTAATACTGGACTTGGTTCCAACAGACCGCTCCGCTCGGTCCGTTACCAATTGCTTAGTGATGGATAGAATGCCTATACTTCACCCAAGAGAGGGGGAAGTAGGGAGGCAAGTAATAGCGCACTGTACTTACCTTGGCTGGCAGTAGGTGCTGTGCAGGTGTACGCCCAGACCAGACGCCTGTCTTACAAGGAAGGATGTAAAACATGGGCTGACACTGGTTCCACTCGAAGGTTATAGAACCTCGCGAAGGTGCAGGGCGTAGCCCAACCCGCAACTTGACAATATCTGCCAGAGAGGCACCTTTGGCCAGTGCCCAAGAGGAGGCCATACTCCAAGTGGGTGCTCTGTGTGGGGGGCTCTCACTACAAGAGGGCACGGGCGATCTTGGGATCGGTTTGCCATGGAGATGGCGTCCACGATCCAGTTTGCCAATCTCTGTTTGGAGACAGCCCTCCCCTGGTGCTGTCTCCAGAAACAGACAAACAGCTGCTCGGACCTTCTCAGGTCCTGTGTGCGTTCTAGGTAGAGGCGCAAAGCGTGTACCGGACACAGCACATCGGAGGTTGGGTCTTCTTCCCTAGGGGGAAGCGCCTGGAGGTTCACCACCTGGTCCCTGAAGGGAGTAGTGGGAACCTTGGGCACGTAGCCGGGCCTGGGTCTCAGTCACTTGGGCAAGGTTGACCCACAAATGCCTCTCCTGGGCCACCATGGTGGACATTGACCGACCCAAGGCCCTTGCCATTATCTTGGTCGAGGAGAGCTTATAAGCCTTGGACGGGAGTCTAGGCCGACCCCTCCAGGTGGCCACTGTCTGCGGACACAAGTGTGTGTGGGTGTGTCAGTAGTCACTGTAAATCCATATTTAACATAATCTTCACTGTATTTTCTTTTTCGTTTCCCTGTTTCCTCCAAAGATGTAGCTTTTTCTGAAGAGCATGCAACAGAAGCCTGTCCATCTGTCCTGACACCTGTCACTTTCCTCACTAAAAAGCGATCAATGCTGGACAGCTCCACTCCACTCCAAATTTAAATTCACCTCAAAAATGTTTTTCCTTTAATCCGAGATGCTGGTCTATTTCGCGCACAAAATGAATGTGTACGTATATGACGTTGGGGACGCAAAACACAATGTTAGCAAAGCACAAGATTGACCTGATAGGTGCAAAGCTAGCCTATCCTGTGTCAGTTTGAATCTCAACTCAAACTCAAATTATTTGAAATATTTTCATTAAATTTAGTATTCACACCAATGCATAAATATTCTGGAAATGTTTGGAAAAAATAACTTATGGAAAAAAAGTGATTTTAATAGTGAAATTAGGTAGGCTGGAATGCATGTCACGGACCACATGCAATGCCGCCGCGGACCACCAGGGGGCTGCGGACCACCGGTTGAAAACCCCTGCTCTAAATGAATCCTGTAGTGGAGTAGGCGGGGCGAGACCGTGATTCGAGGCCAGTGACTGAAGTGTTATTGAGCGCCAGCTGTGCGCGCACCGGTCTCGAACATGTTCATGTTTGTATTTTTTGGTTTATTTGCCGGCTGTCGACCATGAGGGGCAGCCGGCTGTCTTGAATGGTCACTCTCGTGTACTACAAGGGGAACCAAAGAGTATAGATGCCAAGAGGTGAAACTCAATAGAACTTTCGATTGCATCACCTGTTCCCTGCATTTTACCATTTTGGGGTGAATGCGACTCTGCTTTCTGCTGTGGCGATGGCAATATCAGCTGCTTTGTTTAAAAAATAAAACATTAAAGCTGAAATTCAACCTAAATGAATATATTACATGACGACAAAGCCTTGGCTCGCTAGAAACTATGTCAGATATCAAGCAATTTCACCCAAAAATGACGCGGTGTTTGCTCTCAAAAAAGCACCAGAATTGCACCTCTTGGTATATTTACTCTTTGGGGGAACGACAACACAGGAAGCGCCATTGTCATTTACACATTGCTTTGTTGCGTGAGAATGATGTTGATCTCTACTTTCAAGCCTACCTGTTGTCAGTGGAAACCCAAGCCTGATAATATTAACCTGTAACGAAGCATACCATACTGTATTGTACCGAACCGTACTGCTCAGTGGAAAAAATATCTATTGTAGACGTGTACAAACCGGAATTAGGGTAAATGCTTGTCCGGTTGTTTGCCAATTTATAATACCCATGAAATTGTTCTACCCTCGTGTTGTGATTGGGTTGGGGGAGGGGTAATTTAGGTGTAAGGGTTGGGGGAGGGGTTGGTCCTGTTTTTTATGGAGGTAGCAAAATTTGACAGGGTAGCATAAATTGGCAAAACACCGGTCAATGCTCTAGCTCCGTTCAATTAATGAATGTTAATTTGAATGCATTAATGTAATAATTCTTCTATTGCAAAACTTGGACTACACATGATCAGTCATAAATAATCTCACCGGTTTATGTGTTAGTCTTTCACGGAAGGTTGTTTCTGCATAAGTGATCTCCTCTTCACCGGTCTGATCTGTTTCAACAACAATTAAAATATATAATACAATAAGAATATTTTTTATTTAGTTCATGCACATTAAAAATGTTCTATAACTTACAATCTTTATTTGTTTTTCTGTGTTTTCTGCTGATGAAGAAGATCAGAAGTGTCGTTACAATCGTCAGAAATACAACAACTGCACAACAGATCACAACTTTATGAATGAAGGTGAGACTGGATTCTGTAAGAAATAAAGTCAGTGAATCTGTCAGTCTGATATTAAATCATAAATCACTGATAGTCACGTCTGATATTACCTGCACACGTGTGACAGAGTTGAGTGATGTGTAGATGTTGTGTGAGGTTTGTGATGGGATTGTTGACCACACATCTGTATGTGTTTGTATCCTGATATTCCACCTCCAGAGGTAGAGAGAGTCTGATGTTGAGATCAGACACACTGATGCTGGACAATAAACTCTTTCCTTTGTACCAGGAGACACTCACATCATGTGACACATTCATCACTGAACACAACACTGAACAATTTGATGATGAAGATGATGAAGAACATTGAGAAGAGACTCTGGAGATGACAGGAACAGGCAGACGAGCTGAAAGTTTTTTTTTCAAATGTTTAATAATGTGATGATTGTGATTTAAAACTTGAAGAAACGTTACTCACCATAGACAGTCAGATTGAAGTGTCTGATGTGAGAAGAAGGTTTTATGTTGATCTCTAGTTTATAGCGTCCAGTGTGTTGAGTTGTGATGTTTGTGATGATGAGAGATCCAGTCTGATCATCTATCTCTACATGATTCTTCAATCTCTCACTGATAAATTATGTTGAATTGGCTTCTCTGTTGAGTTCAGCTATAATCTCATCTGGACTCTGAACACCAAACATCCACTGGATCACATCATGTGTGTGTAGTTCAGTGAGATCAGTGTGTAGAGTAACATTCTGTCCCTCCATCACTGACACTGACTTCACTTCATCACCAAACACACCTGAACAACACAAACACTGACATTATGAGGCTGAAATAAAATGTGCAATACTAAGGTGATCCACATGTGTAGTTTAAAGCAGGAGAATGTTGTGGCTAATACAAATCCTATAAGAAGTAAAATCATTAAAAGTATTAAAGAATTGACTCACCGTTCAGACGCCACAGACACAAACACAGTAAAACTGTCACACAAATCATATTCTGCTGCAGTGTGTTTGAGAAACTGAGCGTCACTTGTGATGTGACAGGAAATATCACTACATGTGTTTATCTTCACCTTAATACAGCCACTCACATGAACACACCTAAACACACACACACACTCACATGAACACACACACACACACATGAACGCGCACACACACATAAGCACGCGCCTGATCTGAAACACAGAGAGACAACACACACAAATAAACCAATGTTACGTGTGAGTAATTAAACACACAAACAACACAATTGTGCCGATCACTGACTGTTCAAAGTTTATAAATGAATGTTGATAGAATTGTGGCGACATGAGAACAGATTGAGTGATTTTTATCATCTGTTGACTTCTGAGAGATGATGTTTGTCTGTCTCCTCATCACCAGCTCTGACCTTCAGTCACATTATTATAGTCTCAAATATACAGATTAAAAACATTTGACACTTTAACTGATTATGTTTTATTCGTGATTTAACTAAATGTTTGCATTATATTTGAGCCATTTATCTGATGTGTGAGGTTGTGTTTGACCTCTGACCTGTGTCTGTAGATGAGTTTGGAGTGAAGTGCATTAAGAAATGAGTTGAAACTTTTCTCCAGAAAACACACACACGCAAACTGACCACAAACACATTAATAGACGTGTTGTTTGTCCACTGAACAGATGAGATCACACCTGTGATGAGAACACAACAGTTTCACTTTGACTCACTCATCTGTGAGCCAGTTGAATGAAAAATATCTCTACTTTCTACAATTAGACACTTTATTGTTCTTGTCTGGATCTGCTGTCAAAAACCAGAACCATTTGTGTGTAGTTTGATTTGTAAGGTGTAAATTTGTTCAAAATGCTGACAAATGTTTTTAAAGCCAAAATCTCTTTGTATTGTTACTACACATATAGAATGAGAATCTGTCAGAACCTCACACACTCGTTTTCCAGTGAAATCTGTGATCAAATATGTATTTTGGGTCCAATGTAAGTCTACATGATGTGTTTCTTCCTGTCGTGCCAAGACTAAGTAACATTTATTATAAGATCACACAATTATTATGACGTGTGTGTGTTCTGTTTTATTTCCTAGTTTTTTAGCAATTCGTTTCTTTATTTCACAATTCCATTGTATTTTATTAACATCACTGGGACTTCATATTACATCAAGTATAACAATATATTTATTTACCATCTTTAAAAAAAGTTTATGTATTAATCTATTTATTTATTTATTCTTAAAGTGAGCATCACTACACAGCACCGATTATGTGAAGTCAACACTCAAGCTTCGGGACACTTCCATAACACAGCTGCGTATCGCTAGGAAGATTAATGTTACAACAAATTATTTTATTTTTTCCGAACAACTTATCAGATATTGAAATGCATTTATTTCTTATTTCATGTGTTATTTGGTAAAAACAAACAACATGTAAAAATAAGTGAGTAGTGTTTCTTTTGAAAAATGAAGCGGTATGACGTCACGCGTGATCACGTGACCGTCTAAAACGACTTCCCTGTAGTGACCAGGAACATATATATATTTATTTTAAGGTATGTTTGTTGGTAAATATGTATATTTATTGTTCATATGCATTAACAAAGACATTGTCCTTGCCACCGCAAACAATTTAATCTTAAAAGAGATCTAGAGAGATCTGTTTATGTATCTCTGTGTTCGATTGCTCTTCCTGCTGTGATCGGTCATCTGTGTTCTAGTATTTGATCTTCACTTCTTGCACATTCTCGCAGATACGATCGCTGAGTCCCAAACCGAATATTGTCATACTATATTGTAGGAAAAAGCAGTAGGCGAAAGAGTATATGTCCAAAACGTCAGTATTCCTTAAACAGTAGGCGAGAAATTTCCGCCTGGTGCACTATTTCTCGCGAGATTTGGACGAAAACAATATAGTATGTCCGATCCTCAGTATTCATAACAGAGTAGGTGAGAAATTCGCAGATGGCTTATTGGTTACGCCCACATTCTGAAGCACCCAGAGACAGATACTTGGGATGCTGCTATATCCCATGAGCCCACGGGACAGGATACGGTCATACAGGAGCATTGAGGAGAACTGCGAGGCAGGTGTTTTCAAACGTGAGTCAACAACGCTTCTCTTGGCATTGCAGTCACAAGTGCTGTAAAGTTAACCTGTAAGATGCGACATATTAAAGTACATTTGTGATTTTACTGCAGAGTTTTAATGTCTAGCTTAAAGGGGCGTTCCACGCACACATGCATATTAAAACATACGCAAGTTAAAGGCGCTTTTCAATGTCTGTGTAACACGTGACCTGTCATTCATTCGATAAGTACACAACATGAAATACTCATCACAGTAATGCAGCTTACGTCTGTTAACATGTGGCACAGAGCATTGTTCACTGCTTGCATAGATACATGTAAGTCATGGTAATAAACATATTTACTTAAGTTATTAAAAACGTATGTATATATTTTATTTGTCTATTAGTACTGTTGATGAATTCAGGAACATTTTGAGTCGAATAAACAGCGACTCAACACATGTGCAGCTGCCTCCACCACATTTAAATGCAGTATTGAGGAGAAATCACAAAGGTCACTTGAGTCTTGTTTGACTGTTACAGGGACACATGAGCACACTCCTAAAAATCACGAAGGTGGTGACGGTGGGCAGTAGAATTTGTTACAACAATAAATTGAAATAATGCTTTGATTTATGTGATGTTTACTTGTATATGTACTAATAATAATACAGTTCATTTAGTTTCTAACATCAAATTTACATATGTTTTATTCATGTTTATTCTGTAAATAAAACGTATTACATTACTTCATCTTCATGCATTATGTCATTGCTTCACTGAAAACGAATGCATTCACATTTTTATAGTCCGTACTAATGCATAGATGGCATATGGCAATACAATGACATTTATTAGCCTATTTTAATACAATATATCATTTTCAGGTGAAAAAAATGAATATGTATTGGTCAGCACTTATCAACAATATTGTGCCGAAGTGGAGGTGCTAAGTTCTAGGGTCACTTTCTTTATAAGCCATAATACCTGCGAATAAAATCAAGAGTGCTCTCCTAAGGCGAGATCATCGAGCACCTGCCCGACATCTTCTTTGTGAAGACATTGAAAACATTTTGCAAATAGATTACTGATGTTAATAATGCACCTGTCCCTGAGAACTTAAATTGTTGTGCTTGTTATTATGTCACATGGTTAATCTCTACAGTAGGTCCCGCCATTAAAAAGAAGAAGATCATGGATATGGTGGACAACGGCTGATCGCATACATACTACACCCATTCACGGAAAACACTTCATACCCATTTTCAATGGGTCAAATAGTAGAGACATGAAGCAGACCTGAAGCACTGACCTATCTGATATGCAAATTAGCGAGTGACCTCATTTAGCTACTCTTCGGGCAGGCTTTAGCTACTTTCCATTGAAAAGTTGGCAACACTGACGTTTACCTTCAATAGTCCAACAGCAGCCTTTGAATTTGTGTGGAAAAGTTGTGTTGAAATGTAGAGAATTTCAAAAAAATTGTTTATTTAAACTTATTTTGCATTACTATATTATTTGAGACTATATCATTCAGTGCAACACCTTTAAGTTTAAGTGGCATGTGTTAACTGTGCAACAACTAAAGGTGTGAAAACGTCAAAATATCACCTACCAGTGGAAGAACTTTCCCATGAATCATCTTCTGACACATTCTGATGCTTATTGTCTTTATAAACTATTATTAAGTTACAAAGAAAAAAGATTTTTACAAACATTACACAAAACTAGAGATCTTATAACACACATACGTTTTCCAGTGAAATCTGTGATCAACTTTGCATTATGTTTGACTGCACTTACATAAATCCTCATTTATCAAAATGTGTTTTATATTAGGCCATTGTAAGATGAACGAACTCATTTAACCAAATATGTCCTCATATCAATAAATAAATGTGAGGCCTCCATCTTATCTGTGTAAAGTCACCTGCAGTTTCTTCTCTTGAACACTAGAGGTCTCTATTACACAGAGTTGTGTTTTATTTATCATCGTCCAGCTGTTTTGTTTTTTAAATATGCCGTTTTACAGCTACATATCACATAATATTATATACCATATTTATTTCTATATTTTTATTTATTGATCTATTTATTTATTGATTTGGCAAACATTTACATGTATTCATTTAGCAGATGCTTTTATCCAAAGTGACTTACAAAGAGTTCAGTGAGCAATAAGTGATATGTCATACAGGAGCAATAATACATTAGGTGCCAATACAAAGTTACTGGTTTCAACAAAAGCTAAACCACAACCTGTTGAGAGAAATAACTGACATCTTCACATAACCGTGAGACTCAGCCCCGTCCATGTGGGTGAACATGGCCTGCATAGGAGCGTGAACCCATCTGAGGGGCAAACCATGAATTCACCACGTGCTCGTGGACATCAATGGGTAGCATAGACAGACAGAACACAGGCTCCTGTGAAGAGAGTTTGAGTTTACTGTATGTGTTATAGTTCATCTTAAGTACTTTAAAAGACGTATTGTGTGTCAAAACATCAAATGATATTTAATTCTTCATGATGTGAGTCCTTCAGTGACAGTGTGTGTCTGTACATTACACAACTGTGTGAGAGAGACCTATAGTGTTCATATGAGGAAACTGCAGGAGACACGAGTTTACTTTCTGTCAGTGCAGTATTAGGCCCTTTATGAATGCACAATAATTCTAATAGAAACTATTTATTTTCTGCCGGTGTGTTTATTAATATTAAAATTCAGTCTCTGTTTAAATAAATTATGTTTTTTGACATGCAACAATTGTTGCAAGAGGACAATGACACATTAGTATAAACTGTAGCCTAAGGACGGTACAAAATCTATCAATTCACATAATAAATTAAGCACATTGATCAATTATCATCATTTGTCCTTAAATATCGTACTTCTCTTCTCATGTGTGGAGGGGCCGGGGGGATTATAGAGGATGAGCAGACGCTGAACTGACGTCTGTGTTCTGACCACAGATGGAGGAGGAGCAACTCTGAACTTTATATTAACTTGTGGTTTTCACAACCTGCATCTCTCCTGCAGACTAATACTCTACAATATATTTATATTGGCACTGAGTATAATAACATGACTAATATTCTACTATTTGATCATTTTTCATGTCATAAATCCATATTTGATCACATGTGTCCTGCTAGCAGACTGTGTGTCAGTGGTGTGGTGGTGAAGAGGAGGAGGACAAACATCTACATCATAAACACACCCACACCAGAAAGAGACGCTTCATCTTTCTGTGTTAAATACTTTCTCTCTGTCCTGTTGATAATAGTTTGATGATAAAAACCTTCACAAATGTGTCAGAAAATGTCTCGTCTGATAGTTCTTCTGTCTTTATTCTTCTGTCATGTGGACGGTGAGTGATGTTTTGTTTTCACACATTCAGTTCTTGCTGTAAACTCTCAGATATATCAGATACTTTCTTATACAAATCAGATTATTTGATCATTTTAACTTTATTTACAAGCGTGGAGTTTAGTTGTGTTTTAATAAACTACTTTACAGTTTTTCTAAAGTCAGTCTTTGTGTTGTTCAGGTGTGTTTGGTGATGAAGTGAAGTCAGTGTCAGTGATGGAGGGACATTCTGTTACTCTACACACTGATGTTGTCAAACACAAAGATGATAAGATAGTGTGGTATTATGGGCCTGAAAACACATTTGTTGCCAGAATCAATGGAAAGAACATTAGCACCATATATTCTGATGATGAGAGACTCAGAGACAGACCGAGGCTGAACTATCACACTGGAGATCTCACCATCACACACATCACATCTCAACACTCTGGACTTTATACACTGAGGATCAGCAGAAACAAGAAACCCTTATACAAGACATTCAATCTTACTGTCATTGGTGAGTATTTCACATTCATGTATTATGTGATGTACTTTAAATTATCATTATTTTGCCAGTTTATATTTTTATTTTTGTAGACAAAACATCACATGTTTATAGATTTTAATTGTAAATCGTTTAAAAAACTATAATACAAACTGTCAGTGCTGAATGTGACACATGTGAGTCTCTCCTGTATAAAGGAAGTGACATCATCAAACAGACTGAAGATCGGGTGAGTGACGTCAGTCACTTGTCTTCAGGTACATCAGCTGTGACTCCATCATTTTTTGATCTGATCTGAGATCTGTAGATGAAGAATTCTGTTCTGTATTTTAGTCTGTGTCACTTAAATGAACATCTTATGATTGTGTTTCTCTTCATTCTTATAGATTCTCCTCCCATGCTCCCATAATTTCAGTTGTTGCTGCTCTAATGTCAGTGTTTGTGTTGTTCAGGTGTGTTTGGTGATGAAGTGAAGTCAGTGTCAGTGATGGAGGGACATTCTGTTACTCTACACACTGATACTCAACTACACAAACATGATGTGATCCAGTGGATGTTTGGTGTTAAGAGTGCAGATGAGATTATAGCGGAAATCAACTAAATTAAATCCATTAATGAGACATTCAAGAAAAATTTAGAGTTGAATCCTCAGACTGGATCTCTCATCATCACAAACATCACAACTCAACACACTGGACTTTATAAACTAGAGATCATCAGAAAACCTTCTGTCCTCACCAGACACTTCAATCTGACTGTATATGACAAATGACTAAATAAATGATTAAAACAGAATGCATTTAACATTCTTAAAGTATAAAACATTTTAAATAAATAAATAATGTTGATGTGAATGTGTGTTAAGACTAGTGGTGGGCCGTTAACGGCGTTAACGCAGTGAAATTATTATCGCGCGTTAAAAAAATCGTCGCCGTTAATCTATTCTCAAAGTTGGGTTGGGAGCTGGGTCTATACTACGCATCTATGATGACTTTCACCTTGATATTTTAGCGCGGATGTATACCATCTTAACTGCACTGTACGGAGCGAGAACGAGATTTTTAAACTCGCGTGATTCGCGTCATTCGCGGAAGCGGAAGCAGAAGCCGCCTCATCATCTCATAACCAGGGCTTCATTCGCGCGATTCGCGCAGCAAGTAGGTCTATTGGCTCTTTGCATTAACATGTAAATCACTCGCGCTTGACACGCCATTCGCGTTTGGTCTGAACACAACATAACGTTACTGTGAAATTACCGCATCAAACGTGACGTGCTAACATGGATGCAGCTATGAAGCCGCCGGGTTTGCTTCAGGGAATATTAATTTTTAAGAAGCTTCCCAATAGGAACATCGACAAGACTAAGGTGGTTTGCACCTTGTGCAATGCGGAATTGGTTTAAAAAAAACACTTTCTCTCAACAGGTAGTGGTCTAGCTTTAGTTAAAATCAGTAACTTTGTATTGAGATCTAATGTATTATGGCTCCTGTATGACATATCGCTTGTTGCTCCCTCACTCTTTGTAAGTCGCTTTGGATAAAAGCGTCTGCTAAATGACTAAATGTAAATGTGCTGTAGGAGCTCTTCCAGTCTCAAGTACCACCTAAACGCAAAGAATCCCTTAGCTAATGCGGAAGTAAACACAAGTTCATTTTCCATCCATCCATTTTCTACCGCTTATCCGAACTACCTCGGGTCACGGGGAGCCTGCGCCTATCTCAGGAGTCACAAATTCATTTTATTGAACATAATTTAATTTTCATCACCAATTATCATAGTAGAACAGCTTTCTCAAGCAGTTTGTGATGCATTTTGGAAACAGGAGATGAGCCCCTGGTCTAATGCGCCACCTGGCTTTAGACACCCGTTCTCAAAGACTTACTTTTAGTCATTATTTGGGTAGCACACATTCTGAATGCCTTCGGCAGAATTCAAATGAGCCATTTTAATCTAGATTAATCTAGATTAATCTTGGAATTAATCTAGATTAATCTAGATTAAAAAAATTAATCTATGCCCACCACTAGTTAAGACAAAATTAAAACAAACATAAACTGGTTTAGGACTTAAAGTTGCAGTCTGTAAATTATTTTGAGCAAAAATGAACCAGAACGGTGTTTAAAACTGTGTCACTGCCCGCGCTGGATTCACCACAGAAAAACCTCCTTATTTGGTGTCTTTCGTCTATGCGTCATCTCGTCACATTCGTGAACAACAGAACGAAGAGGATTGTTTTTGGTTATCTTTACGTAAAATAAAACGTTAGTTTCATGGTTTCTATGATGTAATTATAACGTTTCCCAAACGTTTTGTTTCTAAGAACGTTATGGGAACCAGATTCTAACAACGTTCTATCAACGTAAAGAAAACCTTCCCGGAGAACAAAAAACGAACCTTAGAAAATAACATTCTGGAAACCAAAAACTAACGTTAAGGGAGCGTTCGGGGAACCAAACATTGTTAGCTGGGTTTACTCAGATTTCGGACTCATTGGACATGATGGAAAGGCTTTGTGAATTGTTTAAGTATATAAAGTTGTTTGGTGTAGAATGATATATGACCGGACCTGTCAGCATTTGAGACCCGCGGTCGCATTTAGTGATCTTCTGTCCGGTTGGCATCACAGGAGTTTCTATGAGAAATAAAAAAACGAATCCCGGCAAAAAGGGCAGTCAGATTGGCGCTAGAGATGGCAACAAAGAGGCCATTCTTACAGACAGCCACTTTAAAAGATGTGAAAAATATTTAAAATACAATTGTGTTGCTGTTAATTAATTTCATTCTTTGCATGTTTTTCAGCTGGTCTGTCTGTTCCTGTCATCTCCAGAGTCTCTTCTCAATGTTCTTCATCATCTTCATCATCATCATGTTGTTGTGTGTTGTGTTCAGTGATGAATGTGTCACATGATGTGAGTGTCTCCTGGTACAAAGGAAAGAGTTTATTGTCCAGCATCAGTGTGTCTGATCTCAACATCAGACTCTCTCTACCTCTGGAGGTGGAATATCAGGATACAAACACATACAGATGTGTGGTCAACAATCCCATCACAAACCTCACACAACATCTACACATCACTCAACTCTGTCACATGTCTTCAGGTGAGTCACATGTATGTTTATTTGCTTCTTAATTTTCCCTTTTGTTGTATTTCAGTTAAAGTCTCTTATCTCTTTCTGTCCTTCAGTTGGTGTCCACAGTTGTGGTTTTACTGAAACTGTGATCCGATTGGTCCTCTCTGCTGTAGTGGGTGTGGCTACTGTCGCTGTTCTCATATATGACATCATATGTAAATGAGAATAATAATCACTGATGATGATCACAGATATTATAAATATAAGAATAATCTTTAGATATTTCTTCAACAATATTTTAAACGGTTGTCTTTGTTGTTTCTCTGTTTTCTGTGTTAATAAGTCTAAAGTTATTAAAGCCTCATACAGTGATTTCAGTTGTCCATAAGTTTTGCAATAAAGTTAAAACATGTATAGTGTTTAAGCAAATAAATGTGGTGTTGTAGGAGTCAAAGTGAAAGTGTGGTCAAGTGGTCAAAGTGCTCATCTGATAGTGTTTGTGAGCATGTTGTGTTCTGCTGAAATATTCCTTGTACAATGTTCAGATTTGTGGACAAAATATGAATTTGAAGTTGCAAAGAAATTGTCACAAATGTGTAAACTGGCATTTACAAAATACATCGGCAGATACAAATGCATAGCACATATTTACTTGTTTTCATAGATTCAGATTTGAATTGCAACATCTAATAGGCATCTACAACCTCTCAAATCTGTCACTGCAGTATCAAATCTTACTGCCTTGACTTTTGCTACAACTTTCGCAATAAACTTGATGAAAAACTAACTTGTACACTTAAAAGCTCGAGAGAAAGAGATGCATTTGATGACGTCATGTGGGTGAGCCACATCGCCCTCTAATGGCAGGAAAATCACAAAAATAATAATCATCCATGAGGCTGTCAAAGATCACCAGAAACACTAAAGAAAGTGCATGTGCAATGCCGTCTGTGCTCCAGTCTTTTGTCTGTATTATTGTTGATTGTAGAGTTTGTACTGTATTCGTTGTCCATTTATTAGTCCCCCCTTAACTACCCTGCAAAATCCCCCTTCCCACTGCGATGTACAGAAGCTGCTAAATGTTTTTGATTCCTCATGTTCCTCTATTTTGGATTCTGTGGCCTCTGTCAGAAATATCTCCAACAGGGCTAAATCTCATCCATGGTTTAATGTTACAGCTCAGACGGGATTGTAGAAAGAAAAACGATGGGATGTTTGTGATCAAAATGATATGCTTGAAACAGTTCTGTCAGGTTTTAGAGATAACCATAGCACAGAATCAGCTCTTTTAATGTTTTGAAGGACATTTTCTTATCATGTGACTCTGGTCACTCTATTCTTCTTATGTTTTTGGATTTAACCGCAGCATTTGACACAATCGAAAATGCAATTCTTATCTCACACATTGCTAAAATAGTAGGGATTCAAGGCACGGCTCTAACCTGGTTTAGGTCATTTCTATCAAACAGAAGCTTTTCTGTTCATTTAGGCCAGACTTGCTCCTCCTCCTCCCCGCTGATGTGTGGAGTCCCTCAAGGGTCCATCCTTGCTCCCATGTTATTTGCCCTGTACATGCTACCACTAGGGTCATGACATGCAAACTTATCTGCCTGTGCAGAGAAATAATACAACCGAGTTGTACCCCCTCGTGATTTGTCTGAATGAGGTTAAAACATGGCTCTCAAGTAGCTTTAAAAATTTCAATGAAAGTAAAACCGAGCTTGTCTGGTTTGGGGGACCTTATCTGCTCGAGATGCCTAATTTAGATGAACTATAGACCAGAAGACATTCCCAACTCTTCACAGAATTATATTTTTTATTTTTATATATTTTATATATTTTGAACAGCTTTCCACATTCATTGTTTTCACAAAATGTACATGATACATACATGATCATACATGCTATACATAAGTCAGATTTGGAACATTTCACATTGACATAAATCTTTAAAACTAACTGAAGAAATACATAAGAAATAAGAGATCTAAGGGGGGAGTCAGAAAGCTTCCAAAACTCCCTTATTTTGCGTTTTTTGGGAAAACTGAGGTAATACTGATGTTAAACTGCTTGAGGGGAAGTAATTGATGGAAGAATTTTCATTTTTGGCCAGAGTTACCCTTAAACTGTCGCCTCATATGACCGCTTTCAACAAGTTGGTATGATTTATTAGGGTCTTCATGAAATGTGTGGAACATGTTTTGCTTAAAAACAGTCGACGGCTGTGTAAACAAAACCCTTCTTGCATCGTCAAAAAAAACTGCAGGATGCAGTTCATGCCCAGACCTGATGGCAGAGCTGAGAATGGGAAGCGGTGACCTGAGAAGAGCTAAGAGGATAGAGCTGGTTAAAGGTCGCGACAACTTTGTTTTTCCTAAAACATTTAAAATGCTATTAGATTGTTAATTATAATCTTAAATCCTTCATTTTTACATTTTTATATTTTTAATAAGCCTTGTTGTACAAGCACTGTTGAGCTTGTGCAGAGGCAGCAGCTTTTGCCAGAGGGGAACTGGAATCCCCTGGTTGGGACTGGGTTCCCCTGAGGTTTTTTTTCTCGATGGGAGTTTTGGGTTCCTCACCACCGTTTGCATACTGTTTTGCACTATCTGCCTGGCCGGGGGGCTGCTTTCGAATTCATACTTGTATTCAATGTGTCTCATGTACAGCTGCTTTGTAATAATGAAAATTGTAAAAAGCGCTATATAAATAAAGTTGAGTTGAGAATTGTTCTCACGTTGTTATCACTGTTTACACCAAGCATGTTTCACATGACATCACCTATTTCTGTTAATCCATCCTTTTCTGACCTTCCACAGTTAAACGTCAAGCTCCATATATCAGTATTTAAATGTGGCAAAACCTTTTAAAAGCTTAAAAAGAAATGCACATACATCCATCTTAAAATGCACCTATATGTCACATTTTCATTTACTACACTGGGCTTAGTGTTTAGTGTATCTAAAGGGTAAATATGTGCCTAAATCAATATAATAGTGTATTCTGTGTCCGTCTGTGTCCATCTTTGTAGCTTTCCTGTAGCTCAGTGGTATGAGCATTGCGTTAACATCGCAAGGTTGTGGGTTTGATCCCAGGGGATTGTGAATACCTATGTAAAATGTGTAGGATAAAGCAATGAAAGTCACTTTGAATAAAAGCGTCTGCCAAATGCCTAAATGTAAATGTCTGTGACTAGTACCACCTAGTGTCTTCAAAAGTGTGTTTGTGTTATGCTAAGCAGATGTGAGGTTCATATCTGCTTGGTGCCCATCCTATGAGGCCCATAGCCTTTGTTAAGATCAGAGAAGTACATTAACTTCTATACCTATCTTAAATGTATGCTTTTATACAAGAACAAAATGTAATATATTTAGAAACTTTAAATGTGGTCTTTTATATAAGAAATCTCAGTAAAATAAAGAAAACTCAGTAATATTCTTTAAAATCGACCATATAAACCAAGTGATGATCATTTATTGGCTGCACAAGATGGCGCCGGTGAGCTTTTGTTCATATTCTAATGTGAGTGAGATGTGAGAGGCTGTTGAAGAGAAAACTGCTCCTATCACACATAACATCGCATTCATTACAACTTTGTTTCCCATTTAATGCAGAATATACTGTATATATAGTAAATCAACTCACGGAACATATATATATATATATATACAACATATATGTTTGTTTGTGTTTTCAGTGAGTTGACCATTTTTTTTCATAATCCTCATAAATGGACACATGAAAATTATAAATAAAGTAAGTATTGATGGTCTATAAAGAGTCATCATTAGGCACTTCAGGTTTGTGCATTTGTGCAGGTTTCGTCTCTCAAAATTCCTTTCCTTTTTATGTCACATCCATAATGCTGGAATTGCTCACATCAGTAATATATTATTATAATGCATTTTTAAAAAAGCAACACAAATATTTTTTTCTATGTACAGTATCTCTTAATATATTCTGTTTAATATAAATGTCTGTTTTATAATTTTAGAGTACACAACTTTGATCAACTTCTGTTGTTTTTAAATGTGTTTCAGAAATACATTAACCTTGAAACTTTACTTGAGGAGATCATTTCTTAATCCTCTACGCAGGAAAACCCCTGATCTCCCTTAAACATTGATGTGTTCCCTTCAAAATGAGAATTCTGTCATCATTTACTCACAACCACTCGTCTTTCATGTATAAGTTTCTTTTTTCTGGAGTACACAAAAGATGATATTTTAAAGAATGTTGATAAATGAAAACCATTGGTTCCCATTGACTTGCATTGGATTTGTGTCTGAACTTTTTTTGTATACTAACATTCTTTAAAATGCCTTCTTTTGTATTCTCCAGAAAAAAGAGTCTCACACAGGTTTGAAATAACAAGAAGATGTTGGTGATGGCAGAATTCTAATTTTGAGGTAAATTTTCAGGAATGTTTTGGATCACTCTTGGTCTGGCCTCTCTCCTGGGATCAATTTGTCAAGGGTGTCATAAACAGAAGATAATGTTCTAGACAACAGAGCCCAAAAGATCACTGAGACACTCAAACCCATCCACCACGATAAGGTGGTGATCCATCGGACAGGAAAACAAAACAGGTAAAGAGAAGAATATGATATAGTGTGTAAGGTCCAGCAGGTGGACATTTTACAAAGTCTTAGTAAATTCATCATGTGCTTTTTTCCTGTTCATCTGGAGACATTGACGAGTTTGACTCTTCAGATGAGCTGCTGTAGATGCTGCTCCCTTTATCACTGACCGGATCATATATGGTCTCCAAAACGCTTTCTGAAAAGTGAAATGAAGTCTGTCAATAACAATGATGTTAATATTGTGAAAGATGTTTCTGTGTTCACTGTAAACTGAAGGTAAGACTTGCCTTTATGAGACATTCTTCTGTGTTTGTAGACAGTGATGATGAAGATGAAGATCACACCGATCACAAGAGGAACGACAACTGAAATTATAATGACCCGCATGCGATGAGAATCTACAAGAATGAAGAGAAACACAATCATCAGATGTTCATTTATGTGACACAGACTAAAATACAGAACAGAATTCTTCATCTACAGATCTCAGATCAGATCAAAAAATGATGGAGCCACAGCTGATGTACCTGAAGACTTTGGAGAGGCATCAGTGGTTAGATGTTCAGTCTGTTTGCTGAATGAATTGTTGACGTCATTTTCTTTATACAGGAGAGACTCACATGTGTCACATTCAGCACTGTATTATACTTTTGTTTTATTAAATGATTTACAATTAATATGTATAAATGTGATGTTTTTTCTACAAAAATAAAAAGATAATCAGGCTAAAAAAATATTATTAGTAATGCATGACATAATACATGAATGTGAAATACTCACTGTAGACAGTGAGATTGAAGTTCTTGTATGAGACTTTCATGTCTCTGCTGATCTTCAGTGTATAAAGTCCAGAGTGTTGAGATGTGATGTGTGTGATGATGAGATCTCCTGTCTGACCTTTCAGCTTCACTCTGTCTTTGAATCTCTCATCATCTGAATAACTGTCATTTCCTTTCATTCTTGCAAGAAGTGTGTTTTCAGGTCCATAACTCCACACTATCTCATCATCTGTCTGTTTGACAACATCAGTTTGTAGAGTAACAGAATATCCCTCCATCACTGACACTGACTTCACTTCATTTGCATCAACACTAAACACACCTGAACAACACAAAGACATTTCAAGTTTATGACTAACAAATACTAAAAACAAGCTATTACACAACACTAAATCTTTTACTGTTATGCTCATAACAGTCTTTAACCACTACTGGTATCAAGAGACGTTCCAGCTAAAGACAATGAAGCGACTGTGGACTGTTAAAGCAAATCATTTTATATATTATAGAATAATAAAAATGAAGTTTCACAGAATAATGAACTTTTACAGCCTTGAGTAAATGATTCAAATATTTACATTTTAGGACATCTTTGTCTCAGTTAAAATTGAATACACTGTAAGTGCATATATTTTATAAAACGTTCTGGTCCTTGATTCTGATTCGTTGAGCTAAGTTCTAAGCTGTTATAAAATAGCCCGGTTTATAACTGCTGATGCATTTTACAGCCTAAATATCACTTTATTTAATTTATTTTATGAAACCTTGCTACGCATATTGAATACGCATTTTATTAAAGCAATAAGCCCCTCGAGGCACTGTGTACAGTGCATTTTATAACAGCTGAGGGGATTTAGGGCAGTCGTGGTCTAATGGTCAGAGAGTCGGACTTGTGACCAGGTGGTTGCAGGTTCAATTCTCAGGGCCGGCGGGTGACGATTGAGGTTTTCTCGATCAAGGCATCTTACCCCTACTTGCTCCCCGGGTGCTGCAGTGATATCTGCCCACTGCTCAGGGTGTACGTGTGTTCACCACTTACTCTGCCGTGTGTTCACTACTCTGGATGAGTTTAAAGCAGAGGTCACATTTCTCATATCTGACTAATAGGTCACTTTTAATTAACAACAGCATTGTGCCACAACACTCTTAGTCAGGGGTGTCCACTTTTCAAAATGCCGTTCCTGTCCCCCCCACTTTCAAATTTGATTGTTATGATTTTTATCCGCAGGCCACACTGCTTAAGTACACTGCTTCACAGGCTTATTGCATTTATAGACTTATTTATGGTAAATGTGAAAAATGAAAAAAGCCTTACCTAAATTTACAAATGTAAGTAAAATTGACTTAAAAAACAGCAAAAAATAAGTTTCTTTGTCTGTAAAACTGGGCCTTAAACATATTTCTGAGGCCTTAGACTAGTGTTTGTACTGTGTAAGTCTTTATAATGTAAATCTGTTTTTAAGCTATTTAAAAGTTAAAATTCATCGGAAGGCATATTTATTTTAAAAACATCATTTTGTCATTCATTTCTCTTTTTATTAAATAAAAATTACATACAAATCACAATCAGTTTTCACAAAACAAAACCTTCACAATTTGAAATGCAAATCTATGACGTTTGTAAAGTCACCAAGGACACCACTGGATATTCTGGGCACTCTGTCTGGCTCGGTCACGATCGCATTTAAATCTTACATTTATTGGCTATTAAAATGTTTTTAATGTTGTTTCACACTCAAAATCGTTACATAATCACCTATGTATGTAAGAAAGTATTTTTTTGCAGTGATGAGATGATGTAAATCACCCGGATATCTTTCCCGAAAACACCTGTCTATGAAATAAGTAACCCCATAAATGTTCCACCCTTGTTTGTATTTATACCTGTTCATCTATTGTTCTGTAAGGGCAAGTAAAAGCTTCTAATGTTAACGGGGTTAAACTGGTTTTCTACGTATGAATTTTTGTGCACTTCTGGTAACAGAAAACACATTCGCAGGTCAAGAAAATACGAACATTTGAGACGATTTGTACAAAAGATTCTAATAATTTAAGAAGTGACACTTTGAAATAGACATTAAATCCACAAAAACATTTAATTTGAAAGCAGTGTGATATGTGAGTGAAAGTGAAAGTAAGTATAGTTATAAAAATAAACTCACCACACGCAGACAAAAAGGACAGAGAGAGAAAAACTGAGTAGATGGCCATGTTCAGACTGTCGAGTAAAAACCCTGAAGGTTGACCGCTGAAAATGACTATTTTAATGAGATGTGCTGAAGATGTGTTCAGTATACCAGAGAAGGAACTTCTGCTCAACTCGACAAGACCGATCACACACGGCTGCTGTTTCAGTTCCTGAAGATAAGTGTTGTGTAAAGAGAAAATGAAAAATTGTGGGGATGTGCGCAGGTGTGGCGGATCTGTTTGTTTTGTTGTTGCCCTTGGGCGAGACACATCATGTCCCCAGACAAAAATGATCAGCAGAATGACTTTGCAATGCAAAAACAAAAGCACTACCATGGTTGCATGCAAAGGTTCTAGACGCACACACACACTGCAAAATAAATCTGACATCTTGTATATATATCAGGGGTAGCAGCTTCCCCTACATTCACTAGAGAAGATCTTTTGGAATATCCTTGCTGTGAGGAAATTAAATGAAAAGTAAATGAAACTAAACCAACATTCGTTTGAATCAATCTGAGCTAAATAGTTTTTATAAATTTACATTTCTATTGAATTGGCACAAACCCAGCAAACACAATACGTTCTGACAATGTCGCCAGTTCATCTTCACTATAAACCTGTATTTCGTGTGAATGAAACATTTTAAGTGGTCATCATTGGTTATTCTTTATAATTTTTTCGAAAATCATTGTCATTGCTTAATGTAATTAGTTGTGTGGATTATTGATTATTGGTGGTCTGCTGATATTTGTTACTGACGTCTTTAATCAGTGAGTGCTGAAACAGCGACTTCTTGTTTTCTTTGTTTGTCTAGTCTTTCCTAAAGTTGTTCTATTTTATTCTTCAATCTATATCTTTCTTTTCTTACTTTTTCCTCCCCTCCACATGTTGCCTACAAACACAATCAATAGTCAGTAATTATGAGAAATGGATACGATGGAAAATAGATTGTATCTGGTGTGACATACAGTTGAAAGAAAAAGTATGAGAACCCTTTGGGCTTACTTGGATTTCTTCATAAATTGGTCATAAAATGTGTTCTGATCTTCATCTAAGTCACAACAATAGAGAAACACAGTCTGCTTAAACTAATACCGCACAAACATTATACGTTTTCATGTTTTTATTGAACACAACATGTAAACATTCATAGTGCAGGGTGGAAAAGTATGTGAAACCCTAGACTAATGACTTCTCCAAGAGCTAATTGGAGCCAGGAGTCAGCCAACCTGGGGTCCAATCAATGTGATGAGATTGGATGTGTTGATTAAAGCTGGCCTGTCCAATAAAAAACACACACCAGTTTTGAGTTTGTTGTTGTGAAGAAGCGTTGTCTGATGTGAACCATGCCTCGCACAAAAGAGCTCTCAGAAGACCTACGATCAAGAATTGTTGACTTACATAAAGCTGGAAAGGGCTACAAAAGTATATCTAAAAGCCTTCATGTCCATGTGTCCACGGTAAGACAGATTGTCTACAAATGGAGAAAGTTCAGCACTGTTGCTACACTCCCTAGGCGTGGTCGTTCTGTAAAGATGACTGCAAGAGCACAGCGCAGAATGCTCAATGAGGTGAAGAAGAATCCTAGAGTGTCAGCTAAACACTTACAGAAATCTCTGGCACATGCTAACATTTTTGTTGACAAATCTACAATAAGGAAAACATTAAACAAGAATGGACTTCATGGGAGGACACCACGGAGGAAGCCACTGCTGTCCAAAAAAAACATTGCAGCACGTTTGAAGTTTGCAAAAGAGCACCTGGATGTTCCACAGCACTACTGGCAAAACATTCTGTGGACAGATGAAACCAAAATTGAGTTGTTTGGAAAGAACACACAACGCTATGTGAGGAGAACAAAAGGCACAGCACACCAACATCAAAACCTCATCCCAACTGTGAAATATGGTGGAGGGGGCATCATGGTTTGGGGCTGCTTTGCTGCCTCAGGCCCTGGACGGATTACTGTCATTGTTGGAAAAATGAATTCCAAAGTTTATCAAGACATTTTGCAGGAAAACTTAAGACCATCTGTCCGCCAACTGAAGCTTAACAGAGGATGGACGATGCAACAGGACAACGACCCAAAGCATAGAAGTAAATCAACAACAGAATGGCTTCAACAGAAGAAAATACGCCTTCTGGAGTGGCCCAGTCAGAGTCCTGACCTCAACCCGATTGAGATGCTGTGGCATGACCTCAAGAGAGCGATTCACACCAGACATCCCAAGAATATTGCTGAACTGAAACACTTTTGTAAAGAGGAATGGTCCAAAATTTCTCCTGACCGTTGTGCAGGTCTGATCTGCAACTACAGGAAACGTTTGGTTGAGGTTATTGCTGCCAAAGGAGGGGCAACCAGTTATTAAACCCAAAGGTTCACATACTTTTTCTTTCAACTGTATACCAAGACCCAGAGCAGCAGCAGCAGAACAAACCGATCAGACTGCATTCCGAATACCTGTTTTCTCTTGACAAAACTGTGACATCACTTCTCTTCAGGAACCGAAACACCAGATTTGTGTCGATCGGTCTCGTTGAGTTGAGCTGAAGATTCTCCTCTGTCATACTGAACACATGTTCAGCACATCTCAATAAATAGCCATTTTCATACCAACTAGAGGTCAACCTTCAGGGTTTTTTACTCAAACGTTTGAACATGGTCATCTGCTCAGTTTTTCTCTCTCTTTCCTTTCTGACTGTGGGTAAGTTTATTTTTATAACTATACTTATATTCTCTTTGTGTTCCATCTGGAACATCTGTTATAGTATTATTTTTAGCGGATGGGTTTGTGTAGAAATAGTACATCACAAATAAATTACTTTATAGCTCGGTTTTCACATGGATCAGAAATGTGTATTGAAAATTGCATTCTGATAAACCTGTCCTTTAGGGATTGTATACATTTACATATACATTTGTCAGACGCTTTTATCTAAAGCAACATACATTGCTTTATCCTATACATTTTACATAGGTATTTGCAATCCCCTGGGATCAAACCCAAAACCTTGCGTTGTTTTTACGCAATGCTCTTACCACTGAGCTACAGGAAAGCATACATATACCATCTAAGGCTAAATATAACTCTCAACTGACTGGTTTAGACAGTGATTAACAAAACCAACAAGTCCCCCCAGCTTTCATTGGCTATTGAAATCTTGCTTGCAATAAATCGTTCAGAATAAACTAGACTACACCACTGGTGGAAACGTGTTTATCTTTCATTTCCAGTGACTATATTATAATGTGTTCTCTCGAAAAGTCTTTATTGTAATATGTTTAGATTAGATTAGATTCAACTTTATTGTCATTACATATATACAAGTACAGTGTAACGAAATTTTGTTTAGGTCTAACCAGAAGTGCAATTAGCAAGTGCAGATATACAGTGTGAATAAATACAGAATACAAAATTAGGAAAATACTATACAATGGGCATGTACTATGAGAATGTGACAGTCGGTATGTACTATGAACAATATATACAGAAGGCTATATACTGTGAACATTATGTACAGGTGGTTATGAACAGATAACAATATAGACTATACAATAGTGCAAGTGACTTGAGTGTGCATTCGTTACAGACATTAGGCTATTAAAGTTACAGTGCAGTAGATGAGTTAGTGCAGTTATTGAAGTACAGTCAGTAGATGAGTTAGTGCAGTTATTGAAGTTACAGTGCAGTAGATGCGTTAATGCGGTTATTGAAGTTACAGTGCAGTAGATGAGTTAGTGCAGTTATTGAAGTTACAGTGCAGTAGATGAGTTAGTACAGTTATTGAAGTTACAGTGCAGTAGATGCGTTAATGCGGTTATTGAAGTTACAGTGCAGTAGATGAGTTAATGCAGTTAGTTATGCAATAGATGCAGTAATGCAATAGATGAGTTACAGTACAGTAGAGAAGTTGGTGCAGTTATTGAAGTTACAGTGCAGTAGATGAGGTAATGCAGTTATGAAAGTTACAGTGCAGTAGATGAGGTAATGCAGTTATGAGAGTAGTCCATTAGTGCAAATGAGCATTCAGTGTAATATTCCTGGTGTGCAAGTGAGCAGTATAGAGTGCAAATGATGCTGTGTGTGTAAACAGTCCGATAGAGCAGATACATGAAGTACTGGTGTGTACAGTTCAGTAATGCATGGCAGCCCTGTAGTGCAATGTAAGCAATGTATAGCAGCATACAGTTAAAGTTATGAGAGGTAGTGAAATCAGTGGGGGACAGAGTTCAATAATGAAACAGTTCTGGGAAAAAAGCTGTTTCCTAGTCTGCTGGTTCATGCCCGGAGGCACCTGAAGCGCCTACCGGAAGGCAGGAGAGTAAATAGTCTATGAGCGGGGTGAGAGGAGTCCTTGAGAATGCTGCGAGCTCGACGCAGACAGCGTTTCTTTGGATGTCCTCAATGGAAGAGAGTGTAGTCCCTGTTTTGCGCTGGGCTGTTTTCACCACCCGCTGCAGTGCCTTGCGCTCAGCAACAGAACAGTTCCCGTACCACACTGTGACACAGTTGGTCAGGATGCTCTCTATTGTGCAGCGATAGAAGTTCACCAGGATAGTTGAAGACAGTTGGTTCTTCTTCAGTGTCCTCAGAAAGAAGAGACGCTGGTGAGGCTTCTTGACCAGGCATGAGGTGTTGGTGGTCCAGGACAGGTTTTCCGAAATATGGGTCCCCAGGAACTTAAAACTGGAAACACGTTCGACAGCCGTCCCGTTAATGTGGATGGGGTCGTGTGTGCCTCCTTTCGCCTTCCTGAAGTCCACAATGATCTCCTTTGTCTTGGAGGTGTTAATGTGGCCAGGTGCCGTACTTCCTCCCTGTAAGCAGTCTCATCGTTGTTGCTGATGAGACCAATCACTGTTGTATCGTCTGCGAACTTGATGAAGGAGTTAGATCCATTCACAGGCCTGCAGTCGAGTGTGAAAAGGGAGTAGAGAAAGGGGCTCAGTACGCAGCCCTGTGTACACCAGTGCTGAGGGTGATGGTGGTGGAGCAGATGTGGCCTAACCTAACAAGCTGAGGCCTGTTCGTCAGGAAGTCCATAATCCAGTTGCAGGTTGAATTGTTAATGCCTAGGTTTCCAAGTTTGATGATTAGCTTGGAAGGGATGACGGTATTGAATGCAGAGCTTAAGTCTACAAACAGCATGCGTGCATAAGTGTCCTTATTATCCAGATGTGTGAGCACCGAGTGCAGCGCCATGGACACTGCATCATCTGTGCTCCTATTGCTACGGTAGGCAAATTGGTATGGGTCCAGTGTGGATGGTAAAGAGTCTTTTAGGTGTGACAGGACCAGCCGCTCAAAGCACTTCATAACAATGGGTGTGAGTGCTACAGGGCGGTAGTCGTTCAGGCATGTCGGGCTGGAATTTTTTGGAATGGGCACAATGGACGTGGATTTGAAACATGCTGGAACCACTGCTTGGGCGAGGGACATGTTGAAGATATCCGTGAAGACCCCAGCGAGCTGCTCCGCACATGCCCTGAGTACGCGACCAGGGACGTCATCAGGACCAGCAGCCTTGCGCGCGTTTATCCGGCTTAGTGCAGTGTAAACATCTGTGGAGTTTAGTGTGATGATTGGGTGGTCAATAGAAGGTGTGAGCCTAGTGGCTGGTTCCTTATTGTCTCTCTCAAAGCGTGCATAAAAGTCATTAAGCTCGTTCAGAAAGGCAGCATCTGTGGTTATGGGGATGGAGTGGTTGGGTTTATAGTCACTAATGGCCTGGATGCCCTGCCACATGCGTCGAGGGTCAGAATTGGTAAATGCTCCTCTAGCTTCAACTTGTAGCAGTGCTTGGCCTTTCTGATTCCCCTCTTCAGATTTGCCCTGGAAGTACTATAGGCCTGTGCATCACCTGATCTGAAGGCGGTGTTGCGTGCTTTCAACAGGAGGCGCACTTCCTTGTTCATCCATGGCTTCTGATTCGGGTATATGGTGATCTGCTTTTGATCTGTGACACTATCAATGGTGGTATTGATGTAGTCCAATACAGAGGAGGTGTAGCTGTCTATGTCCGTGTGAGAGCCACTGGTGGCCTGAGAAGCAAACATACTCCAGTCTGTGTGTAGAAACCTTTCCTGGAGTGTAAAGTCTGCCCCCGCAGGCCACACCTTGATGGTCTTCACTGATGGAACAAAGAAAGGTGATCAGATTGACCCAGATGGGGGAGGGGGGTCGCGGTGTAAGCTTCAGCCATGTTTGTATAGACATGATCCAAAGTTTTGTTTCCTCTTGTGTGGCAGGAAACATGCTGTTGAAATTTAGGGAGCACTGTCTTTAAGTTAGAGTGATTAAAATCTCCCGCAACAATAATGTCTAGTGAATATAAACTCTTTTTAGGAATTATGAGGAATTGATTGTTGATTGGTCGATTTTAATTCAATTGAATCAATAAAATCCTTTACATCCGCAAAAAATGTGGAAAAGACATGATTTCAACAAATCAACATCATTTTGAGTGTTTGATTTACTTTCATTAAATTAAATTTTCTTTCAGTTCTTGAAATTGTGATTAATAAAAACACTTATACATTGAGAAAGCCAAATGGAAGAGATGTTTAACACATGTAAACTGGCGGTTGTTTCCTTCTATAATATTAACTGTAATCAAATAATATCTGCTTCAAATAAAGTTATAAACTTATTGTGACCGTTGAAAACTGTGAGGTTTGTAAAAGCACCGTGACAAAGTAAACCACAGACACACTTAGACAGAAACACTCATCATAAAAACCTCAACAATGGTGACAACAATTGATTCAACGCAAATACAGGTGCCATCAGTTGTCTTCTTATGAATGATGTTTGTCATTGAGTCAGTGTTGTTGATACACAGAAGGCCCCTTGTTACCAAACACAAAACTAAATTAAGATACAATTAAGTAATTTGCAAATTAAATGTCAAAATGTCCGTCGAGATTTAATAAACAAAATCGGGTATGAATTAAACAAAGAGTTTTTGAGAGAACCTTTTTGGGACATGTATCACTGGATCCACGCTTTACAGCAAGTCTTAAAGCCCCCGGATAACTCCAAAGTATCTCAGAAGAGCGGGAAATGATCATTGGTAGAGACGCGACCATTCTGTTGTTATGAAGTTAATCTTTAGACGGATTGGACAAAATAACAACATCCTTATATAAATTTACCTACCATAAAGGTAGAATCTTACCCAACACGGGAAAACAACAAACAGATGAACGCATTGGGCGGTTTCGGCTCGTCTAAACTGTGTGTAAGCGGAGTTCATTCAGGAGGAGAGGGACTGTAAGACACAACCAAGAAGTCTAAAAATGAAATTAGCGTTAGCGGCTAATAAGTGGCTATCGGGGACGAGGTTTAACCCACGTTATAATCACAACCCCACCAATCACTGCTACAAGGTAAAAACTTTTGGTTTCTACCACATATATACACTATATATCTACTTTTCTTGGCCGTTAACATCTTTATACAGATAGGATAGGGAGAGTGAGAAATTATGGGTTGAGAGAGAGGGAATTGTAATATGGGAAAGGACCAGGAGCCAGGATTTGAACTCGGGCCGCATGAAGTGCTGCTGCACAACATGTCCACACACAGTCCACTAGACCACTTGGCGCCAATAAAAAAATAGTTTTTTGACAGTTTTACTCGAGTGAGTTTGTGCTGCTGATAAACCCAATAAAACTTTACGTCATCTAATGGCCACTAACAAACATTCACATTTCTCAACTCAATATTTTACTTATAAATACATTTGTTCATTTAGCTATTTTCATTCAAATAGACATCAAATTTTTCCTCTCAATAAGTATAGTCTACACATCAATGTTTATGAGAAGCTTCAACTACAGTGTGTTCAATCTTTAATGCTGAAGTTTAAATATGTGAACACTTTGTTATTGTGGATTATACATTTAAACACAGAATAATAATAAGTGACACAAGATGCAGTAACTATAGAGAGAGGACGGGATTAGGATTTGAGTCATAATTAAATCACTGACTGAAGGCCGTAAAAGATATTCAGTTTAATTCTGTATTTCTTTGGCAGCGTAATTTGATTATTCAGGGAAAAAGGCTTATAAGGTCAAAGTTTTTTTTCATCGCAAATACTTCTGCTGATAGCAGTTAATGGTTAACGTATAGTGCATGAAAGAAGTAGAGCAAAACATATGAAATAAATATTTTTTTAGTCAGTGTTGTTTATAATGCCTTATAATTTACATTTGTCATAAACTTGAAATCTTTTTGTGTTTGTGTTGTTCAGGTGTTTTTGGTGATGAAGTGAAGTCAGTGTCAGTGATGGAGGGACATTCTGTTACTCTACACACTGATGTTGTTAAACAGAGAAATGATGTGATAACGTGGACATATGGGCCTGAAAACACATTTGTTGCCAGAATCAATGGAAATGCCGACAGCATCATGTTCTCTGATGATTGGATGTTCAAAGACAGAGTGAAGCTGAACGATCAGACTGGAGATCTCATCATCACACACATCACATCTCAACACTTTGGACTTTATACATTGAAGATCAGCATAAACTGGAAAGTCTCATATAAGAAATTCAGTGTCACTGTGTATGGTGAGTTTTCCACATTCATATTTTAAAAAACTTTTAAAATAATAGATAATTAAAAACCTTGTGTTTTATTGCTGTTTTGTTGGGGAGAAAACATCACATTTATATGAATAATTGTAAATTGTAAAAATAAACAATATATATATATATATTTATATATAATAAAGAAACACAATAATAATGCTGTATAAATAGTATTGCATAACTATTTAAACAATCTTTTATTTTCTATTTTTTAGCTCGTCTGCCTGTTCCTGCCCTCATCAGAGACTTTTCACAAATCTCTTCATCATCAGAAAGATCTTCATCATTAAAATGTGTTGTGTTGTGTTCAGTGATGAAAGTGTCACATGATGTGAGTGTCTCCTGGTACAAAGGAAAGAGTTTATTGTCCAGCATCAGTGTGTCTGAACACAGTATCATCAGAAGCATCTCTCTTCATCTGGAGTGTCTGGATGATTCTGACGTCTACAGTTGTGTGGTGAGCAATCCCATCTCAACACAGACTCAACATCTCAACACTGATGTCTGTCACAAGTGTTCAGGTAACAGCTGTGATTGTATTATTTATTCAGCTGATGTGTATTCTACTCTTTTAGTCTGTGTCTGAACATTAACATCTGATTATTGTTTCTATTTTTCCTTCTAGATTCTCCTGACATGAGGAGAAACATGTGGATTATTATACTTACAGTTATATTTGCTCTTCTGATCTGTGTGATCATCATCATCAAACACAAAAGGAGTGTTCAAGGCAAGTCTTACATCAGTGTACAGTACACAGAAAATCATGTTTCACAACAGTAACATCACTGTTATTGAGAGACTCATTATAATGTCATTCAACTTTTCTGCAGGTTTTGTGAAGGCAGCGACCAGAGACTTCAGCAGATCATATGAAGATTCAAACTCTTCAAGGCCTGGAAATGATCAGAAACAAAAGCACATACTTGTGTACTAACTAAGACATTGTAAATTGTCCACCTGCTCTGTGGACACACCACACACATCTATACTGACCCTTCACACTTCTCTTTATATTGTTCCTGTCCGATGGATCAGTGTTTAATAATTGTAGCAATTTTTTTGTACTTAATAAAAAATAACATGCTATAACATTTTCTATTTGATCTCTCTTATTTTATTAAAATGATTCATATTCAAGGGGTTCCCGAATTTTTGCATTACATTGTATAGTCAAATTTATTTCAAATGATATATTTGTTAAATGAACATATAATCTACTAAATAGTATTTCATACATTGAATGCTTCACATTTTTTTTTATATTTTAATAGCTGTCATCACGCTCATCTAGAGCTCTTTAAATATTGAAAGTGTGGTAGGCTCACACGTGTGCATGTGGTCAGGATGTCACCACGTCTGCCTCATTTTGAGCCACGACAAATCCTGTTTAGCTCCAACCCCAATCAAACTTTCTAGTAATAGGTGTGTTTAACTTCACAAGCTACTGCACAGACCAATTGCCATATGACATCAAAGCATGTGAGACTGATTTCAGTGCAGATTGCTCTCAATACTTCAGAATTACTTTGCCAGTAATTCGATGTCATGCAAGACATGCAGTCCCTTATAAAGTCAAACACACCTGTTATAGACCTTGTTTAGTTTGTAAAACTTCAGTGTCACGATTCTGCCTCATCATATCATGCCCTTCTATCTTGTGGCAGAATCATGGCAGGATCCCTTGATTAATGTGGAGAGAGGCATTTTGACCCTTTGGGCGTTCCATTTACTCTCTCCAGTCTCGTCTTTGGGCCCGCCCCTCTCGTTTTGTCGTTAGCTTTCCTTTAGAGTTTCATCACCTACACCTGTCCCTTATTAATTGTCCTTTGTTAGTCTCCATATATTATGCCCTTGTGTTTTCTGTTCTGTGCTTTTGGGCTGGCTTCAAAACAGAGCAGGATCTCATTGAGCCCCATGTTAAAAGGGACAACTTTACAGCCCAAAAAAACATGTTTTATTTCTGTACATCTCGTTTATGCAAGGCGATTCAAACCTGGATCACACAGGCGGCCAATCAACGCTATAATGTAGTTGACCAATGAAATCGAGGCAGAAACATTGTGGGGTTTGTTTTTCCCTCAAGGGGCGGTGTTTGCGCTTCACTGATTGGGGGGAAAATCATGCGATGACAGTAGAGCAAAACTATATATGCCGTTAAACATCAAAGAAGAAGTAATGTTTTGTAGAAGTAACGCCCATTGTTGGCATATGCAGAAAGTTGTGTTGAGAGGTGCCGGACTTCCTCACCATCTGAACCTCCGCAGGCAATAAATACAAGACCAAGGTAGGACTGGTCATATTTTCTGTGTGGCTCCTTTTTAGATTGTTTTGGCTTGATCTAAACTTCTCACAGGCCCATGATGCCTTTAGTTTTAAAAACTTTTAGATTTCAACATACCCTACGCTGGCGCTGCACGGTCATTGAATGCTGTAGCGTTAGCAGTGCGTTGTACGTTTATGATGCAGACATGTGATAGTTCAACACAAATTAATCGATTTATTTATTCAATGAGCCATTCAATGAATCATGTGTTGATTCAGAGTTCTGATTCTTGTGTTTTTGAAAGTCTTTTGAATTAGATGACTCATTGAAAAAAGTATAGACTCTTTAGAGTCGTTTGCTCAATGTCGTACTGGTTTGTTTCTTTCACCATAATGTAAATTTAGCGTCAGCCAAGTGACTTGTGCGACCCACCTTTTATCACTTTGCGATCCACAGTTTGAAAACCTCTGCTTTAAAACATATATTTTTTTATTTAATTTAAAAAAGCATTTGCCTAAAGCCTTTCATGCTCTATTTGACAATTGCTTTTATTTGTCGTATGCCAAATGCTTTTCTTTATCCATTTGTCAATCAAGTTAAAAAATGGCATTGGACAGTACTGTAAGGCAGCTGGAAATGTTCTAAGAATTAAGGTTGTTTTTGATGCTAGGATACAAGACAATCAAACCCCATTTGTTGCTAGATTCTGAGGAATGATATCCTGCCCTCCCCTAAGGGGTTGTTGATGCCCAAGAATTGAACCCCCTCTTCTTATCACACCTCTCCCCTTCATCTCTTCAGGGCCTGATCACTAGGAAAATGCTTACGCTTTATTCTGTGTATATCATTTATTGTCATAGTATGAAGTTTTGATGATTCATGTTTGTATTGTTTTAAAGGTCATGGTGCGATGGGTAAAAAGGTCTAGTTTTTTAAAGTCTAACAGATAGTATATTAAAACTGCTTAATTCTAACCCATCACCTGCACTCTTCAAAGAGGTGTGACTTTCTCAGGGAATCCTGTTTATATGTAGATTGTGATCTCCTTTGATGTTCTCTTCACTGAAGAGAAAACAAACAAACCAAGTTTTCTCGCTGACCATTGGCTTTGTTACATCTGGGTATATAAGGTGAATTGGCAAAAGACTCGAAGAAGGCTTCTGTAACCAGAACTTCCCACATTGCAGCTGTGTGTCTTGATTTGGAAGCATCTGTAAACAGAACTTACCACACTGCAAATGTGTGTCTCAATTTTACCAGGTATGATAAACTTTGTAGTTTTATTTTATTCTTATACTAAGTTAATAATCTTTGCTTAGTACATTAGGAATTTCTTTGTATACACATTTTATGATTTTAATTAATGTTGTGCCTGCCTGGTTTAATAAATTGTTATTGTTGATATTATCTCAATTCTTCAAAGTTTGTTATTACAAGTAGATTGAAAGGAACCTGTTCTGTTACCGCAAAATCGATGTGTCAGGATAGGTAGGGCTAGTTTATACTAGATTTTTTAAAGGAGCATTGCTAAAGCTCACATGATTTCCACCTATCATCTGGCCTAGCAAGTTGCATGATCGTGACTAAAATAATTATTGTTATGTTTCTGAGCAAGCATATCGCGGCCAAACTTAATGATATTAGTTTACCCGGCAACCTCTGACTAGAGATCGGAACTGACCGTTTTGTGTCCGTGAGATCCATGAGCCCGGCCGGCGTGAGACTCTGAGCGACTGCAGGTCCCAATCGAAAGAATAACTCTAATATTAATTATTAAAATATGAAGATTTATAAATAAATTAACACTTATCAACAGATACATTTGAAATGACATATAAGTTATTTTATATTATATTGAAATTGGAGTCAGATCGGTTTTTACCACAGAGTCATTTAAATTGGAACTAAATTGTAACAGTTCTTGAATAACTTCATGTAGAAATCGCTGAGGAGAAGCAGAACACGAGATCCCTTCAACCATACCATTGGATTCCGTTGTTGGGCCTTTGGGTGGTCCTTTACAGTACACACGTGTGGACATTCAGCTTTGGGCTCAGTTTTAGGATACACCTCTTCTCCCACATGCCACACGTAGTAAACGTAAGGCAGAATTTCATTGGATGGCAAGAAAGACCTTCCGCCATTAAAACAGTGACTTTATTGTGCCGTGTGCCATACATGACATGGCAGAAGTAAATTCGAACAATTAATGTTACTGAACAGGGTTTCTGGTGTGTTTCTTAATCTGTTATTTATATCATTATTTAATTCTATTTTTTTACTTAAAGTGAAAACGTTATCATTTTGAACAGAGTTTAATGGACATCAATGATTTCATGCGTGTTGTAAAACGGGAAAGTTCTTGGAAGTGTGGAGAGGGAGGTGAGTTTTGCATGAGGTGCAGTAGTGAAGCCGTACACAACAGTATTGATTTTGGGTGAACTATCCCATTACGTGTGATTGAAATGGTATATTGTTTCTGATCTTCTCTAGTGACTGAAGGTAGATCTGATCCAGTCTCATTTTATTACTTAATTAAAATAAAGGTCATTAAAAGATTACATTTTTTACGTTTTTCTGTATCTTAGCAGGCAAAATATTCAAAATCCACAGTACAGAACATTTAAATGAAGTCAACAGGAGCGGAGGTTTTTGCATAACAAATGACCGAAGTCACTGAAAACAACACATGACCCGTCTGTTTCAGTAGGACATGCTTTTTATCCACTCACAGGCTTACTCAGTACCTCAGTCTCATTGAGACGTGCTGCTTCACACGCCACAGATCCTCATCTACAGCACAACATCCTTTATTCAGTCAAACCATTTTAACCTCTTTGAATATTTAACGGACCTCAGCAACATGGACATCAGAATTTTCCACTGGTTCTCCTCTCTGATTGCAAATGGTAAGTCAACATTTCTTCACAGGGAACCTGACTGTAAGGAATGACTCATTCTTCTCTTCCGCCCCCACTTTCTCATTCTTCAAACACTTCCTGTATTTAAGCCTTACCTGTACCATGTTTACTGAGGAGTATTGTCAATTTATCTGCTTACCAAGCGTCTCACTGGTCATGGTCATGGTTCACGTTCTTGTCCACAGTGGCGGTTCTACATTGAATCACTCCCCGGGCGAGATCCGCTCTGGGTGCCCCCCCATCTACTCCCACCCATCCGAGAGAAAAAAAGCCATGTTTTACCATAACTATATAAGTGTAAGACGAACCTTATATTTCTCAATTGCACAAATCCTTCAACAGAACATTTTAAAAACACAATTCTGCACAAATCAGTATAAGTTATCAGAACTTAAATATACTCTATGTACATAAATGTTGCAACATATGTACATGATGTACATATGTATCATGATGTAACACGACCAGAGAACAACAACATTAAAATATTAGAATAATATACAAATAAAATATAGAATAAATATTCTAAATAGCACAAATCCTTCATCACACAAAAGCAAATCTAATTATTACACTATTGCACTAAGAACAGAAAACACAAACTAAAACCTGACCTTTCTGGCCTTCCTTAATGCAAAATCATCAATAATGTCATCATACGAAATCTGCCCCCTATTGAGTTATTGATACTGATGATAGGAAGGCCAGTGAGCTGTTCTTGAGACATTGTTGACCTCAGGTATGACTTGATCAACTTTTGAAAAGCTCCTCTCTGCTTGAGCCACAGTGACTGGCAGAGTAAGTGTAATCCTGAGAGCAGTCCAAAAGTTGGGGTAGATCTCTGATAGATCCTTATCATGCATAAAAGTGATAAAATTCAAGGAGGCTGATGGTTTTTGATGGCTGACCAGTGACAGAGGATTCTCCAAAATACTTTAGAAGTGCCCATGAATTTGCAATTGAAATTGACATCAAAAGACAGTAGGCTACAGTATAACTCTTATGAATTGCAAATTTAAATAAACATGCCCTTACATGCCAAATGTCTGTCATGACTCATTAGACGCTATATTAATCTAATCTAAGGGAGGAACAATTAGCTCCTTGGTTACTGCCTCGAATTATATTCTTTGTCACGCAACAGAGTTATAGCAAATGTTTGCCTTTGAACACATCCAGACATATGTTAATTTCGTTGGCTAATTACAGGGCCCAACATTAACCCCAATGATGGAAATAAATAATAACTTTACTTGTAACAGTTTTGTTGCAAAGCACAATCTTATGGTGAAATTAGATCTCGTGTTTGTTGAGTTAAGACCGAATTATTGTTGTATAAGCATCATAGCAAGAAGGCTAACAAACGTAAGAGTTAACGTTACCACCCATTAACATTAGCCCTTCATTGATGATGGATAACGTCACCGTAATCATACAGAGAGAACGTAGTTACATACCTTTATCTTTTGCTCCTTTCTCCGCTTCTACTTTGATTTTTTCTTATATTGGGCACCTGACAGCTTAAACCTTTTTCTCTCCATCGCTTTCATGTTTATCTGGCACTCGACAATCAAGACTAAACCACTTCACCTCCACATAATCGTTTTGGATTAACTTTTTTTATTAGCCATTTCACACACAATGCAGAAAAAAATCGTGGAAAAATAGGCCTATGCTTTAAAATTATGAATGAAATGTGCGTTATTTAGAAGAAAGTCAAGGTGTGACTGATTTTAGCCCACTAAATGGGCCCCCCTCCTTGTCCGCTCCATTTGGGAGAGGTGAACTGTCCATCAGGGGATCAGCCCCTCCCCTTTACAGTTTTCACACAGCTTCTGCGCTTCTCAGCAAGCAGGGGCGGCGATTTGCCAATTCCCCACACAGACAGTTATATTATAGATAATAGAAACCTGCTTTGCGGCGCGGATTATTTTTCTTTTTCAAGTGCTTGTGCCGCCCCCCACGTGTCGTGAAAATTTGGCGCCCCGGGCGGCTGCCCGGTTCGCCCGTGCCTAAAACCGCCACTGCTTGTCCAGGATTCTCTTTATGACCGTTTATTGGATTACTCTTTTGGATTACCCTCTTGTTCTGTCGTTTGGTGTGACTGTTACAAAAACACCATCAAAACTTCTGTTTTGTTTGAGGGTTCAAAGTTTGTCATTTGAATAACCAATATTATGTAAAATGTGTGTTTTTGTTGTGGCCACATGCAAATCGAGTTTAAAACGTTGATTTGAACAGTTTAAAATAAAGACGTCCTTTAAAATGCCATGATTATGAATAAAGGTACTAAAGGCAAGTTTGAAGATGATACAGCATTGGAGATCACAAAATAATTCACAGACAATAACGCGAACAATGAATTACAGTTTATAATGGCTCATTAGCACGTTATATTTATATGCGTAAGTATTATTGATATAATTATTGATTATGTTTTATCTCCAAGGTGTGTTAGGTGATGAAGTGAAGTCAGTGTTAGTGACAGAGGGACATTCTGTTACTCTACACACTGATGTCATCAGACAGAGAGATGATCTGATAAAGTGGTATTATGGATCTAAAAACACATTTGTTGCCAGATTCAATGGAAAGGCCGACAGCATCATGTATTCAGATGATGAGAGATTCAGAGACAGAGTGCTGATGAACGATCAGACTGGAGATCTCAACATCACACACATCACATCTCAACACTCTGGACTTTATACACTGAAGATCAGCAGAAACATGAAACCCTTATACAAGAAATTCAACATAACTGTGTATGGTGAGTGTTTTAGAGACTGTCTGTGCACTTCATCATGTGTCCCATCGACTGTATGTATATTGTTTGAACAGATTTAGATTCAGTGCACAAAAACAACAGTTTTGAGAAAACAAGATCACATTTGTTCATTCCTCATAACTGTACAGTGAAACAACAGAATGATTAATAAACACAAACATTCATCCTTTACACATCCCTGTCTTTCTTAACACAAATATAATCAATATTAAACCATCTTTGACACACAGTTCTACAGAAATATTGAAGTAATCCTTCTCTTTCCTATTTCCAGCTGGTCTGTCTGTTCCTGTCATCTCCAGAGTCTCTTCTCAATGTTCTTCATCATCTTCATCATCATGTTGTTGTGTGTTGTGTTCAGTGATGAATGTGTCACATGATGTGAGTGTCTCCTGGTACAAAGGAAAGAGTTTATTGTCCAGCATCAGTGTGTCTGATCTCAACATCAGACTCTCTCTACCTCTGGAGGTGGAATATCAGGATACAAACACATACAGATGTGTGGTCAACAATCCCATCACAAACCTCACACAACATCTACACATCACTAAACTCTGTCACATGTCTTCATGTGAGTCTTGATTGTATATTAAGCTGATCTGAGATGTTCTGTAGTTGGTAATAGACGTGAAGTGTTTGATAAACTTTTAATATTTATCAGTTTGAATATTCACAGAATTTCCTCTCATATGTCAGGAGGTAATGAAAAGAGCTGATTATTCTGTTTCTCTTCATCACTGTAGATTCTCCTGCCCTCCGGTTTATTATAATATCAGTTGTTTTCGTTCTATTGATGATCTGTGTGATCATCATCATCATCAGTGTGTGCATACACCGAAGAGGAGATAAAGGCAAGTCTTACCTTCAGCTTACAGTTTGCAAACAGAAAAAACACATTTCACAACTTTGAAATCAACATTATGAGAGAGTTAATGATCTAATGTCACTTTACTTTCAGCGAGTCTTATGAAAACATCTCAAACTAAAGTATCTGAGATGGATGAAGAAAGCAGTATAAACTCCAGCTGCACGTTTAAAGAAACAGAAGATTCTGATCTAAATGGATCAGCAACATTATTAAATAACATTTATATAAACAATGAAAATAAACTAAACGAGGAAAACTACATGCTAAAAACTCAATGTGTGGAGCAAAATGAATATGTGCAAGTGAATTACAACCAATAAAATAGATTTAAAATGTCTAAGCGTTGTTTTTCCACAATGTATTTTATGACAAAATCGTAATCCAAGAAGCTTTATCTGACTTGATAACATCACAATAAAACCACAGTCAAATCAAGTCCAGCTGGAAGAAATGACTAACCCTGTCCTAACCAGAAGACTAATATATTGTTCATAGAAGATCCTAAATGACATCAGTGTGTGTCACGACCAGGGGCGGACTGACCGGTAGGACATTCGGTCAAAGAATGTTTGCCCCTGGCTGTGACCAGGGACGGACTGGCGGACTTGTTATAAACGCGAATCCACGCAACACAAATGCATTAGTGAGTTGGACACGCATTTACGTAACGCTTTTAGCATAGCTCCAATTACACCAGTAACATGTTATGATATTTTTTCTTTTTAAAACTTGACTCTTCTGTAGTTATATTGTGTACTAAGACAGCCAGTAAATGAGTAAAGAGTTGTGATTTTCTAGGCCGATGTCGTAACATGTCGGCAGCAGGCGTAGTGTTATCACTCAGCGCATGTGGCAATAGGCTAACTTCAGTCAACATATACAAGTTACCAAGCTTGAGACTCATTTCAGACGCTGCGTGATAACACTGCGCCTGCTGCAGCCATGTTACGACAGTAAAAGGGATTTGAAGGATTCGATCCTCATGTTGATCAACAGTTTAGGGCTCTTTAAAGAAACAGTTCACTTCTCCTCTACCTCATGTCTTCATTTCTTCATCTGAACACAACTGGAGTAAAAATCATCAAGTCAATTTATATAAATAAACTGTATATGAATGAAGACTAAATAAAAAATCTATATTGACAATATAATATATTGACATTGTAGTGCACAATAATAACCAGAAGAGGGCGCAGTAGATGTGAAAGTGTCCTGATGACAGACAGGAGAGAGAGGTCAACTCTCAGACGGTCTGATGGATGATGTCATTCTTAAGTGTTGTGGTTCAGGTCTGGTGCTCCAGAATGGTGTTAAATTATGAACTGAAATCTATAAACATTGTTCTGACATAAGAGTCCTTTTGTGTCCAAGTGTGAGAGGACGGAGTGTAGATGAATAGTTTGATCTTCTTTAGTCACGTTTATATGAACTGCACACATAAGCATCTCTAGACCTTCACAAAACAGCGGCACAAATCTCAGGTTTAGATTGACATGTACATACACATTTACCCAAAGCACATTACATTATTTACATACGTTTACTAAACGTTTGATTCTGAGCATTTGGACTTCCTGAGATGTAACCCGTGACCTTGATCTAAACACTGGGCTACAGGAAACACATCTCATTGGTTCTCATAGTCATAAGACACATCACAACCAATGAGATTCAGAAGCTAAGATTTGTGGCCATTTTGTGATATCTGACATTATTTAAACAAAACTGACAGAGCGTTCAAATGTCATTAACATAAACACAAACAGGTTTATATACAGTATGTGTTATTTTAAACATATATGTGACAGTAAACATCAGTGAATGTGTTTCTCTTCACCGTCAGTACAGACACACACACTTTCTGCTCATGACATCATCTCTGATGGTCAGAAATGTTTTAACCTTTGATATGTGACACTTCAGAGACTCTTTCAAACATCAGTATTGTTGAATTCACTGTTTAATTTGATCAGTAAATGAGGAGAAGAAACCTTTCACCAGAACACAACATGCTCACAAACCACAAACACTATCAGATGAGCACTTTGACAACTTGACTTCACAACAGCAGTTACTTCGACGAATCCTTTAAAACATTTATTTGCTCACACATTATACTTCAAGTTGTTACTTTAAACTTTATTGCTTAACTGAAGCTTTAATTAACTTTAGACTCATGAACACAGAAAACAGAGATACAACAAAGACAACCGTTTAAAATATTGTTGAAGAAATATCTCAAGATCATTCTTATATTTATAATATCTGTGATCATCAGTGATTGTTATTCTCATTTACATCTGATGTCATATATGAGAACAGCGACAGTAGCCACACCCACTACAGCAGAGAGGACCAATCGGATCACAGTTTCAGTAGAACCACAACTGAGGACACCAACTGAAGGACAGAAAGAGAAAAGAGACTTTTAACTGATGATGCAGCTGAAATACAAAAAAAGGACAAATTAAGTAACAAATAAACACAGTATCTCACAGAAGAAAGTGCATCACTCACATTTCAGTAAATATTTGAATTTATCTTCATGTGACGTTACTGAAGAAATGACACTGTGCTAAAGTGTAAAGTAGTGTGTGTACAGCTTGTGTAACAGTGTAAATGTGCTGTGCCCTCATGATAACTCAACACACAGACATTCATGTCTAAACCGCTGGCCGCAAAAGTGAGGACACCACTAAGTGAAAATGTCCAATTTGGGCCCAAAGTGTCAATATTTTATGTGGCCGACATTATTATCCAGCACTGGATTAACCCTCTTGATCATGGAGTTCCTCAGCTTCACAGTTTTCCACTTGAGTCCTCTTTCACTCCACCATGACGACATCACTGAGCTGGTGGATGTTAGAGACCTTGCACTCCTTCACCTTCCATTTGAGGATGTCCCACAGATGCCCAATAGGGTTTAGGTCAGGAGACATGCTTGGCCAGTCCATCAACTTTACCCTCAGCTTCTTTTAGGGTGGTTATCATGATGGAATACTGCCCTGCGGCCCGGTCTCGGTAGGGAGGGGATCAAGCTCTGCTTCAGTATATCACAGTACATGTTGACATTCATGAATCCCCAGTGCCGGCAGAACTCATTCAGCTCCAGACCATGACGCTCCCACCACCATGCTTGACTGTAGGTGAGACACACTTGTCTTTGTACTCCTCCCCTGGCTGCCACCACACACGCTCGACACCATCTGAACCAAATAAGTTGATCTTGGTCTCATCAGATCACAGGACATTGTTCCAGTAATCCATGTCCTTTGTCTGCTTGTTTACAGCAAACTATTTGTTGGCTTTCTAGTGCATCATCTTTAGAAGAGACTTCCTTCTGTGACGACAGCCTTGTAGACCAATTTGAAGCAGTGTGGGGCGTATGGTCTGAGCACTGACAGACTGACCCCCCAACCCTTCAACCTCTGCAGCACTTGTAAGTCTATTTCCCAAAGACAACCTCTGGATATGACACTGAGCACGTGCCCTCAACTTCTTTGGTCAACCATGGCGAGGCCTGATCTGAGTGAAACCCGTCCTGTTAAACTGGTGTACTGTCTCAGCCACCGTGCTGCAGTTCAGTTTCAGGGTCTCAGCTAGGGCTGTGGGATATATATCGCCATTCACGCCTTATTATACATGATTAAATCGATTCTGATATTGATATATTTGCACAGTTCTGATTACACCAAATTTAACACACCCGCTCCTCATTCACACCTGAGACCTTATAACACCAAAGAATCACATGACACTAGGGAGGTAAGATGGCTAATTGGGCCCAATTTGGACATTTTCACCTAGGGGTGTACTCTCTTTTGTGGTCAGCGGTGTAGACATGAATGTCTGTGTGTTGAGTTATTTTGAGGGCACAGCACATTTACACTGTTACACAAGCTGTACACACACTACTTTACAATGTAGCACAGTGTCATGTCTTCAGTGTTGTCACATGAAAAGATATAATCAAATATTTACTCAAATGTAAGGGGTGTACTCACTTCTGTGAGATACTGTACATGTGACTCACCTGAACACACTGATGCTGGACAATAAACTCTTTCCTTTGTACCAGGAGACACTCACATCATGTGACACATTCATCACTGAACACAACACACAACAACATGATGATGAAGATGATGAAGAACATTGAGAAGAGACTCTGGAGATGAGAGGAACAGGCTGACCAGCTGAAAAACATTTGAGAATCAAAGTAAATAACAGCAAACCAAATACTCTTTTTTAAATTCTCGTCCAAAGTTTATAATAATCTATGATTTCTTATCACACACAGAATTATTAAACTATGATGACTTTGATGTTTGAAACTTGAAGAAAATTGAGCAACTTCTCATCTCACCATAGACAATCAGATTGAAGTGTCTGATGAGGACAGAAGGTGTTCTGCTGATGTCAAGTTGATAAAGTCCAGTGTGTTGAGTTGTGATGTTTGTCATGATGAGAGATCCAGTCTGATCATCTATCTCTACATGATTCTTCAATCTCTCATTATTAAATTATTCAATATTTGCTTTTCTCTTGATTTCAGCTATAATCTCATCTGGACTCTGAACACCAAACATCCACTAGTTCACGAGTTCACCTTAGCAAATAATTAAAGGGGGGGCAGCGTGGATACGCTGAGAATTTAGTATGCGTATTTGGCGTGCTGTCCGGGGAGAGGGCTCCGGGGTCGGCATTCTCTCCCGACCCCGGAGCGCTCCCCCTTTGTTCGGGGCGAGGGCTCTGGTCTCTGTTTGCCCGTGCCCCGAGCGCTTTCCCCCAAAAATGCGACTGGTGCAGGACAGCAGCCAAAGCAGGGCGTTATTGCCCCCCAAAAATTAGCAAGGTTTACAGCTGTTAGTTGCTGGCCTTCGTTTTGAATAGGGTCCCAGCTGGAGCCTCTGCGGGGTTTTATTTCTGTGGGCTTCTGTGCGGTATGGATACTGGTGTGGTCATTGGAAATGTGGATGAGGCCCCTGTGCGGAAGGTGTATGGGAACCCCTACTGGGACGACGCTACGTCTGAGGCGGTAGAAAGCTACTGCCGGGGCGGCGTTGCTGCGGCGGATTTAGATATAGATAAAAGGGGCCCCGGCTGGGGTAGCACTGCTGCGGTAGTGTAAACAACGGATAAAGGCCCCTGTTGGGGTGGCGTTGCTGCTGCGGTGTGAAAATGTAGATGAGAGACCCCTGCTGGGGTTGCGCTGCTGCTGCAGTGTGGAATATAGGTAGAACCCCTGTTGGGGCGTCAATGCTGGTGCAGTGGGAAATACAGATGAAGGCCCCTGCTGGGGAAGCACTGCTGCTGCAGTGTGAAATATAGATAGAGACCCCTGCTGGGGTGGTACTGCTGCGGCAGTGTGAGATAGAGGCCCCTGCTGAGGCGATACTGCTGCTGCAGTGTGAAATAAAAGCCCCTGCTGGGGCGTCACTGCTGGTGCAGTGGGAAATACAGGTGAAGGCCCCTGCTGGGGAAGCACTGCTGCTGCAGTGTGAAATATAGATAAAGACCCCTGCTGGGGTGGCACTGCTGCTGCGGTGCGAAATACAGGTAAAGGCCCCTGCTGGGGTGGCACTGCTGCTGCAGTGTGAAATAGAGATAAAAGCCCCTGCTGGGGCGTCACTGCTGCTGCAGTGGGAAATACAGGTGAAGGCCCCTGCTGGGGAAGCACTGCTGCTGCAGTGTGAAATATAGATAAAGACCCCTGCTGGGGTGGCACTGCTGCTGCGGTGCGAAATACAGGTAAAGGCCCCTGCTGGGGTGGCACTGCTGCTGCAGTGTGAAATAGAGATAAAAGCCCCTGCTGGGGCGTCACTGATGTTGCGGTGTGAAATGCAGGTGAAAGCCCCCCTGCTGGGGAAGCACTGCTGCTGCAGTGTGAAATATAGGAAAGGACCCCTGCTGGGGTAGCACTGCTGCTGCAGTGTGAGATATGGATAGGGACCCCTGCTGGGGTAGCACTGCTGCGGCAGTGTGGAAAAATAGGAAAAGGCTGTGGTTGTGAGCTGCTGGTGTGTGTGGGGGATTGCCGGCGGGCTGGGGTTAACGGTTTTGGTTGATGAGGGTTCGGTGTGCTTCTTTAATGTGGGAACGATCGGAACGAATGTAGCTTTTGAAAGCTTCTGAAGACCAGCGGCCGAGTGTTTGCATTTGGTGCTGGGAGAGTCCTTTTTTGGGCCGCTGTTGTGGCTGCTCCGATTCTGAAGGAGTGGCTGGAAAAGTTATCGGCTGGGATGCCTGATTGGATCAAGACTAGCTTGAGGTGTTTCTGGAACCAGAAACACGTGGTGGGGCGGTTGAAATCGTCTACGAAGAGAGGGTCGGAGGGGATTAGGGTTTGTGTGCTTCTGAGCTGGAGGTAGGCTTGGAGGGTTTGGTATGGTTGGAGAGCTGATGGTAGATTAAATATGTATATTAGATGGCCTCTCTTTGTTTGGTCTGTCTTACTCTGTTTAATAAAGTAAGATATTGTGTCGTCATCCATTACGGAGAGATCTGAAATGGTGGGGTGGATGTCTGGATTGAATTTGGATGTGATAGTGAGTTCTGAACATCTGAGGAAACCGAAAAAAGCTAATATGAACATGGCGTCCAGTGTGCGGGCAGTGTGCGTGGAGTGGTAGCCTTGGCGGAGAGTGATTATGCACTTAGTTAGTATTTCTAGTGTTATGGGTTTTCTGGGGTCAGGGCGGGAGGGGTTGGCTCTTTGGATGCCTTTGATCAGCATGGAGGTCTGTGAGCTGGCTATTTGGGGTGAAGGTGATCCGAAAATGAGTTTGTGGAAAAATTGTAATCCGCTTAGGTATCCTTTAATGGAACTGGCTTGGAGGTTTTTTGAGGTGTTTAGGTGGGAGATGAATGAGGTGATGGCTAGCATTGAGAAGTCTGGGAATGTTAGGATGAATTTAGCGTGGAACGATTTGAAACATTTCCAAGCTGTGAGATAAGATTGTAGGGTCCTGGGGGAGACTGAGAGGATGATGTGGCTGAGAGAGACGTCAAGGAGGGGCTACGAATAGGGAGGTACTAGGGTGGGGTGTTGGACTGCTTCTGAAACTAGCTGCCTGAACTTCGGCTAATATCTGGTCCGTAATGTTGCTGGCTACGGGAGGAGGTTCCCAGGCTGGTGCGTTCAGGGGGATGGCTATTGGTGTTGCGGAGTGAATGGTGAAGGCGGCACGGGATGTGGTGTGTGGGAACAAAGGGGCGGCTGCTGGAGCCGCGTACGGATGCAGCATCACGCTTTGGGCGGCTCCAGAGCCTGAGGCAATAGGAAATGGAGAGGAAGCTTGAACCTGCGCCTGTGCCTGTAACGGAGGCAGCCTCGCGTTATCAATTGGCAGTGTGGCTGCAGGCCAGTGGCTAGGGTAGGATAGAGTGTTGTGGAATAAGGGGGCGGCTGCTGGCCTGTGGCAATAGGAAAATTGAAAAAGGTTTGGGCCTGCGCCTGTGCCGGAGGCAACCTCGCGGTATCTGAAGGCATTGGGGCTGCAGGCCAGAGGGAAAGTGGGACGGAGGATAGTGGGATAGGGTAGGGAGGGTTGCCGCTGGCGGGCGCGTGCTCGCGCTGCCGTGGTGGTGATGGACCGGCGTGGAGTCGTCGGAGGTGCTGGACTCGGGTGATCCTGCAGCCGGCTGGCTGCTGGTGTCCGCGTGGTCCGGGGCGTGGCTTAGGCTGGCCGAGTGCCGTCCTTGCTTGCTTGGTGAACGGCGCCTCTTCCTAGCCGCGGTTGGAGTAGACGATTCCTGGTGTTGGAGGATTGTGGTGCTGCAGGTCTTGTCAGCGGCTTTTAGTTTTGATGTCGGAGCGGTTGTTAGAACTCCGGGCAGGCTGGAGGTGTATAGGTGGTTTAACTCCGCCTTTGTTGCCTTCTTGGAGAAAGGGATGTCTGCATTTTCTAGAGCCTGTCTCAGGGTTACGACTGTCCATTTCCTCATCTCAGGAATCGAGCGTTGAGCCGAGGTGTAGGAAGAGGCGGAAGAAGCTGCTGATGCCCTGGATGGCGGAGTAGATGACGCCGTGTTGCTTCGTCGTTTTGGGGTGCGACGGATGGTGCGGGAGGGCTGGCGGCCTCTTAGTGTCTCTGTCCTCTTACCCGTAACAGCTTCTTGTCCTGTGCTGGTGCTTTGGTGAGCGGTCGAGTTTTCTGAGGGACCCTGGTCGGCAAAGAAGTCGTTGTTTTCCATTTCAGAATTGTCGATCTCAGACATGCTGCTGTATGCAGCAAAAATCTATGAATGAAGGAGGTAAGGCGGTTTCACGATTTATAGAGCTCGTTCTGGTTTGGAAGGATAAGTGATGTGATTGCTAATGCCGGGCAGCTGCGTGATTTCTGATGCCGTGCAGCTGCTTAATTATTTGCACGTGCTCCTCCCGAACTTTGTTAATAAAACATCATATCACATCATGTGTGTGTAGTTGAGTATCAGTGTGTAGAGTAACATTCTGTCCCTCCTCACTGACACTGACTTCACTTCATCACCAAACACACCTGAACAACAGGATACAAACACATACAGATGTGTGGTCAACAATCCCATCACAAACCTCACACAACATCTACACATCACTCAACTCTGTCACACGTCTTCATGTGAGTCACATGTATGATTATTTGCTTCTAATTTTCCCTTTTTTGTATTTCATACAAAGTCTCTTTTCTCTTTCTGTCCTTCAGTTGGTGTCGTCTGTTGTGGTTTTACTGAAACTGTGATCCGATTGGTCCTCTCTGCTGTAGTGGGTGTGACTGTTGTGGTTGTTCTCATATATGACATCAGATGTAAATGAGAATAACAATCACTGATGATCACAGATATTATAAACAGTGTTGGGTAAGTTACTCTGAAAAACTAATTAATTACTAGTTACTCATTACATATTCAATAATGTAATTAGATTACTGCCAAAATTACTCTGTCCAAAAAGTATTTAGTTACTCATTACTAATTACTTTCTATATCCTACAGCAACCTTGATTAGTTCAGTGATTCAAGGATATACATGAAACGGCTTATTGAATTCATTCAAATAATATTATTAACTTACCAAAGTATTACAAATGTGAGAATTATACATTTAAGCGCAGATTTTGAAGTAAGACTTTGAATTTGAAGTCAATTACACTATTGCACACGCATATATTTAACAAAGTATTTAGTTTAATTACATCAAAAGTAACTGTATTTAAATTACAGAAAACATATGAGTAATCCCTTACTTTACTTTATCAAGGGAAAAGTAATTAAATTATAGTAATTAATAACTTAGTAACTTACACCCAACACTGATTATAAATATAAGAATGATCTTGACATATTTCTTCAACAATATTTTAAACGGTTGTCTTTGTTGTTTCTCTGTTTTCTGTGTTAATAAGTCTAAAGTTATTAAAGCCTCATACAGTGATTTCAGTTGTCCATAAGTTTTGCAATAAAGTTAAAACATGTATAGTGTTTAAGCAAATAAATGTGGTGTTGTAGGAGTCAAAGTGAAAGTGTGGTCAAGTGGTCAAAGTGCTCATCTGATAGTGTTTGTGAGGATGTTGTGTTCTGCTGAAAGATTTCTTGTAGAATGTTCAGATTTGTGGACAAAATATGAATTTGAAGTTGCAAAGAAATGGTCACAAATGTGTAAACTGGCATTTACAAAATACATTGGCAGATACAAATGCATAGCACATATTTACTTGTTTTCATAGATTCAGATTTGAATTGCAACATCTAATAGGCATCTACAACCTCTCAAATCTGTCACTGCAGTATCAAATCTTACTGCCTTGACTTTTGCTACAACTTTCGCAAAAAACTTGATGAAAAACTAACTTGTGCACTTGAAAGCTCGAGAGAAAGAGATGCATTTGATGACGTCATGCGGGTGAGCCACATCGCCCTCTAATGGCAGGAAAATCACAAAAATAATAATCATCCATGAGGCTGTCAAAGATCATCAGAAATCATCAATCAGGCTGTCTGAGAGTTAAACTCTCTCTCTCCTCTCGCCCTCATAAACTTAAAACCTAAAAATGCTAAGTATGTGTACTGCCACACTAAAGAAAGTGTATGTGCAATGCCGTCTGTGCTCCAGTCTTTTGTCTGTATTATTGTTGATTGTAGAGTTTGTCCTCTATTCGTTGTCCATTTATTAGTCCCCCCTTAACTACCCTGCAAAATCCCCCTTCCCACTGCGATGTACAGAAGCTGCTAAATGTTTTTGATTCCTCATGTTCCTCTATTTTGGATTCTGTGGCCTCTGTCAGAAATATCTCCAACAGGGCTAAATCTCATCCATGGTTTAATGTTACAGCTCAGACGGGATTGTAGAAAGAAAAACGATGGAATTTTTATGATCAAAATGATATGCTCAAAACATTTCTGTCAGGTTTTAAAGATAACCCTAGCACAGAATCAGCTCTTTTAATGTTTTGAAGGACATTTTCTTATCATGTGACTCTGGTCACTCTATTGCTCCTATGCTTTTGGATTTAACCCCAGCATTTGACACAATCGAGAATGCAATTCTTATATCACACATTGCTTAAATAGTGCATTAAAGGCACGGCTCTAACCTGGTTTAGGTCATTTCTATCAAACAGAAGCTTTTCTGTTCATTTAGGCCAGACTTGCTCCTCCTCCTCCCCGCTGATGTGTGGAGTCCCTCAAGGGTCCATCCTTGCTCCCATGTTATTTGCCCTGTACATGCTACCACTAGGGTCAATCTTTCGAATACATGGGATATCCTTCCACTTTTTTGCAGATGACATGCAAACTTATCTGCCTGTGCGGAAAAATAATACAACCGCATTGGACCCCCTCGTGATTTGTCTGTATGAGGTTAAAACATGGCTATAACTAACTTTTCAAATTTCAATGAAAGTAAAACCGAGCTTGTCTGGTTTGGGGGACCTTATCTGCTCGAGATGCCTAATTTGATGAACTGTAGACCCGAAGACATTCCCAACTCTTCACAGAATTATATTATAATTTGATATATTTTTATCAGCTTTTCACATTCATTGTCTTCACAAAATGCACATTATACATACATGATCATACGTACATAAGTCAGATTTAGAATTTTTTTAACATAAATCAATAAAACTAACTGAAGAAACGCATAAGAAATAAGAAGTCTAAGGAGGAGTCAGAAAGCTTCCAAAATACCCTTAGGTCATGCTGATGTTAAACTGCTCGAGGGGAAGTAATTGATGGCAGAATTTTCATTTTTGGCCGGAGTTACCCTTAAACGGTCGCCTCATTTGACCGCTTTCAACAAGTTGGCATGATTTATTAGGGTCTTCATGAAATGTCTGGAACATATTTGGCTTAAAAACACTCAATGACTGTGTAAACAAAACCGTTCGTGTTCGCTTCTGTTCATTAGCAAAACATACAGCTTGTCGCACCTATACATACCAACACACATAGTGTATTAACATACGTACAGTTAAACTCCAAGTGTCCATCTGAATTTATGTACATTAAGTTTAACACTGGCTTTGAATGTTCTATTTAGCACGTGACTGACTTAGCTCCCTTCGCAATCAAATGCTAACGTTATCCTCCTATATATATATATATATATATATATATATATATATGCTACATTTATGTCAATTCAGACTGTTGATAAATTTTACTCACATCTGCAGTTTTGTCTCGTTCTATCGGTCTCGATCCCTCTTGAGGAACAACTTTGAAGCTGATCCTGCTTGTACTGTCCCAGGTTGAAAAAGCACTCCGGTGTGAAGTGATTCACACAAACAAACTGGTTTCTACTTATGGTTTTTGAGGGATTTCAACTAAATATAAAATAATCCACTGCTGTCTCCTAGGTTTGGACTCTGTGCAGCGACTACATTGCATGTTGTCCAGGAACTTTAGCCATGACGTCACGTACAGCGCTGTCAATTGTGAAAACAACAATGGCGGAGCACGGTGGGTGGAACCAAATAGAATAAGGGGCGTTAACATTATAATAAAATCTGCTTTGGACATCACAACGGGAACGAAATCTGAACGGCTTGATTTCTCACATGCTTGTAGGGAATGTTACACCTAAACAAACTTACTGGGTTCTTTTTTTTCACGTTTTCTTGGTCACAAGATGCACAGGGGACCAGATTATAGCACTTAAACAAAGAAAAAGAGGGGTTTCCCATATGATGTCACCTTCAAGTATTGGTAAATGCTTGTTAGCAGTTACAAAAAGAACTGTATATAGCTCAAGCCTCTCCTTAGACTAAACCAAAAAATTGCAAAAGGGTAAGGAAGAAAAACAATAAATCAAAATAAATGCATTGTAATGGCAAAAGGACAAGTAAACCGCTGAAATACAAAATGATATAACAGCGGGTACCAAATACATATAAATATCCACATGATAAAAACTATATATAGTAGTTTCCCGTGTTGAACAGTACACCAACTCCCCTCTACAACTAAACAATTGGATGGTGCGGGAACAGAATATAAGAACGCCGACTGACCATGAAGTATAACACAATAACTTTGGATACGTAAATAAACAAACATGTAAACCAAGGATTAAACCTTTAACCTTTATACTTCCTGTAGTATTTATTTCCTCTCCACACCCGTGGAATACTGTATTTTCGCTTTATGATAGAAGTTCACAAACAAATGTTGTGGGGAAATCGATCATCAAATGTTGAGAGAAATCACGAAGACCAACAAGCCAAGTTTCAAGTGTTTCAATCTTTAATTTGTTTGAACAAGTCAAAGAGAGACATACAGAGTTCATCTGAAGATGTCTGACCAATACATATCTGACTCCATCTCTTATACATTATCACGGTTTAAACCAATCATGTTTCACATGACATCACCCATTTCTGCTAGTCCATCCTTTTCTGACCTTCCACAGTTGAACGTCAAGCTCCATATATCAGTATTTAACTGTGGCAAAACCTTTCAAAAGCTTAAAAAGAAATGCACATACATCCATCTTAAAATTCAGCTATATGTCACATTGTCATTTACTACACTGGGCTTAGTGTTTAGTCTGTCTAAAGGGTAAACATGTGCCTAAATCAATATAATAGTGTATTCTGTGACTAGTATCTGTCAGGATTCTCGGGGGGAGACATGGCATGGGAACCCAATTGCAGGCAGACACAGACGGTAGAGGTAACAAGGATGTTTATTTAACATATGAACACTAATAAACAGGCAAAACAAAACCCACGAGGGGGAAAACAGGACAGGAATAATATATAAACTTTAACAACAAACAAGGACACTGACAGACTAAACTACGAAAACAAACACTAGAATATCAACTGACTAAACTAGACTTACTCGATTCAACAGCATACAACTTGATACAAGGAACGATGTGTGACAACAGGTACAGATACAATGCACAAGCACACGACAATGAAACATGAGGACTCTTTATAGGGAACAAACACAGGATAATTAACAAGAAACAGGTGCTGGGGATTAAGCACTCAGGGAAAGCTGACGGGGAGTGAGAGGGGCGGGGCCAAAGACGAGACAGGAGAAGAACCATGTCTTTCCCACATAAAACCATCAGGCAATGCCATGGCTCCACTCGAGACAGGAATAAAACATGACATGATAGTGGAACCATGACAGTATCACATAGTGTCTTCAAAAGTGTGTGTGTGTTATGCTAAGCCGATGTGAGGTCCATATCTGCCTGGTGCCCATCCTATGAGGCCCATAGCCTTTGTTAAGATCAGATGCACTTCTATAACTATCTTAAATGTATGCTTTTATACAAGAACAAAATGTAATATATTTAGAAACTTTAAATGTGGTCTTTTATATAAGAAAACTCAGTAAAATAAAGAAAACTCAGTAATATACTTTAAAATCCACCATAAACCCAGTGATGATCATTTATTTGGCTGCACAAGATGGCGTCGGTGAGCTTTTGTTCATATTCTAATGTGAGTGAGATGTGAGAGGCTTTTGAAGAGATAACTGCTCCTATCACACATAACATCGCATTCATTACAACTTTGTTTCCCATTTAATGCAGAATATATATATATATAGTATATAAACTCACGGAACATATATATATACAACATGTATGTTTGTTTGTGTTTTCCGTGAGTCCTCATAAATGGACACATGAAAATGATAAATAAAGTAAGTATTTATGGTCTATAAAGAGTCATCATTAGGCACTTCAGGTTTGTGCATTTGTGCAGGTTTCGTCTCCCAACATTCCTTTCCTTTTTATGTCACATCCATAACTCTTGTTTATTTCACTATTTTTTTTTTAATTCTCTAAAGCGTTTTTATGTCACGTCCACGCGCTGGAATAGCTCACACCAGTAACATATTCTTCTAAGGCATTAAAGTGAAAAAGTGAAAGTGAAAGTGAAAGTGACCTATTTGTCAGGTATGGTGACCCATACCTGAAATGTGACCTCTGCATTTAACCCATACAGTGATTAGTGAGCACACACACAGCAAGTGGTGAACACACATACACCCGGAGCAGTGGGCAGTTATCACTGCAGCGCCCGGGGAGCGTGTAGGGGTTAGGTGCCTTGCTCAAGGGCACCACAATCGTTACCTGCCGGCCCTGAGGATCGAACCGGCAACCTTCTGGTCACAAGTCCGACTCTCTAACCATTAGGCCACGATTGCCTGTGATTATTATAAAAGCAACACAAATATATTTTTCTATGTACAGTATCTCTATATAGTGTTGTCTGTTTTAGCATTTGAGCTTACACAACTTTGATCAACTTCTGTTGTTTTTAAATGTGTTTCAGAAATACATTGACCTTGAAAATTTGATTAAGGCGATCATCCCTTAATTGTGTAAGCAGGAAAACCCCTGACCAAAGTGTGCAGGAGAGTGAATCACTCGGGTCAGAGATGAGAATTGTGTCATCATTTACTCACATCCTCTCATCATTTCATTTTTTTGTTTCTTTTTTGGGGAGAACACATAAGACGATATTTTAAAGAATGTTGAAAACTATTGGTTCCCATTGACTTGCATTGGTTTTGTGTCTGAACTTTTTTTGTATACCAACATTCTAAAAAGATCATCTTCAAAAGAGACTCACACGTTTGAAATGACAAGAAGATGTTGGTGATGACAGAATTCTAATTTTGATGTGAACTGTCACTTTCAGGAATGTTTTGGACCACTCTTGGTCTCTCTTGGGATCAATGTTTCAAGGGTGTCATCACCAGAAGCTAAAGTTCTAGACAACAGAGCCCAAAGGATCACTGAAGCACTCAAACCCATCCACCACGATAAGGTGATGATCCATCGGACAGGAAAATAAAACATGTAAATGTATGATGTACTGTATGTGTGAAGTCTGTGAATCCAGCAGGTGGACATTTTACAAAGTCTTAGTCAGATAAGAATGAGCTTTTTTCCTGTTCATCTGGAGACATTGAAGAGTTTGAGTCGTCAGATAAGCTGCTGCTCCCTTTATCACTCACTGGAGCATATATTGTCTCTAAAATGAGATGAAGTGAAGTCTGTCAATAACAATGATGTTAATATTGTGAAAGATGTTTCTGTGTTCACTGTAAACTGAAGGTAAGACTTGCCTTTATGACACATTCTTCTGTGTTTGATGATGATGATGATCACACAGATCACAAGAGCAACTACAACTGCAATTATAATGACCCTCATGCGATGAGAATCTACAAGAATGAAGTGAAACACAATCATCAGGTGTTCATTTATGTGACACAGACTAAAATACAGAACAGAATTCTTCATCTACAGATCTCAGATCAGCACAAAAAATGACACAGCTGATGTACCTGAAGACGAGTGACGGACGTCCCTGTCCAGATCTTCTGTCTGTTTGATGATGTCACTTCCTTTATACACGAGAGACCCACATGTGTCACATTCAGCACTGACGGTTTGTATTATAGTTTTTAAACGATTTACAATTAAAATGTATAAACGTGATGTTTTTTCTACAAAATAAAAATATAAACTCCCAAAATAATGATAATTTAAAGTACATGACATAATTCATGAATGTGAAATACTCACCATTGACAATGAGATGGAATGTCTTGTATGATACTTTCATGTTTCTACTGATCTTCAGTGTATAAAGTCCAGAGTGTTGAGATGTTATGAGTGTGATCCTTCATCTTCAGTCTGTCTATGAATCTCTCATCATCAGATAACTTGGTATAATCGTCATTTCCATTCATTCTTGCAAGAAGTGTGTTTTCAGGCCCTTAATGCCACGCTATCTTATCATCTGTCTGTTTAACAACATTAGTGTATAGAGTAACAGAATGTCCCTCCATCACTGACACTGACTTCACTGCATCACCAAACACACCTGAACAACACAAACACATTCTGGTCCTTGATTCTGATTGTTTGAGCTGAGTTATAAGCTGTTATAAAACACATTTACATTTACAAATACCCTAATTTATAACAAACCAACCCCATTACACAGCCTGAATATCACTTTATTTACTTTATTTTATGAAACTTTGCTAGGCATATGGAATAAGCATTTTATTAAAGCAATAAGCCCCTCGAAGCAGTGTGTTACAGTGAATTTTATAACAGCAGAGGGTATTAAGGGCAGTTGTGGTCTAATGGTTAGAGAGTCGGACTCATGACCAGGAGGTTGCAGGTTCAATTCTCAGGGCCAGCGGGTAATGATTGAGGTGTATTTGATCAAAGCAGAGGTCATAATTCTCATATCTGACTAATAGGTCACTTTCAATTTCAATATAACAACACCATTAGCCAGGGGCGTCCACTTTTCAAAATGCCGTTCCTGTCCCCCCCACTTTCAAATTTGTTTGTTATGATTTTTATAAGCAGGCCACACTGCTTAAGTACACTGCTTCATTGCTTTTATAGACTATGCTTATGTATGGGCTCAAAGGTAAATGTGAAAAATGAAAAAAGCCTTAGCTAAATTTACAAATGTAAGTAAAACTGACTTGAAAAACAGTAGAGATTAAGTTTCTTTGTCTATAAAACCGGGCCTTAAACATATTTCTGAGGCCTTATACTTGGTGTTTGTACTGTGCAAGTCTTTATAATGTAAATCTGTTTTTAAACTATTTAGAAAAGGCATATTTATTTTAAAAACATTTTGTCATTCATTTCTCTCTTTTGTTAAACAAAATTCCATAAATTTCACAATCAGTTTTCACAGAACAAACACTGCACAATTTGAAATGTAGATCTATGACGTTTGAAAAGTCACCAAGGACACCACTGGATATTCTGGGCACACTGACTAAATTGTAGTCTGGCTCTGTCCCGATCGCATTTATTCTTTTAAAACTTACATTTATCGGCTATTAAAATGTTTTTAATGTTGTTTCACACTCAAAATCATTACATAATCACTTATGTATGTAAGAAAGTCATTTTTTGCAGTGATGGGATGAAAAAACCTGTCTATTAAATAAGTAGCCCCATAAGTGTTCCACCCTTGTTTGTCTTCATACCTGTTCATCTATTGTTCTGTAAGGGCAAGTGTGGGACTTAAGACACGAGACAACCAAGGTTGGTGTAGACAACAATCCCCGGAGGGTGGTTTATTTTGTAACACACGTGAAGATATAGGCCCGCAACACTACAAATCCACCAGGGTGCCAGTGAGAAATAAACTCCCGTCCCATGATGAAGTGCTTCCAGTGTTCGGTTTCCGTGCTCGTGGGGTAGGTCCAAGCTTGCTTCTGTCCATCTGTCGTTGTCACGTGATTGACTCTTGAAACAGAAGAGAAAGAGAAATAGTGTCAACCGCAATAACCTTATGGAGATATAACTCACTCTTTCTTCTCTCTTCCTGGGTTTTATATCCTCCGGATATCCGCCTCAGATGCTGACGATCGACAGGTGTTGGCACTGATTTCCTCCGTAACCATGGCGACGCTGATTGGGTGCAGGCCAACTCGTCACAGCAAGTAAAAGCGTCTAATGTTAACCAGGTTTAAATGGTTCTCTACGTATGAATTTTTGTGCACTTCTGGTAACTGAAAAGACATTCGAAAGTAAAGAAAACTCGAAAATTTAAGACAATTTGTACAAATGTTTCTAATTGTTTAGGGAAATGTCAATTTTGAAATAGAACTTAAATCCACAAATACACTTAATTTGATGAAGTGTGTGTTCCATCAAGTGATAGAGAAAGTAAGTATAGTTATAAAAATGAATTTGCCACACGCAGTCAAAAACAACAGACAGAGAAAATCTGAGCAGATGTTCATGTTCAGACTGTTGAGTAAAAACCCTGAAGGTTTAACTGCTGGTTGTTGTGTAAATGGCTATTTACTAGGATGTGCTGAAGAGATGTTCAGTATCACAGAGAAGAAAATCCTGCTCAACTCGACGAGACTGATCGACAAACAACTGCTGTTTCAGTGCCTGAAGGAGAGTGATGTGTAAAGAGAAAACGAAAAATTGTGGGGATGTGCGCAGGCATGGCGATCTGTTTGTTTTGTTGTTGCCCTTGGGCGAGACACATCATGTCCCGCACACTCACACTCACTGCAAAATAAATCTGACATCTTGTATATCAGGGGTAGCAGCTTCCCCTACATTCACTAGAGAAGATCTTTTGGAATATCCTTGCTGTGAGGAAATGAAAAGTAAATGACACTAAACAAACATTCATTTGTATCAATCTGAGCTAAATAGTGTAACATAAGTTTACATTTCTATTGAATTGGCACAAACCCAGCAAACACAATACGTTCTGACAATGTCGCCAGTTCATCTTCACTATAAACCTGTATTTCGTGTGAATGAAACATTTTAAGTGGTCATCATTGGTTATTCTTTATAATTTTTTCGAAAATCATTGTCATTGCTTAATGTAATTAGTTGTGTGGATTATTGATTATTGGTGGTCTGCTGATATTTGTTACTGACGTCTTTAATCAGTGAGTGCTGAAACAGCGACTTCTTGCTTTCTTTGTTTGTCTAGTCTTTCCTAAAGTTGTTCTATTTTATTCTTCAGTCTATATCTTTCTTTTCTTACTTTTTCCTCCCCTCCACAGGTTGCCTACAAACACAATCAATAGTCAGTAATTATGAGAAATGGATATGATGGAAAATAGATTGTATCTGGTTTGACATATACCAAGGCCCCGGGCTGCAACAGAACAAACCGATCAGACTGCATTCTGAATGCCTGTTTTCTCTTAACACAACAGTGAGATCACTTCTCTTCAGGATCTGAAACACCAGATTTGTGTCGATCGATCTCGTGGAGTTGAGCGGAAGATTCTCCTCTGTCATACTGAACACAAGTTCAGCACATCTCATTAAATAGCCATTTACACAACAACCAGCGGTCAACCTTCGGGGTTTTTTACTCAAACGTCTGAACATGAACATCTGCTCAGTTTGTCTCTGTCTGTCCTTTTTGACTGTGGGTAAGTTCATTTTTATAACTAAACTTATGTTCTCTTTGTGTTCCATCGGAATTAAACAAAGAGTTTTTGAGAGAAACTTTTTGGGACGTGTATCACTGGATCCACGCTTTACAGCAAGTCTTAAAGCCCCCGGATAACTCCAAAGTATCTCAGAAGGGCGGGAAATGATCATTGGTAGAGACGCGACCATTCTGTCTTATGAAGTTAATCTTTAGACGAATTGGACAAAATAACAACATCCTTTTACAAATGTACCTACCATAAAGGTAGAATCTTACCCACCCCAACACGGGAAAACAACAAACAGATGAACGCATTGGGCGGTTTCGGCGCTTCTAAACTGTCTGTAAGCGGAGTTCATTCAGGAGGAGAGGGACTGTAAGATACAACCAAGAAGTCTAAAAATGAAATTAGCGTTAGCGGCTAATAAGTGGCTATCAGGGACGAGTTAAACCCACGTTATAATCACAACCCCACCAATCACCGCTACAAGGGAAAAACTTTTGGTTTCTACCACATATATACACTATATATCTATTTTCTTGGCCATTTACATCTTTATACAGATAGGATAGTGAAGAGTGAGACAGGAAATGATGTGTTGAGAGAGAGGGAATTGTAATTTGGGAAAGGACCACGAGCCAGGATTTGAACTCGGGCCGCATGAAGTGCTGCTGTATGAGGCGCGGAAGTTGACAAAAGTAAAGCGAATGCCGAGAGAGGGAGTCAACGCGCGCGAGAGGGATTGAGTGTGCGCAAGTTTTATTATAGACCTTCCACATATTGAACCATTCTAACTTCTACGGTATTGGTCAACGGAAGTATCCTGCAATTTTAAATATGTTTAAGACACGTTTTATAATTCTTTTTCTATTCTTTTTACAGTACACTAGTTGTCAGTGCAACGATGTTGAAATATATTTTACATAACGATGATGAAAGTATGCTCTCCAGAAATTTGAACAGCATGGAGCATTGTCATAGGTTAATGGAGGAACATGTTCACAGAACCTCTTCTGCTGATCTGGCTGATCCACAAAAGTTGCGGGAAAATTCAAATGCAGGCCGGCAAACAGTAGAGGAAGAAGTAGAATGAAAAAGTCTCTGTACTTCGCTTGTTGCTGTTTGATTTTGAGAATTAACGTTAGCTTGAGCATTCAGAGCATTATCAATGTTTTCAAGTACCGTGGGCTTTTAATTCATATTATTAATGAGTCTTCTGGCTGCTTCAGACATTACGTAAATAAATAAAACCTCAAAAACTAAAAAATTGATTTATCTCGCAAACAATTATGCAATTTTCCTAAAATTTAGTCATACAATCACTCATTTTGACTCTCCCTCTCACGCGCACTCGTTCTTTCTTGCACACACTCGCTCCCTCTTGCGCATGTTTATTGTTGGCTCCCTCTCGCGCGTATACACATCATCTCGCTCGAATTCATTACATTACATTTTACATGTACATTTAGTCATTTGGCAGACGCTTTTATCCAAAGCGACTTACAGTGCACTTATTACAGGGACAATCCCCCTGGAGCAACATGGAGTAAAGTGTCTTGCTCAAGGACACACTGGTGGTGACTGCTGGGATCGAACCAGCAACCTTTGATTTACCAGTTCAGTGGTTTAACCCACTAGACCACCATCTCCATCACCAATTCACATCATCTCGCGCACACTCACTCCCTCTGTCTGCATTCGCTTTACTTTTGTCAACTTCCGCGCCTCATACTGCTGCACAACATGTTGACACATAGTCCACTGGACCACTTGGCGCCGATAAGAAATTAGTTTTTGACAGTTTTACTCGAGTGAGTTTGTGCTGCTGATAAACCCAATAGAACCTCTTCAAAGTGTCTTGTGCTGCTGTTATTCACCTGAAAGATATTTAATATGAGATTTACGTCATCTAAAGGTCAGTAACAAACATTCAGATTTCTCAACTCCATATTTTACTTATAAATACATTTGTTCATTTAGCTTTTTTCATTCACATAGACTTCACATTTGTCCTCTCTACAAGTATAGTCTACAGATGAATGTTTATGTGTAGCTTCACCTGCAGTGTGTTCAATCTTTAATGAGTTTAAATATGTGAACACTTTGTTATTGTGTCATACATTTAAACACAGAATAATAATAAGTGACACAAGATATACTAACTATAGGAGAGGGACGGGATTAGGATTTGAGTCATAATTAAATCACTGACTGAAGGCTATAAAAGTTATTCAGTTTAATTCTGTATTTCTTTGGCAGCGTAATTTGATTATTCAGGGAAAAAGGCTTATTATATCGTAGTTTTTTTATCACTGCTGATAGCAGTTAAGGGTTAAAGTATAGTGCATTAAAGAAGTAGAGCATAACATATGAAATAAATATTTTTTTATTAAAGAGTTAGTGTTGTTTATAATGCCTTATTAACATTTGTCATAAACTTGAAATCTTTTTGTGTTTGTGTTGTTCAGGTGTGTTGGGTGATGAAGTGAAGTCAGTGTCAGTGATGGAGGGGCATTCTGTTACTCTAAACACTAATGTCATCAGACAGACCGATGATCAGATAATGTGGTTTTATGGGCCTGAAAACACATTTGTTGCCAGAATCAATGGAGAGGCTGGAGGCACCATGTTCTCTGATGATGAGAGATTCATAGACAGAGTGAAGCTGAACTATCAGACTGGAGATCTCATCATCACACACATCACATCTCAACACTCTGGACTTTATACACTGAACATCAGCAGAGACATGAAAGTCTCAAACAAGACATTCAGTGTCACTGTCTATGGTGAGTATTTCACATTCATACAGTATTTCCTTTTCTTTTGTACTTTTAAAGTAGTAGATAATTAAAAACCTTGTGTTTTATTGCTGTTTTGTTGGGGAGAAAACATAACATTCATACGCAATAATTGTAAATTGTTAAATAAACAATATATATATATATATATATAATAAAGAAACACGATAATAATGCTGGATAAAAAGTATTGCAGAACTATTTAAACAATCTTTTATTTTCTATTTTTCAGCTCGTCTGCCTGTTCCTGCCCTCATCAGAGACTTTTCACAAATCTCTTCATCATCAGAAAGATCTTCATCATCAAAGTGTTCAGTGTTGTGTTTAGTGATGAAAGTGTCACATGATGTGAGTGTCTCCTGGTACAAAGGAAAGAGTTTATTGTCCAGCATCAGTGTGTCTGAACACAGTATCATCAGAAGCATCTCTCTTCATCTGGAGTGTCTGGATGATTCTGACGTCTACAGTTGTGTCATCAACAACTCCATCTCAACACAGACTCAACATCTCAACACTGATGTCTGTCACAAGTGTTCAGGTAACAGCTGTGATTGTAGTATTTATTCAGCTGATCTGTAGATCTATTCTACTCTTTTAGTCTGTGTCTGAAATTAACATCTGATTATTGTTTCTCTTTTTCCTTCTAGATTCTCCTGACATGAGAAACATGAGGATCATTATACTTCCAGTTATATTTGGTCCTCTGATCTGTGTGATCATCATCATCATCATCAAACACAAAAGGCGTGTTAAAGGCAAGTCTTTCCTTCAGTTTACAGTACACAGAAAATCATGTTTCACAACAGTAACATCACTGTTATTGAGAGACTCATTATAATGTCATTCAACTTTTCTGCAGGTTTGTGAAGGCAGCGACCAGAGACTTCAGCAGATCATCTGAAGATTGAAACTCTTCAAGGTCTCGAAATGAACAGAAACAAAATTACAAACTGGTGTTCTGAGTAAGACATTGTAAATTGTTTACCTGCTCAGTGGACACACCACACACACATATACTGTCCCTTCACACTTCTCTTTATATTGTTCCTGTCCGATGGATCACTGTTTAATAATTTTAGCAATTTTTGTACTTAATAAAAAATAACATGCTATAACATTTTCTATTTGATCTCTCTTATTTTATTAAAATGATTCATATTCAAGGGGTTCCCGAATTTGTGCATTACATTGTATAGTCAAATTTATTTCAAATGATATATTTGTTAAATGAACATATAATCTACTAAATAGTATTTTATACATTGAATTTTTCATAAAACGTTTTATAATTTAATAGCTGTCATCACGCTCATCTAGAGCTCTTAAAATATTGAAAGTGTGGTAGGCTCACACGTGTGCATGTGGTCAGGATGTCACCACGTCTGCCTCATTTTGAGCCACGACAAATCCTGTTTAGCTCCAACCCCAATCAAACTTTCTAGTATAAGGTGTGTTTAACTTCACAAGCTACTGCACAGACCAATTGCCATATGACATCAAAGCATGTGAGACTGATTTCAGTGCAGATTACTCTGTATACTTCAGAATCAGAATTACTTTGCCAGTAAATTATGTCATGCAAGACAGACAGTCCCCTATAAAGTCAAACACACCTGTTAAAGACCTTGTTTAGTTTGTAAAACTTCACTGTCATGATTCTGCCTCATCATGTCATGTCTTTTTTATATTGTGGCAGAATCATGGCTTGTTTAATGTGGAGAGAGGCATTTTGACCCTTTGGGTGTTCCATATGCTCTCTCCAGTCTTGTCTTTGGCCCCGCCCCTTCAGTGTTTCATCACCTACACCTGTCCATTATTAATTATCCTTTGTTAGTCTCCCTATATTATGCCCTTGTGTTTTCTGTTCTGTGCTTTTGGGCTGGCTTCAAAACAGAGCAGGATCTCATTGAGCCCCATGTTAAAAAGGCCAACTTTACAGCCCAAAAAAAACTGCCAGTTCTACGTACTTTTACAGAACTGGTTCTCTCCCAGCTTTTATTTCTGCACATATCGTTTATGCAAGGCGATTCAACCCTGTATCACACAGGCGGCCAATCAACGCTATAATGTAGCCGACCAATGAAATCGAGGCAGAAACATTGCCGGGTGGGGTTTTCCCTCAAGGGGCGGTGTTTGCACTTTACTGTTTGTGGGGAAAATCATGCGATGACAGCAGAGCAAAACTACAGATGCGTTAAACATCCAAGAAGAAGTAATGTTTTGTAGAAGTAACGCCCATTGTTGGCATATGCAGAACGTTGTGTTGAGAGGTGCCGTTTCAGTTTTAAGGGTTTCATGCTAGCACTTGACAATTGCTCTAAGCATAAAAGACATTGAGGGACTTCCTCACCATCTGGATCTTCGCTGGCAATAAATCCAAGATCAAGGTAGGTGGTTATATTTTCTGTGTGGCTCCTTTTTAGATTGTTTTTGCTTGATCTAGACTTCTCACAGGCCAGTGATTCCTTTAGTTTAAAAACTTTTACATTTGAACATACCCTACGCTGGCGCTGCATGCTCAGTGAATGCTATGACGTTAGTAGTGAGTTGTACGTTTCTGACGCAGAAATGTTATAGTTCAACACAAATGAATCGATTTATTTATTCAATGAGCCATTCAATGAATCATGTGTGGATTCAGAGTTCTGATTCTTGTGTGTGTGAATGTGTTTTCATTTAGATGACTCATTGAAAAAAGTATCGACTCTTAAGAGTCGTTTGCTCAATGTCGTACTGGTTTGTTTCTTTCACCATAACGTAAATTTACAGCAGCCAAGTGCGACCCACAGACCTCAGCTTTAAAACATAAAAAAAAACATACTATTATTATGCACATTATAAATCGCATTTTAAGAAAGCATTTGCCAAATTCTTTTCTCGCTCTATTTGTCAATTTCTTTTCTTTGTTGTTTTGCCAAATACTTTTCTTCATCCATTTGACAATTGAGATAAAAAATGCCATTGGACAGTACACACGTGGGGGCAACCAATCAGCTTTCGGCTCAGTTTTAGGAAACACCCCTTCTCCCACATGCCACACGTAGTAAACTTAAGGCAGAATTTCATTGGACAGCAAGAAAGACCTACCGCCAATTAAACAGTGACTTTATTGTGCCGCGTGCCATACATGACACGGCAGAAGTAAATTTGGACAATTATTGTGTAAAACATCACTGCAGAGGGTTTCTGGTGTGTTTCTTAATCTGTTATTTACATGATTATTTAATTCTATTTTTATTACTTGAAGTGAAAACGTAAAAAATTGTCCGTAGGGTGTGAGTGCGTGAGTGAATGAGTGAGTGTGTGTGCCCTGCTATGGGTTGGCACTCCATCCAGGGTGTATCCTGCCTTGATGCCCGATGACTCCTGAGATAGGCACAGGCTCCCCGTGACCCGAGGTAGTTCGGATAAGCGGTAGAAAATGGAATGGAATGGAAGTGAAAACGTTATCATTTTGAACAGAGTTTAATGTACATCAATGATTTCATGCGTGTTGTAAAACGGGAAAGTTCTTGGAAGTGTGGAGAGGGAGGTGAGTTTTGCATAATGTGTGAAGCTGTACACGACAGCATCGACCAGCACACATGACATCGTATCTTAGCAGGCAAAATATCCAAAATCAGTACAGGAACATTTAAATGAAGTCAACAGGAGCGGACGTTTTTGCATATAACAAAAGATCGTGAAGCCACTGAAAACAACACATGACCCGTCTGTTTCAGTAGGACATGCTTTTTATCTACTCACAGGCTTACTCAGTACCTCAGTCTCATTGAGACGTGCTGCTTCACACACCACAGATCCTCATCTACAGCACAATATCATTTATTCAGTTAATCCATTTTAACCTCTTTGAATATTTAACGGACCTCAGCAACATGGACATCAGAATTTTCCACTGGTTCTCCTCTCTGATTGCAAACGGTAAGTCAACATTTCTTCACAGGGAACCTGACTGTAAGGAATGACTCATTCTTCTCTTCCGTCCCCACTCCACGTATGGACTCTGCCATTCTTCACACACTTCCTGTATTTAAGCCTTACCTGTACCATGTTTTCTGAGGAGTATTGTCAGTTTATCTACGTACCAAGCGTCTCACTGGTCATGGTAATGGTTCACGTTCTTGTCCAGGATTCTCCTTATGACCGTTTATTGGATTTCTCTTTTGGATTACCCTCTTGTTTTGTCGTTTGGTGTGACTGTTACAAAAACACCATCACAACTTCTGTTTTGTTTGCGGGTTCATAGTTTGTGTTTTAAGCATTGTAACAAGGTTCAAAGTATCTATATATAAAAGGAAGGACACGGGGTCGGTGTTCACTGGGAGACGTGAGATTCTTTTATTTTCAAAACAAAAATGGCGCAAATGGCGCTTCACCATCAGGTAATAGATTCCTTAGGGAGTCCACACGACTTGACTTTTCGGATAATAGTTCCACTCTTTGATCCCACAGGACTCGTCAACGTCTCCCAGTTCTCTCTCCTTGATCCACAGGAGTGTGAGCTTTTTAAGCTGTCTCCAAACCAATCACTGTAACGAGATGCTGGTGATCTTAATCTGCAATCGGCTCATTTGCTTACCGTCTTTCCCGTGTCTCTCCTGGCCAATACAGACGTCACTAAACCACGCCCCCCTTGCCACAAGCATTTATATAATTTACCAATATTATGTAGAATGTGTGTTTTTGTTGTGGCCACATGAAAATCGGGTTTAAAATGGTGATTTAAACCGTTTAAAGTAAAGACGTGCTTTTAAATACCATGATTATGAATAAAGGTACTAAAGGCAAGTTTGAAGATGATACAGCATTGGAGATGACAAAATAATTAACAGACAATGAATTACAGTTTATAATGGCTCATTAGCACGTTATATTTATGTGCGTAAGTATTATTGATATAATTATTGATTATGTTTTATCTCCAAGGTGTGTTAGGTGATGAAGTGAAGTCAGTGTCAGTGACAGAGGGATATTCTGTCACAATAAACACCGATGTCATCAGACAGAGAGATGATCTGATAAAGTGGTATTATGGGCCTGAAAACACATTTGTTTCAAGAATCAATGGAAAGGCCGACAGCATGATTTATTCAAATGATGAGAGATTCAGAGACAGATTGAAGATGAACGATCAGACTGGAGATCTCATCATCACACACATCACATCTCAACACTCTGGACTTTATACACTGAAGATCAGCAGAAACATGAAACCCTTATACAAGAAATTCAACATAACTGTGTATGGTGAGTGTTTTAGAGACTGTCTGTGCACTTCATCATGTGTCCCATCGACTGTATGTATATTGTTTGAACAGATTTAAATTCAGTGCACAAAAACACCAGTTTTGAGAAAACAAGATCACATTTGTTCATACCTCATAACTGTACAGTGAAACAACAGAATGATTAATAAACACAAACATTCATCCTTTACACATCCCTGTCTTTCTTAATACAAATATAATCAATATTAAACCATCTTTAACACACAGTTCTACAGAAATATTGAAGTAATCCTTCTCTTTCCTATTTTCAGCTGGTCTGTCTGTTCCTGTCATCTCCAGAGTCTCTTCTCAATGTTCTTCATCATCTTCATCATCATGTTGTTGTGTGTTGTGTTCAGTGATGAATGTGTCACATGATGTGAGTGTCTCCTGGTACAAAGGAAAGAGTTTATTGTCCAGCATCAGTGTGTCTGATCTCAACATCAGACTCTCTCTACCTCTGGAGGTGGAATATCAGGATACAAACACATACAGATGTGTGGTCAACAATCCCATCACAAACCTCACACAACATCTACACATCAATCAACTCTGTCACATGTCTTCATGTGAGTCTTGATCGTTTATTAAGTTGATCTGAGATGTTCTGTAGTTGGTTATAGATGTGAAGTGTTTGATAAACTTTTAATATTTATCAATTTGAATATTCACAGAATTTCATTTCATATGTCAGGAGGTAATGAAAAGAGCTGATTATTCTGTTTCTCTTCATCACTGTAGATTCTCCTGCCCTCCGGTTTATTATAATATCAGTTGTTTTCGCTCTATTGATGATCTGTGTGATCATCATCATCATCAGTGTGTGCATACACCGAAGAGAAGATAAAGGCAAGTCTTACCTTCAGCTTACAGTTTGCAAACAGAAAAAACACATTTCACAACTTTGAAATCAACATTATGAGAGAGTTAATGATCTAATGTCACTTTACTTTCAGCGAGTCTTATGAAAACATCTCAAACTAAAGTATCTGAGATGGATGAAGAAAGCGGTGTAAACTCCAGCTGCACGTTTAAAGAAACAGAAGATTCTGATCTAAATGGATCAGCAACATTATTAAATAACATTTATATAAACAATGAAAATAAACTAAAGCAGGAAAACTACATGCTGGAAACTAAAGGCGTGGAGCAAAATGAATATGTGCAAGTAGATTACAACCAATAAAATAGATTTAAAATGTCTAAGCGTTGTTTTTCCACACTGTATTTTATGACAAAATCGTAATCCAAGAAGCTTTATCTGACTTGATAACATCACAATAAAACCAGTCAAATCAAGTCCAGCTGGAAGAAATGACTAACCCTGTCCTGAACCAGAAGACTAATATAATGTTCATAGAGGATCCAAAGGACATCAGTGTGTGTCACGACCAGGGGCGGACTGACCGGTAGGACATTCGGTCAAAGAATGTTTGCCCCTGGCTGTGACCAGGGACGGACTGGCGGATTTGTTATAAACACGAATCCACGCAACACAAATGCATTAGTGAGTTGGACACGCATTTACGTAACGCTTTTAGCATAGCTCCAATTTCACCAGTAAAATCAAAAATGACCAAAGAGTTTTGATATTTTTTCTGTTTAAAACTCTTCTGTACTTTGTACAGAATATATCTTCTGTATATTGTGTACTAAGATATGAATAGTTGTGATTTTCTAGGCCGAAGCCGTAACACGTCCGCAGCAGGCGCAGTGTTATCACGCAGCACATGTGGCAATAGGCTAACTTCAGTCAACATATACAAGTTACCAAGCTTGAGACTCATTTCAGACGCTGCGTGATAACACTGCGCCTGCTGCGGCCATGTTTCAGCAGCAAGAGGGATTTGAAGTATTCAATCCACATGTTGATCAACAGTTTAGGGCTCTTTAAAGAAACAGTTCATTTCTCCTCTACCTCATGTGTTCATTTCTTCATCTGAACACAACTGGAGTAAAAATCATCAAGTCAATTTATATAAATAAACTGTATATGAATGAAGACTAAATAAAAAATCTATATTGACAATATAAAATATATTGACATTGTAGTGCACAATAATAACCAGAAGAGGGCGCAGTAGATGTGAAAGTGTCCTGATGACAGACAGGAGAGAGAGGTCAACTCTCAGACAGTCTGATGGATGATGTCATTCTTAAGTGTTGTGGTTCAGGTCTGGTGCTCCAGAATTGTGTTAAATGATGAACTGAAATCTATAAACATTGTTCTGACACAAGAGTCCTTTTGTGTCCAAGTGTGTAGGACGGAGTGTAGATGAATAGTTTGAGCTTCTTTAGTCACGTTTGTATGAACTGCACACATAAGCATCACTAGACCTTCACAAAACAGCGGCACAAATCTCAGGTTTAGATTGACATGTACATACACATTTACCCAAAGCACATTACATTATTTACATTTGTTTACTAAACGTTTGATTCTGAGCATTTGGACTTCCTGAGATGTAACCCGTGACCTTGATCTAAACACTGGGCTACAGGAAACACATCTCATTGGTTGTCGTAGTTATGAGACACACCACAACCAATGAGATTCAGAAGCTAAGATTTGTGGCCATTTTGTTATATCTGACATCATTTAAACAAAACTGACAGAGCGTTCAAATGTCATTAACATAAACACAAACAGGTTTATATACAGTATGTGTTATTTTTAACTTCTGAGACTCAGTATTGTTGGATTCACTTAATTTGATCAGTAAATGTGGAATGAGTAGAACAAATAAAGAGATACGAGAGGAAGAGAATTTCACCTGAACACAACATGCTCACAAACCACAAACACTATCAGACGAGCACTTTGACAACTTGACTTGACCACAGCAGTTACACTTTGACTCCTTCAACACCACATTTATTTCCTCACACACTTTATTTCATGTTGTTAGTTTAACTTTATTGCAACATTTAAGAATGAATTAAATCACTGCATGAGGCTTTCATAACTTTAGACTCATGACCACAGAAAACAGACACAACAACAAAGACAACTGTTTAAAATATTGTTGAAGAAATAGCTAAAGCTCATTCTTATATTTATAATATCTGTGATCATCAGTGATTGTCATTCTCATTTACATCTGATGTCATATATGAGAACAGCGACAGTAGCCACACCCACTACAACAGAGAGGACCAATCGGATCACAGTTTCAGTAGAACCACAACTGAGGACACCAACTGAAGGACAGAAAGAGAAAAGAGACTTTTAACTGATGATGCAGCTGAAATACAAAAAAAGGACAAATTAAGTAACAAATAAACACAGTATCTCACAGAAGAGAGTGCATCACTCACATTTCAGTAAATATTTGATTATGTCTGTAACAAATCTCAATAAAATGGAAGGAAGGAGGCGGGAACCGGCAGACATTAAACATTTATTAACAGAAATAAAAACAGCCGGCGGCCCCTCACGGACGACCGCCGGCGAAATAACATAAACATAAATACAAACACAAGTTCGGGCCCGGTCCTCTCTCTTCGACGGTCCGGTCGCTCGTTCCTTTTATATTCTCCCATCTCCTACGTGATTCGAGGCCGGTGTGCGCACAGCTGGCGCTAATTCACAATTACTCACCGGACTCGAACCACGGTCTCGCCCCGCCTACTCTACTACAATGTCTTTTTATGTGACGTTACTGAAGAAATGACACTGTGCTACAGTGTAAAGTAGTGTGTGAACAGCTTGTGTAAGCTCAAAATAGCTCACAGCACAGCCAAAATAACACACAGCCACTAAGTGAAAATGTCCAAATTGGGCCCAAAGTGTCAATATTTTATGTGGCCGACATTATTATCCAGCACTGGATTAACCCTCTTGGTCATGGAGTTCCTCAGCTTCACAGTTTTCCACTTGAGTCCTCTTCCACTCCACCATGACGACATCACTGAGCTGGTGGATGTTAGAGACCATGCACTCCTTTACCTTCCATTTAAGGATGTCCCACAGATACTTAATAGGGTTTAAGTCTGGGAACATGCTTGGCCAGCCCATAAGCTTTACCCTCAGCTTCTTTTAGGGTGGTTATCATGATGGAATACTGCCCTGCGGCCCGGTCTCGGTAGGGAGGGGATCAAGCTCTGCTTCAGTATATCACAGTACATGTTGACATTCATGAATCCCAAGTGCCGGCAGCAATCATTCAGACTCAGACCATGACACTCCCACCCCCATGCTTGAGTGTAGACACACTTGTCTTTGTAGTCCTCACCTGGTTGCCACCACATCAGCTTGACACCATCTGAACCAAATACGTTGATCTTGGTCTCATCAGACTACAGGAAATGGTTCCAGTAATGGTTCCAAAGCCTTGTAGACCAATTTGAAGCAGTGTGGGGCGTATGATCTGAGCACTGACAGACTGAACCCCCAACCCTTCAACCTCTCCAGCACTTGTAAGTCTATTTCCCAAAGACAACCTCTGGATATGACACTGAGCACGTGCCCTCAACTTCTTTGGTCAACCATGGCGAGGCGTGTTCTGAGTGAAACCTGTCCTGTTAAACTGGTGTACTGTCTCGGCCACCGTGCTGCAGCTCAGTTTCAGGGTCTCGGCTAGGGCTGTGGCATATATATCGCCATTCACGCCTTATTATACATGATTAAATCGATTCTGATATCGATATATTTGCATAGCTCTTCCGTGAACTACAGCTCTTTGATCAGTAGGAGGTAGGCCTACTGCTCGATCTAAAATCACTATGAGATTAAGTCGTTTATACAGTTCATTTCAAATCGCAAACCTCGTCAAACATCATCACTGTAATATACTTTATTATCCTGAAAATACCTGATAAGGTTTGAAGAACAGTGATAAAATATGACCACTGGCTTTTCCTGCAATGAATTGTTCTTCTTCTGTTTCCCATAATCGGAATTTCTGTGCATGAGCGCCCTCTGGCTTTCGGATGTGGTGGCATTTAACTGTAAGTCATTGAGAAACTGAGAAACTTAGTGGTGTTCTCACTTTTGTTGCCAGTGGTTTAGACATTAATGTCTGTGTGTTGAGTTATTTTGAGGGACAGCACATTTACACTGTTACACAAGCTGTACACACACTACTTTACAATGTAGCAAACCGTCATTTCTTCAGTAACGTCACATGAAAGATATAATCAAATATTTACTCAAATGTAAGGGGTGTACTCACTTTTGTGAGATACTGTACATGTGACTCACCTGAACATGTGTGGCAGTCATGAGTGATGTTGAGATGTTGAGTCTTGTTGCTGACTGGATTGTTGAGCACACATCTGTATGTGTTTGTATCCTGATATTCCACCTCCAGAGGTAGAGAGAGTCTGATGTTGAGATCAGACACACTGATGCTGGACAATAAACTCTTTCCTTTGTACCAGGAGACACTCACATCATGTGACACATTCATCACTGAACACAACACACTACAACATGATGATGAAGATGATGAAGAACATTGAGAAGCGTCTATAGTGATGACAGGAACAGGCAGACGAGCTGAAAAACATTTGAAACGCAAGAATCAATACCGATGAACAAAAAGTGAAATCACAAACACAAGTTTAATGTGATATGTGAGTTTGTCCCATAACACACAGAAGATGATCTCACACCACTTTATTTTAAATTATTTATTATTTTTTTCATTTTCCTCTACTATGATGATTACATAAACCGCCTGTGAAGATGTAAAGACCATCCTGTGATGATATAATCTGACATCTTTAACAATGACTGACTAAGGCCGTCATGAACTCATTGTGACATTAATACTTCAAACCATCTTTGATGTTCAATATCTCAGTTAGATTCTGAGACTTTATCTTGGGTTTCACAGTCTTGGTGACATATTTCAATCCTTAAGAAACTCAACTCACCATAGACGGTCATATTGAAGTGTCTGATGAGGACAGAAGGTTTTCTATTGATCTCTAGTTTATAAAGTCCAGTGTGTTGAGTTGTGATGTTTGTGATGATGAGAGATCCAGTCTGATCATCTATCTCTAAGTGATTCTTGAATCTGTCAGTGTTAAATGATGTTGAATTGGCTTCTCTGTTATATTCAGCTATAATGATCTGTTTTGGACTCTGAACACCAAACATCCACTCCACCACATCATGTGTGTGTAGTTCAGTGAGATCAGTGTGTAGAGTAACATTCTGTCCCTCCATCACTGACACTGACTTCACTTCATCACCGAACACACCTGAACAACACAAACACATTACTGACATTAGAGAAAGTATAAAGTGTCATGATTCTGCCTCCTTTGGTCATGATTTTCTAGTCTAGTGGCAGGATCATGACAGACACCCGTGTTTAGTGTAGAGAGAGACATGACATTGTTAGTTTTGACATGCCATGTTCTCTCTCTGGTCTCGTCTTTGTCCCCGGCCCATCGTTTTGCTTCCCATCAGTGGTTCATCCCCCACACCTGTCTAGTGTTCATTTACCCTTTGTTAGTTCTCCTATTAAGGGCAAGCTCGTTTTGCTTCGTTTGCCTTCCTCATCTACTCGCATCAGTACCTAGGTTCTGTCGCCTTGTGGATTACCCCTGTTCCCGTTTACCCCTGTTCCTGTTTACGCCTGTTCCTCTTTACCCTGTTCCTCTTTACCTTGTTCCTGTTTACCCCTAATCCTCTTTACCCTGTTCCTCTTTACCTTGTTCCTGTTTACCCTGTTCCTGTTTACCTTGTTCCTGTTTACCCTGTTCCTGTTTACCCTGTTCCTCTTTACCTTGTTCCTGTTTACCCCTGTTCCTGTTTACCCCTGTTCCTCTTTACCCTGTTCCTCTTTACCTTGTTCCTGTTTACCCTGTTCCTCTTTACCCTATTCCTGTTTACCCTGTTCCTGTTTACCCTGTTCCTCTTTACCCTGTTCTTCTTTACCTTGTTCCTGTTTCCCGGTTCCTGTTTACCCTGCTCCTCTTTACCCTGTTCCTCTTTACCCTGTTCCTCTTTACCTTGTTCCTGTTTCCCGGTTCCTGTTTACCCTGCTCCTCTTTACCCTGTTCCTCTTTACCCTATTCCTGTTTACCCTATTCCTGTTTACCCTGTTCCTGTTTACCCTATTCCTGTTTACCCTATTCCTGTTTACCCTGTTCCTGTTTACCCTATTCATGTTTACCCTGTTCCTGTTTACCCTGTTCCTGTTTACCCTGTTTTCCTTAGTCCTGTTTGCTGTTCCCCTCAGGGGTGTCATGAAGTTCAAATACTTTGTTACCTTACTTAAGTAGAAGTTTTGGGTATCGATATTTCACTGGAGTAATTCTTTTTCAGCCGACTTTTTACTTCTACTACTTACATTTTCACGCAATTATCTGTACGTTCTACTTCTTACATTTTAAAAATAGCCTTTTTACTCCTATTTCAATTCGGCTTGTTTTCATTCCGGCTTGTTATCATTAAAAAAAAACATTCTTAAAATGTATTATTTCCCCACTTCTGGCTCATTTATCAAACGGGTGCTTTCTCTTCATCCTCCGCTAATTAGGCTACAGTAGTAAGTTCGGTAGAAAGATGTTTCAATCAGTGCTGGAATTGAACCAAGTCTTATGTGGTCCCACTCATAAGACTTTTTTGGGGGGGGGTTAGTCTCGCAATATACAATTGATACAAAAATACACAATATATTTGATTATTATATGCATGACTATATACTATTATATTGGAAACAGGCTTACATAGAAGAACAGGCTTCTTTCACTGTCCTGCACTTAGCTGTCTTTAGACGTGGACCGGGGCGTTTCGAATTTAAAGAGACATGACAGCTAGCCCATAAACAAACTTAATAATTAATCATTAATTCACAAAATTTACCATATCCAGTGCATGAATTAAATCACATTTGTCATTATAATTTTTACTGAAATACGAATATCTGCGGGACCCCCAAAGTCCATTTTTTACTTCTTAAGGGAGGTCCCTAATGCCTTATGGGGGTCCCGGAGCCCCCCAGTCCCCCTTTAATTTCAGCACTGGTTTGAATATATAAGCGGTTGCGATTGAGAACGAGATTGACAATGTTGTGATAAGTAGGCTATATTATCTTTGTAACTCGTAACCCCAACACACAGGACACAGCAGACGTATTTAGACAAGTACAAAGATACTCAGGAAGAGAACTCGCGCGAAATGTCTCAACCAAGCACCAGCGAGGAGTTGCACTAAAATGCGTTTATTTTCAATGGGCTTATGAAACAGGTTACGCCAGCCCAGTGCATCCAAAATTTTTCAACATTTTAATGTTAATGGGTCAGCTGTGGTCTAGTGGTTAGAGAGTTGGACTCGTACTCGTGGTTCAATTCTCAGTGCCACCAGGAAATGACTGAAGTGCACTTGAGCAAGACACCTTACCCCTGTTTGCTCTGCAATAGCTTGTAAATGGCTTGAGTTGTTACTTTAACTTCTACAGAAGCATTTTTAAACCCTAGTCTCTATACTTCTACCTGAGTAATGAATATGAATACTGCTGACACCAGTGCGATAGTCTTGTTTTGGACTTATCATTTGATTCTCGAACCTTCTTTGTTTTGTCCCCCATGTGAGAGGTTTTTGTTTATATTCTTGTTTTAGTTATCATGTTTTCCCCATCGTTATTTTTTTTGGTTTATATTTAAGTAAAGTATTCTGTTACAACGCCGTTCATGACAATAAAGGGATTAACTAAACAGTCTTAGTGCCTCATACAGTACAACATCTGAAATGAGAAGCTGATGCACTTTCTGTGTGTTTAAACTACACATGTTGCCTGTAAATCTAGCGCACAAGAACTTAAACATCACTTACCGTTCAAACACAAACACAGAAGTATGACATCAATGATCTTCTGCTGCATTCTTACTGTTTTATTTCATCTGTAAACTGATAGAAAGAGAAAATAAGAGAACACAAAGGTAAGAGGTGACTAGAGAGGTTTTATTGTGTGTGTGTGCAGTATATTCACAGAACGTCCTCCTCCTCACTAACCACAACACCACTGACACACACAAATATAGATAAACACAATAAACCTTCAATATTTAAAGTGTTTACTGCTTAACATACAGTCATAACATCTCTCACTCTTTCTGTGATGTCTACAAATCTGTGATCATGTGTTTATTTTCGGTGAAATATTCATGTAATAACCTGCTAAACAAACGTTGTGCCAGGACCAAAGCAACAAGTCAAGCACAAGTGTTGTGATCGATTGTGTGTAGTTTCCTTTTAAAAACCACATCTTCACCTCTGCACATGACGTGTTAAGTCGCTCCACCTCCATCTGTGGTTATATGTGCTGCTCATCCTCTCAGCCCTCATGCACGTGAGGAGAAAATTTTAATGACAAAATACAAATAATATAATACTATAGTATTTCATGGATTTCTGTGGTTGTGTCTAAAATTGAATTATTCCAAACATATAACTTTAATTAATAACTGTAATAATGTAATATGTAATAACTTTTTTACAATGTAGAGTTAGTGTTTCTGTGTTTAGTCATGAGCTAAACAGTCATTTAGTCAATAACTAGTTATTGTCCCTCTGTATTTGAAATGCATTTATAGATTATAAATGGGAAGACATGTATTTTGTATTAATATGAAGGACATGTCTGCAGTTCTATTATATGAACACTAGAGGTCTCTGTCACACAGCCCTATGATCTAATGACGTCACACACATCATGCTGTACATAGACTTAAGCACTAAAATATCTCTTAATGTTTTAACTCATGAGAGGTCGAAGTATCGTGTTGTTAAGTCTTAAAAATTAATGCATGTTATTTTAAATCAAATTAATTCTCACTTTTTTGTGATTTATTTCATCAGAGTCGATTGTTGAATATTAAATGTTGCATTTCCCACCTTTAAAGAGTTTTAAGTAGGGGCTAATAACACCTACTGAGAGTTAATAATAATTTTATATTTGTTATAATAAAGAATGCTGTTTTATGTGGGATTAGCTGTTCTTCTGCGCGTTTGTTTTACTGCGCATGCTCAGAGAAGCCTTAAAGAAGCGCCGCATCTCAATCTCTCTGAACTACATCCTTGGTGTTTCGAGTATGACGTCATCACGCAACCGTATTTATATAACAATCATACGTAGTTTAGATGGTTAGAGTAAAGTTGGGGTGTTTAGGGTAAAGATTTCGTAAGACTTGAAACTCCGAGGATTTAATCAAAAGAAACAATCCACGCCCACAGATGTGACTCCAAACATCAATGATTTAGTGAGAGTCCGTTTTTTTAAAGCTGTCCTTTATGTATTAATGCACAAAACACTTACAATATATAATCATTGATTGTCCTATTGATTTCATGATGTATTCAATTATTAATTTAACAGAAAACTCCAGGAGATCAGTGACAGGTTTAGAAGTGAACATTTAAAAGTAAAAGTAAAAAACAAAGATCTTTATATCAGAGATGGTCTTTTCTTCAGTCGGTTTGTTTTGTTTTATAGAGTACGTCATGTGAGAGGTTATTTGATGTGAACTGTTATGTGCTCACTGTATACAGGTGTTTTTCTCAAAACAATGAATATGAAAAGCCAAAGACAAGAGTTCTCTGTAAGTAAATCTGAAATGAAATGAACTTTTTTCACCTGTAGTTTATGAGATCATTTTTATTTGAACACCCCCTCATATTAAAGACCAGAGACTGTAGTGTGAACTGTGAAGGGTGTTTCTCTGTCAAATGAGTCTTGATGAAAATCCTGCTTGTTATGCAAAGTGTGATGTAACCTGACAACTTCTTTCACTTTCTCTTCTCTTTGTGTGACACTCGCTGAAAACAGAGGCATTCCCTCAAGCTCCGTTCCAGCCGGCTTTTCCCCAGACTGCGGTTCAGCTGGTTTTCACGCCGGCATCGGGTCTAGGACACTCACCCTACCCCAGCCATGTCAGGCCCTTCCTGTCCTGCCCCTCCCACTGCTCCAAAAGGAGAACCCCAGCCCCTCCAAAATCTCTTCCCCCGTCCCACCCATGCCTAGTTTCCCAAGTCCGGTCCTCTGATTCCTCATCCACCCCTCACATTGATAGTGTTTCTGTTGTGGTGAGATTCAAGACATCACTGGTCTCAAACTGATTTTTTCCACTGGTTTGTTTCTAGAGGGTAAAAAGACACGTGTGACACATCTATGAGTGCCACCTTTGAATTGTAAATTTGGTTAGTAATTGTATAACAACACTTCCTTGAATGCTGCCTGTGGTTTTGCATTGAACTAGTTTCTCCACGGAATGGTTGTAACACACGGAAGCAAATACAGTAGGCTGAACAATTTAATGCAGTTCATCTGACCAATCTAACAAGTTGAAAAGTCGGGAAAGGCTTCAAAACCAGACCAGACAAAGGAGGTTTCTTGTAAATCCCAGGCAGTGTTATAGTTATAGTTCACCGCAAAATGAAAATTCTGTCATTTCAATCCTGTATAAAATACTTTGTTCGGATGAACACAGAGAAAGACATTTGGAAGAATGTTAGTCATTTTCAGTTTCGGGACATCGTTGACTCCCATAGTAGGACAAATACAATGGTAGTCAAAAGTAACACAGAACTGTTTGTTTTCCTTAAACATCTCATCATGTGTTCAACAGAACAACATACATTCTACTATGGTAGTGGATGATGTTAAATAACTGATAAAATGTCTGATATTCTCCCAAATATCTTCCTGTGTTTATCAGAAAAAATATATATATACAGATTTGAAACGATCTGAGGGTGAGTTAATGATGACAGAATTTTAGTGATGGGTGAACTGTCCCTTTAAGAGCACAATTCAGAGGAATGAGGGTGTGGTTTTGTCTCATGTGCTGAATCAAAACTGAGTTGTGTACTGACGCAGCTCTCTTAACAATCATCAGATCACACCAGAGAAAATCATCTGCTGAAATATAAACAAGAAGAGTCTCTTTAAAACACATTAACTGGAAACATCGGAGGTTTGCTCTTAAGTCGGCACCATGGAAGTTTGCTTCATTTTTATTTTTCTGTCCTCTCTGATTTGTAACGGTAAGTTCATATTTTTATGACTTAATTTCTTTCTTGACAGATGACAGCTTGTGTTTATATTGAAATCTTGGTTATGATTTTAAAGTTCTTCATATGTGATTTGGCTCAAACTTTGTCTGAGTTTGGACAGGTTTGTGTGGTGTATTTCTGAAGTCACAGTGCATGTTTCTGTGTTATTGATGTGCATTCACAAAGTCTTTGTCTCTTCAGGTGTGTTTGGTGATGAAGTGAAGTCAGTGTCAGTGATGGAGGGACATTCTGTTACTCTACACACTGATGTTGTTAAACAGAGAGATGACAGGATAGTGTGGTATTATGGGCCTGAAAACACATTTGTTGCCATAATGAATGGAAATGACATTTACACCATGTTCTCTGATGATGAGAGATTCAGAGACAGAATGAAGATGAACCATCAGACTGGAGATCTCATCATCACACACATCACATCTCAACACTCTGGACTTTATAAACTGAAGATCAGCAGAAACAAGAGACCCTCATACAAGACATTCAATCTTACTGTGTATGGTGAGTTCAGATTGAACAAACTCTCTTCTGTATTCAAACACTTATACTTTAATTATATTTTATTACTGTTTAAAACTGGGATTTAGATTAAGTGAACAAAACACAAGATCACATTTTGTTTATAGATTATAATCGTGCAGTATGTTGTTTTAGAAGAGAAATCGGTCATTGCAAAGCAAACACTCCTCAGTACAGACTTGCTCATAAATATATAAACAATCATTTTTTTTTCTATTTCTCTAGCTCGTCCAGTCAGCAACCAGACACATCTACACATCCGTGATGACTGTGACACGTGTGCAGGTATGAAGGAGATTGTTTTATTTATTGAGATGATCTGTGGTGTATTTGAAAGTGTTTTCACACATTTATTAATGATTTTCACAACACTTTGTACATCAGCTTCTCATTCTGAGTTTTTTGGAATGCTCTTGTTTGTTTAGATAATTAAGCTTTGTAATGTTAGAGAACTTTAAGAGAAATCATTAAAAACCGGTAAACTTCTGTTGCACTTTCCGAATCCATGTAGAAGAATTGAGTTTCAAATTCTGGACACCTGTCAGATCTGACTTAAGAGACTTCCATCCAGACTCTACTTCATCCACAGAATTTACCTTTAGATGTTGAGGGAGGAATGCTGTTCTAGTATTTTAGGTCTGTTACAGAAGTGAACACCTGATTATTCTGCTTCTCTTTATCCTTGTAGATTCATCTGCATCGATGGTCATTAGTATATTTGTAATTGCTCTTGTGATTTCCACGATCATCATCTTGCTCTGTGTCCACATATACAAAAGAGGTAATAAACGCAAGTCTTACCTTTAGCTTACAGAATATAACAAGCAAAGAAACTTTTCACAATTGTGACATCTGAGAAATTACACTTCTTTTATTGTCACTCTACTTTCCAGCGAGTCTAATGACAAAATCATATGCCGAAGTACCACAGTCTGATGAAGAATCTGGCATGAGGGAGCACATCTGAAGATACTGTGACCTCCTCATCCATCGACACACTCCCCACATACTTATCACTTTCATCACAGATACTGGAGTAGTCTCAATGTTTAAGGCCCCGGTCTGATCGCTTCTCTGTTTTCTTTCTGTTGTCTGTGTGTTTGTTGTTCGTTGAGCACATGGCACTGTTTTGACAGTTCACCGTGTGCTCAGGGTCCTGTGTGTGTGCCCGGCCCCCCGTTATATCACTCAATGCTTCATACCAGCTTTCACTTTGCCATTTAGTCCCCTGTGTTTCTCTGTTCTGTGTCTGACCATTTTGACATTACAGATCTCTCTGACTGAAAATCCAGCTATTTATCCTGTTTTGTTTTGTCCAGTCTCAAGTGCCTTTTGTATCCTGCAAGCTGTTCTGCCACGCTCATGGCTCTCCCCTTCTACCCATCAGTGGCGGAGTGTATCCCCCTGTCGTCTGAGGGCCATCGCCAGTCAGCGGGCTTGCCGGCTCTCATTTTGAGGTTCGCCCCCTCCACTTGAGCGCTGTGTGACCACCTCAGGATTGCCCGTTGCCTTCACGGGTCGGACATCGGAACCCATCACCTCATCCAGAACTGCCATGTCTTTCCTTAATAAAATATAATTTTTACCCCACATCTCAATCCAGTCTTTACTCCTGACATAAAATATATTTTTTGTGTGATTTTCACTTTGGAAAATGTTAGTTCCCTACATGGACTATATCATACTTTTTACTCAACTACATTTGATATTTACATAAAGTACTTTCCAAATCAAAGTAATATTCCCCCCAAAAAAACATTTTTGGATAGAGAATTTTATAAGGTAAAAAAACTATATTGTTTGTTCAGGTTACACTGTTTTGCAAGTTGAGTAAACGTTTTGACACGTTTCGGTAAATCGATCATTTAACTCCTTTTACTAAAATAACTGTTCAAGTTATTTTATGTTGTAGGGAGAATATTTTGCCAGTTTGATTTTTCTAAACACCACATCTATGTAAACAACATTTTAAGTGATGATTCCAAATCATAGCAAATGTTCAAAAATAATTCACATATGTATAAGAAATAACAAATAACTTTTTAAAGAGTAAATGTGTTTGAAATCGGAAGACATGTATTTAACAGCTAGACTAGGAAATGTAAAACCTCTGTTACTGTTTATTTATGATGATGTTTATGACACATCTTGTATGGTATATAAATATATGGGATATTGATCTGTAGATTGTATGTTGTTTCTGTTGAAAACAACAACAGAACGACGTTTGACATTGCTCCACCTTCATACTGCCACGGGTTCGTGCAGGGAACACTCCAAACCAGCAGATAACAAAACAGGTTTTCTTTAATTAACTAGCGAACACAAGGAAATCCGGGGAACACACAACCACGAACATTCCCAATACTGTACAAGGAATACAATCAAGGGGAGAACCTAAATACAACAGATCACAGGGGTTAAACAGGTGCAAGGGATGAACTAAATGAGACACAGGTGAAAACAGGCAAATGACAAATCAACTAATAAGAACATCAGAAACAGAAGGCAAAAACAAAACAAAAAAGAGAACAACCGTGAGACATACAGTATGTGGTCCAAACATAAACGTCAATCAATATCTCAGCTGGTGGCTCCACCATGACACCCTCACCTCCTCTAAACATTTGAGAGAAATACACATTTTCATTTTGAATAAAGAAATTGAGATAGTTAATAACTGTGCTTCCACTTTGCCATAAACACCTGTTCATGCTGCTCAAGTCTTAAAAATGAATACATCTTATTTTAAATCAAATTAATCAGGGTGGACTGTTGAATTGGATTTCCGCACCTTTAAAGATTCTTAAGTAGTGACTTATAACACCTACTGACAGTTAATAATAAATTAATATTTGTTATTCTTAAGAATGCTGTTTTATGTGGGATTGATTTTATGTGAGAAGCCTCAAGGAAACGCACATCTCACTCTTTCTATAACTGTCCTTAACGTATGTAGATGAAACAAAATCAAAATCTTAGTTATGTGTTAAACAACAAAACAGCTTTTCTCAACAGATTTCCCTTCAAATGATCCACACAGACATTGGGAATACACCCAGAAGGAGAATTGTTAATGTTATGTATTGAATCACTTTATTAATGATATAGGTGAATTTACTCTTAAAATGTTACTTTATTCTTCACATGTTTAGTGTATCCAACAAAAATGCAAGACAGTGGACGTCTTGAATGTTTAAAAATGATTAAAATAAAAAAAAAATTCAAATGAACACAGAGTACCTGTAGTTAAACAAACCTGTGTGGTTGTTATAACACACATGACTTCTAATTCATTTACTGAAGCTCTATAGATGTCATCATCACATTGAGACACATTGTATATATGAAACACGTTTATACGTATTACATTTGTATTAATCATTGCAGCACAGGTTTACTGGTGTTTTAATTGGTCTATTATTACCGTATATTATTATTTAATTCTATTTTATTACTCGCCTACTCTGCGCTGTTTTGTTATGTGTTGTTTAGAGCAGATTCAGGATCAGTCAACAGCTCAATTCTTATGCAAAGATGTCAGCAAATCAGGAGCAAAAGGGAGTAGCCAACTTGTGTCAGATGTAGACAGGCAGAATCTACGTGTTCGTGTATCTTATGTCATGTGTATGAAGAACCGTATTCCACCCCCTCCGAAACTGTAATACCAGCGCTGCTATTGGTCAGGGTAAAGCTCACCATCAGGTCAAAGATTCTGTGATCGAGTCGCAGACATACATCAGATGCTGAGAGACAGATTTTGTCATTTCAGGTTTTATAAAGAATGAGTTCTGCTGCTTGTGACCACTGTGGTGTGCACTGAGAGGGGCTTCATTGACTGTAGCTTTCCCCTAAATAATGTGTGTGTTATGGATCATCACTGAACAGTGGATGACCGCAAGTGCTTTGCGTTTTTACAAAACAACATTTATTCTTGAAAGGTTTTCTATGAATAATTATTTTTGATCCAATTTTTACGAAAAGTTTGAGTGTTTCTTTCTAGTTTGCTAGTCAGATACATTCAAATGATATTATGGCACCAGAACAGTGAAATGTAATTTGGATAATATGTACAAAAGCGAAAATGAAAATGAAGTCCATGAATGGTGCCCATGTTTTATCCATTACATTTTTGTAACTGGGAAAACCTAAAACACACTAACCTTGAATCAAAACATCAATCAAAGGGGTTTTAATTCTCAGAAGTGTTCAGATGGGCTCAGGGAGGGTGAGTGCATAAGGAGAACACTTTCACTTTCCTTTCTGCCGAAGCAAAGATCAGTTCTCTTTAACTACTGACGCAGCTCTGTGAACCATCACTCTCATGTGACCACACTGAACGGAGTCATCTATGGCATGATCATCCCAACAGAACACCATGGGTCTTAGCTTGATTTCCCTCTGTCTGTCCCTTCTGATCCACAGTGGTAAGTTGATATCGTCAAGTTTTTTTTTGGCTTTCACAGCCGCTCATATGGCAGTTTTTGCTCAATAAATTATATTTGTGTGGATTTCCTTTCATGTTTCGAATCAAATGACTCAAGTTTATCAGTTTGTACAAATGTGCCTTCTGTCATAAAACATATTGAATTATTGACGGCAAAGCTTGTAATAGACAAGTCTGTGTAATGCCGGCATGATACTGTGTTGGATGTATAGCTTTGAAATGTCAAAACGATGGTTAATAGCACAAAATCCACCTATGTTATGATTAATAAAAGTAAAATACAACACAATGAGATAAGAAGTTTGAAACGCTTTCGTGTTTTAAAACCTGTTATGCCGGTTTATCCATTGTTCTTTGAAGCCTCGGCTTGGGGGTGTGGCTTATTATTTCTAAAACAAGAGTGAAACAAAATCAAATGGTGTTAAATGCTGCCTTCATGTGCTTTTCCCAGGGAAAAATGACACAATAATGCCTTCTGACGCCATGTTTACCACTCAAAACTTTCATTTGAATGTTTAAATTCCCCAGATGGGCCGTCCTTAAACTTTAAACACGGCTGATTGGAGTTGGATTTTTGTTGTTTTTACCACAACAGCTTAATTTCCTTGTCTTGTTATTATTACTTTTTGTTGATATAACGTTGATCTAGCATGCGGGTTATAGTATTTTCTGACAACAAAGCACCTGAACACAACCAGCTCGAAATCACGACTTCAGAAGTGGGTATTATTTCTATGTCAGAGAGCACGTGAATAGATAATGACGTGACAAAGCAGACATGAAGAAATGTTCAAGTTTTATTTTTACCTGATTGATAAGTGTTGTTTGAATAGACAAAACATTGCTTATAGTGTGTTTCATGTTCTGCTAACAAGTCGTTTTTATGCTGATATATATCATAATCAAACAAGACAATAGACCGTCACTTAAATATAAAAATATGCTGTGTTTGTGTTGTTCAGGAGTGTTTAGTGATGCAGGCGATCTCAAGTCCGTGTCAGTGATGAATGGAGATTCTGTCACACTGAACACTTATGTCATCAAACACAAAGATGATGTGATAATGTGGTATTATGGGCCTAAAAACACATTTGTTGCCAGAATCAATGGAAAGGCCAACAGCACCATGTATTCAGATGATGAGATGTTTAAAGACAGACTGAAGATGAACGATCAGACTGGAGATCTCACCATCACAAACATCACATCTCAACACTCTGGAGTCTACACACTGAACATCAGCAAAAAAAAAGTCTACAAGACGTTCAATGTTAACGTCAGTGGTGAGTATTTATACTTCAATATCCTTTCTGTGTGTACAAGTCATATTTCAAATGTTAGGGTGTATTGTGAGAAACATGTTTTGCAGCGCACTATATTTCTCAGGTTTATATTTCCGGCAGCAGATGTTATATTACTCCACCGCTGGAAGTTTGTTAGGAAAAATCATTGGTTGCATTGATTCTCATTGAGACTGTGTTTTATCTGCAGAATGTCGCCGCCATTGTCACATATTTGTCTGTGTTTGTGTCTTCATGTGTGTTTACAGGTGAAGTAAAGTCAGTGTCAGTGAGAGAAGGACATTCTGTTATTCTTTACACTCATGTTCTTAAACAGGGTCGTGATCTGATAGAGTGGACGCATGGACCGGAAAACACACTTGTTGCAATATTCGATGAAAATGTCAACAGAATCATGTTCTCTAAAGATGAGAGATTCATAGACAGAGTGAAGCTGGATGATCAGACCGGAGCTCTCATGATCCATGAGACCACAAGTCATCACTCTGGACTTCACACACTGAAGATCAGCAACAACCGTAATGTCTCATATAAGACATTTGAAGTTACCATTCAGGGTAAGCAGCAAACGGATCGATTGTTTGATATGTGCATTACATTTTTGGATATTCCATTATATGTACAATCTTTTCATCTGTGAAGATGTTCGTGTCCTGTGGCACTGGGTTATTTCAGCTGTAGGCCTACTTCTTCTGATCTGTGTCTGTATACTCACAAAGAGGTGATCGAGCACATACAGCTTTACCTTCAGATAACACGCCAACACCTTTCACCATTTTCACATCACTGTAATTGAGGAGCTTCATATTAATACACTTTTTTTTTCAGCAGGTTTAACAAAAACTTCACGGGCTCTGATGGATGTTTGAATCTGCATAAACTCCAGCACCCTGTTTGATCCAGAAACTTCTAAGTAGTGAAGGAGTTCATTTCATTGTATGGTTAAAAAATAAACAGCAGGAATCACAACTTCCTTTATCTTCCCAAATGGCAAACTGTAAAGAATTTCTGTAGAAATGACAGTATTACTGACTGCTGTTCGCTACAAGATGAATGATCATTAAACATAACAAGTTTTTATCTTTACAGAAAAAATGATAAAATAACAGCCTCATGCAAAGCATTCTGAGAACCAAAATTTGGAAAAATTATTTATGTGGATTTCTGGTTCCCAGTTATTTTATCGTTTTGTTTCTGTAAAGATAAAGACTTGTTAATGTTTAATATTAATTTATCTTTGAACAAACTGTTTCCAATTAATTAGATTAATAAAAACCTACAGTGAGTTACGGCAACTATCTGCATAACTACAGCAAAAATGTTTACAGTTAACCATTTGCCCTTCTAAAGATTACAGAGGTGTTACCACTCTTACACATTTATACATGCAAGATGGTTTAATTAATCAAAATATATCAAATATAACATAAAAAAACTCTAATGCAAACAACTGTTAACTAAAATTTAGATTTCACTCATGAAAGCATTCATGTTAATGCTTTCAAAAACTGTAAATCTTAAATTATTTTACGAAAATTTATTGTAAACATGTAAATGTTAATTTGCAATGTTTCTGTGTATCTTTCACTGCATATCTATTTATAGGTTTTTTACTTTGACATGTTTACATTGTATTCAGAATAAATATCAAACTAATGCCATCATTCATTCGTTTGTTCTTCCATTTTTCTTATTATTGCCTTTACTGGACTTGGAATATCGGTTGGAATATTGGTCTTTCTGAGAAAACAGTTCATTATGATGATTAGAAATGGCCAAAATGGAAACTATTCTTCCTTAAAAACCCATAGAGTAGATTCCAACAAGCAGATGCAATAAGACCTGATAAGAGGTTTGGTCATGTGACATTTGACATATTAAAACTAGGTAAAATGGAAAACACACTCGATTTTTATTTATGCATCAAATTCAACAAGCACTGTGCTTTGCTGAAACATAATCTAGTTCAATACTTTTTTTAAAGAATCTGAAAAACCTTCAGTTTACTCCACTTTATTCCACAGCTCTTCAGTGCTCTTCTCATTACATTTATTAATAATTAATGTAATTAATTTAGTTCAATCATCTTGTACCCTTTGTTGCTATTACATTTTTGTTATATGTCTAACACTCATGCCTAAAGCCAAATTTTTTTTTTTTTAATAAATCCATTAAATCCTCATTTTAAATAACAATTAAATGATATGATAATGATTAACACATGCTTGCAAACAATTTATACAAATGGCACAAAACAAGTTAAAGCATATTTATATTCATAATTCCTCTCCTCGATCCATTAGAGCAATCACAGAGAGTTTGTTCATCTTCTCATGACTCCTGCATACACCACATCATCCTCCAGTGCACACTTCTGACAAACACAGAAAATATAAACATAAACAGGGTATAGTGCTTTCTTAAATTTGCAGTGGCGAAAAAATCATAATTAAAGTAAATTTAAAGGCCAAAGTAATCAGTTTAAAATAAATGTGTCATAAAAAGTTTTTTGTAGAAAATACCACTTATCCACATTTTTCCTTACGTCTCCATGGGGGGGCCAGCAAACACCCTGTTGGATGCTCTGCGCTTCCGTTAGTATTGCTACTCAGTTATTGCTTAACACCATTAACACATAACACACCCAAGTCTAAGCAATGTTATTATAATATTTTGTGATACCAAATCAAGTTTATTAAGGGTCTTAAAGTGCTGCAAAAAATATGTAGCCTATTTTAAATCGACAGTTAGTCTGAACGTCTGCTAAAGATCTGGAGGTCTGGAAAACATCTCCCGAAAAAACATCTTATAAAGAGCAATATTATAACATATTATAAAGAGCAATTTGAGCAAAAAAAGAGCAAACTAAATCTTACAGACTTCTATGATGTCTGACGTCTCAGAGACGTATTGCAGATGTAAAGGAAGACGTCAAATAGACGTAAGCCAGTTGAATCAGCGTAAGCATAATGCCTGAATTATATTTGTGAAACATGTCTGCATCAGAGGTCGAGTTAACTGAAAATTGTAATTGTAAACAATAACATTTTGAAACAAAAAATACAACATACTTTGAACGGGTCAGATATGCTTTATTTGCGTGTATGACCAGCGCATATGATCCGCTATCATATAGTCATTCCCTCACTCAGATCTACAGATCTTTTCATCAACTTGTCAACCGACAACAGAATCAGATGTGTAGTATTTGCAAGACTGCAACACCTCGTACACTTACACGCAAATCTGGTTTATTCTGCCATCTGGTGGCAAACAAGACATCAACAGGACACACAGAGAAATGGGAATTGTTCGCGTAAACAACTGCACATTTGCATACTTGAAATTTGACAGATGTTTATTTATTTTAGATCTTTTATAACTTTTATAATCTAAACATCACCTGTCTTATTATTAAAAAGGCATTTGTTCCTCTTAATGACATGTTTATGTGATGTACTTATTATGTGACGTATGGCTAGTGCTGTATAACCATGTTTCCTTCTCAATCCTGTGTGAAAAGTCTCTCTGTGTCAAGATCTGATATCTGGTTGGCTAGAGTCAAATTCACTTCACGACTGGATGAGAACTTTGACGACAGGCTGAAGTCTAGCGTGATGTCATAGCATTTCTAGATTTGTTGAGTGCACGTGTAATAGTCACAACCACTTCATTATTTATGGTAGTCACATGTATTATGCGCTTTGAAGATTGGTTGTCAGAAAGCTTCAAAACTACCTTCGTTTCCGTTTTTATGAAAATAAAGGTTGTACAGATGTTAAAGTACTTGAGGGTGAGAAATTAATGGCAGAATTTTAATTTTTGGCCGGAGTTACCCTTTAAGCATATCAAAAACACCACATAGAAAATTTAGATTTCACCACAGGGGGACTTTAAAGAGAAGACAATAATACACACTCATCTTTTCAGGAGTTCAGTTTTAACACTTTAAATTAGATGCGATAGATTATAACACAATCATGAATGATCTCACCGGTTTATGTGTTTGTCTTTTAAAGAATGTTGGTTCTGCGTAAGCGATCTCCTCTTCACGAGTCTGAACTGCTGGCAATAATAACAGATATGTTTATTTATTAAATAGTAAGTATACACATTCTTTATTTAAATATCTATATCTTACTCTGTTGTTGTGTGTTTGTGTGTTTTCTGCGGATCCAGAAGATCAGAACAGCTGTTAGAATCATCACACATCCAACAACAGCACAAGAGATCACAACTTTATGAATGAAGTGGACAGCTGTCGGCACTATGAAAAAGTTGAACAGAAATCAAAAGTAAAACTCAAAGCAGTTTAACTGTAAAATGTGGTGATATAATTATTCATGAAATGTATACTTTTCTGGAGTAAATGTTATGAAACAGCAAATAATTTACAATTGAAATCTATATTTATCAAACCTCTAAATGTGTGGCAACTGAAAACAGTCAAAGGATTTTCCCAGACTTCACCTTTTCCAAGGTGATAGCACATTGAGTCCAAAATTTGTGTCAGAAATTTTCACGTTAAAATATAAATTTAACCTCACCCTGTGTCAATTACATTTGCACACTGGCCCCTAGTTCTATCCGTCATAATAAAATCGGACTATTCGATTTTCTAAGTTTCTGCATCAGCAGCAAGCACTTTGAGAGGCGTTTTGACCTTTCACAGACACTGTACAAGCGAGTGTCAATATCCAGTATGGTGCTGTGGTCTCCGTCGGTCCGTTTGCGATTGGGTTCATAAGGGAAACTAAAATAGTGGCGTTTCACAGGAGAAATAACAAAACTGATGGACGGCGGCAGATGGGTGTGAAAAACAGGAGACCCTCGGGCAAAACGAGAGGTGGTAAGGCCGTTACACCCCGGGTGTGCATAAAGTTTTGAAAAGTTGAACGGACCATCGTCAATTATTGCAATTGCTGCAATGTGACAGAAAACCCAATGCAGGTCCGGACTTACCCGGCAAAGGTAAGCAATCGCCCGGGGCCCTGAGCTACAAGGGGACTTCTTAATCACTGGTTCTCAAACTGGGGGTCGTGCCCCCCTTGGGGGCCCGAAGATGGATCTGTGGGGGCCACAGATTTTGTGGCATTTTATGAGAATGAGAGAATGAGCTTTATTGGCCAAGTATGTTTCCACATCCGAGGAATTTGTTATAGTGACAGAAGCTCCACAGTGCAAGAGAAAGACAGCAACAGGACAGAACACAGATGATAAAAGAATAATATACAATAATATACAAATAGGCAATGTACAAAACAGCACAATATACAATATAGACAATTATGTATGCACAGGTCTGATATGTGCAAATTTGGTGAACAAATAATGTAAAATAGAGTTGTGTGTTCTGCATGTTATGTCAAGTGTGAGAAATATGTGAAATTATGAAATATAGAAATTCATCATAGATTTTAGGCAACCAAACATAAAAAATAAGACCACCAACCAAAATAATTGATGTTCCAGCATTGTATAACTGAATTTGTTTTTGGTTTAATTAAAATTCTAAGTTCAAATTTTCAAGTCTTTATTTGGGGGGGCCGCAAAGCAATGCATTCTACATAAAGGGGGCCTTACAACAATAAAGTTTGAGAACCACTGTCCTAAAGGAAACAATGGACTTATCCAATACGCCATTTCAACAGCCACGTAGAGCCCCAAGTAAGAGGGGTGAAAGTGAGGATGATTCTAAGGGCCTTCGCATTTTAGGGGTCCCTTCATTAACGGACCAAGGAGGAGATTATGAAGGGACCAAAGACCAAACTTAAATTTAGTCAAGGGGTCCAGAACAGCTAGTTGCACCCCTGAGCACTACTACAGAAATTTGGTCACGTTTAAATGCACGAATGGTCGTAAACCACAAAAACACTGCTTGCATTAAACAGATTGTTATTTGAAACTGCAGTTGCATCATTACGCCACAATAGAGGCGCTGTTTCGTTCAGTAAAAGAGCTTTATTAGGAGCTGAGTTTCACGGCTGTTCAGGTGTTTTACCCAGGGGCGTAGCAAGCTTTTCAAAAGTGTGGGGGATGGATGTGTTTTGTTTGTTAACAATGAAAACGATGAATGTAATGACAGAACGGTACAATAGGTATAACATACAAGATATAAAAAAATCCCATTTAAGTTAGTGATACTAGTAAAGTATAAAAACACATTCGGAACACATAAGATAAGTCAAAACTTTGATGTTAAAATACATAACAGTAGACTTGCTAATGAATCAGAAATACTTTAATAATCCCAGGGGGGAAAGACAGAGGTAAGCTTGATAGTGACATGGGTCTGACAGGACTGTGACTGTGGCTGCTAAAGTTTGCTTACTTGCACCTTGAAAAGGGGAGATATAAAAAACACACACACAAAGCTTTTTCTCTGGTGGTATAAATAAATCTGTTTTTAAACATTAAAATAATATTAACTTTTCTTTCATAGTTGTTCAACAGGTACAGTCAAACATAATAGTTAAGTATCCACATAAGTATTCAGCTAAACAAAAAAAAAACAATGCTCAAAATATCAAAATCAATAAACCCATAAATACAGTGCTTAACAAGGACAATTTGTCCCTCCTCCTCGTCAATTCCCTGCCTTCTTCATCACAGTTACTTTATACATTACATGCCACATAAATAACCCAATTTAGCTATTTCTGAACAATATCCCAATTCGCAATTAGCATTAGTCTAAAAACTAAATATAATTCAGAAAACACTCGACATATCAACAAAACATAAACAGAACATCTCCCCAAACACCTACTATCAAGGTTATTTAAAAACCTCGAAAGCATAAATACTCATTCAAAGTCGCTGGAAAAGGGAGACGTAAATAACCATAAGATCCCGCCTCCTCAGCACGAGCTAACCGATAAATCTAACACACCAAGAGAGGCGGGACTTAAGGCAGAACAGCCAATCACCATCCGGTCACACTCAAGACCGGTGTTCTGTTTGAGTGGGAGGGGAGAGGAGAGGAAGCAGCCGCATCGAGCGCAGACACAGAGCTGTCAGAGAAACGCTGGAGCGACTTCTGTAAGGCGTTTTCACAAAACTGCTGAAAAACTGCAAAAAAAGTGCGGGTGTTTAACCCTCTCACTGGGAAAAGTGTGGATGTTAAAACACCCACATCCCCCACGGTTGCGGCGCCCCTGGTTTTACCTTCAATTTCTTGAAAAGATTTCATAAATTAACTTGCTGTTCATCTTTGTAATATGTTTAGCTGTGAAGTTGACTAGTTGAATCAGCGTTATTCTGTACACACCGAGTTCAGCAGTATGAACGCACATTGCGATCAAAAAGACTCGCCAACAAATGACTCCTTTGAACCGATTCGTTTACACAGAATGTACTAGATCAGTGAATCGTTCAAAGCTCAGTGAACTACAAGAGAACGTAGGGTGTGAATGAACTTTGCTCATTTATTTAAACTGGTTTCTTATGGGCTAGAGTCTTATAAAAAAGGCTTATATTAAAATTTTCAACTTTTCTGTTTGATTGAATGCACGTTATGCTTTGAACTCTTTGTAAGTCACTTTGGATAAAAGCATCTGCTAAATGACTAAATGTAAATGTTAATATAACTTATTAGTTGTCATTTCACCCAATCTTTTTAGAGCTTGAATGTAAGTGTTTTGTTAAGCCTACACTTGCATTACACCACCACCGCCTCTGTATTTCTTCCCATTTTTTTCATTTGGTAATTCATTATTATAATTTTTTTGATTAGTGAGTGTCTGCGTTATTAAGATTAGTTTTCCCCTGTCACCTTGAATGGGGGTGAAAAGTTGAATGCTTTGAGGACGAAGAAAAATAAGTGTTGCAGTCAAGTAAAATGGGGCATAGTTGGGGCCCCATATATGCATTTGCCTAGGGCCCCAAAATCATTAAAGCCGCCCCTGACCCAGTGATAATAAATTATTTATTCCTCGTATTGAGAGTATCTTCTGCAGTAAAAAAAAACCACGGTTACTTTTGAAAGAGTATGTCTATCAAAATATATTTGTTATCAGTTATTAGCAGCATGAAGAGGAAAATGAACCAGTAGGCTAACATTGTTTATTAATGCATTTTTTTCTATTGAGCTATTTTATTTATTAGATTTAAGGAAATGTATTTCTATTTTGTTTTTGAAATGCTTTGTTTATAATTACAAAACTGTGCAGGCATTTCCATGAACAGTAAAGTTTGAGATTATATAGTCAGAAGAAGATCAGGGGCTGTGTGAGGTGATGGCCTGTTGTCTACACTTTAACCTCTGTTGTTTAAAATTGGTGAAGTGATGTGGAACTTTAATGCAGTCAGCAGACCTGGAAGACCTTCATAGTGTGCATTTACTGAAAGTTAATGCATAGCCATAGAACTTTTAAGGGACTGGAGATGCCAATTAGCGCTTGCTATAATCTCTATGTACAATGCATTTTTCCTTGTCTTTGACTGGAATCAAGTCTATTGTATTGTCTCTATTCAAACAATCTTATAAATAAATGAATCAATAAACAATACGCAAAAGATCTGTTCCATAGAATATACTGTCACTTACCTTCACACTTCTGACAGAGTTGATTGATGTGTAGATGTTGTGTGAGGTTTGTGATGGGATTGTTGACCACACATCTGTATGTGTTTGTATCCTGATATTCCACCTCCAGAGGTAGAGAGAGTCTGATGTTGAGATCAGACACACTGATGCTGGACAATAAACTCTTTCCTTTGTACCAGGAGACACTCACATCATGTGACACATTCATCACTGAACACAACACACAACAACATGATGATGAAGATGATGAAGAACATTGCGAAGAGACTCTGGAGATGACAGGAACAGACAGACCAGCTGAAAAATTATTTTAAAATGTTTAATTCTATGAAGATTGTGATTTAAAACTTGAAGAAACGTAACTCACCATAGACAGTCAGATTGAAGTGTTTGATGAGGACAGAAGGTTTTCTGTTGATCTCTAGTTTATAGCGTCCAGTGTGTTGAGTTGTGATGTTTGTGATGATGAGAGATCCAGTCTGATCATTTATCTCTACATGATTCTTCAATCTCTCATTAATAGATGGTTTTGAATTGGCTTCTCTGTTGATTTCAGCTATAATCTCATCTGGACTCTGAACACCAAACTTCCACTCCATCACATCATGTGTGTGTAGATCAGCATCAGTGTGTAGAGTAACAGATTCTCCCTCCATCACTGACACTGACTTCACTTCATCACCAAACACACCTGACACAAATATTAATAATTATAGTACAACTTGTCACGCGAAGAAGCTAAAATATAATAATATTAAGGTAAACCACGTGCGAAGAGTGGCCAATCCGAATCAGAGTTCAGACATCGACTGCAAGAATGCTTAAAAACAAACTTTATCACTCACCGTTCAGATGCCAAAGACATAAACGCAGCAAAACTATCACACAAATCATATTCTGCATTTGTGATGCGACAGGAAACATCAATGGTTTATCTTCCCCGAAGCATCATTAATACAGCTGCTTAGATGAACGCACACACACATGAACTCACACGATGAGGGGAGGAAACTTACAGAAGACCACCCTTTCTTTTCTGCAAGTCTCCGTTTTGTCCATTTACACAGAAACGCAACACAGAGTTATCAAACTAAAACAGGTTCTGCAGCGTTTCCAAAAGTCTTCGGAGTAAAACACAACCAAGAAACAAGTGTTAAAACACAAAAGAGACGATTGTTGACAACCACAGAGTGTTTACATCTATAGAATAATGTTGATATATGGCTACATGATCATAAATTAATTTTGTGATATGTAGACATCTGGGCACAGAGATGTGTCTGTAACCTCATCAGCTTTCCATTGATCGGTTCTGACATTGAATCACTCACATTATTATAGTCTGTTTCATTAATATAGTTTAAACACATTTAACACTGTAACTGTTTTATGTTAGATACATTGCTTTCATGACTTATCTATTAAAATGTTAAATTTGAATGTTAAGCCAGTCATCTGTGATGTGTGAGGTTGTGTTTGACCTCTGACCTGTGTCAGTAAATGAGTTTGGAGTGAAGTTCATAAAAATATGAGTGGAAACTTTTCCCCAGAAAACACACACACACAAACTGACCACAAACACACTAAAAGACGTGTTGTGTGTCTATTAAACAGATGAGACCACACGTGTGATGAGACCACAACAGTTTCACTTTGACTCACTCATCTGCGTTAGTGGATCTTCATCTTTTAGACTTTAATGTCCAGCATTTAAAGAAACAAACATTTAAGTCAAACAATTATTTCAATACTTGGTTTGTCTTATTTTAATTTATTTAAAGTTACATTGAGGTTTTTTCATCCATTTAACAATTTGATAAAACATGAGTTTTTCAAACCTCCACTGGATCACATGATGTGTGTGTAGTTGTGTATCAGTGTGTAGAGTAACAGAATGTCCCTCCATCACTGACACTGACTTCACTTCATCACCAAACACACCTGAACAACACAAACACAAACACAAAACATTATTGTTATTATATGATAAAAAACAGTAAAGTGTTTATTAATTATCTTCTATCACTGCAAATTAACTTTTACATGAGTAAGAAAACCTCAAATAGACAAGAATAAGCTGAAATGCTTATATATTTTAATGAGAATGATTATATTGTGTGAGAATATCAGTCAGTGCAACACCTGTGAGTTTAAGCGGCGTCTGTGCAACAACTGAAAGCTTGAAAACCACAAAATATCAGTCGAATGCAACACAACAGCAGAAGAACTTTCCCATAAATCATCTTCTGACACATTCTGATGCTTATTGTCTTCATAAAGTACTATAAGGTTACAAATAAAAAAGATTTTTACAAACAACACACAAAACTAGAGATCTTATATTGTGGGTGTGTTTATGTTGTACAGTTTGCCCTCCTCCCTCAGTCGCACACACACACACACACACACACACACACACCACTGACAGATATAAACATGAATGCAATTACAAACATACATATCTTGAAACAATTTTCTTGTGATTTAATAATTGTAAATGTGTTGAAAATGCTGAGCCATGTAGGGGTGAAATCTGTGATCAAATATGTATTTTGGGTCAAATATAACATGATGTGTTTCTCTATGTCGTGCCGAGACTAAATAACATATATTATTAGACCACACACTTATTATGACGTGTGTGTGTGTGTGTGTGTGTGTGTTCTTTCCATTGAAAACCACAATCAACTCAACAATCTATGTAAACCTTCACCTCCATGTGTGTTCAGATCTGATGTGTATTTGATCTTCCACAACATCACTTTACCACAGCACAACATTCTGTCTCTTATATTAAAGTCAATGATTTAAAGTTAACAAATCTAAACAATACAATTTTTAATACATACAGCATAATACTTGTATTTCTTATGTCATGTAAAGCTGCACTGTTTGACTTCACTTACATTGACACTCATTTATTAACAAATTTTTTATTATTAGCCCATTGTAAGATGAACAAAGTCATTTAATCCAAATCTGTCCTCAGATCAATAAATAAATGTTAGGCCTCAATCTGATCTGTGTAAAGTCACCTGCAGTTTCTTCTCTTGAACACTAGAGGTCTCTATTACACAGAGTTGTGTTTTATTTATCATCGTCTAGATGTTTTGTATTTAAATATACAGTTTACAGCTACATATCCCATCATATTTTTATACTGTATTTATTTCTATATTTTAATTATTGATGTATTTATTTACTATTTATTGTATTATATTTATTTATTGATAAATTCAGATTTTATGTGAGCATCACTAAAGCCCTTCACACTTATGAGAGCACATGTGAAGTCAACACTCAAGTGTGCAGAACATTAATATAAAACAGCTGCTTATCGCCGGTACAAACAAATTATTTGCAAACAAATAATAATATTTTCCCCAAACAACTTATTATATATTTAAATGCGCTTAATTATTTCGTGTGACACTTACAAACAAACAAACTAAAACAGAGAAACAAACAAACAAATATAAAAAGTGAATAGTGTTTAATTTGAAATATGAATCGGGATGACGTCACACATGATCACGTGACCGTCTCAAACGACTTCCCTCTAGTGACTAAAACATATTTAGCTTGTTTGTATATAAGCTTTAACAAAAGAGGTTTCTTTACCACACAAAGCCATTTAAATCTTTAAAAAGAGCGAACAAGAGAGAGAAATATGTTTATTGTTGTTCTGTGTTCGATTGCTATTCCTGGTGTGATCGATCATCTGTGTTCTACTATTTGATCTTCACTGCACAGTGATCGTCCCTGTGCCCTACTCCCTTTGAAGTGTACAGCTCTTGATGTGTTAACTCTAGAAGAGAAAACGCGATTTTATGTGTTCGTTTAAAAATCACATTTTTAAAAGGATGATTAAAAACAACGTCATATTCTCTTTATTGTGAGCGATGTATTGCGTGGTGTCCCCACAGGGTCCATCAGAGGGCGCTATATGCCGACCTGTACCCACCGACTGTTTATTATGAGATGCTTAACATTATTACATAATCAAAACTAAATGTGCAGATTAAAGGTGCAGATATAAAAGTTTTTTCTTAGTAATTAAGTACTTGTATGTTTATGAATATTAATAACTCACTTATTTTTTTATTTTATTGATTACTTTTGAAGCAAATGTGTTATGTTTAGCCTTAAATATGAATAAAAATTGACAAGGAAGAAGTTTGTCCTCTACTACATAAGATCACAGCAGTGTCACTGTTACTCACTGATCTGTAAGGGTCACATATACATAATAAAAACATATTTACAGAGAGATATCACCACACACATGTTCACACACGAGTCAAAATCTGATAGTTGGAACTTCACAAATGTTTATTTGCTTTCACAGTTTACATTATTTCACCTCAGCTTACAGAACATCACAATATAATGTTGTTCAGGTCCAAGAGTTTCATTAAGACTAGATCAAGTTTGAACAAAGAGAATAGTTTAAAACTAACTTCCTGTTCTTCCTATTCCTGTTTTAGTATATTTGACTCATCAGAGGTCAATGATGATTCTTGTCTGGATCTGATGTCATAAACCAGAACAGCAACAGTAGCCACGCCCACTACAGCAGAGAGGACCAATCGGATCACAGCTTCAGTACGACCACAACAGCAAACACAAACTGAAGAAATAAAATAAATGTTTGTGTTCATATTTTAAGAAGCATTTAGAAAATCAAAATGAAAAAGTGTTAATACAGAATGAACTCACCTGAAGACATGTGACAGAGTTGAGTGATGTGTAGATGTTGTGTGAGGTTTGTGATGGGATTGTTGACCACACATCTGTATGTGTTTGTATCCTGATATTCCACCTCCAGAGGTAGAGAGAGTCTGATGTTGAGATCAGACACACTGATGCTGGACAATAAACTCTTTCCTTTGTACCAGGAGACACTCACATCATGTGACACATTCATCACTGAACACAACACACAACAACATGATGATGAAGATGATGAAGAACATTGAGAAGAGACTCTGGAGATGACAGGAACAGACAGACCAGCTGAAAAACATTTTTGACGCAAGAATCAAAACAGATGAACATATATTAAAATCACAAACACAGTTTGTCTCATAAATAATGTTTTAGTAACAGTTGGGGAGGAGCTGGAGCATATCATTAAGTCTGGCTGGTTCTCTATCAGCAATCAGGGCACCTACTCTATCAACTCAAGCGAGCGAGCATATAAATATAGACAAGACAATGACCTGCGCCATCTCTCAGTCTATCAGTATCCCTCCACCATCCCGGCTCCTCTCCTATTCCGAGCTTGGAGCACTCGCCCCTAGTGGGGAAGAGCTCGGCGCCCGCTCCCGAACAGCACGCCAAACACACACAACCTTTCTACCCCTGCTATTGTTATTATCTCCAACTCATGAACACACAGAAGACTCACACCACATTAATTTTATATATTTTTTCATTTTCCTCTACTGTGATGATTACATAACCCGCCTGTGAAGATGTAAAGACCATCCTGTGATGATATAATCTGACATCTTTAACAATGACTGACTAAGGCCGTCATGAACTCATTGTGACATTAATAGTTCAAACCATCTTTGATGTTCATTATCTCAGTTAGATTCTGAGACTTTATCTTGGGTTTGACAGTCTGTGTCACATATTTGTAATCCTAAAGAAACTCAACTCACCATAGACAGTCAGATTGAAGTGTCTGATGTGAGAAGAAGGTTTTCTGGTGATCTCTAGTTTATAAAGTCCAGTGTGTTGAGTTGTGATGTTTGTGATGATGAGAGATCCAGTCTGATCATCTATCTCTACATGATTCCTGAATCTCTCCTTGTTTAATGATGTTATATTGTCTTTTCTGTAGAATGTAGCTATAATCTCATCTGGACTCTGAACACCAAACATCCACTCGATGTCATCTTGACTCTGTAGTTCAGTGAGATCAGTGTGTAGAGTAACAGAATGTCCCTCCTTCACTGACACTGACTTCACTTCATCACCAAACACACCTGAACAACACAAACACATTACTGACATTAGAGAAAGTATAATGGGTTTAACCAAACAATTTAGTGCCTTAATCTAGAGATGAGAAACACTGATAGACCCTAATGAACAAACACTTTAAAATAAACTGATCCAGGAAATGACACAACATCTGAAATGAGAAGCTGAAGCACTTTCTGTGTGTTTAAGCTGCAAATGTTGCCTGTAATCTAGTGCACAGGAACTTAAACATCACTTACTGTTCAAACACAAAAACAGAAGTATGACATCAATGATCTTCTGCAGCATTCTCACTGTTTTATTTCATCTGTAAACTGATAGAAAGAGAAAATGAGTGAACAAGAAGGTAAGAGGTGACTAGAGAGGTTTTATTGTGTGTGTGTGCAGTATATTCAAAGAACGTCCTCCTCCTCACTAACCACAACACCACTAACACACAAATATAGATATACACAATAAACCTTCAATATATATAGTGTTTGCTGCTTAACATACAGTCATGACATCTCTTACTCTTTCTGTGATATCTACACATATGTGTAAGAACTCATAACACATGCCCCTCATGTTTATTAGTGGAATATGTGATTCTGTATATAACTTGTGTGAAATATTAGTATAATAACCTGCTGAATAAATGTTGTGCTAGGGCAAAAGAAACAAAAGTCTGCACAAGTGTTGTGGTCGATTGTGTGTTTCCTTTTAAAAACACAACTGCACGTTTAAAGTCGCTTCACTTCCATCTGTGGTGATTGCATATGTGCTGCTCATCCTCTCAGCCCTCATGCATACGAGGAGAACCTTTTAATAACAAAATGCTAATAATATATGTATATTGTATTTCATGGATTTCTGTGGTTGTTCTGCCATTTCCTCCATATGAAGGTCAGTGGGGGATCACTGATTGTGTCTTATATTTATTTATTTCAAACAAAATTGTTGTATTCTTCTGTGCATATTGAATTTGGTATAATGTGTGTGTTGAGAATAGAAGAGTAAGAGTCAGAAGTCTTCCACCTGCTGCTGCATGCGCTATACTGTCATTCTACTTGATTTGATTAATTAAATTATTCTTCATTTTCGTAAGCCTCTTCATTGCTTCTTACTAAGGACAAAACACAAATGTAATAACTTTTTTAAATGTAGTTAGTGTTTATGTGTTTAGTTATGTGTAAGTTAAACAGCTAGAAAAAGTTATTGTCCCTCTCAATTTAAAATGCATTTATAGATTATAAATGGGAAGAAATGTATTTTGTATTAATATTACGGACATGCCTGCAGTTGTTTTATATGAACACTAGAGGTCTCTATCACACAGAGCTATAAACTAATGACGTCACATACATCATGCTGTACATAGACATGAGCACTTAAATATCTCTTAATGTTTTAACTTATGAGACGTCGAAGTGTCGTGTTCTAAAGTCTTAAAAATGAATACATTTTGTTTTAAATACAATTAATTCTCACTTGTATGTGATTTATTTAATCAGAGTCGGACTGTTGAATTGCATTTCCCCCAACTTTAAAGAGTTTTAGGTAGTGGCTTATAACACCTACTGAGAGTTAATAATAATTGTATATATTTGTTATACTAAAGAATGCTGTTCTATGTGAGATTAGCTGTTCTTCTGCGCGTTTGTTTTAATGCGCATGCGCAGTGAAGCCTCAAAGAAGCGCCGCATCTCAATCTCCGCATCTGTTTCGAGTATGACGTCATCACTCAACCGTGTATTTTTAACACTCATATGTAGTTTAGATGGTTAGAGTAAGATTGGGGGGTTTAGGGTAAAGATTTCGTAAGACTTGAAACACCAATGATTTAATCAAAACAAACAAGCCACGCCCACAGATGTGACTCCAAACACCAATGATTTAGTGAGAGCCCGTTTTAAAACTGTCCTTTATGTATTAATGCACAAAACACTTACAATATATAATCATTGATTGTCCTATTGATTTCATGATGTATTCAATTATTAATTTAACAGAAAACTCCAGGAGATCAGTGACAGGTTTAGAAGTGAAACTTTAAAAGTAAAAGTAAAAAACAAAGATCTTTTATCAGAGATGGTCTTTTCTTCAGTCAGTTTGTTTTGTTTTATAGAGTACTTGCATGTCAGAGGTTATATGATGTGAACTGTTCTGTGTTGACCGTATACTTGCATCAGGTGTTAAAACAATGAATATGAAAAGCCAAAGACAAGAGTTCTCTGTAAGTAAATCTGAAATGAAATGATCTTTTCACCTGTATTTTATGAGATCATTTTTATTTTAACACCCCGTCATATTAAAGACCAGAGACTGTAGTGTGAACTGTGAAGGGTGTTTCTCTGTCAAATGAGTCTTGATGAAAATCCTGCTTGTCATGAAAAGTGTGATAGAAGAATGTAACCTGACAACTTCACATTTCTTTCACTTTCTCTTCTCTTTGTGTGACACTCGCTGAAAACATTTATTTACTTTTGTAATGTTGCTTGTTTGCATGTTTAGTTTCCTGCACATCTTTTTCTCTTCTTGCAGCAGCAGACTAATAAATTAAATTGTGTGAATGTTTTATTTTTAAATACATCGCTAATGTTTAGGATATATCTCTATGGGCATGAATGGGTAACTATACACAAATATTTGATTCAGATATGGGCGTCTCTGTTGACATTTATTTAATCAATGAAACAAATGAATAATTATTTAATTTAAAGAGACTGTAGACAGAGCTGCTCACTCTTTTCTTGTCATTTTTTGAAGTAATTTTCCACTGGTCTCAAAACAGAATTTCTATTGGGGGAAAATACACTGGTGACACATCTATGATAGCAACCTTATAACACCAACAAACTTGAATTTGAAATATTTGAAGCAAACCACTCCTTGAATGGCTCACATTCTTACAAATATATTTCCCTTTGTTTAACAGAACGAAGAAATGTATAAAGATCTGAAATGATCAGTAAATGATGACAGAATTTTCATTTAGGTTGAACTGTCCCTTTAAGAGGACTATTCAAGTGTTTAGAGGGAGTGTTTGCACCAGGTTTGTTTACATTTTTTTTCTGAACCAACACTTAGTTATCTTTATCTAATGAAGCAGCTCTATGAACCATCAGACTCATCAGATCTCACCAAAGAGAATCACCTGCTGAAACATCAACATCACAGAAGAAGATCCTCATCAAAACAACTATTTTTTCATCAGTTGTCAACAGTTTGCTCTGAAGTCGGCATCATGGAAGTTTGCTTCATTTTTATGTTTCTGTCCTCTCTGACTGTCAATGGTAAGTTCATATGTTTATGACTTTAATTCTTTCTTGACAGATAACAGTTGCTTACATGACACCTCAGGTTAATAGGTGTAACAAAGAGGGATGTTATACACAAAACTCCAATTTGGATTTGAGTAGAAGTTCCCAAGAGAGTTCCTCCAGAGTCACTCAAATAAATGAATGCATGTTACTCTTTATTTAATCGGTGTTAGGTTGGTCTGATCTGCACAAGTACTGGCCTCAGTTGCTTAAGCAAATCCAGTGTTTCCTGAGAAGAAGAAAAGAAATCGAAAGAAACCAAATCCATTGTCTCACATCACACCAATACACAAACACAATTCTGTGTGTACACGGGTGCTGAAGTGAGCTTGAGAACCTGCCTGATCTCTTAGAACTAAAACACATTGACCAGTCATTAGTACGCCAGGAAATATTTTCTTACGTTCTATAATTCTAACAATGATGATGTTCAAATATGTTTTATAGTCAATGCATTATTAAACATGATAATTTATCCCGACATAGAAATCTTGACATTATGTATTCACCTTTATGTTGTTCAATAACATTTTATGATTTGTTTATTAGAAGGTAAATAATCATTATTATTATAACATTAAATCATTTAATTTATACAATTTATCGTTTAAAAATAATGCATGTGTTTGTGATAACTGGAAACAGCAAACCTTGAATATAATATTCAAGACAAAATAGCAACAATTTATAACTTACATTTAGTCACTTGGCAGACGCTTTTATCCAAAGCGACTTACAGTGCACTTATTACAGGGACAATTCCCCTGGAGCAACATGGAGTAAAGTGTCTTGCTCAAGGACACACTGGTGGTGGCTGCTGGGATCGAACCAGCAACCTTTGATTTACCAGTTCAGTGGTTTAACCCACTAGACCACCATCTCCAACTTAGTTAATACCTAATTCAATCTTTGACAGTATATCATAATTAGTACATACAGTATACAGTAATATTACAGTTATAGAGGTCAGACCCAAAATGACAATGGTTAGAATAGCTGGTGTGTCCTGTATGGCTGATCTATACGCTCATCTTCAGTCAGATGTGAAGTAAATGTCTACCACAGTGCCGTTAGTTATCTCATGTAAAACATGGTGAAGCGTTTCTGACATAATGAATATAAATCTACTGCACTATTTAATAGAGTGAAACTGATTTGGGGAAAGAGAACTAATGACTTATTAAAGACTTGAAGTTTAATCTTAAGGAGCACTTGGACTCGACTTGGACTTGATTGTCTTGACTCGGGACTTGACTTGAGACTTGCAAAGCAATGACTTGGTCCCACATCATCATCACACATCATTAATAACTGAATCAAAATCTCCAGAGTGCCGTGTAATAATGTTGTTTATAAAAGCTCTTTCTGCATGTCTGTGTTATTATTGTGCATTCACATTGTGTTTGTGTTGTTCAGGTGTGTTTGGTGATGAAGTGAAGTCAGTGTCGGTGATGGAGGGACATTCTGTTACTCTACACACGGATCTCACTCACATACAGAGATATCATCTGATAGTGTGGGATTATAGTCCTGAACACACATTTGTTGCCAGATTCAATGGAAAGGCCGACAGCATCATGTATTCAGGTGATGAGAGATTCAGAGACAAACTGAAGATGAACAATCAGACTGGAGATCTCATCATCACACACATCACATCTCAACACTCTGGACTTTATACACTGAAGATCAACAGAAACAAGAAACCCTCATACAAGCCATTCAACATAACTGTGTATGGTGAGTATTATAGACTCAATATACTGTCTCTTGTGTCTCTCTTCAGCTCTGTGAGACATCATTGAAGCTCTGATGTAAAAAAACATGATAGACTGCACTGATAAGTGTTCAGTTATAAATATCCTGGATCAAGGTTAGTAAAGTTTACATGATGTGGAAGTTTCATTTGGAATATTTCATGTCAGCGGCTATTTACACTCATTTGAAATAGTGTTGGGTTCTGTTTACACTAATTGAAAATAGCAGCATTTCTCAGCTATATGATATTCACACGATACGAAAATAGCTGGATTTTCTTTAGATGAAGTAGAAATAGTAGTTAAATGCTATGTTTGTAAACCGTGGCAGATAGAGATACTATTTGCACCTCAGTATTGTTGTGCATTAAAAATTAGGCAATAATAACAGTGTAAATCATTAGATTTATAAAAATGATGATATTTACATTTTGTTATGCTTGTTGAGATACAAACCCCTCACACCATTCCCCTCAACCTTCCTCTAAACCTCAAATGAATTCATGATCTGTAAGGTAATAGAAAAGGCAAAAGATTGTTTTCAGCAAGAGGAGGATTGACCTTGCAGGGTAACAGAGGGTAAGTATTGTTAGCACAGTATTTACAGTAGAGTGCCTTCAAAGCAGTTATTAAAACACTAATAAAATATGATCATTCTACTGTTCTCATCCTCCAAATAACACTTTTTAATTTTTTAGTATGACAAAACTGTTTTTTTCTACAACAGCAGAAACAGAAGCAAGATCTCCAGCAGCCCCCCTAACATCAGCTCATACCTGTAAGTGATGTCAGCCCACCGTGTGTTAAACATACTGCCTCTTACAACACTATATGTCATGATACAGTGGACACGTTTATTTCCAATAGTGATGATGACAAGTCCTACACAGTTATAACAGCTGTTATTCTGTACAACAGAGAGGAAATCTTAAAGGGACAGTTCACCAATTAAAAAAAAATATCTATATTATTATTATTTACTCATCCTCAAATTGTTTCAAACCTGTATACATTTCTTTGTTCTGCTAAACAAATGGGAAGATATTTGGAAGAATGAACCCCCATTGACTCCCATAGTATTTATTTTCCAGTGGCAGTAAATGGGGTCCAAGAACTTTTTGCTTAATGACATTCTTCCAAATATCTTCTGGTGTGTTCAACAGAACAAAAACATTTAAACAGATTGGGAATAATCTGAGGGTGAGTAAATGACGACAGAATTTGCATTTCCCTTTATGGTTTGGACAACTTAATTCCCTTCAGTTTCTAAGCCCAGACTTATTAAAATGGTGCTAATCAAATATTTTTAAACTTTTATTAGAATGGTCATTTCTGTTCTGTTTTTTTTTTAAACTGCACCGAGGTATTGATACACGTATCAGCAAGGAATGCATCATGATATATAGTGTTACCATATTGATGGTTTGAGCACATCCCTATTTAAAGACTTCCAGTTCACCTTTTATACTTCAGGCACCAGTCCCTTTAAAGCTCTCTGCACGGCTCTGCCCCGGACACCCATGACAAGCTATTCAAACTTTACACCACTGGAGTCACAGATAGCAGAGCTAGTGCAAATTCTTTCTGCCAACAAGGCGTGCTATTTGTATTCAGTGTAAATAGACACACCGGTTTTCTCAACCACTGGAAATATCTCTGGCCCAAATTCTTATGGAACTGATTGACATTATTTTATTGAATTTCAACTTCAATGTAGAGAAAGTAAACAACTAAGATTACTGAACAGACTGACATCTGACTATTCTGTTTCTCTTTTTGTCCTTGTAGATCCTCCTGTTCTGCAGATCATTATTATTCCACTCCAGTCTCTGTTGTGTATGATTCCTTTCTTGCTCATCTCACTACTCATATACGGGTTTTGTGAATTGTGAAACAGACATGCATCTACTCCTAATGCAATGTGAGCCCGTTTCTACTGTATTAGCAAAATGTAGCTTTTGAACATTATTTAATAAGTATCCCCTGTGTCATAAAGTATGTGTATGCCATTTCTCATAGTAACATCCAGCGTCCTGGATATCTTGATTGACAGGAGGTTCATCCAATCAGCAGTAGCTATCTCATTCCAACAAAATACCAACCTTTTCTGTGATTTGACTTTTCGATGTGGTTTCTGACTTATTTTGTTTCACGAATTGTTGTTGTGTTTTAAGATTTGCTTTTCTATATGTCATTTTGCTTTTTGGATTTTTTATTTTGCTTTTAGATTTGTATTTAGTTTTGCAACTTGTATATGGTCTTGCACTTCTTGGCCACAGTAGCTTTTAGTCCACCCAGCAAAATCGAGGCAGAGTCTAATTTCAACGGCTTGGGTTAGCCCTGATTCAGATGAGCGTGGCCAAAAAGAAAGTGTTTGTTTGTTATGACATCATCAAATGCAAGTAAACATTAATGACATCATTAGTATTATATTAGCTTTCACATAACATTCATACGCATTCTACGTTATCAATTTTCTTTCATTTTAACAAATTAAAAATAAATGCAGTTATAATTCTTAAGACGTCAACTGTGGCCCTACGCTCGACCTGATTTTGTCAAATGGTTGAACATATTTTTTTGAGCTCAGGACAACATCATTATAAATAAAACCTTAACCCACACCAAACCCCTACCATAACCATAACTGACCTCTAAAATCTGAGGGAAATGATAAGTGAAAAACAATGGTCTAGATCCTGGTTGGAAGATTCAACTTAAAATAAATTGTAAACTTATTTCTGAAATCTGATTGGTTGATTCAAATGTTGTCCCAGGGTCAACATGATGATGTCCTTAGGATATGTTAAGTATTTTTGGTTTCTCTGTGGAATATTTACGACTCCTAAGCTTCAAAGCAGAGGGGAGTAGCCTCTCTGTCTTGTTAGATATACAAGTTTAATTCAGGCCTTGTTTGTATTCGTATATCCGAATGAATCACTACTTGATGCAATTCCAACTTCTCCATTTTTGATATCGAAATGTTTGTCTTTACAATTCCTCATTGTTTCTACATATTGTGTGACCATAGAACACCTTACACTCATTATGTTATAGTTTGGACTGGTATTTTGTAAAGTTGCTAGGAGGTCATAAAGATGCAAATTAGCTGCTAAGTGGAGAAAGAACCTCTCAATTATGATTGGTTCATTCAAACTCGGAGGGCATTCCCTTTCATGAAGTTTAATATCGACCGAGGACACAGACAGTCAGTTAGTTTCTTTAGTTAAGTTTTCCTCAAGTTGCATCGTTTGACCTTCCTCTCACCTTCCCCTTTCGGGTAATTCTTCTCTATCTGGAGAATGAAGAATGGACCTCTGCTGCCTCGTACAGCTCAAAGAGCCAAGAGGGCTGTGGTCCGCGACTTTTCCACAACTTTCCAGCAGGACCGCATTCTGAAACATTTGAACATTTCCATCTCTCCAAGCGCATATGAATACATTCAGCACAGAGCTCGCAAGTATCCGTTTCTATGTATAGAATAGCCGCGATGATTTTTTATCTGATATTCAGAAATTGTTGACAAGCTCTTTCTCTCTTTCTCTCTCTCACTTTGCCTCTTTGTCTCTCTTTATCCCTCGACGCTCCCTAGCGCATTTCTGTTTCATGTATTTGTTTGTGATAATGTGATTGTAATTATGCTTACCATGTAGAGTGGAGTTTAATAAACAACCATAAAGATGTGTGTGATGGGTTTTCTGTGCTCATGCTCACAAACTGGTCACTTAAACTGTGTTTCGATCTATGCTACCTTTGAACTAAATCCTGTTTGGTCACAGGATCACGTTACTTTTGACCATGAGATAACGTTAAGTGTATAATATCATAGATGCATTTGGACAAATGCATACAAGTATTGTTAAACTTTATATTACTAATCAGAGACTTGACCAGTGAATAGGTAATAGACAAATGACGGATCAGGGTGAGAAGAGAGATAACATAAGAGCATTGGGACATTAACAGGGGTAGAGGGGTGTCTACTCAGATTTTTTTATGAATGAGGGCCTTCCCTCGAGTTGCAGGTCTGGAGTGACGAGGGCAGATAGATTTCAGGTGCGGGTCCTTGCAATAGCTACAAACATGAGCAAATTAACACAGATGGAAATAATACAGAATCATTAAAGTTGTAACATAGGGGAAAACCGTTAAACTCCAATGTGTAACGGCCCCGGACAGCAGGCTGAGCTCTGTTAGTGTAAGCTTTAAGGCAGTAAGGTGCATAGTGACCGTGAGAGCTACATTATCGCACAAGCCAGTATTTTTTTAGCCTCCAAAATGGTCAACTGTTCAGTGTCTTTACCTGACCAATCTAATGTTGTATTGAACAGTGTGAAGAATGAAGAAGACGTCGCTGAGAATGATTTGTTATGCGGCAGGGGGAGTAATCTTAGAAGCGCGGCCGACGAGCGCGTTCTCAAAGGTCGGCATTCTGGCATTGAGGCCTTTGACAGTAGCTGACAGGTCTTTAAGAGCTTTGAAGAGCTGATCATTGATATCGGTGGCTCCATGAGTAGAAGGAGGTGACGAGGTCTGCATGTGTCTTGTTGCTGGACGTGGTGAAGATGTCTTGGATAATCGTTTCCTACCATCTTGTTTGGGTTGAGCCTGCGGTGCATGAGTTGACTGAGCAGCTGCTTCAGTTTGATCAGGTGAGTTGCTCAAGGTGTTGTGGGCTAATACGAGCAAGTGTTCTTTGGATAGTCCTTGGTTGAAAGGAATAGCTGTCACGGTTTTCGGACAGGGAAGAACCCAAGCGTACAAATATAGATATATACAATAAACCTTTAATATTTAAAGTGTTTGCTGCTTAACATACAGCCAAAACAACTCTTACTCTTTCTGTGATATCTACACATATGTGTAAGAACTCATAACACATGCCCCTCATGTTTATTAGTGGAATATGTGATGGTGTATATAACTTGTGTGAAATATTAGTATAATAACCTGCTGACTAAATGTTGTGCTAGGGCAAAAGAAACAAAAGTCTGCACAAGTATTGTGATGGATTGAGGAACCACGAGTAATCCTCTCACCCCTCATGCACGCGAGGAGAACCTTTTAATGACAAAATGTTGGAAATATGTGAATATTGTATTTCATGGATTTCTGTGGTTGTTCTGCCATTTCCTCCATATGTGGGTAAGTGGGGGATCACCGATTTGTTGTATTATTCTTAGCATATTGACCAGTAAGTGGCGGAAGAATTTGAGAATAGAAGTGTAGGGGATCTACAAATTTGTGAATGATTATGAAGACTTTTATTTTGACAAATTGTGAAGACTTCTATTTTGACGCTTGACGGGCGCCGCCAATTTTTGGTTTTGACGTATTGCGCGAAGAGAGATGGAGAGTTAGCACGTGGAGTGAGTGAAGCAGCTGAGAGCGGATTGTTGAGTTCGTGAAGTCAATCCCGATCAAAAAGTTATTTTTAGACCCGTGACATCAGCCAGAGATGTATAACGTTGCCGCGGAGTCTTTGTTTATGTGAAGAAGTTTGTTGAAGTGAGTTTTAAAAAAGAGTTTTCTGCCGTTTCTTTTGCGTGTGAAGCTGGGCAGAAAGGCCTGTTAGTTTCATAAGGTTTCAGTCTCGTGTAGGAGTGAATACTCTCACGTTTTCTTTGTTTAAAACAGTTTTTGTTTCATTTTTCTAAAACGAATATGAGACAGTGAATGCTGATACTGATTGAGTCGTCTGATAGGGCCGTGCGTGCGTGCGTGCGTGCGTGCGTGCGTGCGTGCGTGTGTTGTTAGTCTTCTCATTTGAGACTCCATCAGCTGGGATTGCAGCCTCGTTGAATCAAGCTGCTGACGTCAGTATCGCGAGCACAATCGCTGAGAGTTAAGTGAGTGAAGAGACAACCTGCCATCCATTGGACATCATTCAGCTCCTCATCCACAATCCAAGAGTGCTGATGTACATTGTTTTTCCTGTTTTCCTACTGAATACTGCTAAGCAGAATAACATTGCCATTTTCTGTCAGTGAGTCATCTAAACTAAACAGTTCAATCGTACAGTCATTTTGATGGAGCCGTTATAAGTGAATTTTTCCTGAAAAGTGGATTCATAAACTTTATTTTTTTGTGCTCGTGAACTCAAACGGACAGAGTATAACTTTTTCATTCCTTTTTCCTGGAGTTTTGAATCGAATTTGAATCTTTGAGTCAAATCGGAGTGAACTGTTGAACTTTCAAGTGAACTGTTTCAATCTATTTACAATTGTGAATCTTTCTAAAGTGATCCTGATTCTGAATGTGTTCAAATTGAATTGAAACTGAAACAAATCAGTTTTCTTCTCCTTTTATTATTTTCCACATTTTTATTTAATTTTTGATTCATCTGCATTTAAAATTGTTTCATACTTCCTGTGAAAACAAAGAAAAGAGAAGCATTTTATTTAATGCAGTAAAAAATAAATGTAATTTTTTTGTTAGTTAAGCTAAAACTGTTTGTTTATTTGTGAGTCACTTATACTAAGGAGTGGGGGCGTCTTACCTATCCTGTTAGATCCGGGGAGGGTGGGTTTTGTAGTACGCTAGGTTTAACCCCTGAGTTTTCTACACACACACTTCAGGTGGCCTCCGTGCATTGAGTAAATCCTGAAGCCCACATCGCCGACTCTTGAGCATTACACATTGCAACACGATAGAAACCACACAACTAGTTTAATTAGTTGTACGTAGACTAAAAGCATTGGGTGGGGGGACTAGGATCCTGTTGCTCACTCAGTCTTCCTTAGTATAGTGCAGAACATTTCCCTCACAAGGCGGTGGCATATTTCCCCCGCCACAGAAGAGTAAGAGTCAGAAGTGTTCCACCTGCTGCTGCATGCGCTATACTGTCATAATACTTGATTTGGTTAATCAAAGTATTCTTCATTTTCGTATGCCTCTTCATTGCTTCCTACTAAGGACATAACACAAATGTAATAACTTATTTACAGTAAGCTGTAGTTAGTATTTCTGTGTTTAGTTATGTGCTGTAAGTTAAGAAACAGTTATTGTCCCTCTAAATTTGAAATGCATTTATAGATTATAAATGGGAAAACATGTATTTTGTATTAATTTTAAGACATAGACTTGATAGCATGTAAAATCTCCTGCAGTTCTTTTATATAAACACTAGAGGTCTCTATCACACAGCCCTATGATCTAATGACGTCACATACATCATGCTGTACATAGACATGAGCACTTAAATATCTCTTAATGTTTTAACTTATGAGTGGTCGAAATGTTGTGGTCTCAAGTCTTAAAAATGAATACATTTTGTTTTAAATACAATTAATTCTCACTTGTATGTGATTTATTTAATCAGAGTCGAGTGTTGAATTGCATTTCCCACCTTTAAAGAGATGTAATTAGGGGCTTATAACACCTACTGAGAGTTAATAATAATTGTATATATTTGTTATACTAAAGAATGCTGTTTTATGTGGGATTAGATATTCACCTGCGCTTTTGTCTTACTGCGCATGCTCAGAGAAGCCTCAAAGAAGCGCCGCATCTCAATCTCTCTAAACTAAATCCTTGGTGTTTCGAGTATGACGTCATCACGCAACCATGTATTTTTAACACTCATATGTAGTTCCCTTTCTGTCGGTCTCTCGACGTTGTGTCGAGAACGACAGATGGGGTTCGCCCTTGAGAACCAATCAACTCTGACTACTATAGAAAAGGCCAATGAAATTTGCATGCCGGGCTGAGGTTACATACGTAAGCAAGACGATTTAATCAAAACAAACAAGCCACGCCCACAGATGTGACTCCAAACACCAATGATTTAGTGAGAGCCCGTTTTAAAACTGTCCTTTAGGTATTAATGCACAAAACACTTACAATATATAATCATTGATTGTCCTATTGATTTCATGATGTATTCAATTATTAATTTAACAGAAAACTCCAGGAGATCAGTGACAGGTTTAGAAGTGAACCTTTAAAAGTAAAAGTAAAAAACAAAGATCTTTTATCAGAGATGGTCTTTTCTTCAGTCGGTTTGTTTTGTTTTATAGAGTACTTCATGTCAGAGGTTATTTGATGTGAACTGTTATGTGTTGACTGTATACTTGCATCAGGTGTTAAAACAATTAATATGAAAAGCCAAAGACAAGAGTTCTCTGTAAGTAAATCTGAAATGAAATGATCTTTTCACCTGTATTTTATGAGATCATTTTTATTTTAACACCCCGTCATATTAAAGACCAGAGACTGTAGTGTGAACTGTGAAGGGTGTTTCCCTGTCAAATGAGTCTTGATGAAACGCCTGCTTGTCATGAAAAGTGTGATAGAAGAATGTAACCTGACAACTTCACATTTCTTTCACTTTCTCTTCTCTTTGTGTGACACTCGCTGAAAACATTTATTTACTTTTGTAATGTTGCTTGTTTGCATGTTTTGTTTCCAGCACATCTTTTTCTCTTCTTGCAGCAGCAGACTAATAAATTAAATTGTGTGAATGTTTTATTTTTAAATACATCGCTAATGTTTAGGATATATCTCTATGGGCATGAATGGGTAACTATACACAAATATTTGATTCAGATATGGGTGTCTCTGTTTACATCTATTAAATCAATGAAACAAATGAATAATTATTTAATTTAAAGAGACTGTAGACAGAGCTGCGCACTCTTTTCTTGTCATTTTTTGAAGTAATTTTCCACTGGTATTTCTATTGAGAAAAGACACTTTTGAATTGTAAATGTTGAAATATTTGCAGGAAGCCACTCCTTGAATGGTGCCCATGGTTTCTCAGCGAACTGGTTTCTCCTCAGAATGGTTGTAACGCCAGAAACAAATACATCCTGACTTTTAACACAGTTTATCTGACCAATCTAACAAGTTGAAAAGTTAACCCTTCAAAACCAGATCAGACAAGGGAGGTTTGGATTCATCCATAAAAACATGTTTATTGTAAACCACAAAATGAAAATTCTCTCATCGTTCACTCACCCTCATGTCATCGTTCATACCATTATAAATGACTTTGTTTGTTCTGATGAACACAGAGAATGATATTTCGAATGTTAGCAATATTCAGTTCTAGAACATCAATGACTGCCATAATAAGACAAATCCAATGGTAGTCAAAGGTGCCCCAGAACTGTTTGTGTTCCTAAATTCTTCAAAACATCTCATGTTGTGTTCAACAGAACAAAACTAATTCTACTATGGTAGTGGATGATGTCCCAGAACTGAGAAAATGGCTGACATTCTTCCAAATATCTTTCTTTGTTTAACAGAATGAAGAAATGTATACAGATCTGAAACAATCTGAGGGCGAGTAAATAATGACTTTTCATTTAGGTTGAACTGTCCCTTTCAAATCACTATTCAGACAAGTGTTTGCATAGCGAGTGTTTGCATAAGTTTTTGTTTCCTTGTTCAACTCGAAGTTATCTTTATCTACTGACGCAGCTCATCAGACTCATCAGATCTCACCAAAGAGAATCACCTGCTGAAACATCAACATCACAGAAGAAGATCCTCATCAAAACAACTATTTTTTCATCATTTGTCAACATTGGAGGTTTGCTCTGAAGTCGGCATCATGGAAGTTTGCTTCATTTTTATGTTTCTGTCCTCTCTGACTGTCAATGGTAAGTTCATATGTTTATGACTTTAATTCTTTCTTGACAGATAACAGTTGCTTATATGACACCTCAGGTTAATAGGTGTGACAAAGAAGGATGTTATACACAAGACAAGTGGAGTTTCGTGTGTACATGCGTACTATAAAGGGAACTTGAGAACCTGCCTCATCTCTTACAACTAAACTTGACGTGAGACTTGCATGCAAAGACTTGAGACTTACTTGTGACTTGCAAAGCAATGACTCGGTTCCTTTGCTGGCTCTATATCATCACACATCATTAATAACTGAACCAAGAACCGTGTAATAATGTTGTTAATAAAAGCTCTTTCTGCATGTCTGTGTTATTATTGTGCATTCACATTGTGTTTGTGTTGTTCAGGTGTGTTTGGTGATGAAGTGAAGTCAGTGTCAGTGATGGAGGGACATTCTGTTACTCTACACACTAATCTCACTGAACCACAGAGAGATGATAAGATAGTGTGGTATTATGGACCTGAAAACACATTTGTTGCCAGAATGAATGGAAAGGCCGACAGCATCATATATTCAGATGATGAGAGATTCAGAGACAGACTGAAGATGAACGATCAGACTGGAGATCTCACCATCACACACATCACATCTCAACACTCTGGACTTTATACACTGAAGATCAGCAGAAACATGAAAGTCTCATACAAGAGATTCAATGTTACTGTCAATGGTGAGTAATATAGACTCAATATACTGTCTCTTGTGTCTCTCTTCAGCATTGTGAGACATCATAGAAGCTCTGATGTAAAAAAACATGATTGAAAGCACTGTTAAGTGTTCAGTTGCTGTTAGATGAAGTAGAAATAGTAGTTAAATGCTATGTTTATAAACCGTGGCAGATAACGTTACTATTGGCACCTCGGTATTGTTGTGCATTAAAAATGATGCAATAATAACAGTGTAAATCATTAGATTTATAAAAACAATGATATTTATACTTCATTAACCCCCAACACCATACCCCTAACCTTATGAATTCAAATGAATTTTAAAGCATAAATCAATCTTATTGAAAACAAATGAATTCATGATCTGTAAGGTAATAGAAAAGGTAAAAGAGTGTTTTCAGCAAGAGATGGATTGACCTCAGGACCAGACACTTGCAGGGTAACAGAGGATAAGTATTGTTAGTACAGTATTTACAGTAGAGGGCCTTCAAAACACTAATAAAAGATGATCATTCTACTGTTCTCATCCTCCAAATAACACGTATCAATGCTGTTTTTATCATCATTATCATAAAAAAATCAGAAGATGGTGAGAACAGAATTATATTTTTAATAAGACAAAACTGTGTTTTTCTACAACAGCAGCAAGATCTCCATCAGCCCCCCTAACATCAGCTGATCCCTGTAAGTGATGTCAGCCCACCGTGTGTTAAACATACTGCCTCTTACAACAGTATATGTCATGATACATTGGACACGTTTATTTCCAATAGTGACGATGACAAGTCCTACACAGTTATAACAGCTGTTATTCTGTAGAACAGAGAGGGAACCTTAAAGGGACATTTCACCAATTTTTTTTAGATATTATCATTATTTACTCATCCTCAGATTGTTTCAAACCTGCACATTTCTTTGTTCTGCTAAACGCAAGGGAAGATATTTGGAAGAATGAACCCCCATTGACTCCCATTGTATTTATTTTCCAGTGGCAGTAAATGGGGTCCAAGAACTTTTTGGTTAATGACATTCTTTCAAATATCTTCTGGTGTGTTCAACAGAACAAAAACATTTAAACAGATTGGGAATAATCTGAGGGTGAGTAATGACGACAGAATTTGAATTTCCCTTTATGGTTTGGACAACTTAATTCCCTTCAGTTTCTAAGCCCAGACATATGGTGCAAATAAACTTATTAGAATGGTCCTTTCTGTTCTGTTTTTTTTGTGTCAAAACAGCAAACTCCATAATATTGATACACGTATCAGCAAGGAATGCATCATGATATATAGTGTTACCGTATTGATGGTTTGAGCACATCCCTATTTAAAGCCTTCCAGTTCCCCTTTTATACTTTGAGCACCTGTCCCTTTAAAGGTCTCTGCACAGCTCTGCCCCGGACCCCCATGACAAACTATTCAAACTTTACACTACTGGAGTCACAGTTTGAAATGATGTTTTGCAGAGCAAGTGCAAATACTTTTGCCAACAAGGCGGTGTAGTTCAGTATTATAGACACTCAGATATATCTCAACCACTGGAAATCTCTCTGGCAAAAATTCTGATTCCCACTGACATTATTTCATTGAATTTCAACTTCAATGTAGAGAAAGAAAACAACTAAGATTACTGAACAGACTGACATCTGACTATTCTGTTTCTCTTTTTATCCTTGTAGATCCTCCTGTTCTGCAGATCATTTTCATTACAATCACGTCTCTGTTGTGTATGATTCCTTTCTTGCTCATCTCTCTACGCATATACGGGTTTATTGGAGTGTGAAACAGACATGCATCTACTCCTAATGAAAGATCTCATGCCAACAAAATACCAACCTTTCCGGTTTGACTGATTTGTTGTTTTGTTTTCTGACTTTTCGATGTGGTTTCTGACTTATTTTGTTTCCCGAATTGTGAATGTGTTTTAAGATTTGTTATTCTGTCTTTAGATTGGATACTGAGTTTTCAGATATATCAATTTGCTTTTGGATTTTTTATTTTGCTTTTAGATTTGTATTTAGTTTTGAAACTTGATTTTAGTCTTGCACTTCTCGGCCACGGTAGCTTTTAGTCCACCCAGCGAAATCGAGACAGAGTCTAATTTCAATGGGTTAGCCCTTCTTTAGACGAGCGTGGCCAAAAAAAGGGTTAAAAATTGTTTGTTATGACATCATCAAATGCAAGTAAACATTAATGACATCATTAGTATTATATTAGCCTTCACATAACATTCATACACATTCTATAATATCATTTTTCTTTCATTTAAACAAATTAAAAATAAATGCAGTTACAGTTCTTGATCGCTAGATGTCAACTGTGGCCCTACGCTCGACCTGATTTTGTCAAATGGTTGATCACCTCAGGACAACAGATTTTTTTGAGCTCAGGACAACATCTTTATAAATAAAACCTTAACCCACACCAAACCCTTACCATAACCATAACTGACCTCTAAAATCTGAGGGAAATGATAAGTGAAAAACAATGGTCTAGATCCTGGTTGGAAGATTCAACTTAAAATAAACTGTAAACTTATTTTGAAATCTGATTGTGTGACCATAGAACACCTTACACTCATTATGTTATAGTTTGGACTGGTATTTTGTAAAGTTGCTAGGAGGTCATAAAGATGCAAATTAGCTGCTAAGTGGAGAAAGAACCTCTCGATTATGATTGGTCCATTCAAACTCGGAGGGCATTCCCTTTCATGAAGTTAAAATATCGACCGAGGACACAGACAGTCAGTTAGTTTCTTTAGTTAAGTTTTAATTTTCCTCAAGTGTCATTGTTTGACCTACCCCTCACCTCACCCTTTCGGGTAATTCTTCTCTATCTGGAGAAGGAAGAATGGACCTCTGCTGCCTCGTACAGCTCAAAGAGCCAAGAGGGCTCGAGGTCCGCAACTTTTCCACAACTTTCCAGCAGGACCGCATTCTGAAACATTTGAACATTTCCATCCCTCCAAACGCATACAAATAAATTCAGCACAGAGCTCGCAAGTATCCGTTTCTATGTATAGAATAGCTGCAATGATTTTTTATCTGAGATTCAGAAATTGCTGACATGCCCTCTCTCTCTCTCACTCACTTTGTCTCTCTTTCTCTCTCCACGCTCCCTAGTGCGTTTGTGTTTCATGTTCAATGTATTGGTTTGTGATAATGCGATCGTAATTATGTTTACCATGTAGAGTTAGAGTTTAATAAACAACCATAAAGATATGTGTGATAGGTTTCCTTTCTCATGCTCACAAACTGGTCACATAAACTGTGTTTCAATCTATGCTACCTTTGAACTAAATCCTGTGTGGTAAAGTCACGTTACTTTTGACCATGAGATAACGTAAAGTGTATAATATCATAGATGCATTTGGACAAATGCATACAAGTATTGTTAAACTTTATATTACTAATCAGAGACTTGACCAGTGAGGAGGTAATCGACGAATGACGGATCAGGGTGAGAAGAGAGATAACATAAGAGCATTGGGACATTAATATGGGTAGAGGGGTGTCTACTCAGATTTTTTTATGAATGAGGGCCTTCCCTCGAGTTGCAGGTCTGGAGTGACGTGGGCAGATAGATTTCGGGTGCGGGTCCTTGCAATAGCTACAAACATGAGCAAATTAACACAGAGGGAAATAATACAGAATCATTAAAGTTGTAACATAGGGGATAACCGTTAAACTCCAAAATGTAACGGCCTATAACATCAAAATGCATACTTACGTTATCAACACTACAGACATCAGGCTGAGCTCGGTTAGTTTAAGCTTAAGGGCAGTAAGGTGACCGTGAGAGCTACATAATCATACAAGCCAGTATTTTTTTGCCTCTAAAATGGTGAACTAACTGTTCAGTCTGTAACTGACCAGTCTAATGTTTTTGAACCAGTCTTGTATTGAACAGTGTGAAGAATGAAGAAGACTTCGCTGAGAATGATTTGTGATATTCATAAAAAAAATGTGCCCCCATATGGTTGATTAAAATCTGCCATCATAGCCATTTAAAGGTCCAATTTTTTCCTACGTTTTTCCTATCCTTACCTTGGATAATGTTAAATCTAAGATGAGAGGAAACGGTTACAGCTGCAGGTGAGACAAAACGCCTACTGAACACTTGAGCTGGAACAGTGGTGGAGAGATTGTAGTGAGATGTCGTAGGTGGACTGGAAACATCAATGAGTGGAGTTTGAGAAGTTTGAGTAAGATGCAGAGTTGCTGAGGAAGTTGAAGGATCATTCGTGGAATCATTAAATCCAGAGAGATGAGGAAATGTCGGGAAGAAGCTTGACGAGCTTGTAGTTGCGGCAGGGGGAGCCCGTTCTCGAAGGTCGGCACTCTGGAATTGAGGCTGTTAACAGTAGCTGATAGGTCTTTAAGACCTTTGTAGAGCTGAGCATGCTCCATGAGTAGAAGGAGGTGATGAGGTCTGCATGTGCCTTGTTGCTGGACATGGTGAAGATGTCTTGGATAATTCTTTTCTACAATCTTGTTTGGGTTGAGCCTGTACATCACACATTTTCAAACATCTGGTTTCTGTATTGAAACACTGACCACATCCATCCAGAGTCAGACTGTGTTTGTGTTCTGCTGGTTGTGTAGATTCTCTCTGTTATATTCTGTGTTTCGCTGTGTTCTGTAAACATTGTATATGAAAAGTCCCCTTTTCTCACTTGGTTTAAGAATTAGGGCACAAGCAAGTGTTTTAGGGCAATTTTGGTCCTTAATATGCTCTTGAATTTGGCAGACCTCGGCCATTAGGCCCAGACAAAGGATTGTATATAGCCGTGGCAGGGGGGCTCTGTAGAGCAGTGTCCCCTGAATGGATCACATAAACCTGGGGCAGAGTTTACTAATGGATGTGAATAGAAAACACACACAAAACAACCACAAACACACACTGACAAATAAGAAGTTTGTCCTCTACTACATAAGATCACAGCAGTGTCACTGTTACTCACTGATCTGTAAAGGTCACATATACATAATAAAAACATATTTACAGAGAGATATCACCACACATGTTCACACACACAACAGTCAAAATCTGATAGTTGGAACTGAACAAATGTTTATTTGCTTTCACAGTTTACATTGTTTCACCTCAGCTTTACAGAACATCACAATATAATGTTGAACACGTCCAAGAGTTTCTCTGAAATCATCACTGCAAGAGTTCATAGCTTTTGGACTCAAAAAAGACAACCGATCCCCTCACTTGTATATCTTTTTGATTATTTCATACAGACTAGATCAAGTTTGAACAAAGACAACAGTTTAAAACTAACTAAAAAATATACTCAAAGAAAGCAGAAGATTATTCCTGTTTTAGTATATTTGAGTCATCAGAGGTTGATGATGATTCTCATCTGGATCTGATGTCATAAACCACAACAGAAACAGTAGCCACGCCCACAACAGCAGAGACGACCAATCGGATCACAGCTTCAGTACGACTACAACAGCAAATACAAACTGAAGAAATAAAATAAATGTTTGTGTTCATATTTTAAGAAGCATTTAGCAAAACAAAATGAAAAAGTGTTAATAGAGAATGAACTCACCTGAAGACATGTGACAGAGTTGAGTGATGTGTAGATGTTGTGTGAGGTTTGTGATGGGATTGTTGACCACACATCTGTATGTGTTTGTATCCTGATATTCCACCTCCAGAGGTAGAGAGAGTCTGATGTTGAGATCAGACACACTGATGCTGGACAATAAACTCTTTCCTTTGTACCAGGAGACACTCACATCATGTGACACATTCATCACTGAACACAACACACAACAACATGATGATGAAGATGATGAAGAACATTGAGAAGAGACTCTGGAGATGACAGGAACAGACAGACCAGCTGAAACACACAAAGAATCAGAGGAAATAACAGCAAAACAAATACTCTTTTTTAATGCTCATCCAAAGTTTTGTTTGTGCTAAGAGTTCTTATCACACACAGAATTATTAAACTATGATGACTTCTCAACTCACCATAGACAGTCAGATTGAAGTGTCTGATGTGAGAAGAAGGTTTTCTGGTGATCTCTAGTTGATAGCGTCCAGTGTGTTGAGTTGTTATGTTTGTGATGATGAGAGATCCAGTCTGATCATCTATCTCTACATGATTCTTCAATCTCTCACTGATAAATGGTTTTGTATTGTCTTCTCTGTTGATTTCAGCTATAATCTCATCTGGAGTCTGAACACCAAACATCCACTCGATCACATCATGTGTGTGTAGTTGAGTATCAGTGTGTAGAGTAACAGAATGTCCCTCCATCACTGACACTGACTTCACTTCATCACCAAACACACCTGAACAACACAAAACAATAATAAATATGGTACAACTTGTCTTGCAAAGAAGCTGAAATGAACTACAAAATATAAAGGTTAACCACTCATGGTTTTTTTTAGATGTACAAGTGATAGTGGCTATCACGAATCCTGTAACTTAAGACATCGATGACAAGAAGTAAAATCCTAAAAAGCATAAAGAATTGACTCACCGTTCAGACGCCACACACACAAACACAGTAAAACTGTCACACAAATCATATTCTGCTGCAGTGTGTGTGTGTCAGAAACTGAGCGTCACTTGTGATGTGACAGGAAATATCACTACATGTGTTTATCTTCACCTTAAAACAGCCACTCACATGAACACACACATGTGAACACACACACACATGAACACACACACATACACATGAACATACACAAATGAACACACACACATGAACACACACACACATGAACACGCACACACACATAAGCACATGCTTGATCTAAAAATGGAAGACAAAGAGAAGAGACTTCAACACACACACACATCCAAGAGACTGTTAGGTGACTGGAATAAAAAACACAAATGAGAAGATTGTTGAGTGTTAAGAGATATTAAATGAATGTCCACAGAATTTTGGATTCGTGAGACTAAATGAATTTTAAAATCTTTAGATGAGCTCAGAGATTTGTCTGTGTCATCATCAACTTTCCATCAATCAGCTCTGACCTCGAATCACTCACATAAGTCTCATCTATTTCATAAAGCTTATGTTTCTTTTTTAGATGAGCTACATTCATGACTTCTCTATTAAAATATAATCTAAATATACTTTAAACCATTTGTCTCCTAAGGGCGAGGTTGTATTTGACCTCTGACCTGTGTCAGTAGATGAGTTTGGAGTAAAGTGCATCAAGATATGAGTGGAAAATAAGCAACTGTTCACCAGACAACTGAACGCACGCAAACTGACCTCAAGCACATTAAAAGACGTGTTGTTTGTCCACTGAACAGATGAGACCACACGTGTTCAGACCACAGCAGTTTCACTTTGACTCACTCATCTGTGACACATTTATCAGTAAATATTAATGTATATGTACAGTGTGTTCATTTATAATAACTCAACTTTGATTTAGACATGTAACCTAATTTTAGCAGGTTTAGTTAACGTCAATGCATGTTTTGTCTGTTTTTAATGATGTTTTATTATAATTCCACCTTCATCACTCTGTTGTGGTCGAGACTGACTGAAGCATGTTCACATCCTGATCATGATGGAAAGCGTCTTATACTGTGAGTCTCAAACACACATACGTGCCACAAGAACAATTCAGTTGAAGTATTTGTCATTTAAATGTGTACGTGTTGAGTTTCAGCTGAACTTTATTGTAAGAATTAACATCATTGGGCTTCCAGTAGGCAAACAAAATACAAAGAATTAAAAAGAAAGTTCAGAAGATGATAGAAGCTTTCAGATTAGAGGAATGTCACATTATATCATTTATTTTTTATTCCAGTTATCCCTGAGGTCATGAAGAGCCTGTAGAGTTCATCTCAGGACTAAAAACACATATTCTTCATAACCTTATTGGTGCCACGATATTGAACATACTTGATGAAAGAGCAACAGCGTTCATTTATTGTTTTAGGGATTTATTTAAATTCTGATTCATTAGAGGTTGATGATGATTCTCGTCTGGATCTGACTCATAAATAAGAACAGCAACAGTAGCCACGGCCACTATTTCAGAGACGACCAGTCGGATCACAGCTTCAGTACGACCACAACAACAGTGGACAACAACTAAAATATATAAAATAAGATATCTGAGAATGCTATATCTGCAAACTATTACAGAGAGAAAGTATTGAAGACAGAAAGGTGAAGTGTCTCTAGAGTCTTTCTGGTGTGGGTGTGTTTATGATGTAGACTCACTGTTTGTCTTCCTCACTCACCACCACACAATCTTTTGTAAACACATGTCTATACAAAGAATGTAAATGTATTTAAAAGCCGCACTAGTAAATGTAGCTAAACCATAAATATGGATTTGTGACTAGAAAATGGATCAAACAGTAGAATATTAGTCATGTTATTATACTCAGTGCCAATATAAATGTAATGTAGAGTATTAGTCTGCAGGAGCAACACAGGTTTTGAGCCCTGAAGACCACAAGTGAATATAACGTTTGCTCCATCTGTGGTCAGAACACAGACATCAGTTCAGCGTCTGCTGATCCTCCATAATCCCCCCAGCCCCTCCATACATGATACGAGAAGTATGACTTGAAAAAAAAAATATGATTATTGATCAATGTGCTAAATCCTTTCAGAAAATGTACTTATACATGTACATGTATTGTGTGAACTCATAGATTGTGTACAGTCCTAAAGCAGTTTATATGCATGCTTTTATGTTTTTTTTTTTAAAAACAGAGACTGAATTGTATTATTAATAAACACACCGGCAGAACATAAATAGTTTCTGTTAGAATTATTATGCATTCATAAAAGGGCCTAATACTGCACTGACAGAAAGTAAACTCGTGTCTCCTGCAGTTTCCTCATATGAACACTAGAGGTCTCTCTCACACAGTTGTGTAATGTACTGACACACACTGACACTGAAGGACTCACATCATGATCATTTAATGTTTTGACACACAATACGTATTTTTGTTAAACATACCGTTAACTCAAAGGAGTTCCGAGTATAGGTGTTCCCAGTTTGGATGTATTTGTGCTTTTTAAAGAAAGATGATGTGTGAGATTAACTGTAATAGATAATAGTGGATGTGTACGAGGCATAAACTATCTATTCTGGTAATAACTTGTATAATTGAGACGTCGATTATCATCAGAAGTTGGCAGCGCGTGATTTTTACCCCACACAGGGAACTTCAACGCTATAATGTGGCTGACCAATGAAATCGAGGCAGACACGTTGCAGGGTGTGGTTCTCGCTAAAGGGGCAATTAGCACTCAATCAAAATGGACTTTGGCGCTTCACAGAGTAAATCTTTGTGCACGTCTGTTAATAAAAAGTATATATATATATAGACAAGCAAAAGAGCCCATGAACAGTGAACACAACATGTTTGTTTGTTTAATTATGTGTGAAGCATTTTCCTCCCATAGGAAACTGTTGTAAAGAAAACACATGTTGTATAACATGGTTAATGGATAAAGACACTGATAATAAAAGTGATGATGAAAGTCAAATTCATAATAAACATTATTAATAAGATGTTTGTGGTATACATACATGCAATGTGTATTTGTTGTTATTTATGTTTTAATAATGTGTGTTCTGAGCCTGTTTAAATGATGACTGTAGCACCCTGAGTTTTAAAACAGTGCAATGCCGGCATCTGCCATAAGGGGCGCCTATGAGTTTTACATAGTGACGTGTGTGTGTTTACATCACCTACCACCAAATTGCCTACCACAGCTATGCAGACGACACTCAGGTCTACCTATCCCTCTCACTCCAGGCCTTTTGACTCTCTTTGCCAATGCATTGATGAAATTAACAGCTGGATGTGTCAAAACTTCCTTCAGTTAAATAAAAACAAACTTAACTCATTGTTTTTAGTGACAAGGATGAAACTAACAAGTTAAATACATACCTTGACTTAAGAGGTCTAAAGACACAGAGTAAGGTAAAAAATCTTGGGGTCATTTTGGAGTCTGACCTTAGTTTCAGCAGCCATGTCAAAGCAATAAGCAGATCAGCCTACTACCATCTCAGAAACATAGCCAGAATCAGATGTTTTGTCTCAAGCAAAGATTTAGAGAAACTAGTCCATGCTTTCATCACCAGCAGGCTGGATTACTGTAATGGACTCCTTACAGGTCTTCCCAAAAAGACCATCAGACAGCTGCAGCTCATACAGAACGCTGCTGCCAGGATTCTGACCAGAACCAAAAAATCTGAGTTTATCACTCCAATCCTCAGGTCCTTACACTGGTAACCAGACTTTTAGAATCAACTTCAAAGTATTATTAATTGTCTATAAATCACTTAATGGTCCAGGACCTAAATACATCTCAGATATGCTCATTGAATATAAACCAAACAGACTTCTTAGATCATCAGGATTAAGTCAGTTAGAGATAACAAGGGTTCACTCAAAACAGGGCGAGTCAGCGTTTAGTCATTACGCCCCGTAGCTGAAATCTGCTTCGTGAAGACATTAGATGTTCATCAACAGCAGCTACTTTTAAATCCAGATTAAAAACACACACAATTTTTGATGCCTCGGTAATATTTGAGTCTTTAATTCAGAACTCTGTTAAGACATCCTTTTTCAACTTGAGAAATATTGCTTGTTTACGTCCTTTGCTGTCCTTCTCAGTTGCTGAACGGTTGATAAATTGTTTTGTTTTCTCACGTATTGATTATTGTAATGCACTTCTTGCTGGAGTATCTAAAACCTCAATTAGCAAATTACAATATGTACAAAACTCTGCGTCTAGAACTCTGTCTGGGGCTAAATCCAGTGATCATATTTCACCAGTTTTAGAGTCTTTACACTGGCTCCCTGTCAAATACCATTTTGATTTTAAAATAATTTTGTTAGCTTTTAAGGCATTGCATGACCTGGCCCCTCAATACCTGTGTGATCTTTTGATTCCTTTCAAGTCTTGTCGAAATCTACGGTCTTCTCAGTATGGTCTTTTAAATGTGCCCCAGACACGGCTCCGCTCCATGGGTGATAGAGAATTTTCTTCTTATGCTCTTAAGATCTGGAACTCTCTCCCGATAAACATCAGGGATGCAAACTCTCTAGCCACTTTCAAAACTAGTCTTAAAACATTTTACTTCAGAACTGCTTTTATTTGACTGGATATTTTGCTTTTTTTAACAGTATTTTGTTGTGCTGCTTTATTAATGTGTTATGTATTGTTTTGATTTTTGTGCAGCGCTTTGAGAAGGAAACTTTTAATGGCGCTATATAAAATATATGTATTGTTATTATTATTATTGATAGAATTACAATTTAAAATACACAACTATGTCTTCAGAGGTGTGTAAAGAGCTTACACAATGAAGCCTAGGTTTTTATTACCTTAGAATGAGCATTTTCTATCTCAGTGTTTCCCCTACCATTATATAAATACATTAAATATTTGCGTTTTTTAAACGCTCACAGGGAGCTGAAGATGGCAACACTCTACTGCGAGTAGCAGCGGGTGTAGCTCTCCTGCTCCAATTCTAAGTGTTGCGCATCCCTGACAAGCATCAAAAGTCCAGTCATCACCGGATGATGAGGCCAGTATATATCCTTCTGTTTATATTGTTCGTAGTACCTACCGACTGTCATATTTTCATAATACATCCCCATTGTAAAGTATTTTCCTAACATTGTATTCTGTATTTATTCACACTGTATATCCTGCACTTGCTAATTGCACTTCTGGTTAGACCTAAACTACATTTCGTTACACTGTACTTGTATATGTGTAATGACAATAAAGTTGAATCTAATCTAATCTAATGACAGGTAAACTGTCCATCCATCCATCCATTTTCTACCGCTTATCCGGGGCCGGGTCGCGGGGGCAGCAGTCTAAGCAGGGATGCCCAGACTTCCCTCTCCCTAGCCACTTCCTCCAGCTTTTCCGGGGGGACACCGAGGCGTTCCCAGGCCAGCCGGGAGACATAGTCCCTCCAGCATGTCCTAGGTCTTCCCCGGGGTCTTCTCCCGGTGGGACATGCTCGGAACACCTTCCCGGGAAGGCGTCCAGGGGGCATCCGGAAAAGATGTCCGAGCCACCTCAGCTGGCCCCTCTTGATGTGGAGGAGCAGCAGATCTACTCTGAGCTCCTCCCGAGTGACTGAGCTTCTCACCCTATCTCTATGGGATCGTCCAGACACCCTGCGGAGAAAGCTCATTTCGGCCGCCTGTATCCGGGATCTTGTCCTTTCGGTCATGACCCACAGCTCATGACCATAGGTGAGAGTAGGAACGTAGATTGACCGGTAAATCGAGAGCTTCGCTTTGCGGCTCAGCTCCTTCTTCACCACGACAGACCCGTACAGCGACTGCATTACTGCAGAAGCTGCACCGATCCGTCTGTCAATCTCCCGTTCCATCCTTCCCTCACTCGTGAACAAGACCCCCAGATACTTGAACTCCTCCACTTGAGGCAGGAACTCTCCACCTACCTGAAGTGAGCAAGCCACCCTTTTCCGGCTGAGAACCATGGCCTCAGATTTGGAGGTGCTGATTCTCATCCCAGCCGCTTCACACTCGGCTGCAAACCGTCCCAGTGCATGCTGAAGGTCCTGGTCTGATGGGGCCAGCACGATGACATCATCCGCAAAGAGCAGAGATGCAATCGTGTGGTCACCAAACCCGACGCCCTCCGGCCCCTGGCTGCGCCTAGAAATTCTGTCCATAAAAATTATGAACAGAACCGGCGACAAAGGGCAGCCCTGCCGGAGTCCAACATGCACCGGAAACAAGTCTGACTTACTGCCGGCAATGCGAACCAAGCTCCTGCTCCGGTCGTACAGGGACCGGATAGCCCTTAGCAAAGGGTCCCGAATCCCATACTCCCGGAGCACCCTCCACAAGATGCTGCGAGGGACACAGTCGAATGCCTTCTCCAAATCCACAAAACACATGTGGATTGGTTGGGCAAACTGCCATGAACCCTCCAGCACCCTGAAGAGGGTATAGAGCTGGTCCAGTGTTCCACAACCGGGACGGAAACACCACTGTTCCTCCTGAATCCGAGGTTCTACTATCGGCCGGATTCTCCTCTCCAGTACCCTGGCATAGACTTTAATAGACAGGTAAACTGTATATTAATGAATTACATGACACTTACTATTTACATATGTGTGTTTAAAATATTTTTAGTCAGGACATTGTAAATCTGCTGATTACTGTAAATAAGACAAGAGATATTTAATGCGCTATGCAGGCCGCTCTGTTTTGTATTGGAATGTCCTGCGTACGTGAAGACGTTCAGAACAGCGCGCGTTCACAGCAGTGCTGCAATTGACAGGATTATTCTCCAATAAATGCATAATAGAAAAAAAACGTCTCACAAAAAAAGTCCATTTAAAATTGGTTTATCATATAAATGTTTGACAGTTTTTCTCAGGCGCTTTGGTGCATTTCTCACATCACTATTTACATTTGCACAACAGTTAATGCATTTCTCAAAACAATTAGTACAAACTGCAAAACCTAGTTGATAACTTGCAAAAGCGTGTAACTTGCTCAAAATGGATAGCTCATTCCTCAAAAGCAAGTACTCATGTCAATGAAAGTTTCAGTGTCATCAAGATGAAAAGTCCTGACATTACTGTTTATAAACAAGATAGTCAAATGGCTTTGTCATGTTTTCATTATGTCAGTTCACTCTGTAAAGGTTTCCAATGCAAAAAAAAACAGATTTTGGTGTCACTCTGAAAATGCTCAAGACAGCACTATATGCTATTTGCACAGACATTTGAAAACTACAGTAAAGTTAGACATTACTGTATTTAGTAATGTATCTGAATACAAGAGACTGAATATGTTTGTTTCACATTTTTACTGCATATGCTCTTTGCAATTCTAATTTGTTCACAGCATTGTGCAAAAGAATAAATACACCCTTATTTACAATAACATTTATTCATTTGGCAGACACTTTTATCCAAAGCGATTTACAAGTAGGGTGCAGTGGGCAAACAAGGGTAATGTGCCTTGCTCAAGGGGATTTCCTGGTGGCACTGAGAATTGAACCAGCGACCTTCTGGCTACGAGTCCGACTCTCTAACCACAAGATCACAACTGACCCCATAAAGATAAACTCCCTTTGGGTAGAGCTGTGCACAACTGTAAACAATATTGCAGTACATATTGGAACTGAACATACAACATACATAGTACTGTAAATCATTCATGCACATTCAGACGTTCCTCTCTGTCTGGTCCCATAGTTTCATCTACATCACAGCAAATATCATCTCTTGCAATGCAGCGAGGAAAGTATCTTCTTGTGTGGCGAATCCACCCTCTGCAGGACTCTGCTGTGATGTCATCACATGATGCATCCATGGCCACTAGCAGGGCCATTTGGGTATGTGGATGCTGGTCATATATATTCCACCAGCATCCTGTCATGTGCTGCAAACCACTGTCTGACAACATCTGAGTTGTGAAACCGCAAATTATCACAAACAACAACATGCTTATTCAGATGGTCTCCAGTTAGACCCCTCTCATTCTCAGGGATTATGTCCCTGTAAAGAGTGTCTAAATAAGTCAAAAGATGTTGTGTGTTGTATGGACCAAGACGTGGTATATGGGTGAGGATGCCATTTTCTCAGATGGCTGCACACATAGTAATATTCCCTCCTCGTTGGCCTGGGACATCAATGGTTGATCTCTGTATTTTCAGGAAAAATATATATTTTTTTTTATAAAATTTGCTTGACAGATTTTGACTACTATTTCAACATTTTTGTATGTAATGACTCAAGCAATAAAATGAGGACTATTAGTTTTATATGGAATGACTATTCAGCATTCACAAGTTTAGTTAATTTTGACTGACATGACATAAGCAAATGATAATGTTATAAAACAGCAGAGAGTTGTATGAAAGCAATTGATGCATGTCCAAAAGCATTTGCAATTTGTTGGAAGGAATGAGAAACTGCTACTATGATGTGCACAAATGACTAAATGTTGTGGAGGTTGAACGAAATTTTGTGCAAATGTTAATAGTGATGCGAGAAATGCACCAAAGTGACTGAGAAAAACTGTAACTAACATTAACGAACAATTAATGAGCAATATATTTGTTAGTATTTATAAATCTTTTTTTAGTTGTTAGTTAAAAAATAAAACTATTTTAGCTCTGGTCCATTAATATGAACAAATACTTCTATAAATTTAACAAAGGTTATTTGCAAAAAGTCAATTTTAAAAAGATTTAAATACGTTTATTTTATTTTTTTGAAAAATATATCTAGATAGACAGACAGATAGATAGATAGATAGATAGATAGATAGATAGATAGATAGATGGATGGACAGATAGGCGGACGGACGGACGGACGGACGGACGGACGGACGGACGGACGGACAGACAGACAGACAGACAGACAGACAGACAGACAGACAGACAGACAGACAGACAGACAGACAGACAGACAGACAGACAGACAGACAGACAGACAGACAGACAGACAGACAGACAGACAGACAGACAGACAGACAGACAGATAGATAGATAGATAGATAGATAGATAGATAGATAGATAGATAGATAGATAGATAGATAGATAGATAGATAGATAGATAGATAGATTGCACATAAAGAATGAAAAGGAAATGATTTAAGATTTCTCATAAATTTTCCCCAACCAACCCCCTCAAAGCTGTAAACCTAGGGGAAACACATACACCACGTGTCCCTATGCATGTAATTCCCCATGTCCAGTCAGCAGGAGTGTTTGGAATGGGAGGGGTGGAGGAGCAACTGGTTGCGATTGGCAACCTTGCCACTAGATTTCACTGACTGGAACTTAAGGTCCATAGAGACAGCCCTTGTGTTGATAATCGTCCTTGTTTTTTAATGTTGCTGGTAAGTCTTAAAGTCTTGTCTAATATTGTTTTATGGTCAAAATGATGAAATGATGTTTAGGAGCAAAATAACTTTAAATTTGAGAAATATGCTTTAAGATAGTTGACAGTTTCAATAGTAATGTATTCTACAGTAACAACACCGCTTCAAGTGTACAGTTATTTTTATGAATGTGTCTTTTGTGTTACAGCTTCACATTTGATAGTATTAGTCTCTTGTGCTGCTGGATCTGTGATGATTGTAACTGCACTTCTGATCTACTGCATCTGCAGAAAACACAGAAAAACACAACAACACGGTAAATGTTTAATATATATACAAATATTTTATATTAAATTAAAAAAAAAAATTGTTATAAAAATATACGTTTCTCAGAATTGACAACAATTAGTCAACAGACTATCCTATTGAAAAGTTAGTGCTGTTTTCTTGAGCTGCAGGGTATGTTTTATATCTTCTGTAATTGTTGTTCACGAATCTCTCATGTGTTCAACAGAACAACATAAATGATACTATGGTAGTGGATGATGTCAAATAACTGATATCTGATATTCTCGCAAATATCTTTGTTTATCAGAAAAATGTATATGTATACAGATTTGAAACGATCTGAGGGTGAGTAAATGATGACAGAATTTAAGTTAATGGTGAACCGTCCCTTTAAGAGCACAATTCAGAGGAGTGAGGGTGTGGTTTCATAAGGAATGTATTGTCTCATGTGGTCAGTCAAACTTAGTTGTCTTTATCTACTGACGCAGCTCTCTTAACAATCATCAGATCATACCAGAGAGAATCACCTTCTGTAATATAAACATCAAAAAATATCATTAAAACACATTAACTGGCAACATCTGAGGTTTGCTCTTAAGTCGGCATCATGGAAGTTTGCTTCATTTTTATTTTTCTGTCCTCTCTGATTTGCAACGGTAAGTTTATATGTTTATGACTTAATTTCTTTCTTGACAGATGACAGCTCGTGTTTATATGGAAATCTTGGTTATGATTTTAAAGTTCTTCATATGTGATTTGGCTCAAACTTTGTCTGAGTTTGGACAGGTTTGTGTGGTGTATTTCTGAAGTCACAGTGCATGTGTCTGTGTTATTGATGTGCATTCACAAAGTCTTTGTCTCTTCAGGTGTGTTTGGTGATGAAGTGAAGTCAGTGTCAGTGATGGAGGGAAATTCTGTTACTCTACACACTGATGATGTTAAACAGAGAGATGATAAGACAGTGTGGTATTATGGACCTGAAAACACATTTGTTGCCAGAATCAATGGAAAGGCCGACAGCATCATGTATTCAGATGATGAGAGATTCAGAGACAGACTGAAGCTGAACTATCAGACTGGAGATCTCATCATCACACACATCACATCTCAACACTCTGGACTTTATAAACTGAAGATCAGCAGAGACATGAAACCCTCAGACAAGACATTTAATCTTACTGTGTATGGTGAGTTCAGATTGAACAAACTCTCTTCTGTATTCAAACACTTGACACTTTAATTATATTTTATCACTGTTTAAAACTGGGATTTAGATTTAGTGAACAAAACACAAGATCACATTTTGTTTATAGATTATAATCGTACAGTATGTTGTTTTAGAAGAGAAATCGGTCATTGCAAAGCAAACACTCCTCAGTACAGACTTGCTCATAAATATATAAACAATCATTTTGTTTTCTATTTCTCTAGCTCGTCCAGTCAGCAACCAGACACATCTACACATCCGTGATGACTGTGACACGTGTTCAGGTATGAAGGAGATTGTTTTATTTATTGAGGTGATCTGTGGTGTATTTGAAACTATATTCACACATTTATTTGTGATTTTTGCTCTTATTTGTGTAGATAATTAAGCTGTGTAATGTTAGAGAACTTTAAGAGAAATCATTAAAAACCTGTAGACTTCTGTTGCACTCCATGTTCTTCCCGAATCCATGTAGAAGAATTGAGTTTCAAATTCTACATTATAAAAGTTTATTAAAATACTTCTTCATGATTAGACACCTGTCAGATCTGACTTAAGAGACTCCCATCCAGACTGAACTTCATCTTTACCGGTTTTTGATTATTCAGATGTTTTATTTAACATCGTAGTCGGATGCCCCTCCTTGAACTGCCACCTTACCGTGGTGGAGGGGTTTGAGTACCCGAAAGACCCTAGGAGCTATGTTGTCCGGGGCTATATGCCCCTGGTAGGATCTCCCAAGGCAAACAGGTCCTAGGCGACGGGTCAGACCAAGAGCGGTTAAAAAAAACCCATATGATGACCACAATTTCGAGGACCGTGACGTCACCCGGTATGGCGCAGCCGGGGCCCCACCCTGGAGCCAGGCCCGGGGTTGGGGCTCGTATGCGAGCGCCTGGTGGTCGGATCTCCCCCCATGGGGTCCGGCCGGGCTCAGCCCGAAGGAGCGACGTGGGGCCACCCTCCCGTGGATTCACCACCTACAGGAGGGACCGTAAGGGGCCGGTGCAAAGTGGAATGGGTGGTAGTCGAAGGCGGGGGCCTCGACAACCCGATCCCTGGACGCGGAATCTAGCTCTAGGGACATGGAACGTCACCTCTCTGACGGGGAAGGAGCCAGAGCTTGTGCGTGAGGTTCAGAGATTCCGACTAGAGATAGTCGGGATCACCTCTACGCACAGCTTGGGCTCTGGAACCACACTCCTCGAGGGAGGATGGACTCTTTACCACTCTGGAGTTGCCAAGGGTGAGAGGCGGCGGGCTGGTGTGGATTTGCTTATCGCCCCGCAGCTCAGCCGCCATGTGTTGGAGTTTACCCCGGTGAACGAGAGGGTCGCTTCCCTGCGCCTCCGGGTCGGGGATAGGTCTCTCACTGTCGTTTGCGCCTATGGGCCAAATGGCAGTGTAGAGTACCCGGCCTTCTTGGAGTCTCTGGGAGGGGTGCTGGAAAGCGCCCCGACTGGGGACTCCGTCGTTCTGCTGGGTGACTTCAACGCTCACGTGGGCAGCGACAGTGACACCTGGAGGGGCGTGATTGGGAGGAACGGCCCCCCTGATCTGAACCCGAGTGGTGTTCTGTTATTGGACTTCTGTGCGAGTTACAGTTTGGCCATAACGAACACCATGTTCAAGCATAAGGGTGTCCATCAGTGCACATGGCACCAGGACACCCTTGGCCGGAGGTCAATGATCGACTTTGTTGTTGTTTCATCTGACCTACGGCCGTATGTCTTGGACACTCGGGTGAAGAGAGGGGCGGAGCTGTCAACCGATCACCACCTGGTGGTGAGTTGGATCCGATGGCGGGGGAGGAAGCTGGACAGACTCGGCAGACCCAAACGTACTGTGAGGGTCTGTTGGGAACGTTTGGCCGAATCGCCTGTCAGAGAGATCTTCAACTTCCACCTCCGGCAGAGCTTCGACCAGATCCCGAGGGAGTCTGGAGATATTGAGTCCGAGTGGACCATGTTCTCCACCTCCATTGTCAACGCAGCCACTCGGAGCTGTGGCCGTAAGGTCTCCGGTGCCTGTCGAGGCGGCAATCCCCGAACCCGGTGGTGGACACCGGAAGTAAGGGATGCCGTCAAGCTGAAGAAGGAGTCCTATCGGGCCGGGCTGGCTTGTGGGACTCCCGAGGCAGCTGACAGGTACCGACAGGCCAAGCGGACTGCAGCCCGGGTGGTTGGGGAGGCAAAAACTCGGGCCTGGGAGGAGTTCGGCGAGGCCATGGAGAAGGACTATCGGTCGGCCTCGAAGAGATTCTGGCAAACCGTCCGACGCCTCAGGAGGGGGAAGCAATGCCCCACCAACGCTGTTTACAGTGGAGGGGGGCAGCTGTTGACCTCGACCGGGGATATCATCGGGCGGTGGAAGGAATACTTCGAGGATCTCCTCAATCCCCACGTCACGTCTTCCATTGAGGAAGCAGAGGCCGAGGGCTCAGAGGCGGACTCGCCCATCACCCGGGATGAAGTCACCGAGGTAGTCAAGAAACTCCTCGGTGGCAGGGCACCGGGGGTGGATGAGATCCGTCCTGAGTACCTCAAGTCTCTGGATGTTGTGGGGCTGTCTTGGCTGACACGCCTATGCAGCATCGCGTGGCGGTCGGGGACAGTGCCCTTGGACTGGCAGACCGGGGTGGTGGTCCCCCTTTTTAAGAAGGGGGACCGGAGGGTGTGCTCCAATTACCGGGGGATCACACTTCTCAGCCTCCCCGGGAAAGTCTATGCCAGGGTACTGGAGAGGAGAATCCGGCCGATAGTAGAACCTCGGATTCAGGAGGAACAGTGTGGTTTCCGTCCCGGTCGTGGAACACTGGACCAGCTCTATACCCTCTTCAGGGTGCTGGAGGGTTCATGGGAGTTTGCCCAACCAATCCACATGTGTTTTGTGGATTTGGAGAAGGCATTCGACTGTGTCCCTCGCAGCATCTTGTGGAGGGTGCTCCGGGAGTATGGGATTCGGGACCCTTTGCTAAGGGCCATCCGGTCCCTTTACGACCGGAGCAGGAGCTTGGTTCGCATTGCCGGCAGTAAGTCAGACTTGTTTCCGGTGCATGTTGGACTCCGGCAGGGCTGCCCTTTGTCGCCGGTTCTGTTCATAATTTTTATGGACAGAATTTCTAGGCGCAGCCAGGGGCCGGAGGGCGTCGGGTTTGGTGACCACACGATTGCATCTCTGCTCTTTGCGGATGATGTCATCGTGCTTGCCCCATCAGACCAGGACCTTCAGCATGCACTGGGACGGTTTGCAGCCGAGTCTGAAGCGGCTGGGATGAGAATCAGCACCTCCAAATCTGAGGCCATGGTTCTCAGCCGGAAAAGGGTGGCTTGCTCACTTCAGGTAGGTGGAGAGTTCCTGCCTCAAGTGGAGGAGTTCAAGTATCTGGGGGTCTTGTTCACGAGTGAGGGAAGGATGGAGCGGGAGATTGACAGACGGATCGGTGCAGCTTCTGCAGTAATGCAGTCGCTGTACCGGTCTGTCGTGGTGAAGAAGGAGCTGAGCCGCAAAGCGAAGCTCTCGATTTACCGGTCAATCTACGTTCCTACTCTCACCTATGGTCATGAGCTGTGGGTCATGACCGAAAGGACAAGATCCCGGATACAGGCGGCCGAAATGAGCTTTCTCCGCAGGGTGGCCGGGCGATCCCTTAGAGATAGGGTGAGAAGCTCGGTCACTCGGAAGGAGCTCAGAGTAGATCCGCTGCTCCTCCACATCGAGAGGGGCCAGCTGAGGTGGCTCGGGCATCTTTTCCGGATGCCCCCTGGACGCCTTCCCAGTAAGGTGTTCCGGGCATGTCCCACCGGGAGAAGACCCCGGGGAAGACCTAGGACACGCTGGAGGGACTATGTCTCCCGGCTGGCCTGGGAACGCCTCGGTGTCCCCCCGGAAGAGCTGGAGGAAGTGGCTAGGGAGAGGGAAGTCTGGGCATCCCTGCTTAGACTGCTGCCCCCGCGACCCGGCCCCGGATAAGCGGTAGAAAATGGATGGATGGATGGATGGATCGTAGTCGGAGGCGCAGCAGCGCTGCTAAAGCACTCCAGGACGCGCAAGCGCGATAAGCGAGCCCTTCTGTAAGACTTCAGAAGTCCGCAGACGACACCACACTCATTGGCCTCATCCAGGATGGTGATGAGACTGCTTACAGACATGAGGTTGAGCAGCTGTCTGTCTGGTGCAGTCATAACAACTTGGAGCTGAACACGCTTAAAACAGTGGAGAGGAATGTGGACTTCAGGAGAAACCCCCCCTGAACCGCCAACACCATACCCCTAACCTTTATGAATAAAAATGAATTTTAAGGCAATAATCAAACTTATTAAAAAAAAACAAATGAATTCATGATCTGTAAGGTAATAGAAAGGGTAAAAGAGTGTTTTCAGCAAGAGGTGGATTTGACCTCAGGACCAGACACTTACAGGGTAACAGAGGATAAGTACAGTATTTACAGTAGTGCCTTCAAAACACTATTAAAACATGATCATTCTACTGTTCTCATCCTCAAAATAACACTTATCAATACTGTTTTATCATCATTATCATAAAAAAAACAATAAAATCAGAAGAGGGTGAAAACAGAATTATATTTTTAATAAGACAAAACTGTTTTTTTCTACAACAGCTGAAACAGAAGCAAGATCTCCATCAGCCCCCCTAACATCAGCTGATCTCTGTAAGTGATGTCAGCCCACCGTGTGTTAAACATACTGCCTCTTACAACAATATATGTCATGATACAGTGGACACGTTTATTTCCAATAGTGACGATGACAAGTCCTACACAGTTATAACAGCTGTTATTCTGTAGAACAGAGAGGGAACCTTAAAGGGACAGTTCACCAATTTTTTTTTAGATATTATCATTATTTACTCATCCTCAGATTGTTTCAAACCTGTATACATTTCATTGTTCTGCTTAACGCAAGGGAAGATATTTGGAAGAATGAACCCCCATTGACTCCCAAAGTATTTATTTTCCCTACTATGGCAGTAAATGGGGTCCAAGAACGGTTCAGTCACTGACATTCTTCCAAATATCTTCTGTTGTGTTCAACAGAACAAAAACATTTATACAGGTTTGGAATGATCTGAGAGTGTGTAAATGACAACTTAATTCCCTTCAGTTTCTAAGCCCAGACTTCTTAAAATGGTGCAAATTAACTTTTATTAGAATGGTCCGTTCTGTTCTGTTTTTTTTTTCAAAACTGCACCAGTGGATTGATACAGAAAGGAATGCATTACAATATAAATTGTTACGTATTGATGGTCTAAGAACATCCCTATTTAAAGCCTTCTAGTGCCCCTTTCACACTTTGAGCACCTGCCCCTTTAAAGGTCTCCCCCATGACAAGCTATTCAAACTTTACACCACTGGACTCACAGTTTGAAATGATGTCGTACTTACACTTTCTCTATTACAATCACATATTGGGCAGAGCTAATGCAAAGGCAGGCTATTTGTATTCAGTATAATAGACACTCAGATATTTCTCAACCACTGGAAATCTCTCTTGCGAAAATTCTGATGGCACTGATTCCCACTGATATTATTTCATTGAATTTCAACTTCAATGTAGAGAAAGAAAACAACTAAGATTACTGAACAGACTGACATCTGACTATTCTGTTTCTCTTTTTATCCTTGTAGATCCTCCTGTTCTGCAGCTCATTTTAATTCCACTCAGTCTCTGTTGTGTTTGATTCCTTTTCTGCTCATCTCACTACTCATATACGGGTTTATTGGAGCGTGAAACACACACACATCTACTCTTAATGCAAGATGAGCCCGTTTCTACTGTATTAGCAAAATGTCATAAACTATGTGTATGTCATGTCTCATCTCAACATCGAGCATCCTGGATATTTTGAGTGACAGGAGGTTCATCCAATCAGCAGTAGTTATCTCATTCAGACAAAATACCAACCTTCTCTGGTTTGACTGATTTGTCGTTCTTTTTTCTGACTTTACGATTTGGTTTCGGACTTGTTATTTTGTGAATTGTGGTTGTGTTTTAAGATTTGCTATTCTGTCTTTAGATTGGATATTGAGTTTTCAGATATTAAATTTTGCTCTTAGATTTTTATTTTGCTTTTAGATTTGTATTTAGTTTTGAAACTTGATTTTAGTCTTGCACTTCTCGGCCACGGTAGCTTTAAGTCCACCCAGCGAAATCGAGCCAGAGTCTAATTTCAACGGCTTGGGTTAGCCCTGATTCAGACGAGCGTTGCCAAAAATGTGTTAAAAATTGTTTGTTATGACATCATCAAATGCAAGTAAACATTAATGACATCATTAGTATTTTATTAGCTTTCACATAACATTCATACGCATTCTACGATATCTTTTTTCTTTCATTTTAACAAATTAAAAATAAATGCAGTTATAATTCTTGACAGACAGATGTCAACTGTTGCCCTACGCTCCATGTGATTTTGCCAAATGGTTGATGTCCTCAGACAACATCTTCATAAATAAAACCTTAACCCACACCAAACCCGTACCATAACCAAAACTGACCCCTAAAATCTGAGGGAAATGACAAGTGAAAAACAATGGTCTAGATCCTGGTTGGAAGATTCATCTTAAAATAAACTGTAAACCTTTTTCTAAAATCTGATTGGTTGATTCAAATGTTGTCCCAGGGTCAACATAATGATGTCCTGACGATATATAGAGTATTTTTGTTTTTTTCTGTGGAATATTTATGACTCCTAAGCTTCAAAGCTCTAACTGATGCTAACCAGAGAAACTTCTCTGACAAATATAACTTATGTGATTAAACTATCCTTTTCTATAAATGTATATAAATGTCTTGGTTGTGCGTAGGCGCTTGTGCCATTTTAAATAGTCTTTAACTGTTAGATATACAAGTTTAATTCAGGCATTGTTTGCATTCGTACATCTGAATGAATCTAGACTTGATGAAATTCCAACTTCTCCCTTTATGATATCGAAATGTTTGTCTTTACAATTCCTCATTGTTTATATACATTGTGTGACCATAGAACACCTTACACTCATTATGTTATAATTTGGACTGGTATTTTGTAAAGTTACTAGGAGGTCATAAAGATGCAAATTAGGTGCTGAGTGGACAAAGAACCTGTCAACTATGATTGGTTCATTCAAACTCGGAGGACATTCCCTTTCATGAAGTTTAATATCGACCGAGGACACAGAAAATAAGTTAGTTTCTTTAGTTAAGTTTTTAATTTTTAAGTTGCATCGTTTGACCTTTTCAAGGTCAGTAGTATCCGTTTCTAAGTAATTGATGAAATGCCCTTTCTCTCTCTCTCTCTCTCTCTCTCTCTCTCTCTCTCTCTCTCTCTCTCTCTCTCTCTCTCTCTCTCTCTCTCTCTCTCTCTGTCTAGCTCTCTCTCTCTCTCTCCTCTCTCTCTCTCTCTCTCTCTCTCTCTCTCTCTCTCTCTCTCTCTCTCTCTCTCTCTCTCTCTCTCTGTCTAGCTCTGTCTCTCTCTCTCTCTCCCTGTCTCTCTCTCTCTCTCTCACTCACTCACTTTGTCTCTCTTTCTCTCTCCACGCTTCTTTGTGTTTCATTTTCAATGTATTAGTTTGTGATAATGTGATCGTCATTATGTTTACCATGTAGAGTGGAGTTTAATAAACAACCATAAAGATGTGTGTGATGGGTTTTCTGTGCTCATGCTCACAAACTGGTCACTTAAACTGTGTTTCGATCTATGCTACCTTTGAATTAAATCACATTACTTTTGACCATGAGATAACGTGAAGTGTATAATATCATGCATTTTGACGAATGCATGCAAGTACTGTTATACTTTATATTACTAATCAGAGACTGTAAAATATGTATATTTAATAACAACAAAATCGCTGGAAAGAGAGGAAACGACCCCTACGCGAAACCCTGGAGACAGACCAGTGAGTAGGTAATCGACAAATGACAGATTAGGGTGAGAAGAGAGATAACATAAGAGCATTGGGACATTAACAGGGGTAGAGGGGTGTCTACTCAGATTTTTTTATGAATGAGGGCCTTCCCTCGAGTTGCAGGTCTGGAGTGACGTGGGCAGATAGATTTCGGGTGCGGGTCCTTGCAATAGCTACTAACATGAGCAAATGAACACAGAGGGAAATAATACAGAATCATTAAAGTTATAACATAGGGGAAAACCGTTAAACTCCAAAATGTAACGGCCTCTAACATCAAAATGCATTATTATGTTATCAACACTACAGACAGCAGGCTGAGCTTGGTTAGTGTAAGCTTAAGGGCAGTAAGGTGACCGTGAGAGCTACATAATCACACAAGCCAGTATTTTTTTCCTCCAAAATTGGAACTAACTCTTCAGTGTCTCTAAATGACCAGTCTAATCTTGTATTGAACAGTGTGAAGAATGAAGAAGACTTCGCTCAGAATGATTTGTGATATTCATAAAAACTGTGCCCCCATACGGTTGATTAAAATCTGGCCATGGCCATCGTAAAGGTTCAATTCTTTCCTGCGTTCAGTGAAAACTTGACATAAGATGTCCCTGTATATGCTAAAAGCGAAGACAAATTCAGCAAATGAGAGATTGTGTAGGGAATGTAACATTAATGGAAAGCTAAATGAGGAACAAGAGGGGGGACCCAAAGATGATCTTTTCTTTTGTATATTCTGCTCCCACAAGGGTCATTATAACATCAGTTGTATTCGCTCTTGTGTTCATCATCATCATCAGTGTCTACGTACACAAAAGTAAGCGTCAAAAAGCAAGATTTATCTTCAGTTTACAGTATATAGCAAACTTTACTGCACAATTGTGACATCGCTGCTAAGACTTCATATAATGTCACTTTATTTTTCAGCAGGTCTCATAAAAACATCAGATGGTGAAGTTCCTCAGACAGATGAAGAGAGCAGTATAGACTCCAGCAGCACCTCTGAGGGAGAAGCTGTGATGTTTCTGAATAGACCAGCAGCTTCAATAAACATGTTTAATGCCAAGTATACAAAGAAAAAGCAGGAACTCTACATGCAGGTGACAACAGACTGAAACTTCTAGTTGGTATTGAAACACTGACACATCCATCCAGAGTCAGACTGGGTTTGTGTTCTGATTTGGTTGTGTAGATTCTCTCTGTTATGTTCTGTGTTTTGCTGTGTTCTTTAAATGTTGTAAATGAAAAGCCCATTTATTTCATTTGGTATAATAATAAGGGTCCAAGCAACGATTGTCCCCGTGACCTGAGGTAGTTCGGATAAGCGGTAGAAAATGGAATGGAAAATTCAAGCAACAATTGTTTTCAGTGTTTTAGGGCAATTTGGGGTCCTTATGCTCTTGAATTTGGCAGACACCTCAGATTCAACGGCCATTAGGCCCAGACAAGGATGATATATAAACGTGGCAAGGGGGCTCTATAGCACAGCCCCCCCTAATGGATCACATAAACCTGGTGCCAAGTTTGCTCATAGATGTTTATAGAAAACACACACAAAACAACCACAAACACACACTGACAAAGAAGAAGTTTGTCCTCTACTACATAAGATCACAGCAGTGTCACTGTTACTCACTGATCTGTAAGGGTCACATATACATAATAAAAACATATTTACAGAGAGATATCACCACACATGTTCACACACACAACAGTCAAAATCTGCTAGTTGGAACTGAACAAATGTTTATTTGCTTTCACAGTTTACATTGTTTCACCTCAGCTTACAGAACATCACAATATAATGTTGTTCAGGTCCAAGAGTTTCATTAAGACTAGATCAAGTTTGAACAAAGACAATAGTTTAAAACTAACTCAAGAATATCTCAGAAAGCAGAAGATTATTCCTGTTTAAGTATATTTTGAGTCACCGGAGGTGGATGATGATTCTCGTCTGGATCTGACGTCATAAACCAGAACAGAAACAGTAGCCACGCCCACTACAGCAGAGACGACCAATCGGATCACAGCTTCAGTAAAACCACAACAGCAAACACAAACTGAAGGACAGAAATAAAAGAGATGTTTGTGTTCATATTCTAAGAAGCATTTAGCAAAACAAAATAAAAGTGTTAATAGAGAATGAACTCACCTGAAGAAGTGTGACAGAGTTGAGTGATGTGTAGATGTTGTGTGAGGTTTGTGATGGGATTGTTGACCACACATCTGTATGTGTTTGTATCCTGATATTCCACCTCCAGAGGTAGAGAGAGTCTGATGTTGAGATCAGACACACTGATGCTGGACAATAAACTCTTTCCTTTGTACCAGGAGACACTCACATCATGTGACACATTCATCACTGAACACAACACACAACAACATGATGATGAAGATGATGAAGAGCATTGAGAAGAGACTCTGGAGATGACAGGAACAGACAGAGCAGCTGAAACACACAAAGAATCAGAGTAAATAACAGCAAACCAAATACTTATGCTCATCCAAAGTTAATAATAATCTAAGAGTTCGTATCACAAAAAGAATTATTAAACTATGATGACTTTGATGTTTGAAACTTGAAGAAAACTGAGCAACTTCTCATCTCACCATAGACAGTCAGATTGAAGTGTTTGATGAGGACAGAAGGTTTTCTGTTGATCTCTAGTTTATAAAGTCCAGTGTGTTGAGTTGTGATGTTTGTGGTGATGATCCAGTCTGATCATCTATCTGTAAGTGATTCTTCAATCTCTCATTAATTGATGGTTTTGAATTGACTTCTCTGTTGATTTCAGCTATAATCTCATCTGGACTCTCAACAAAAATATCCACTGGATCACATCATGTGTGTGTAGTTGAGTATCAGTGTGTAGAGTAACAGAATGTCCCTCCATCACTGACACTGACTTCATTTCATCAACAAACACACCTGAACAACACAAACACATTACTGACATTATATATAAAGTATAAAGCGTTTAACCAAACAATTTAGTGCCTGAATGCCGAGATGAGAAACACTGATAGACCCTAATGAACAAAAACTTAAAAATAAACTGATCCAGGAAATGACACAAGAACTTAAACATCACTTACCGTTCAAACACAAACACAGAACTATGACATCAATGATCTTCTGCTGCATTCTCACTGTTTTATTTCATCTGTAAACTGATAGAAAGAGAAAATAAGAGAACACAAAGGTAAGAGGTGACTATTGTGTGTGTGTTCAGTATATTCACAGAACATCCTCCTCACTAACCACAACTCCACTGACACACAAAAAAATATAGATATACACAATGAACCTTCAGTATTTTAAGTGTTTGCTGCTTAACATACAGTCGTAACAACTCTTACTCTTTCTGTGATATCTACACATATCTGTAAGAACTCATAACTCATGCCCCTCATGTTTATCAGTGGAATATGTGATGGTGTATATACTTTGTGTGCCAGGACAAAAGAAACAAAAGTCTGCACAAGTGTTGTGGTCGATTGTGTGTGGTTTACTTTAAAAACCACAACTGCATGTTTAAAGTCGCTCCACCTCCATCTGTGGTTATATGTGTTTCTCATCCTCTCAGCCCTCATGCACACGAGGAGAAACTTTTAATGACACAATACAAATAGTATATTAATATTGCATTTCATGGATTTCTGTGGTTGTTCTGCTATTTCCACCATATGGGGGTCAGTGGGTGATCACATATTGTGTCTTATATTTATTTATTTCAAACCAAATTGTTGTATTCTTCTGTGCATATTGACCAATAAGTGGCGGAAGAATTTGTTATAATGTGTGTGTTGAGAATAGAAGAGTAAGAGTCAGAAGTGTTCCACCCGTGCTGCATGCGCTATACTGTCATTCTACTTGATTTGATTAATTAAATTATTCTTCATTTTCGTAAGCCTCTTCATTGCTTCTTACTAAGGACAAAAAACTTTTTTACAATGTAGTTAGTGTTTATGTGTTTAGTTAAACAGTTAGAAACAGTTATTGTCCCTCTCAATTTAAAATGCATTTATAGATGATAAATGGGAAGACATGTATTTTGTATTTATATGAAGGACATGCCAACAGTTCTTTTATATGGACACTAGAGGTCTCTGTCACAAAGAGCTATAAACTAATGACGTCACATACATCATGCTGCACATAGACATAAGCACTAAAATATCCCTTAATGTTTTAACTTATGATAGTGAGAGCCCGTTTTAAAGCTGTGCTTTAGGTATTAATGCACAAAATACTTACAACATATAATCATTGATTTAAAAGTTAAAGATAAAAACAAAAATTATCTTTATTTTCAGAGATGGTCTTTTCTTCATTCGGTTTGTTTTGTTTTATAGAGTACTTGCATGTGAGAGGTTATTTGATGTGAACTGTTATGTGTTGTATTGTATGACTTGCATCAGGTGTTTTTCTTCAAACAATGAAAATGAAAAGCCAAAGACAAGAGTTCTCTGTAAGTAAATCTGAAATGAAATGATCTTTTCACCTGTATTTTATGAGATCATTTTTATTTTAACACCCCCTCATATTAAAGACCAGAGACTGTAGTGTGAACTGTGAAGGGTGTTTCCCTGTCAAATGAGTCTTGATGAAACGCCTGCTTGTCATGAAAAGTGTGATAGAAGAATGTAACCTGACAACTTCACATTTCTTTCACTTTCTCTTCTCTTTGTGTGACACTCGCTGAAAACATTTATTTACTTTTGTAATGTTGCTTGTTTGCATGTTTAGTTTCCAGCACATCTTTTTCTCTTCTTGCAGCAGCAGACTAATAAATTCAATTGTGTGAATGTTTTTATTTTTAAATACATTGCTAATGTTTAGGATATATCTCTCTGGGCATGAATGGGTAACTATACACAAATATATGATTCAGATATGGGCGTCTCTGTTTACATCTATTAAATCAATGAAACAAATGAATAATTATTTAATTTAAAGAGACTGTAGACAGAGCTGCGCACTCTTTTTTTGTCACTCCAGAACATTTTTAGATGTTTATAATTTTCCACTGGTCTCAAAACAGAATTTCTATTGAGAAACAAAACTTTTGAATTGTAAATGTTGAAATATTTGCAGGAAATCACTCCTTGAATGCTGCCTGTGGTTTCTAAGCTAATTTTGGAACTCAAACAGTTCTGGGGACCTTTAACTACCACTGGATTTGTCTTACTATGGCAGTTAATGATGTTCCAGAACTGAAAATGGCTGACATTCTTCCAAATATCTTTCTCTTTGTATAACAGAATGAAGAAATGTATACAGATCTGAAACAATCTGAGGATAAGTAAATGATGACTTTTCATTTAGGTTGAACTGTCCCTTTCAAATCACTATTCAGACAAGTGTTTGCATAGCGTGTGTTTGCATATGTTTGTGTTTCCTTGTTCAACACTAGTTCTTTATCTACTGACGCAGCTCATCAGTCTCATCAGATCTCACCAAAGAGAATCACCTGCTGAAACATAACATCACAGAAGAAGATTCTCATCAAAACACTATTTTTTCATCAGTTGTCAACATCGGAGGTTTACTCTAAAGTCGGCATCATGGAAGTTTGCTTCATTTTTATTTTTCTGTCCTCTCTGACTGTCAATGGTAAGTTCATATGTTTATGACTTTAATTCTTTCTTGACAGATAACAGTTGCTTATATGACACCTCAGGTTTATAGGTGTGACAAAGAGGGATGTTATAAAGAAGACAAGTGGAGTTCTCAAGAGAGTTCCTCCAGAGTCACTCAAATAATGAATGCATGTTACTCTTTATTTAATCTGTGTTAGGTTGGTCTGATCTGCACAAGTACTGGCCTCTATTGCTTAAACAAATTCAGTGTTTCCAGAGAAGAAGAAAATAAAGCGAAAGAAACCAAACCCAGTGTCTCACGTCACACAAACACAATTCTGCGTGTACACACGTACTAAAGGGTACTTGAGAACCTGCCTCATCTCTTACAACTAAACTTGACTTGAGACTTGCATGCAAAGACTTGAGGCTCACTTGTGACTTGCAAAGCAATGACTTGGTCCCTCCTCAGGCTCTATATCATCACACATCATTAATAACTGAATCAAAATCTCCAGAGTGCCGTGTAATAATGTCGTTAATAAAATCTCTTTCTGCATGTCTGTGTTATTATTGTGCATTCACATTGTGTTTGTGTTGTTCAGGTGTGTTTGGTGATGAAGTGAAGTCAGTGTCAGTGATGGAGGGACATTCTGTTACTCTACACACTGATGTTACTGAACTACACACACAGGATCTGATCGTGTGGTATTATGGGCCTGAAAACACATTTGTTGCCAGAATCAATGGAAAGGCCGACAGCATCATGTATTCAGATGATGAGAGATTTAAAGACAGACTGAAGATGAACCATCAGACTGGAGATCTCATCATCAGTGACATCACATCTCAACACTCTTGACTTTATACACTGAAGATCAACAGAAACAAGAAACCCTCATACAAGAACTTCCACCTCACTGTCTACTGTGAGTATTATAGACTCAATATACTGTCTCTTGTGTCTCTCTTCAGCTCTGTGAGACATCATTGAAGCTCTGATGTAAAAAAACATGATAGACAGCACTGATAAGTGTTCAGTTATAAATATCCTGGATCAAGGTTAGTAAAGTTTACATGATGTGGAAGTTTCATTTAGAATATTTCATGTCAGCGGCTATTTACACTCATTGAAATAGTGTTGGGTTCTGTTTACACTAATTGAAAATAGCAGCATTTCTCAGCTATATGATATTCACACCAAACGAAAAATAGCTGGATTTTCTTTAGATGAAGTAGAAATAGTAGTTAGATGCTATTCTTGTAAACCGTGGCAGATAATGTTATGATTTGCCTCTCAGTATTGCTGTGCATTAAAAATGATGCAATAGTAACAGAGTAAATCATTAGATTTATAAAAATGATGATATTTATATTTTATTATGCTTAATGAGATACAAAAGCCAACACACCATACCCCTAACATTACCCTAAACCTTATGAATAAAAATGAATTTTAAGGTATAAATCTATTTCATTTAAAACAAATGACTTCATCATCTGTAAGGTGATAGAAAAAGTAAAAGAGTGTTGTTAGCAAAAGGGGTATTTGAGCTCAGGACCAGACACTTATAGTGAGGGTGCTTGAGAACCTGCCTCTTTTGCCCTCAATGCTGAAAGGGCACTTTTGTTAAGATAAAAAAATAAAAAAATAAAATTTTTGTTATTATAGGCCCATTTGTGAATGCTTTCACAATCTAAGTATTAGTCAAATGAATTAATAATAATTCAACCCTACATAAAATGACCCACGATGACCTCATCTGGGACGACCCCTCACCTTCAGACGCCTTCAGTAGTTCAGCGCATTTCAAGGATACAAACCATTCACGGCTGTTCACTTAGTAGTGTTTGTATTATTATTAAATATTGTAGAAATAGTATTTTACAAAGCATGCGCGTGTGTTGTGTGTGTAGCCTTTTCTGCCCTGAATTTACAGTAAAGTGCCTTCAAAACACTGATAAAACATGATTATTCTATGTTTCTCGTCCTCCTAATTATACGTATCAATGCTGTTTTATCCTCATTATCATTTAAAAAAATGAATAAATTGGAGGAGAGTTAGAACAGAATTGAATTTCTTTTAATATGACTAAACTGTTTTTTACCACAACAGCAAAGACCGAAACTACAGCAGAAGCATCTCAACCAGCCCCCCCAACATCAGCTGATCTCTGTAAGTGATGTCAGCCCACCGTGTGTTAACACATATAGTCTACAATCGTACACAATGTGTTTATTTTGAATGGTGACATCCTACACAGTTTACTATAACAGCTGTTATTCTGTACAACAGAGAGGAAACCTTAAAGGGACAGTTCACCTAAGTTTTTTAAATATATATATATTTATAAACATGTGGGTTACCACATTTGAAGAGGCTATCAGGTTCTGTAAGATCATACCTCACAATGGGGTTTAAGTTGCACCCCTGGGGTGTAAGAGCCACCCCAAATTTCCTATGGACAGGACACATGCCCATATAAGGCGTTTAACCTTCCCGTGTTGAATATCTCCGCACTACAACCACTTAAAGACAAGGAGATTGGCTGATTTGCTCAGGCAACCAATCAGTGTCACACGATCATGATGAAGATATTCAGCCCCGCCCATATCAACCATTAACAGCATCTTAGCAACAGCTCCCATATACTCCCATTACAAAAAGGCCAGATGGATATCTTTGCAGCACAGTGTCGTAGAGAAAAGGGTCGTAGAGAAAAGGGCTCATTTTACTCAAATAACCAATCAGAGTTACAGGATCATCTTGAAGATACTAAGCCACGCCCATAGCTTCCATTTACAGTAACCTAGCAATAGATCCTATAGACTCCCATTGTAAAAAGTCCAAGTGATATCTTTGCAGCACAGTGTCAGTGTAACAGACATGGGGTGGGCTCATTTTTAATCAGACAACCAATCAGTTACCAAATAACTTCATTAGGAGCGAAGCCACGCCCATAGCAACAAAACATGTCAGCCTAGCAACCATTTAACAACACCTATATCTCTGCATCAGAAGATCGTAAAGACACTGTAGTTGGTACGTTTCAATCATAGGTTAGAGTATCATCAATTGCAGATGCAAAGCCACAGCCATAGCAACCGAATAAATTAGCCTAGCAACCGTTTAGCTTGATGTATATCTTCGCATCAGAACATCGTAGAGAAATGAGGGAGGGTTTGTTTTACTCGTGACGGCTTAAACTGTTATCACCCTAGTGCTCTGTTTGGCGGTTTGCCACAAAGCATCACTCATAGTTTCTTTAGAAAATGTACCTAGAATTATTTGGTTACTGACATTCTTCCAAATATATTCCGTTGTGTTCAACAGAACAAAAACATTTATGTGGGTTTGGAATACTCTGAGGGTGTAATTTTCTAATCCCAGATTTATTAATTTGGTGCAAATAAAATGTTTTTTAAACTTTAATTAGAATTGTCCTTTCTGTTATTTATTTTTTTAAACTGCACCATGGTATTGATACACGTATCAGCAAGGAATGCATCACGATTTACAGTGTTACAGTATTGATGGTCTAAGACCATCCCTATTTAAAGCCTTCCAGTGCCCCTTGAGCACCTGCCCCTTTAAAGCTCTCTGCACAGCTCTGCCCCGGACACCCATGACAAACTATTCAAACTTTACACCACTGGTGTCACAGTTTGAAATGATGTTATGCAGAGCTAGTGCAAATACACAAGGCGGTGTATTTGTGTTCAGTATAATAGACACTCAGATATGTCTCAACCACTGGAAATCTCTGTGGCCCAAATTCTGATGGCACTGATTCCCATTGATATTATTTCATAGAATTTAATATTCAATGTAGAGAAAGTAAACAACTAAGATTACCAAACAGACTGACATCTGACTATTCTGTTTCTCTTTTTATCCTTGTAGATTCTCTTCTTCGGCAGATCATTTCAATTCCATTCTTTTCTCTGTTGTGTATGTTTGCTTTGATGGTCATCTCTCTATACATAAACGGAGTTTTAACAGAATGAAATAGAAATAAAAAAACATCTGAACCAAAATATAGCAGAAGCTGTATTCAAGGTTCGAACGAGGGAAACGAGGGAAAAGAAGGAATACTTCATGCAGGGGCAACTGACTGAAACGTTGCAAAATACTCTGGCTATTGTATTAACTGTAAGGAGTCCACACCAAAGAGCAAAGAACCCACAGGGTTTGCATCTCCATCTCAGACAGCATAAAACAATGAATGATGAATACCAACTCTCACCTTTACACCCTCTCTCCTCTTTCTCTCAAACTGAACTCAGAGCAATTCAAAGCTCACCCATGCACTGGATTTTACAAACACCATATCTTATAAGAATAAAGAATCTTCATATGCATATTTGATATCATTTGAAATGTCTCAGTAGGATTGGTAGTCTTATTAACAGATTTTTTTAGCCTATTACTGTGCATCGTGAGATATGGTGACCTGCTGTACCACAGTCACTGTTCTCATCACAGCTAAATGCTTTTCAGGATAAGACACAGAAGGCATTAGATGTCAAAAGAGTGAATATGGAGAACAATAAAGCTATTCTGTGTAAAACAGGTAGGTAACAGATTATTTTAGCCTTTTACCGTGCTTCGTCAGATATGGTGACCTGCTGTAGGACTACAAGGTTACTCTGTACATTATAAACATATAATTTTATAATATTATGTTCTAATGTAAATTGTATAGCCTATAATGCATGTATGTATGTATAACACAAAGCTCATTTATGTTCATGTTTCTTAAATGGACAATGTTTAGAATTGTCGTAATTGCGTTATTGCGCAAGATTAAAAAGCTGCGCACGAGCACAAGGCGCATTCTGATTTACGTTCTTTGCGTAGAAAATTGTCGACAGTGACAACAGCGCCGAGTGCGGTCAAAAAATATCACGGGTAACAGAACATTTTGTAACAACTGTTCGTGACGTTTGAACGTCATTTCTTGCTTTACAATCGAAACTGAATGGCGTTTCCTTGAGGAAGGTTAAATATTTCTAATTCACATTTCATGTACAGTTTTAATCTCATGTGGCAAGTAGCTGCGTAATTGCTTTCCTGTAGCTCAGTGGTGAGAGCATTACGCAAAGTTGTCGGTTCGACCCCAGGGGATTGCACATAACTAAGTATACATGTCTAGGATAATGAAATGTAAGTCACTTTAGATAAAAGCGTCTGCCAAATGGATAAATGTAATAAGTTGCATAATATACAAACAGCCAGATGTGCCGCTGATCACAGTTCGGCCTCATTTCGGCAAAAACTGCATGTAAATGATCCCTTTCTTAAAAAATAGTTTAACTTTTTTATCTTATCGTATGCAGCCAAAATATAAAAAATTGCATTTTAATGCACACTACAGGTGTAACGAGCTCTCCGCCGCAGCCACGCCATTCACCTGCGCGTTCGTCACCAGCGCCTCAAGGAAGCGCATCACTTTATTACTGATCTAACTCTATTATTAACTCTATATAATTGTATTATTTGATTCTATTTTTATTACTTGTTTAAATCTGTACTCGGCGCTGTTTTGTTATCTGTTGTTTAGAGCTGATTCAGGATCAGTCAACGGCTCAATTCTTATGCAAAGATGTCAGCAAATCAGAAGCTGGAGGGAGTACTTTCGTCTGATGTTGACAGGCAGAATCCAGTCGTGTATGATGTCTACACAGAACTGAATACCGCACTAGATAGGGGAGGGGACAGTGAGTGTTTGCATAAGGTTTTAGTTTCATTTCTGCTAAAACGCAATTCAGTTGTTTCTATCAACTGACGCAGCTCTCTGGACCTTTGGTCTCATCTGACCAAACCAAACAAAATCATCTGCTATGACTTAAACATCACAAAAGAAGATTGTCTTTTCCAGTCTAGAAATTACATTACAACAACCATTTTCACATCAGTCGTCAGGGTTTGTTAACTAACACCATGGGTACCATCTTGATCTTCCTCGTTCTGTCCCTTCTATTCGCCAGCGGTAAGTTAATATTGTAAAAGTTTTTCGGTGGCTTTCACAGCTGCTCATATGGCAGTTCTTTCTAATTAATATGACATTTGTGTGGATTTTCTTTAATGTTTTTAGAATCAAATGACTTAAGTTTATAAGTTTCTGTCATAAAGCATATTGAAGTTTGAAGCCAAAGCGTGTAATGCCCAGAAATGCACCTCTGCCAGATTATGGACCCCCTCCCCACAATGGTTAAAGGATTTGGATAAGGTGTTAGGGGAGGGGTTAGGATTATCCAATCGGACAGCGTGTTGTTGAAGGGGCTGCATTATCTGGCAGGGGTCATTTCTCGTCACGACACCAGTTGGGTTGGATATATTGCTTGAAATGTCAAAACGTTGGTTCATATCACAAAATTCACCTATATGATGTCATGATTTATCAAAGTCCCAGTTAAAGACAACGCAATGAGATGTGAACTTTGAAACGCTTTTGTGTGTAATAACATGTCATGCCGGTTTATCCATTGTTTGTTGAAGTCTCAGTTTGGGGATGTGGCTTGTTATTTCATAAATAGGAGTGAAATCCCATCTCATGCAGTTTAATGCTGCCTTCACATGCTCTCAGAATTATAAAAAAGATGAGTTTCTGAGGCAAAAATGACACATGAACGCCCTCTGATGCCATTTTTACGTTTAGAAGGTTCAATTTGAATATCCCCAGATGGAAACATGTTGGGTGGGAATTTCTGTTGTTATGACCACAACAGCTTCATAGTTTTGTCTCGTTATTATAACTCAAACACAACCAGCTCAGAATCATGATTTCACAAGTGGGAACTATTACATTTCAGGGAGCATGCACTGTAAAAAATTATGTGTTGACATTACTTAAAAAGGATGTGAGCCATTTTTGCATCATGGTTTTCAATTCAAGGAGATTTTAAGTCAAAATAACACAAATATAAAATTATGTAGCACGAGTTCAACCAACTTACAGTGCTCAGGTAGGCTGAACTGAAATAAATAAAAATTGCTGGCAAACAAAAACATCTCGGCTGAATGTTTCAACACTTTTTATGTAATGAACCAACATCGTCTCACGGGAATTTGCGAAATTGTCAAGAGCCGTAATGTATTCATTTGTCTTCAACACAGATTTCCCCATTTTTGCGTGTCACCCAAAAAGTACTTTCATCAAAAGTACTTTAATACGCGATATCTTACATATGTGTAAATATATATCAACCCAATCTGATGGAAGTTAACACCAATTTCACAAGGTGGCTTACGATCGTATTCGTATGTTTTGTTATGATCTGACTTTTAGTCACAGGGGCGAGGTTAGGTCAGCCATTTATCATTGCTTTGTCACCTCGTGAAACTATAATTTTTAGCTATATTAGCCTCTGCGGCTGTGATTTTAGGTTTTGGGGTGAGGTAAGGTAAGGTGTTGGTTAGGCAAGTATTTGCGACTTCTTTTAATATCAGTCTAGATATATATAAATGTAAATGCATGCACACGCGGTCTGTGTATTGAAAAATTGTCATGCTGAGTGACATGAAAAAAAAGAGGAAATTTGTGTTTGTCATGAAACGGAGACAGACACGAGGTCACAGGAACACAGGACCCAATCGCAGACAGTGGGTAAGGGGTAAACAAGGACTTTAATGACACTAACAAAACATGAAACAAAAACCCACGAGGGGATAACAAAACATAACAGCTAGGGTAGGAACAGGAACATAAACAGGAACATAGACTCACTACCCTAAACTGGACTATACTTTATACAACATTAGACATGACTACAATAACTAAACTAGGCATACATACACTTCAGGACAAGGCTGGTGACACGGACACATGGCAAAAACTCCAAACAATTGAAAATGATCCAGCACAAGACAGAAGACACAGGGGCATTAAATAAGGAGACAGATCAAGAGGGAACAGCAGTGGTGCATGGAATCATTACGAGCAGTATCGAGGAAACAAGAGGGCTGGAACAAAGACGGGTCCGGAGAGAGTTTGGAAGGCCATAAGGGCCGATATTGTCTCTCTCCACATAAAACATGAGGTTCTGTCATGATCCAGCCACTCGGTCAAGAGAAACATGACATGATGTGGCAGGATCATGACAGTGAGACTGGGTTGAATGAACAGTAATGGCTTAGATAGTGTTTCATTAGAGTTAGTGAAAATAATGAAACACTTTAACATGTAGATGTAATTTTATGAATTGGAAATTGTGTTTGTGTTGTTCAGTTGTGTTTGGTGATGAAGTGAAGTCAGTGTCTGTGACTGAGGGACATTCTGTTACTCTACACACTGATGTCATCAAACAGAAAGATGATCTGATTATGTGGTATTATGGGCCTGAAAACACATTTGTCGCAAGACTCAATGGAAAGGCCAGTAGCACCATGTATTCAGATGATGAGAGATTCAGAGACAAACTGAAGATGAACAATCAGACTGGAGATCTCATCATCACTCACATCACATCTCAACATTCTGGACTCTACACACGGAAGATCATCAACAATAATAAAGCTTCAGTCAAAAGATATAATCTTATCGTCTATGGTGAGTATTTCAGATTTGTTCAAGTCATATATCAAACCAGCTTTATATTTCTCATGTGTGCAGTTAGATAGAAATGAGCTTTGATTTCATCACCGGAAGTCTGTCTGGAAAAATCATCGGTTGCACATTGAGACTGTGTTTTCTCCTGTGTTCTGCAGGTGAAGCGAAGTCCGTGTCAGTGACGGAAGGACATTCTGTGATTCTGTATAATCATGTTCTTAAAGACAGTCGTGATCTGATAGAGTGGCATTATGGACCTGAAAACACACATGTTGCAACAATCGATGGAAAGGCCAACAGGATCATGTTCTCTGATGATGAGAGATTCAGAAACAGAGTGAAGATGGATGATCGGACCGGAGCTCTCATGATCAATGACACCACAACTCATCACTCTGGACTTTATAAGATCAGCACCAATAATAAAGCTTCAGTCAAAAGATATAATCTTACCGTCAATGGTAAGTATTTCAATTTCCATCTACTTTCTAAAGTGTGCAAGTCATATATCAAACAAGCTGTTTCTCACAATGTGAGTAAATGTTGATCAGATTTATGAATTTTTATCACTCTGGATCACAGAACCAGTCTTAAGTAGCCTGGCAACATTTTTTTGTAAAAATACATGGCATGGGTCAAAATGATATCTTTTTCTTTTATGCCAAAAATCATTAGGATATTCAGTAAAGATCATGTTCCATAAAGATATTTTGTGAATTTCGAACCTTAAATAAATCAAAACTTTATTTTTGAGACTTGGTGGCCTGTTACAGTGCTTCTGATGAACAACTTCAAAGGCCATTTTCTCAATATTTAGATTTTTTCCCACTCTCAGATTCCTGAATTTTAAACGGTTGTATCACAGCCAGATATTATCCTACTCTAGCAACTCATACATCAAAAAAAAAAAAATTATTCAACTTTAAGATTATTAAAAAATCTCCCATAGAAAAACCCTTAGGACTGATCCTTTTGTCCAGGGTCACTTTTTTTAAAGCATTAGCAATGTGAGCCTTTTGTTCATGAAGAGCTACTGAAGAACATGTTTTCTAGTGAGAACCTTTATGTTTCTCAGGTGTGCAGTTACGTATTTAGAAATGAGCTTTGATTTCCTGCTGCACAGGTTATATTAGTCCATCACTGAAAGTTTGTCAAGAAAAATCACTGTTTAATTCTCATTGAGACTGTGTTTGCTCCTGTGTTCTGAAGGTGAAGCGAAGTCAGTGTCAGTGAGAGAAGGACATTCTGTTATTCTGTACACTCATGTTCTGAAACAGAGTCATGATCTGATAGAGTGGCATTATGGACCTGAAAACACACTTGTTGCAATATTCGATGGAAAGGCCGGTACAACCAGATTATGCGATGATGAGAAATTCAGAGACAGACTGAAGCTGGATGATCAGACCGGAGATCTCGTGATCAATGACTTTAGAAATCATCACTGTGGACTTTATAAGATCAGCATCAACAAAGTCTCAAACAAGACATTTGAAGTATCTATTTGTGGTGAGTATTTTAAATTCAATAACTAAATAATGTGTTTTAATGTTAATCAATGATTAATGGTGATACTCCTAAGCAATACCATGAAAATATCAACCTTGATGTGAAAAAAATGAGTTCAGCAAAGGTTTTTCACCACACGGGTACCACAGATGTCAAAAACATTAAAGTTTTTACAGCATTTTATTATGTTTCAAGAATGATTTTCCATAGTCAGAAAAGGGCTTTCAGAACCGTCACATTTAAAATGTGCACATGAAAATAACAAATAAAGCTACTCTTTTATTGTACTCTTTTATTTTTACTCGAAGAGGCATCCCTTCTCCATTTGTTGAGTATTTTTGCTTCTTGTTTGTTCACAAAAGAAAGTTTGTCGTTGCACAAAAACGTAAAAAATCTAATTCAAATCAAATGGATCAGTTATTAAAATTAATATCTGTCTTTTCTGTTTGTTTTTATCTTTGTAGATGTCCCTGTCCTGTGGCTCTGTGTGCTTCCAGTCGTAGTCCTACTTCTTCTGATCTGTGTCTGTATACTCATAAAGAGGTGATCGAGCTCTTACAGTTTTACCTTTATATAACATGCCAACAAAACTCTTCTTTGACATCACTGCTGATGTGGGCCTTCGCAACATGACGCTTTATTTTTCAGAAAATTCCTCACATGCTCTGACAGATGGCAAAAGAAGCATGAATTCCGGCACCACGCTTAATGCAGGAGTTTCAAGGTTCCTGTAAGAGTGATGCAGGAACGGAGAAATGAGAAGTCTTCACGGGTGGGCAGATTGACCCTAATATTGATACTATTGATACCAACGTTGGTTATGGTATTGGATTGATATTCTGTCGCGATCGATATTTCAGTTTGAATCTCTCTAATTGTCCCTAAAGTACACTACAAAAAATCACTTTCTTACTTACTATTTGCGTCTTGTTATCTAGTACAAACATCTCAAAAGTCTTGAATCAAGATGCATTTCCTTCATGAACAAAATGACCTATGCAAAAAATCTGCCAATAGGGGTAAGAAAAATAATCTTCAATTAAGGTTGACCTTCTTATTAGTCACTCAATTCAAGATTATTTTTTCTTACCCCATTGGCATTTTTTTGCTCATTCTAAACAAATATTCACAGAAATTTCATATTTTTTGTCTTAAATCAAGATCTTCTGAGGTCATTTTGCTCATCAAAAACATGCATTTTGTTTAAAAGGAGTCATTTGCCGGAAGTATGTGTTTTTCTTTGTCTTTGGTGTGTTATAAGTTGCCCATGCATGTATTAGACACGTGTATTTTATATCGAAGCGAATGCTCACCCAGACCTGCCTGTAACGCCCTGTGTAACCACACCCCCACAATTTGACGTCAGCTCGTGGAGAGATTTAACTAAAACGGCCCAAATCTACACGCAAGTATGTGGGTGGTCTTTGTTAATCTTATTGTACCGCCACATGAGCAGTCATGTCGTGGAGACATGTATTAATAGATGACAGTTTTTTGACAATTCCACGTATTCCTGTGAGACTGGGTTGCACAGTCTGTGAAAAAGATAAATTGTTAACGGAGCTCACGACAAGAAAAGTACAACGGTATTAACAAATTGAACGCATGGTGCACGGGTGAACTCGTGTTGAGAGTTAAATATGATCTATGTTTTGAGTCATTCATCATAATAATATATTTTGGCGATACTGGTCCTGTGTTTCCTTGCTTTTAGATTGATACAGCAGAGCAGAGGAGGATACTTTAGTGCAGATTAGAGAGCTGAAAAATGAAATATCGCCACGATACCAATACCAATGATGTTATCAATAGTATCGTAAAAATTATGTACATTTTTAACAATACAAAAAACATATCTTTGTTTGTTTACTTCTCATATTTACATGAATGCTGTGTTCAACCATACCATTAGTAGCATTATACCATGAATGTTTTTGTTTAATGAAAAAAATACTTGATTAATGTAGTTTAAGTTGTTTCTTGATATTGATCTAGGTCATAGATGTAGACTTCTGCCATCTGGTGGTTAGAGATAAACCTGTAAGAATTACAGTAATAAAAATAGAGTGTTTTGACCAGCAGAGGGCCATAGAGGACCATTGATTTTACTTGATGTGGCCTAATAGGCCTTGGAGATCAAATCACTCCATCTAAAGCGACAAACTAAAGCAGTTGGGTGTTTTATTACCAAGGCTCAAGGGAATGAATTGTTGGAACAAGAAAAATAAATACAATAATAAATTCTACTGAAGTCTTGGTTGAACAACAAGAAAAAGTTTGAAAAAACAGCATATGCGGATATGTTTTGATACTGGTTGAAAGGAGTGGTTCACTTTCAAAATAAATGTTCATTATCATTTACTCACCCTCATGTCATCCAAGATGTTTACTTTTTTGTTTCTTTAGTGGAAAAGAAATGAAGGTTTTCGTTGAAAACATTCCAGGATTTTTCTCCATATAGTGACTTCAATGGACTCCAAACGCTTGAAGGTCAAAATGACAGTTTCAGTGCAGCTTGAAAGGACTTTAAACCACACCAGACCGTGAATAAAGGTCTTAACTAGTGAAACCATTGCTCATTTAAAAAAAAAAAAAATCTTTATAAACACGATGCGATGCGCGTTCATGACTAGACGGAATTACGTTGAAAAATTCAATTTCGTAAAATTTTCGCACGTTCAATTTGTAAACACTGACTCAGTACTTCCGCCTTCGTCAAGCGTGACCTTTTTTAACGTAATTACGTATTTGCGAAGTCATGAAGTCATCGTGAGCATTTGTGTTTATAAAGCATGCACATTAAAAAATATATATGGAAATGAGCGATGGCTTCACTAGTTAAGACATTTATTCATGGTCTGGTGTGGTTTAAAGCCCTTTCAAGCTGGACTGAAACTGTCCTTTTGAGCTTCAGGTGTTTGGAGTCCATTGCAGTCCAATAAATGGAGAAAAATCCTGAATGCTTTCATCGAAAACCTTCATTTCTTTTCCACTAAAGAAACAAACATATAAACATCTTGGATGACAACATGGGTGAGTAAATTATCATCAACATTTATTTTGAAAGTGAACTTCTCCTTTAATCTGGTCCAAAGCTGGATGAAGCTGGTTAAACCATCATCAAAACATACTTAACCCAGCATATGCTGTTTTTTCCCTGTCAAGGCAAGTTAAAGAAGTCTCAAAAATAATTTGATGACTTTAAAATCTCATGTAAAACAAGGTCCACAAACTATAATGTAACCAAGGTCATGGGTTTGATCCCAGGGGATTGCACATAGTCAGACTCAAATGTATAAGATAATGCATCATAAGTCATTTTTGATAAAAATGTCTGCCAAAGGCATAAATGTAAATGCAAATTTGTTTTTATTTGTAAGGATTGTAAGGTAAAGAAAAATAATGTAATTATCTATATGTAAACTTAAGACATTTCTGTATACTCATCCATATCTTTGTTCATGTGTACTTTTTGTTTGTAACTAAAATTTCATGACAATGAATATATTATAAATGATCAAAATGTGATCCATTAATGTAAGCTTGTATGTAACAACTGATACAGAGAAAGCAGGTAAAATGCAAATTTAAAAACTATTAAATGCGTCAAACAAATATTTTTGATTTAATCATGGTTTCATGTTGGAATATTGTACAGTAGAATATTTTAATATTAAATGTGATTAAAATTAATGGTCTGTATGAAATTCTCAGAATACACAGTATAAACGCTTACAACTATTTCAAAAGATGTCCTTGTTCTTCTTATGTTATGCCCTCTTAACCATCTCTCATATTTCTTGCGGTTAACAGTATGACTTTGTCTATGATACTTGGAAATGACATAAATTTAAACAATAAATTGAAGCTCAAGGTCACAGCTGTCCTTTGGTGTCCTGCTCCTAAACTAAATCTAATTCTTTATATAAGCTTTCCTGTAGCTCAGTGGTAAGAGCATTGTGTTAACAAGGTTGTGGGTTTGATCTTAGGGGATTGCACATACCTATGTATAAATGTATAGGATAAAGCAATGTAAGAGTCTGCAAAATGCATAAATTTAATATCTAAATGTAAATAACAATGAGAGGTAAATGAGAATGTTAACATTTATCAAAAAACTTTTTCAAAAAATTCAAGTTACTGTCATCAACTTAAGGTTAATTATGTAAAACATTTAATGAAAAACTGATTCAGTATTTAAACAATATTTATACCTTTAAACACCAAGCGATGTATGTTTCTTTACAGCAAACATGCATATTAGAGACAGATGTAAACAAATGTGTCTTGCCGGGATTATTGAATCCCGGTGTTATTGAAATCTGGTCGGACTCAAACAACTTTGTTGTTTAAAGGTAAAGGTGTTTTGGCACTGAAAATCGTTAACTGGTAAACTGGTGTAAAGATGATGTCATTCTGTGTTTTCCAGCCTTAATGTTACGTGCTACATGCTAATATCAATAGCATCCAAGCTGTTTAAACATATACTTCAGAGTACTTCTCTATTTTGCAATTCAGGGGAACCCAAGTATTACCATATTACATGTAACATCAATTTGAATCGGTTATTAAATACTTTAATTTGAAAATCTGCAGACTTGTGTTGGTTTAATGTTAACATTTAAACACTCCATATTGCAATACAATATAGTTATGACTCATGTTATGGCAACGCTCTCCCACATGTATACACCTATAATCGCTGAGAGTATGGCAAAAAAAAACAGTTTAATGCCATCATACTGTTAACATTTCTTTAGTCATTTGGGCATCCCTATTGTTTGAACCACTATAGCGGAACCACCCTTACAAAGACTTGCTATTCTAAAAAAGCAACGTTATACTGTGAGGTTCCTCAGGGGTTCATACTTGGACCCTTATTATTTCTTATTCATATCAATGATTTATCGAATGTCTCGTTATTATTACTCCATTAATGTTTGCAGATCATACAACAGTAATGATTTGTCTCTGTCAGATTTTAACAAACTGATCAAGAATGCAATGATGGTTTAATGCCAGTTGTTTTCAGTAAAATAAATTGTCTTTATAATAAAATAAAATAAAATTTGCTCGACCTCGTGTTTTGCCATAAATTCTCCTTATTTCCATTGTTGGTAGCAGAAGGGTGGAAATTGATGAGAACTATGCAGTTTTGTATCTTGCTGTTGACTTTTCTTTAGTCATTTCGGCATTCCTGAACCACTATAATGAAACCACCCATACATATTTATACAAGCAAGAATGTTTATTTTAGCAAAATACATGAATTACACCATAAAACATCCTATTGTACACAACATTCAACAAAATAAAGAATAAACATGGTTATTATCACGGTGAAGAGTCACTTGATGAATTATGGGGAACATTTCTCTGTATTTTTTTTATTATTGTACAATAAAATAAAATGTGATGTCTTGTTAAATATTATTTAGTCTTTCATTGTTTTACATTGTTTTCATAATTCATGTATCACGGACGTTACAATACTCGACCAGGAACTAAACTAAGGGAAGAACTTAAATAGAACAGATAACAAGGATTACACAGGTGATGAGGATAATTTAGATAATGGGGTGCAGGTGCAAAAGTCAAAGAGAACAAAACACAGGTGAGAGAGCGTGGCAAATGAAAGTCCATGGTGAAAAACGTGTAGGACTGAAAAAATTTAGTAAGTTAAATGAGCTTTCCACATAAGATACTATATTTGTGTGTGTGTGTGTGTGTGTGTGTGTGCGTGCGTGCGTGCGTGCGTGTGTGTGTGTGCGTCTACTCATAATGTGATTAGTGTATGAATTAGTCATTTATGAGTAACAATATAACCTATGTAAATATATAAGCTATATATCTAATTTATGAACACGTAAGTAAAATGTTCATTTAGATATGAAAATGTCAAAAAGCAAGTAAAAGCATGCTGTCCTCAAACCATCAGTCATGACGAGGTGATCATTGTCTCATGACTCCTGCATACACCACATCATCCACCACGGCAGCTCTCTGACAAACAAAAAAACATTGAAATAAACAGGTGCTTTATTGCGATTTTTTTTTATTAAAGTTAACACATGGTGCATATATCCTAGGGTAAGCAATTTTATTACACTATAATGTTTATTAATGGTTTAATATAATGGTTTAAACATCCAATGCTGCATAACTGTTTGCTTCAGTACTTTCATCATTTTTAAGCTCTTCATGATCTACGGTTACACTCTCAGACAAAACGTTTCTTCATCAACTGCATGATTCCAGAGAGGACTTTTATGCGTTATTTTACGATTACTTCCGTTTTGGACTTTTACTACTGCGCTTTCAGATATGAAACCGGTAAAGGCGTTACATGAAGCGCCAAATCAGAGAGCAATGGGCAAAAAAATAAAATTCTTATGCAGAGCGGTTTTTGCGTAAGCCGTTTATGACCTTTACCCAATAAAAGAAACCCGTTTTACGTGTTTATATGACCTTACATCTCACCGGTTTATGCAGTTGTCTTTTATAGAATGATGGTTCTGCGTATGTGATCTCCTCTTCACCAGTCCGAGCGGCTAGCAATAATAACAGATACATTTAAAAATACATCGAATTATATTTATAAATCACAGAACAATTATAGAAACTTACACATTCTATAATTAATATCTATTGTTTATCGTACCATGTTGTTGTGTGTTTGTGTGTTTTCTGCGGATCCAGAAGATCAGAGCAGCAGTTACAGTCATCACACATCCAACAACAACACAACAGATCACAACGACAGCGGTCGGCACTTAAAAAAAGTTTAACAGACAGCAATAGTTAAACGCTGTGCAGTTTCACTGTAAAATAGGGTTATGTATTTATTCATGAAATTTACACTTTTCAGCAGGTAATGTAATGAAAGAGTACATGATATAATTCACAGTTAAAATCTATATTACATTTCTGTTACACTTGACATTTAAATCGATGTGTTTCTAACCACATTCCTTTACACATGAACTTAACAATTCATTTGTGTCTTACCTACACTAAAACAAATTATATGTTCTACATGTACTTATATAAAACATTTTTACCTTAATTAGACATTATTTCATTTAGCTTCAATAAGAAGATATCGAATCAATTGAACTCTCAAGAGTTTTGACCACCCGCGAACTAACGACAGGCAACGCTTTTCTGAACAATGGTCACCACAAAACTCACAAAATATAACAAACTCATCAAAACCTTAAAGAAAGATGAACAATAAACACTAACAAGCATTTATTTTTACAGAAAACTGCATAAAATAACACTTATTTAAGAAAATAACTCTCAAATGCAGTTGTACGCAAAGCATGCTGGAAATGTAGGTCCTCTACCCAATTATAACAATTTTATGTTAACAAAACTCTTTATGTGTCCCACCCGGAATGGATTCAGTTATATTACTAAACATCAAAAAAACATGTTGTGACCACATCTTTCAAAAGTTGTTCAAAAGTTAAGTAAATTGTACAAACATCCAAAAAAAATTGGAGTGCCATAATGCATCACTGTTTTGATTGAACAATAAATGAAAGATCGATAGAAAACACTGATATCATAAAGACTCACCTGCAGACGTGTGACAGAATTGAGTGATGTGTAGATGTTGTGTGAGGTTTGTGATGGGATTGTTGACCACACATCTGTATGTGTTTGTATCCTGATATTCCACCTCCAGAGGTAGAGAGAGTCTGATGTTGAGATCAGACACACTGATGCTGGACAATAAACTCTTTCCTTTGTACCAGGAGACACTCACATCATGTGACACATTCATCACTGAACACAACACTAAACAATTTGAAATTTCTGATGAAGAGTTTCTGGAGATGACAGGAACCGGCAGACGAGCTGAAAAATGTTTGCATTTTTAATACTATAGTGATTTATATGATTTAGAACTTGAAGAAATCAACTCACCATAGACAGTCAGATTGAAGTGTCTGATGTGAGCGGAAGGGTTTCTGTTGATCTCTAGTTGATAAAGTCCAGTGTGTTGAGTTGTGATGTTTGTGATGATGAGAGATCCAGTCTGATCATCTATCTGTAAGTGATTCTTCAATCTCTCATTATTAAATGATGTTGAATTGGCTTCTCTGTTGAATTGAGCAATAATCTCATCTGGACTCTGAACACCGAACGTCCACAGTATCACATCATGTGTGTGTAGTTGAGTATCAGTGTGTAGAGTAACATTCTGTCCCTCCGTCACTGACACTGACTTCACTTCATCACCAAACACACCTGAACAACACAAACATTGAATGTGTCACAAAGGAAAGAGTTTATTGTCCAGCATCAGTGTGATCATGGTACAACTTGTCATGCGAAGAAGCTGAAATAAACTACCACATATAAAGGTGAACCACTCGTGTATTTTTTTTAGATATGCAAGTGATAGCGGCTCTTCTGAATCCTGTAAGTTCAGGCAGCGACCGCAAGAAGTGAAAGCTTGAAAAAATGTAATGAAATAAATCACTCACCGTTCGGAAGCCATAAACACAGTAAAACTATCACACAAATCATATTCTGCTGAAGTGTGTTTGAGAAACTGAGCGTCACTTGTGATGTGACAGGAAATATCACTACATGTGTTTATCTTCACCTTAATACAGCCACATGAACACACACATGAACACACACACACACACACATGAACACACACACACATGAACACACACACACACATACGCTTGATCTGAAACTCGAAGACGCAGAGAAGAGTCTTCAACACACACACACCCAAGAAACTGTTAGGTGACAGGAATAAAAAACACAAACGAGACGATTGTTGAGTGTTTAGATCTATTGAATGAATGTCGACGGCATTTTGGATACGTGAGAATAAATTAATTTTAAAATCTGTAGATGAGCTCAGAGATTTGTCTGTGTCATCATCAGCTTTCCATCGATCAGCTCTGACCTTGAATCATTCACAGCAGTCTCATCTCTTTTATAGAGAATTTTCAAAGCTTATGTTTTTTTATTTAGATAAGCTACTTTCATGACTTATCTATGAAAATATAATCTAAATATACTTTAAACCATTTGTCTCCTAAGGGCGAGGTTGTATTTGACCTCTGACCTGTGTCAGTAGATGAGTTTGGAGTAAAGTGCATCAAGATATGAGTGGAAAATAAGCAACCGTTCACCAGACAACTGAACGCACGCAAACTGACCTCAAGCACATTAAAGACGTGTTGTTTGTCCACTGAACAGATGAGACCACACGAGTGTTCAGACCACAACAGTTTCACTTTGACTCACTGATCTGATACACATTTATCATACAGCAGTAAATATTCATGTATATAAACATCCATTTATAATAACACAACTTTGATTTACACACATAACTTGATTTTTGTTGGTTTAGCTCTCGTCAATGCTTGTTTTGTCTCTTTTAAAATTATGTTTTATTATAATTCCACTTTAATGGCTCGGTTTTGGTTGAGAGTGAATGAAGCATGTTCACATCCTGATGATGATGGAAAACGTCTCTTTCTTCAGTGACATACTGTGAGCGAGTCTTGAACAGAGATACATGGCACAAGAACAATTCAGTTGAAGTATTTGTCCCTATTGAATCCCTGTTGAGTTTCATCTGAACTTTATAGTGAGAATTAACAAAATACAAAGAATTAAACTGAAAGTTCAGAAGATGATAGAAGTTTTCCGATTAGAGGTAATAAAATAATAATCAGATTTTATCATGCATGTTTTCATCCGCACGCTCATTTATGATTTATTCCAGTTATCCCTGTTGAGATCATGAAGAGCCATGAGTTGAACATACTTGATGAAAGAGCAACATCGTTCACTTATTGTTTTGGAGATTTTAGAGATTTATTTAAATTCTGATTCATTAGAGGTTGATGGTGTTTGTCATCTGGATCTGATGTCATAAATAAGAACAGCAGCAGTAGCCACGCCCACTACAGCAGAGACGACCAATCGGATCTCAGCTTCAGTAAAAACACAACAACAACTAAAATACATGAAATAAGATATCTGAGAACTTTATATTAAGTTTAGGATTGAACACAGGAAGGTGAAGCGTCTCTAGAGTCTTTCTGGTGTGGGTGTGTTTATGATGTAGATGTTTGTTCTCCTCCTCTTCACCACCACACCACACAATCTTTTAAAAACTTATATCTATACAATAAACTTTAAAGAATTAAAATGTGATTAAAAGAAGCACTAGTAAATGTAGCTTAACCATAAATATGGATTTATGACATGATAAATGATCAAATAGTAGAATATTAGTCATGCTACTATAGTGCCAACATAAATGTAATGAAGAGTATTAGTCTGCAGGAGAGATGCATCGAGCTTTGAGCTGTGAAAACCACAAGTAAACATAAAGTTCAGAGTTTCTTCATCTGTGGTCAGAACACAGACTTCAGTTCAGCGTCTGCTCGTCCTCTTTAATCCCCCCGGCCCCCCCACACATGAGAAGAGAAGTATGACTTTAAAATCAAAATTATGATTATTGATCAATGTGCTTAATCCTTTCAGAAAATCTACATATATTATGTGAACTCTCAGATTTTGTACAGTCCTAAGGCAGTTTATACGAGTGCTTTGAAGGGATTTTTTAAACAGGGACTGAATTGTATTATTAATAAACACACTGGAAGAAAGAAATAATTTATTTTAGAACGATTTGCATAAAGGGCCTAATACTGCACTGACAGAAAGTAAACTCGTGTCTCCTGCAGTTTCCTCACATGAACACTAGAGGTCTCTCTCACACAGTTGTAACCTTGTTTAAATGATGACTGAAGCACACAAAGTTTTAAAACAGTGCAATGCCGGCCTCTGCCATAAGGGGGCGCCTAGGCGTTTTTATGGTGACGTGTGTGTTTACATCAGACACTGCCAGCCGCATCTGAGGAAAGACTCAAACTGTCTCCTGTTTTTAATCTGCCTACGAGTTCCACAGACGGGACCCGTAACATGTGAGACCCATAGAGAGTGAAAGTTGGTCGAGGGATGGTGCATGAAAGAGATTGCAGATGTTAATCTTGCTCGGTCTTCCACATCCAGCTCTTTGGTTATTGGTTAAAACCGGTGGTTGGATCAACAGGGATGGTCTCAAAGATGGATCAGTTGATCTCAATCAGCTGACAGACCATTGGTCTATAAGGTCACATGATGTTTTTAGACTAAGTCTTGTGATGGAGAGTCACCATGCTGTCACCATCCATTAGTTGATGATTATGTGATCAGACTTGTTGTTAAGTACATAAAGGATGAGTTATTATCATGGCTGTGCCTTGGGTAAAGCCTCGTGATGTTATGAATACCAATACAGATGGATTTTTTATTGCAGTTTATTGCAATACTGTTTCAAATTAAAATATGTATAAAGAAATTACAGCTGACTTTTCATGGACCAATTGGGATATTTTTCAAAGCATCACGAAACACTAAACAACATTTATTTAGATGTTAACAGAGCTGGTTGTGTTGGACATCATAGAAAACATTGTTAGCAACGTCAAAGGATGTGAGGTGGCGATGAGCTATAAAACATTGATGACGTGTCGCTGTCTCATAATTATTCAAGAGACTGTGTTTTATCGACCAATGAGAAGACATTTCTCCTAATTATTCATGACAGCGCCTTGTGTGTTTCTATCTGAACCCTTAGAGAGAGGCGTTCATGGCACACTCCCACACTCTTCTTCTCAAAATGTTTACGCCCACTTTAGTTGCATTTTTCAAAATGACTGTGAGGTAGACTTCGGAAAAGGGTGGGTTTCATAACCCTTTAAAAGAGTCAGGGCAAAACCCATGACTAACTATGAAACCACCAGAATCTGTTAAAAGATCCCACAAGCACTATTTTGGCAGTTAAGTCAGAACGAACACTGAAAACTGAAACTGAACAGAGACTTTGTAAATTATTCATTGGTATCATCTTCCGATACGGTTATATTTTGTACCACAGGGGAGATACACATCTCATCTATAGTGTTTGGCAGCAGCAGTAGAGACAGAGAGAGTAGCACAATGCCATCCCCAAAACATCAAGGCTTACTCGCTTAAAAGGCAAAAAGTTCTGATGATAGGTTTTGAACGTTTGTTCTTCATCTGAAGATGTGACAACATGATACACTATAGTGTCTTGTGTAGGGGTTGGTTGATGTGCAACTATTTCATCAAAACCCATGAAACACAAGACTAGCCATCAAGTGTAACGGCCTCTATGAGTCAGTCTGTTATTTCTTTTAAAGAATAAAAAGATATTCTGATATTGATCCAAACCTTTTTTATTATCTTTTATATGTTATATGTTTTTTGATTTTATTATGTTGTGCCTCCAAACACTGTTGTAAGAACCAAACCAGACACAGCAGGATATAAAACTCTTCATTAGAAACAGCTTGACCAAACAAGCAAGTTGATGTGAGGGTATCATTGTAAATATAGGATGTATGCGTGAGAATGAAACACAGTTAACCAAAACAGCTACTTCCTTCTTGCAAAGTGTGTTTGACGATAACAATCACAGGAAGTCACACACATAGAAGCACAAGATACTGAGGCAGACGAAAGCAGACCAGAGGTCAGTCAGGGGAAATTCAGAGCTCTGACCAGTTTTGTCTCGACAGTGGAGACCAAGGCAACGATCACTTACTGACCTATCTAGTCCCCAAATCAAGACACAACCACCAGCAGGCCCGTACCTACATTATTAACTCAACTCAACTCAACTCAACTTTATTTATATAGCGCTTTTTACAATTTTCATTGTTACAAAGCAGCTGTACATGAGACACATTTAATACAAGTATGAATTCTAAAGCAGCCCCCCCGGCCAGGCAGATAGTGCAAAACAATATGCAAACGGTGGTGAGGAACCCAAAACTCCCATCGAGAAAAAAACCCTCAGGGGAACCCAGGCCCAACCAGGGGATTCCAGTTCCCCTCTGGCAAAAGCTGCTGCCTCTGCACAAGCTCAACAGTGCTTGCACAACAAGGCTTAATAAAAATATAAAAATTAAAGATTATCATTAACAATCTAATAGCATTTGAAATGTTGTAGAAAAAAACAAAGTTGTCGCGTCCTTTATCCAGCTCTATCCTCTTAGCACTTGTCAGGTCACCGCTTCCCATTCTCAGCTCTGCCATCAGGTCTGGGCATGAACTGCATCCTGCGGTAACCTTGGAACAAAGAGACAAGACTGGCTGAGAGTAGAGTACTGTTCTGCACTCTTTGATGCAACAAGTACATCATTTGTTGTTGGATGTGTTCCTGGTTCCGGTTGATCTAAATAATGCAGCCTAAATCCTCTGAGGATTAATATTATGGAGGTGTAGTGTATGCAAGATTAAAAAGATGAGTCTTTAGTCTAGATTTAAACTGACAGAGTGTGTCTGCCTCCCGGACCGTGCAGGGAAGAATATTCCAAAGTTTAGGCGCTAGATAAGAAAAGGATCTACCACCTGCACTTGATTTTGAAATTCTAGGTATTACCAACTGACAGGACCCTATTAAACATGCTTGTTTGTTTTTGACTCATGGGTTCTGGGATGCAGATGATACACACCATCTCTGCATGTGTCTCTGCCTGCCTCCTGGACATCTCTTCTTGGATGAAAGAGCATCACCTACAACTCAACCACTCCAAGACAGAACTTCCGGTTATAAAGGCCCAATCCCTTACCATTCAGCTTGGATCTTCAACTATAACACCCACCATGCAAGTCTGCGAGGAACCTGGGGGTGATGTTCGACGACCAGCTGAAATTCACATCGCAGCAAACTCTCGAACTTGCAGGTATTTGCTACAACATCAGGAAATTCATCCCGTTCCTGTGGGAGCCTCTCAGCTTCAAGTTCAATCTCTGGTCATATCAAGACTGTACTACTGCTATTCTCTACAAGCCGGCCTTCCAACCAATGCAGTCAAGCCCTTGCAAATGATCCAGAATCCAGCTGCACGTCTAGTTTTCAATCAGCCTTAAAGAACCCATGTAACACCCCTCCTGATCTCACTTCACTGGATGCCAAGTTGCTGCCCACATCCAGTTTAAATCTCTGACATGATAATGACAAATTCGCACATTTATCCTAACTCAGTGCTCCAGGTCTACATCCCCTTCCGGTCTGAAAACGAGATACGCCTGGTTGATCCATCACAGCGAGGCACCACATCGCTTGCAAAAACCATCAATCATTCGGTTCCCCTGTGTAGAACTACCAGACTCCATCCCAACCGCAGCATCCTTCACAAGTTTCAAAAACCAGCTCAAAACACACCTGTTCAACATTTATTTGACTAACCAATAACTGTATGTCTTGTGTCTAAAATAAATCTTGTTCATTTTCAACTCTCAACTCTCAACTCAACTTTATTTATATAGTGCTTTACATACATACATAGTTAGACCCGTCAACATAGACGCACACACACAAACACACTCACGCACACACGCACAGTGAAAGCACATATTTGAGATAAAGGAGAGAGAACCACAGGTCAAATATTAAACGGACAATAAATTCCTATGTGCAATGTTGATTAAATAAAACTTCTGAATTCTAAATTTTTAGAATTTCTAAAAATATTATCTGCCTAGCATATTCCAGCTTTAATCCTCCTAGTAGCATGACCTTGTAAACTAATGGTAGTGTTTAGCGTGTTGACACAATGCTCATATGCTCTCCTACTTGAATAAATGTAGAAAGACAATAAAACCCCCTTTTAGTTTTATCCGATAACTCATGTCTTTAAAGTTTCCATGTTTAACCGTCTTTTTCTTTCCTTATTTGTCCTCCACTGTCGTGTATTGCACTGTCGAGCATTACTGCAAGAAGGAGGCGCCCTTGCTACAAAACCTGTAATATGGCAGCCTGTTTTCTTTGAAATGGTAACATGAGTGGAAACTCCTTAAATAGATCCGTCCTACCGATGAGACTTTAAACCGAGGTCCTGAATCCCTGAGGTCATTAAAAATCCCACAGCACTTCTCGTAAAGAGTGGGGGTGTAACTCCGGTGTCATGGCCAGATTCCCTCCATTTGCCCTTGTCAATCATGGCCTTGTAATATTCCCTAACCCTCTAAATTGTCTCCCTGCCAACAGCTAGTGTGTGTTGAGCGCACTGGGGCTGTTGTTCTGTGGCGGCCGTCGCGTCATCTAAGTGGTTGCTGCACACTGGTGGGGGGTGAGGAGAGACCCACGAATATGATTGTAAAGTGTTTTGGGTGTACAGCAATACACAATACAGTGTTATATAAACGCCTCACTCATTCATTCATTCAAATCATTTTCCCAGAAGTGCTCAGAGGAGGGAAGGGAAGTGTTTGCATAACCTGACTATGTGGCAGTGAGGAACACACCTAAACACATACAATACTTTGCTTTCTCATTTGCAGAAACGAAAGTAAACTCTTTATCTACTGACGTCTGTCTGATATGTATCATCAGTTTCATTATATCACATCAAAAACAATCCTCTGCTCGGACATCAACATCACAAAATAAGATCTTTTCAAAACATTTTTTATTATTTGACTCAAACTTTGTCTGAAAAGTATGAATTCTGTAGACACACATGTCACTTTTGTCCTACCTCTCATCATTTGGGTACCAAAATCCAATAGAAACAAGGTTGCATTCTAGGAGTTTCAAGGAAAACAGAAGTTTCACAGAGGAAATAACAAAACTGTTTTTTGGATGCGATAACACTCAGCTTAAAAAACAACACTGTACGTTATCAAGTCAAACAAGTTTGTCTGGTGTATTTAGGTCATAGGTTGTCTTACTGTATTGAATAATTGTAACGTTACGAATCTACATTTAGTTTCAGCTGGTCACTAAGCTTACTAATTGAAAGATTATTTTCCAATTTTCAAATACTTAACACATGATGTTAGTGACAGTCACAACACCTGCTGTCAGAACCAACCAAACCTCGAGGCCTTGAGTCACATCTCAGTCTCACAGCAGTCTGTGGCTTATGTACCAAATTGGGAATCCATTGATTTGTGTTAATGGATGCGAATTTTCCCATTTTTCCCCCCTTTGCTTTCATTACACACGCCGCGTGTGTATGTACATTTATATATATTTATAACTTCATAGTTTAGCATAGTTTAGCATGTGACTAACTGACACCCTACTTCAACCCAAACCCTAAAATCAAAGCCACAAAGGCTAATTCAGCCACAAATGCTAATTTCACGAGGTGGCAAAGCAATGATAAATGTCCGCCCCTAAACATAACGTCACAGAGTCAAATCATTACAAAACATACTAATGAGATCACAGGAAATAGGAATCACAGAATGAGCCACCCTGTAACATAGGTATAAACTCCCATCAGTTGTGTTGATATATACGTATATGAAAGATATGAAAGTACTTCTGGGTGACACGACTTTTTTGGGGGGGGGATTTGTGTAAATGAACACTTATGAATTCCCATGAAACAGTGTTGTGATTCAGCACATTGAGGAGTTTTTCAGGAACTGTTTACAGATTTTTCAGTCTCATGACTCTTTATTGACAGTCATCATGATATCACCAGCACCCATTTGTTTATCTTTAGGAGGGCAGACATGTTGTAATATAAATAATGGTTTTGTATTCTAGGAAACGTTAGATATAAGTGAAGCATTTTAAAATGTATAAGAATGATAATTTGTGTAATAGCTCTGGTTTACTACAAAAATATATTTGTTTAGATCGATAGACTTGGCAGTGATTATGTCATAGATAGTCATTATGGATGCCTGTAATTGACCATGTGCTGCTTTAAAGTGTACCTGGAAAACCTATATATCTTTTGAGTCTGACATACCTTGCTATGACTTATACCATGGTCTGTTTGAAGACTGGATTCTGATTGGCTGGAAGTTGTGCATTAAAACCTTTTAACGCACTGGTTGCTCCAGTCAGTTTGATTACATTTGATATTCACTGACAAAATAACCGTCATCTTCACCTTTTTGATATAAAATGACACTGTAAACATCAATAAGAGCTTTAACTTTGCAAATGATCATTGTATAAGCTGTTAATGTACTTATAATTACTCATAATGGGGCGTACCATATTCGTCTTTCCAACATACAAAATGCGTGACATCATCCCAAATTAATAATTTTTCATTTAATCTGTGCATTAAAATTAAAATGCTATGCATCATTTTCTAGTTTATAGAATAATTCATTTTCCATAAAGTTACATAATAAATAGAAATGACCAGATTCGTTTATCAAATGACCAGTGTGCATGTTATCTGATACCAAATGGGTCAGATGGGATTCATTCTCAACGGTATTTGAGGACGTGGCTAGGACGTTTCTGAAACAGAATATTCTAGGAAATAGAACGAAGAATAAGTGAGGAAATGTTGAATTATTTTAACTAAAATACTTGTAAATGAGATGTAATTGACTACTATCTGTAATGTGTAATAACATTGCCTGTATCTTGTATAGGAGACTTTATAAACTTAATGTCAGATTCATGGGTCTTCGTGGATATTAAATGTGCTTGTGTAGCTGGGTGAAGAAGAATGTGTTATTGAGAAATAATATTGCTTTGACAGGGTTAGGGCCGAGCCTATTTCTCCTCTTGCACAATACCTCACCTGCCTTTGAAAACACTCCCTCATCAGGTACAGAGGTCGCTGGTGTACACAGGAACTGCAGTGTCATCAGATATAGATGGGGAAACGCATGCTTTTGTTCTTTCCAGTGTTTAAGTGGATCAGGGGTTCTGGGTATGTTAGTTTCCTTTAGGTATCGATCAAACTCTATTACTGCATCAGCTGTGGCATTGCAGGTTTTTTATTTTGGTCCACAGCACTATCTAGCGGGTGCCATAGGTTTCCACCTAAACAATTTGACGGACGAAATGTAAATATGACAGGAAATGTAAATGGATCATTATATTTATGTCATGAATTATTCATCAAAGTTTTTTTCCAAAATAATAAAAAAAGATATATACTTAAAGTATTTGCAGCCTGTTGACTTGTCGCCTGTTGAGATGATGTTTCTGTTGAATCAGTGCTTGGTGTTGATGGGGTACCGTAGCATGCTGGAAAGATGAGAGCACACGGAGGACTTAATTTATTCCTTCATACTCCTGTGGATAAATTGGACCGATGTCTGTCCTGAGAGAGGCTAAGGATGCCCCACAGCTTGCCTTTCTCCATATAGGCCTTGAAGCTTCAGAAAAGTGCTGTTCCAGCGTGTTTCCACTTCATTGATAAGTTTAAGGGAAGGTCTGCGCATGTCTTGCTGCATCTGGTTCAGCTTCTTTTTGCCAATGGTGCTGGATCTGGAAAAGGTGACAATATTCTTTGCCTTGGTGCGGATGTTGCAGAGGGTAGAAACTTGATCAAACGATTTTTTAACCATTAAATGAAGTGCATGTGAATTGCAGATTGTGTGCCTCACTTGTAGAATCATTGCACAAGCCATCATATTTGCTGCAGCATCTGTGACAAGGCATTTGACATTTGTCTTGATTTCCCACTCCTCCATATATCATTTTTTTACGCGGGCTACATTTGCAGCTTTGTGATTATCAGGAAACTTCTCTACCCACAACAAGACAGTGTTGAGCTTATCATTCCCATCAATGTAGTGGCAGGTAATGGCCAAGTAAGCGTCCGTGTTAAGTGATGTCCACATATCTGAAGTTAAAGACCCAGACTTGATATATTCCATTTCAGCCTTTGCCTTGATCTTGGCTTCCTCATATTTTGAGTCCACCATTTTCTTCAAGGCCTCAATGTGAAACAATAAAATAAATGTAAAAGAAAGGTTATTTTTAAAATATTATCCAGTTTAAATAGTTGAATTGGACTTTTCTACACACCTGCCTGCTTGGCACAATATAGGTACGATCCAGAGCATGGATGAGACACATGAAGCCTTCATGATGTGGCACTGGTAAATATGATCATCAAAGACCTCAAAAGCCGTTTTCACTGGTGGCCGTTTTCACTCCACCAGTGAAAATGGCTTTAGATGTCTTTGATGATCATATTTACCAGTGCCTCATCATTCATCTGCTTTCAAGAACCTGAAGGGAAGGGCATTTTCAATGACAAATACAAGTCACATGTAAATGTCAAAGTGAAATTAGGATAATGCACCTTGTGTGTGTACAGGATTGGTGTCAGGCGCAGTCTCATGCAGAGCTCTAAAGTGTCTCAGGAAGTATTATTTGAAGACTGAAGCTCCTTATCACACACCAAACATCTTACCTGTTACATCAATTAAAAAAAGATGTAGACGTCCAACGAAATATTAGTGAAATAGTGATTCGTATTATAAACCAAAACATACTTTACTGGAAGATATCGTCTCAAAATGTACCCAAACAGGGAATGTTTTCCTTTTTCTAACAGACGCCATTTCTGATATAACTTCCACCACCTCACCAAAACAATAAAGGAGAAAGAGAAATGAAAAGGAAAAAAGAGAGAAAGCAATGAAACTTAAGTCAAAAATATTAAACTAACTAATAGCTAGCAATCAAAAGCAGAAAGTAACTAAAAATAGAATATTGATTTATTTAATATTATCTATGTTTTTATGGTTGTCAAACTACACTACCCTTCCTTACAGTTCAATCAACCAGACTGTGCCAGATAGGAATATTAAAGTAAGGGAGGGATTTGACACGCAAACAGAAACATGCACGTGATTTTACAGAAAGCGAGGCTCCGTTTGTCATCGACCACGTGATTTATTGAAAACTCCGTTTTCAACACGCCTCCAATCTGACTTCAAACCCCTCGTGGGTTTTTGGTTTTGACATTACTATTAAATTTCATGAACCCCTTACCCGCTGTCTGCGCCTGGGTCCTCTGTTCATGTCTGTTCATGTCTGTTCATGTCAGTACCCTGACACATTCATTTACTTTTCTCAGCACACAGGAAAAGATTATAAATCCAAATGATTTTAGTGAATGTAGGTGAACCTCCCACCCCTGATATACACAAGATGTCAGATTTATTCTGTTTAATTAAGATATTTAATTTTAAAATGCAAAATCACTTTAAAGTAAAAGGTTTGTACACGGTGACAAGCAAACAGAACCTTTGCACACAACCCTATATTGCCTTTGTTTTGCATTGCAAAGTCACCTTGGCATCTAGATTTTTAGATTAGATTAGATTCAACTTTATTGTCATTACACATATACAAGTACAGTGTAACATTGTACTATCTGGTATCATATACCGTGCCCAAGGTCACAATCAGATCCGCCACGCCTGTGCACACCACGTGTTTTCCTTCTCTCTTTACACAACACTTCTCTTCAGGAACTGAATCAGCAGCTGCGTGTCGATCGGTCTCGTCGAGTTGAGCTGAAGATTTTCTCTAGTATACTGAACATCTCTTCAGCACTTCTCATTAAGATAGTCATTTTCACAACAACCAGCAGTTAAACTTCATTGTTTTTACTCAAAGTTTTGAACATGCTCATCTGCTCAGTTTTTCTCTGTCTGTCCTTTTTGACTGCATGTGGTAAGTTTATTTTACTTTTTTTCACTTTCACTTGATGCGACTCACACATCACACTTCTGTCAAATGAAGTGTATTTAGTGTCTATTTCAAAGTGTCACTTTTTGACAAAATTATCTACTTTTTCCTAAATTATTAGAATCGTTTGTACGAAATGTCTAAAATATTTCGAGTTTTCTTGCCCTGCGAATGTGTTTTCTGTTACCAGCAGTGCACAAAAATACATACGTAGAAATCTTCAGTTTAACACGGTTTGGACGCTTTTACTTGCGTTTGCAGAACAATAGATGAACAGGTTTATTCCTTGAAGTCAGTGGGTGGAACAACTATGCAGGTGGTGCTTATTTCAAGTATCAACTGTTTTTTTTGTTGTCAGTTTGCCCCAGGCAACTCCCCACCCCCAACCCATGCTTTTGTATTTATTCATTCCTTTATCGAGTTATTCATTTATTTTATGCAAATAAAAAAATATTGTTTGCTAATATGGCAATACAGTTTAAAATATTAATTTTGGATCCAATAACAGGCATCGCGGGTCTCGAGTGAATGTATCAGGAAGGAACAGACGGTTGCTGCCATCAGGGTGTAAAGTTCCAGGAAGGGCGTTAGTTAAACTCGAGCTGTGTCTGAACTCGCTCCCTCGTATCTCGTTCACTATTCATTTTTGTTTGTTTCAACTAATAAATTCTCAGAAAATTCATACTTTTGTTCTACAAACTAGACTTTTTTTCTTAGGTCATTTTGCTCATCAAGAAAATGCATCTTGATTCAAGATTTTTTCTATTTCTTCGTCATAAACACAACGATGAGCTTATATCACGCTACACCTGTGTGGCTTTGTGGATTATTTTATAAAATACTCAAATTCATTTTCACTTTATTTGTCACGGTTATCGTATTAGTTTAAAATAAAGAGAACAAAATAACCGTCACATTTCTTTGCAGGCATGCTTATTTTATAAAATTATTTGATGTATTTAAAATAAAACGCCATTCATTTGATCTGCATATTCTTTAAAATAATAACTTTCAACAAGAACAAACATGTGTAAAGTGATACATTTGTGGCATTAACCGTCAGTGTCCTCCAGCAGATTCTAGCGCCGTCTCGTGTCGTATCATATGAAATAGTGAGTGTACATCTGATGATCACAGTGCATTGTCGGTACAAAAAGAGTGAATGAATGTTGTCCCTACATTGGTTCACTCTAGTTTCGGACGGTACTAAAAAAAACTTGCCTTAAGTTTAACCTCCTGAAAGTTAACGTGTGGTAGACGTTAGACATTGTCCAAGTCATTGTCAATGATTCACCAATTTCTTGAGTCACCATTGAAACGGCTGAGAAGTGTAATGATTTGAAGTGTGAAACAACATTAATAAAGTTTTAATAGCTTATGTATGTAAGATTAAATGCAATCATGAGCGAGCCAGACTGGTGGAGCTGGTGGTGGACTTTAGGAGGAATAACGGAGAACACAAAACCGTCACCATTGACTGAGCACCAGTTGAGACAGTCAACAGTTTCGACTTCCTCAGAGGAGCTCACACGGACCACTCATACGGAAGAAGGCTCACCAGCGGCTCTTCTTCCTCAGATGGCTGATGAAATTTGGTCTGAATCTCCACATCCTAACCCGATTCTACACCGAAACAATAGAGAAGATTCTAACTGGCTGCATCACTGAACAGGAAAGCCCTACAGAGTGGAACGAACTGTCAGGCACACCCTCGGAGGTGAACTTCAACCCTTCAATAAAATGTACACCAAACGGTGTGTGAAAAATGCGAGGAGGATTCTGGCGACACTAGTCACCGAGTCTCCCATTCCATCAGGAATTATGTGGAGATGTATATGGTTGAGTGACAATAAAGAGATTTGATTTGAGATCTGCGTTGCAAATTGTGTGGCTTTGTTTTGTGAAAACTTACGTTGAATTGCATGGTATTTTTTTTAACAAGGAAGGAGGAATGAACAATAAAACTATGTTTGCAAATGAAGAGTTTATTTTCTAAATGATTTTTGAAGGATGTTAAAAACTGAGTTCTCATTTGGGAACCAAACTCTTCAAATTGACATTTAGTCATTTGGCAGATGCTTTTTTTCATACAAAATTAGACCTTCCTCCAGTTGGTTTTACAGACAAGGAAACTTAAAGAGGAATTGATTTTTTTTGGTGTGTCATCAAGCGAGTTTGTCCTGCTGGTAAAACAACACAAACCGGTTCCAACCCATCCAATCTACAGTGTGTTGGATGTTCCTATGACGTACCTTAAAAGTTATTTAACGTGTGATGTAAATGTAAAAAAGCTGCGCCATCTAATCGGCACTTACCCAGCATTCACATTCAACGCACTCTCAAGTCAGTTTTACTCACATTTACATTTGTTAATTTAGCTATGGCCATTTTAATTTTTCACATTTACCTTTGAGCCCAACAATATGCATAGTCTACAAATCTATATAGCTACACCTACAACGTATTCAATCTTTAATTGAGCAAAGACATCTTAAAATGCCAAATATTTGAATCGCTGACTCGAGGCTGTAAAAGTTCATTATTCTATAAAAATTAATTTTCATTATTCAGAAAAATGATATGCTTAAACAATTATCGAGTCCACAGTCGTCTCATTATCTTTATCTGGAACGTCTCCTGATACCATTAATGGTTAAAGATTATGGCAAGCCGAGTTAGCTTTTAATCATTCGCTGGATATTAATTTATTCGGCCTGCCATAACTGTGTTAAAACGATTAATGAGCATAACAGTAAAAGATTTAGTTTTGCTTATAATGGCTTATTTTTATTTGTGTTCAGGTGTGTTTAGTGTTGATGCAGATGAAGTGAAGTCAGTGTCAGTGATGGAGGGAGATTCTGTCACACTACACACTAATGTTGTTAAACAGAGAGATGATAAGATAGCGTGGAGTTATGGACCTAACAACACATTTGTTGCCAGAATGAATGGAGTGGCCAGTAGCAACATGTTATCTGATGATGAGAGATTCATAGGCAGACTGAAGATGAACAATCAGACTGGAGATCTCATCATCACACACATCACATCTCAACACTCTGGACTTTATAAACTGAAGATCAGCATAAACAAGAAGAACTCAAACAAGAAATTCAATCTTACTGTCTACAGTGAGTATTTCACATTCATGTATTATTAATAATATTTATTTTGCCTGTTTTTATTTTTGGTAGAAAAAAAAACACAACACAGGTTTATACATTTTAATTGTAAATAATAAAACAAAAATATTATACAAACGATGCTGAATGTGACAAATGTGAGTCTCTCCTGTATAAAGCAAGGGACATCATCAATTCAATCAACAAACAGGATCAAGATCTCACCACTGATGCCTCTCCAAAGTCTTCAGGTACATCAGCTGTGACTCCATCATTTTTTGATCTGATCTGAGATCTGTAGATGAAGAATTCTGTTCTGTATTTTAGTCTGTGTCACTTAAATGAACATCTGATGATTGTCTTTCTCTTCATTCTTGTAGATTCTCCTCGCATGTGGGTCATTATAATTCCAGTTGTAGTTGCTCTTGTGATCTGTATGATCATCATCATCATCATCATCAAACACAGAAGAATGTCTTATAAAGGCAAGTCTTACCTTCAGTTTACAGTGAACACAGAAACATCTTTCACAATAGTAACATCACTGTTATTGACAGACTTCACTTCATCTCATTTCACGTTTCAGAAAGCGTTTTGAAGACCATATATGCTCCGGTCAGTGATAAAGGGAGCAGCATCTACAGCAGCTCATCTGAAGATTCAAACTCTTCAACGTCTCCAAATGAACGGGAAAAAAAGCCCATGCAGTTGTACTGACTAAGTTTTTGTAAAATACCCACCTGCTGGATTCACAGACTTCACACATACTGTACATCATATCCCTCCCTTTACCTTTATTTTCCTATCCTATGGATCATCACCTTATCGTGGTGGATGGGTTTGAGTGCCTCTGTAATACTTTGTGCTTTGTTGTCTAAAGCATTAGCTCCTGGTGATGACACCCTTGACAAATTGATCCCAGGAGAGAGGCCAGACGAAGAGTGGTCCAAAACATTCCTGAAAGTGACAGTTCACCTCAAAATGAGAATTCTGTCATCATTTACTCACATCCTCTCATCAGTTCAAACCTGTATGAGTTTCTTTTTTCTGCAGAACACAAAAGAAGATATTTTGAAGAATGTGGGTATACAGAGAAAACATTGGTCCCCATTGACTTCTATGTACAGACACAAAACCAATGCGAGTCAATGGGAACCAATGATTTCGTTCATTAACATTCTTCAAAAATATCTTCTTTTGTGTTCTCCAGAAAAAAGAAACTCATACAGGTTTGAAATGATGACAGAATTCTCATCTCTGGCCCACGTGATTCCCTCTCCTGCACACTTTGGTCAGGGGTCTTCCTGCATAGAGAATTTAGATTTGATCGCCTCAATCAAATGGGATTTCTATGAATTAAAATGCACAAACCTTAAGCAAAAACACCCAATAAATAAAGAAGAGATGACTTTTTATAGAAAATTAAAAACTTTATTACAATTTGTATGTGTCCATTTATAAGGAAGAAGGACTGTTATGAATGGGACGATTCTAAAAATGTGCACTGATGAAAAATCGTGCACTAAAATAAAACATGGGTATTTGAAGGATTTTCCTTGAATAATGCAAAATATAGACGGATTGTTGACAAGTTAATGTTTACTTAAGTACCTACAAAGGGAGTTTGGACTGGCGCGAGGAAATACATAAAAAAATAGGACATTTTAGAGAGAAAGATGAAATTCGCTAGTTCCACAAGATAGCGCCGGTGAGCTTTTTGGATGGCAGAGTAAGTAGTATCTGACTGAAAGGAAAAGGAAAAAACGATAGGATAAAATACTCCATTAGACGTAATATGTTATGAAAGATGGGTGGAAATGGAAAAATATTTAACCAAATTCCTGTGTTAATAGATAATAGATAATAGATAATAAAGTATACATTATATTTTGATAAAGCAAATGTATTCGGTAAAGTGTTAGAGAATGTACACGAAATAGAACTGGGAGAAGAATATATTGAAAGAAAAAGAGATATAAGAAATAGTCCAGATATTATGAAGAAGAAAGATAATAGTAATAGGTGTTTGGACCTAGAATATACAATGTCATAACTAAAAGTAGCTTTACAAAATTGTGCAAATACTGCTCCTGGTTGTGATAGAGTAAGTTATATAATTGTGAAACATTTACCAGAGACTGTGTTATGTTATTCCATAAATTATATTATAAAATATGGTCAGAATGGAGTGAAATGTGCTATGTGTGCAGATGATGGCACTATTTGGAAAAGAGGTTCGAAAGCATCATATGTATCTGCTTGTATTCAAGCAGGCATTAAAAAGGTGGAAAAATTGACTATAGATTGGAGTTTTAAAATTGCAGCCAGTCAATCATGCTATATGGTGTTTAGCAGAAAATGGAAAGCTTTGGAAAATATTCAATTTTCATCATATGGAAAGACGTAAGAGAGAGTCATGTTTTTAAATATTTGGGAATATGGTTAGTTGAAAGATATACCTGGAAAAAGCATATAGAAGAAATGGAAAACAAATGTAGTAAAAGTTTAAATGTGATGAGATCAATATATTAAGCCTTGATCAGATCTATTTTGCATTATGGATGTATGGTATATGGGGCAGCGTCTCATACATTGTTAAGAAGATGACATAGGATTCAATATAGACCACTTAGAATATGTTTAGGAGCTAGTAAAACTACTCCAATCAATGCACTGTGGGTGGAGGCAAATGAAATACCGTTAGGTTTTAACCCTTACCCTAATCCCTAGTGTATTGGACTACAATTAAGAGTCATTCTGGAGAACATATTGCTAAAGATGTGTTAAATGATTGTTGGGAACATACAAGGAAAAAAGGGGGAAGGATTCGGATGGAATATGAGCAAATTAGCAGAGAAGTATCAAGTTGAAAACTTCAAATTAAGTACGTCACCAGTATAGGGTGGAGTTCCAAAGATGGATGATACCGGAAGTTAAAATAGATCTAGACATATTGGAAAAGAAAAGAGAGTGGGAGAAAATGGGTAATCTTATACATGAGGTAAATAGATATTAATGCATCTTTAAGTAAATGGGAAGCTAAAACGTTAATTATGGAACATATTTTAAAGGATTTTAAATATGGAATTTAGATAATAAAAGTAGGCACTTCTATAAAATAAAGAAAATTTAAAAAATAAACAAAACATTTATGGAAAAAATAGAAAGGATCATGTTACGTTGACAAGGATGAGACATGGACTGAGAAGATGAGACTTTATAACAGGAGTACATGAGAGTGGGTTGTGTGAGGGAGTGGGAAACAGTGGAGCATGTAATGTCTGATTGTAAAAAATATGATGAAGAAAGAAAGGAATTAATAACATATTTAAGTGGAAAAGGAAAACAAGATTTGTTCTGCGCATGTAACCTCAGTTCCCTCTCTGTCGGTCTCTCGACGTTGTGTGGAACCGACAGATGGGGTTCGCCCTTGAGAACCTGTCACCTTTGACTATCTTTAAAAAAGGCCATTGAAATTGGCAAATTGTGATTGTGATGGCGAACTAGTAACACTTGATGCTCCTCTTCCATGACTTTGCACAGGGTCTGTGCGATGAGGCTCACTGGGGGGGAAGGCGTACTTCCGCTTGTCCCACGGCCTGCTGTGCGTTAAAGCATCCGTGATGAGGAGGGCCACGGACAGGGAGTACCAAAGCGGGTAATGGGGGGTGTCCAGGGAGGCAAACAGGTCAACCAGGGCCTGCCAGAACTGCACCCAAATGAGCTGGACTGTGCGGGGGTGGAGTTGCCACTCTACGCAAGGCGTCAACCGACGAGAGAGCTCGTTGGCTGTCTGGTTAAGGTCGCCTGAGATGTATATGGCTCTCAGGGAGCGTATCACCTGGTGACTCCACAGGAGGAGGCGTCGGGCGAGTCGTGTTACCTGCCGTGAGCGCATGCCACCCTGACGGTTGATGTACACTACGGCAGCTTTGCTGTCCGACAGGACCAGCATGTGCTTGTCCTGCACGACAGGTTATAGCCTCTTTAGTGCAAGTAGCACAGCCAACAACTCTTCATATTGTACAGCCAGCACAGGCAGTCTTAGTATCGTACTTAACATCTGCCACAGTAGAGATCATAGTTTCCCTCCCAACCATAACTATTTCTATTTTAACCATTAAATCCAATAGGATTGTTTAATTATTTCAGCAGGGTATTATCATATAAGTAAAGTGAAAGTGACCTATTTGTTAGATATGGTAACCCATACCTGAAATGTGACCTGCATTTAACCCATCCAGAAACTAGTGAACAGACGCACAGCATGTCGTGAATACAAGTACACCCAGTGGGCAACTATCACTGCAGCGCCCGGGGAGCAAGTAGGAGTATGATGCCTTGCTCAAGCGCACCTCAGTCATTACCCGCCGGCCCTGAGAATGGAACTGGCATATATGTCATATATTAGTGATCATAATGTAGTTTAATCTCAGTCAGATTTGAATATGATTTATTTTTCTTTATTTGAACTGCAACCTTTCCTCTTTAAACCGATGACAGACTCTTCTACACCGGCCCTAGCAGAGCAGGCAGTACATGCGGCTAGTTGTCCTGTCAGAGGAAGAGAAAACATCTGTTCTTACAGAGTGCCAAAATAACCATGGACCTGTCTATCACAGTTGTGTCAGAGACACTGGAAACAGCGTTATTGTGAGCTACTATTGGTCCACATTAATCAATGACGTGAAAGAATGGATACTATACTACAGAGGTGGTACTTTACTTTCAACTTACACTTCTGCACTTAAGAACTTTAGCCACTTCAGGTTGCTTCTTGATTTATAAATTATTTTTAGTTTATTGTCCCCGCAAACCTTTTAGGTATGATCTTGTCACCGTTGCCAGCTGAATGACCCCATCAAGACTGTTGTGCAGGTCTTTCATTCCAATAAGGTACTGCTTACAATATTTGAGCGTACTCATGAGACTATAGTCTCAAGCTTGTGTACAGTTTTACCAGCATTTGACTGCTTACGATTCCCAGACCAATGGGCAGGTAATTCTTTGTATGTTGTCTTGCAGTCATTCATCAACTTTATAGATACATTGATATGTACAGGATGAAAGAACAAATCAAAACATCAAATGTACCCACAGAAAGAATGTAAACAACAACCAGAATGATTGGGATCTCCACCTTCCTGCTGTGGTGTATTGAATCAACACTGAATATCAGGTTGTGTTTTTAACACATTTATTATATTTCTAATTTCTACTGTACATATAATTTTCAGTGGTGAAATTGAATTGATGAATTTATTAAATATTTCATGTTAATAAGTTTTTCCCTTAACATGAAATGGGAGATGACTTTGACATTGCTGACCCAGAACATGACATTGACACCGGAGTCAACGAGATGAAACTTCTCAATGAAACGGTTTGTATTTCCAAAAGAAAGGTAAATAAAGTACTGAACTACTATCTGAATTATACTTGGGCATAGACTGATCTCTGCTATGATTCTGTTTTGTATCTAACTCTGAGGCCTTGTTATGTCACTGTTGCACACTATATTTAGAGGTTTGGAGAATGTTTCTGGGACTGTGTGTGTGAGCTCGGCTGCCTCAGTAGATACCATCACTAGTTCTTTATTATAAGTTGGTCTGATTGAGACATTTACATTTGGCAGACTATACATTGTGCAACACAGTATACACTATGCAATCCCTGGGCTCGAACCCATGACCTTGCTATTGCCATGCTCTAAAAACAAGGCTACAGTTTCCCTTCAAGAAAAGAGTCCAGAGAGATCTGTGTTCATATTCAATGAGTTTTTATTGGTGGGCTCTGATCTTTTTTGTAGGTTATTTGCAACATGACGAGAGCACATAGCATGCAACAAAAGTCATTCCAATATCGAAATCACAAGTTTGTGCGACTATGTTCAGTTAAGGCGGGTGACGATGTTCTGCTCTCTCGGGACCCCAAAAGGGGAAAGAGAGGAGACCCATTTACAAGTCAGCACCAAGGACCATTCACTGTGGCCAGCATCTCTTCCAATATTGATTTTTACATTTAACATCATACTAATTGACTCTTGAAATAGCTTGTGCTAGATTTAAATGTACTGTCTAGTCTTTTCAAGGACATAGCTCAGTGCAGGCAGTAGTATGACAAATAAATTGGCCAAGTACTAGTTTTCGGCCTAATTTAAGCATATTTATTTAAATTGTATTTTTGATGTGTGTGTCTGTTCAACTGTTCGATTGCGATTTTAAATAAACACAATCTTAAATCTGCGCCCAGAGACATCATTGTGACTTCACTCTGTACTTGAAATGTGGTTGATCTAGTGACTGAAAAGGCTATACCATGATTTCTTGTTTATTTACATGCTATACTTATTAGAATGTTAGTTAGTCGCAATAATTACTCAACATTCAGCTGTTAGCGATAAGGTTTAATTGCATGAAATATAGTATTTGTGTGTAATAAACCTTTTAAAAACTATAAGTAAGTAGATTTGGTAGATATACTGTCGCTGTTAAAAACAAGGGCCCCAGGAGTCCTGAGAGAGCAGCCTCCGATATTGCAGTCGGATAATACTGGCCAGAGTGTGTGGAGTAATTATCGTACAACACAAAATGGGAAAAGGAAGGTTTTGAACGGGAAATATGGGTGTTATTAGATTTAAGAAAAATAAGAAAGTAATAAATCAGCGATTTGACCGATCATCTTTACATTGCTGAGCACTTTGTTCAGCCAAAGCCACTCGATTGTGTTATAAGACCGGATATGAGTCTGCAGACTCTGAGGTCGCAAAAGCTCACCGGCGCCATCTTGTGTAAAGTGATCTCTGTGTTTGTTTGTGGACTTATATCATAAAAGCAACAATACAGTATTCCACTGAGAGGTTTCCTGCTTCTCCGATTTGTCTTATAAATTCTCACTTCCTAATGAAAGTCAGACTGTGTATTTTAACCATGATTATATGATTAACCAAATGTATTTTTACAATAAAAACCTGAAATTATGACTTGTTTCTTATTTTATTAGCAGTTTTTCATAAATATTGAGTTTTACAATTCTTATATCAGTGATCCTCTGCTCCATATTCATCTTCTCATGACTCCTGCATACACCACATCATCCTCCACCGCACATCTCTAAAAGAGAAACATTGAGGATACATTAATGAAGTATGACATTGTGGTTGTTCAACATAAGTGTAAAGTAAACAGTGTTTGTGATGATTTGTGTGGAAAGAATACAACCTACAACCCCCTATAACAATGAACTTACAGACTTGTGTGTGATTCTGTCTTGGGCAAACCATACTAGTTTAAAGTACACACTTAAAAATAAAGGTGTTTGAAAGGTTCTTCACAGTGATGTCATTATAAGAACCATTTTTGGTTCCACATAGAACTGTTCAGTTTCTTGCCTTTTATAATCTGAAGAACCTCTTAATAACTCTTATAACTAACCAAACTTATTAGAAAAGAATACTTGAAACAGAAAGAAATGCAATTATAATTGTTTTGTTGTTTGTTTGAAGAGGGCTAGTTTATAACCTATACTGCAGCCAGCCACCAGGGGGCGATCCAATTGCTTTGCTTTTCTTTCATTTGTGGCATGCCTTGGGCAAACTCACCACACATGCAGCCTTGAACAAATTAATGGAGAATAAAATCACAATATGACAGATTGTTTCATTTGCCTATTATACACTTGACACCTTACTTCAATGGTCCCTTGATTTTTGGTCCTGGCTGCATCCCAGTTCAAAATCTGTGTCCTTGGAAGGACGCATTCAAAGGCCAAGGACGTCACTCACTACGGCGCAATAAAGGCTGTCCTCACTCAAATGTGGCCTTCATTTCCCATGAAATAAAGCATCCATCAGGTGTATTCATTGCACACCGGTTGATGGCTGACTGTTGCTAGGTGACAGGATCTGTCCCATTCCGCTTATAGAAAGCTCACACGTGATTTTTTGCTGGATTTTGCTGTCGTGTATAGATTTCTAAGGTCTGCGACAAAACCTCCAGAACGCGACCAAATCGGTGCTCGTTTCCGTCACCGAAGTTCGTTAAGTATAAACAGGTGTGCAACGTGATCTGGACATGTCTCCAGCTATCCCACACACAACGATATTTTCAAACCTGTTTGATATAATCGCCGAGTAAACTCGTTGTGTGTGCCACTGTGGACCTTATCCAGCCAATCACAGCGCAGAAGGTAAGAGCATTGCGTTATCAACACAAGGTTGTGAGTTTGATCACAGGGGATTGCACCTACCCATGTATAAATGTATAGGATAAAGCAATGTAAGTCGCTTACATTGCCAAATGCATGAATGTAAATGTTGCTGCTGGCCACAGGATGCTTTTATGTTATAAGTTTCATGTAAGATGTATTTTTCAGGGGTTCTTCTGAATGCATTAATGTTATAATTCTTCTATAGCAAAACTTGGACTACACATGATCAGTCATGAATGATCTCACCGGTTTATGTGTTGGTCTTTCACGGAAGGTTGGTTGTGCATAAGTGATCTCCTCTTCACCGGTCTGATCTGTTTCAGTAATAATGAGTTTAGTTTCATCAGTATTCACATTTCATTTATGAACATTTAAATGTTTTATATATAACTTACAATCTTTATTTGTTTTTCTGTGTTTCCTGATGATGAAGAAGATCAGAAGTGTCGTTACAATCATCAGAAATACAACAACTGCACAACAGATCATAACTTTATGAATGAAGGTGAGACCTGTAATAAAGCAATAAGCATGTGAAGCAGTGGGATACAGAAATAAATGTACTGTAACCAACTTATTCCATCTGTGTGGCAAGGTTTCATAAAATATAGTAAATAAAGTGAAGTTTAGGTTGTGTAATGCAGACAGCGTTTATAAATCAGGGCGTTTTATAACGTCCTCAGCCAATCAGAATCCAGCAGAACTGACCGTTTTATAATAAACAATAAGAGTCACTAAATGTGTCACACCTCATACTAACCAAACGCGACGCGATGAGATTCCTGCGATAAGCAAAATGTCTGTCCATACCGAAAGGAAAGGGGGCGGGACGCGTCAATCAATCACAAGACACAGCCAATCAGAACCGCTTCTCTCTGTCGACGCAGCCTCGCACGCTGCAGCTGTAGAGCACACAAAGAGAGATGCGTCCTGACCTCTTGACTTCAGTTATGCCTCAACGGACGCTATGCTATAATTTCCGAATCTAAACCTATGTCATACATGCCAACCCTCCCGATTTTTCCGGGAGACTCCCGAATTTCAAAGCCCCTCCCGAAAATCTCCCGGGCCGACCTTTCTCCCGAATTTCTCCCTATTTCCACCCGGACAACAATATTGCTACACCATCCGTCTCTGGGCGCCGTTTCATATGAGGCACGTAAATTGACAAAAGTAAAGCGAATGCAAAGAGAGGGAGACAACGCGCGCGAGAGGGAGTGAATGCGCGCGAGAGGGGGCGAATACGAGCGAGAGGTGGCGAGTGAAAGAACGAGTGTGCACGAGGAGCAAATGCGCGTGAGAGGGAGAGTCAAATGAGTGAGAGTGTGCGCGCGCGCAAATTACCAAATTAAAGAAACATTACTTAATTGTTTGATAAATTGTTTGAGATAAATCAAATTGTTTAGTTTTTGAGGTTTTATTTGTTTTAGTATACGACCAGTGTTGGGTAAGTTACTCTGAAAAAGTAATTAATTACTAGTTACTCATTACATATTCAATACTGTAATTAGATTACTGTCCAAATTATTCTGTCCAAAAAGTATTTAGTTACTCATTACTAATTACTTTCTATATCCTACATCGACCTTGATCAGTTAAGTGATTCAAGGATAGACATGAAACGGCTTATTGAATTCATTAAAGAATAATATGATTAACTGACCAAAGTATTACAAATGTGAGAATTATACATTAAAGCACAGATTTTAAAGTAAGACTTTGAATTTTGATGTCAATTACAGTATTTCACACGCATGTATTTCAAAAAGTATTTAGTTTAATTAGGGGAGAGCGGGGTAAATTGTCACATGGGTAAGTTGTCACACTGGTCATAACTCCAACACTAGAGGCTCTATCTCAAAAATCAAATAGCCACTTTGTGTGACTTCTTCTTCTATAGTCAATTTCCTGTTCACATGTGGTCAAGATCGCTCTAATCTGATATTAGCACAATTTTCTTATTTTTCTTCTTAAAAAGTAAAAAATTGGCACTTTAAATTTTATGCAATACAACTTTGTTAGATATGAATGATAAAAATGATTATCTTGCACAAAATAGAGGAGACAATAACGTGTCTTTTGATACTTTAGCTGACGTGCTATGTTGAGCTAACCTTAAGATTTAGCCAACATTACCACACATGTCAGTTTGGGGCAAGTTGTCTCAATGACTTTTGGGGCAAGTCGTCACATCTGACAATTTGCCCCAGTACAAATATATATAGACATTATAAACATCTCCTGATCAATGGGCCACCTTGCAGCAAAGGAGGGGCAAATTCCTCTGGATGGATGAAAGACACGCACTTTGTTGACTTCCTGAAACATTTCAGTGAACATACAAAGTGCTCAAACTAGAAGCCCTGTATACTCCTTTTGGAAAACCACGAGTCTCATCTGTCCATTGATGGACTCAATTATGCAAAAGAAAATGGCATAATCATGCTGTCATTCCCAACACACTGCTCATGTCGGCTCGAACCATAAGAGAGGCCACTAAAGAGGCACGTCAACAGTGCGTGTAATTCCTGGATGAGGAACATCCCAGGGAGGACAATGTCAATTTATGACATTCCTGGGTTTGTGGCAAATGCCTATCCTCTGGTTGCAACCCCCTGAAGATTCAGGTTAGCTTTAGGGTGGCCGGGGTTCAACCTTACAACAGAGATGTATTTCTGGAAACCAAGTTTGCCCATGCCCAGTTATGCTTCTGCTTCCACCAGCTCACCCTTACCCAGCAATGCTATTGTTGACAACAGGCTACCAACTCCAGAGGACATCCGGCCATATCAGAATGGATCTATGTGCAAGCCACCGAACGTTTGAGTTTAAAGTTCAAAGTAATGCGTTTTGATTGAAATGTGTACAGTTTGGCTTGAAATAATTGTTTTTTCATATTCTCTAGGCACGATTGTTTATATTTTCAGTTCTGGTTTGAATATAAAAATGAAAATCAATATTCACAATTAAGTAGTTGTGTTCTTATTTTTAGATAATCTAGTGTGACAACTTACCTGCCGATGGGGCAAATTGTCACAAGTGCACATCCTCTATTCAACAGTCTACAACTCCGTAATGAGATAAGATATGAAAATGTAATGAATTCAAATTATGTGCCCAAGAAGTCATTCTTTCATTTGGTATAACATTTATACCGCTGTGATGTATGGTGCTCAGTAAATGTTACACAGTGTGAAAAGTGTGACAACATGCCTCGCTCTCCCCTACATCAAAAGTAACTGTATTTAAATTACAGAAAACATGAGAGTAATCCCTTACTTTACTTTTTCAAGGGAAAAGTAATTAAATTACAGTAACTAATTACTTAGTAACTAGTTACACCCAACACTGTATACGACAGTTTTCCTCCATTAACCTATGACAATGCTCCATGCTGCGCATCCCACCAGCCATTCCCCACCCCCCCCCCACCACCCCCACGTGGAATATCTCCCTAATTCTAAGGTTTCAAGGTTGGCAAGTATGACCTATGTAATCAAATGTATATAGCCTGTCTTCAACCATGTTTGACAATTAATATTCATGAGGTGCAGAACTTACATCAAATGAGAACATTGTGTGGGTGGAGCTTTCAGACGCGACGTCGCATTAATAGAAACAGTTTCTCAAATAGAAACGACTGTTGCTCGTCGCGCAGCGCTGTTGTGGCTAGTTAGTAGGGATGGGCGATACCACCTTTTTTTGACTAGAATACCACAAACAAAAAAATGCATATTTTCACTGCCGTGTTATTTTAAATTTTTCTTAGGCTTTAACATTTTGTTTGTACTATAACATACTGTATTTTGAAGAAAAAAAATATTGATTTACTAACAAAAATCTTAATACAATTTATAAAATTACAAACAACATAAACTGTGAATACTTTCACTTATGTTTCCCTTAAATTGCTGATTAAGAATTCTGAATCTTTAAATTGTAGATTTGAGTTTAAGAAAATTCAATTCACCAGAATGTTGAGCAGTGTAAAGAAACATGTTTTTTTCCACCATAGCAAAGGATTCTGACTTCTTGGAATCTCTTTTGTTCCATAAATCTGCGCATTTCAACATGTGCATCTGTATGTTGATGGCTGTGCGGTTCCCCTGAAAAGCCAACAGACGTGTATCAAACTCCTACTATACTCCTCCCTTGGATGTTGAACAGTCTGCAACTATCCTTTCAGTCAGTGGTGTAGTCTAGTTTTTTGTAGTGAGTATACTATGATTCCCCCCCAGCCTACTCATCCGTCCCAGGTCGACAACCCATGAGCACCACCACACTCACGAATGCAAGGATAGAGAATGCCTCTATATGTCATCAAGAAAGATTTATTGCAAGCAAGATTTCAATAGCCAATGACAGCTGTGGGGACTTGCTGGTTTAAAATCAGTCGGTTAAGAGTTTTATTTATGTATACAGTCACTAAAGCACAGGTTTTATCAACTGGCAATTTTCAATGCACATTAGTGATCCACGGGATAAAGCTATTAAGTATTTCTACATAAACCCATCCTGCTAAAAATAGTATTACATACATTCTAGTGGTTTCCATTTAAATACCATTATGAAACATTTCTTTATCATTTTTTATTTTATGCCTTTTCTATTGATTCCCATCTGCATCTCTTGTGTTTTGGGCAGGGTTCTATTGTTTTTTTAAGCAGGGCAACTACATAATGTAAAGAATATCTTGTGAAAGTATAAACTTTAGATTATGATTTAGTTTAACTAAGGCCAAGTCAGAGACTTACAGTAAATCATATTGAAAAATTGGTTAAAATCAAACTCTGATACTCGTCCCTAATAACTAGATTTTTAGCACACTTGAAGTGTGAGAGTTGCATCTATTATTGACATTGATAGTGAACTATAATAATTAACAATGAACATTTGTGCAGTTTTATCAAGCACCTGTTGCACCTATAGATTGCTGGCAGTGTCTCTAGCTTGACTTTCACAAGGCTTGTAAGGAGTTCTCATCTCTTATCATCTAAAACAATTATAAACATTGTAGTATAAGTTATCTCTCCCTTTCTCCCTCATGTATCGATTCAACACACAAACTAACGTTTGTGAAGTTGGCTAGTTAGATACAATTTAATATGCCAGCAGTCACAATATGACTTGCAGTTATGTTAATGATAACAAATATGCTTGTTTTATTAAAGACTTTGCAGTGGTTTTAAAAGTGGGATGAGTTAAAGGCAGAAAGTATAATACACGGGCGAACAGTGTGCACATTGCGACCCCGGAACACTAACGCGAGGAGTGGGGACCCCGCGTAAAGCATCGCATGAGCCTCGTCGGGCTCATTGTCTGTAACACATGCTGCAGCTGCACGAAGCGCCAGTAGCTACGAGGGCAGGCTTACGATAACACTGATAGTGTAAATGCTGCCTTTAATGATCTCCTTTGGTTTCATATCTCCTGGTTGTACCAAAAGTCAGTGGGTCGTACTTTTCTGACACAAACGATGTTGTTACGTAACCTTGTGCTTTTTTAAGTAGGTATACGGAAATTCTTGATCTTTTCTAGTGGGTATACGGCATATACCTGCGTATCACGTAGACTACACCACTGCTTTCAGTGTTTGCAGCAGTTGACTCATGTGGCACTATAGGGGTGGATGATGCAGAGGGTTCATTTGCAGTCGCCTGTCTGCCCAGCGCTTGCATCTCACTGATAAGCCGTGATGTGATGTTCTCCACATTTCCAAAATCACAAAACACAATTTTTTTTAACCTAAAGTCCAAAAACGTACTGGCTCTGGCTGCAAGAGTAAAGTTGTGCTCAATGTTTTCAAAGCGCTGTTTGCATTGTGTTGCAAACTTTACAGCCAAAGTTTAACCCTTCTGCCCGGCAGACAATGCTGCATTTTGGAGAAGAGAGACCAGAGGTATGACTTTTCAACGTTTACATAATGCTCTGCTGAAACTTCCTTAGTAGCCTGTTCAAAGGGCCTGAGGGCTTCAATGGCTTGGCTGAAATGGGACCATTCTTCATCATTCAAGCAGTTTCTCCAAAGAAGACAAAGTGCTGTTATGACAGCTTGCCTTTGCTCAGTCAGTCTCTACAGAATGTAGAACACCGAATCCCACCTTGTCTCCTGCTTAAATTAGTTTGTACTCTGGCAATTGCAACTGAATTTGCACTTCCTTTAGCTTGTCAGATGCTTTGGTGCTTTGGTGGAAGAACCAAACAACAGCACCACATTTCTCGAGGAACGTCTCCAAATTTGCCTCTGCCATGATGGCGTCTTTCACAACCAAGTTAAGGGTGTGTGAAAATCATGGAATGTGTTTCCACTTTGTTTTCCGCACAGCTGAAACCATATTTGTTCCGTTGCCAGTACTTAACATAGTGTCACTGATCGGCATGCACAGAGCTAACAACATTTTGTTATGCTGAAACTATTAATGTAATTATCCAGATAATCGATACTTTTCTGAAAATATCGATACCTAAATAGCAGCTTTTGAGTATCGATATATCAAAACTGCAGCATCGATGTGCACATCCCTTCTAGTTTGGACAAAACCTCTGATTATCATGGAAAGATACCTTTTTATCACACGTCGCGTTTGGTTGGGACACGTTGTCTGGTTAAAAAGGAATAAGTGAATAAACAAAAATATAATGTGTGTCTTACCTGCACACATGTGACAGAGTTGAGTGATGTGTAGATGTTGTGTGAGGTTTGTGATGGGATTGTTGACCACACATCTGTATGTGTTTGTATCCTGATATTCCACCTCCAGAGGTAGAGAGAGTCTGATGTTGAGATCAGACACACTGATGCTGGACAATAAACTCTTTCCTTTGTACCAGGAGACACTCACATCATGTGACACATTCATCACTGAACACAACACACAACAACATGATGATGAAGATGATGAAGAACATTGAGAAGAGACTCTGGAGATGACAGGAACAGGCAGACCAGCTGAAACACACAAAGAATCAGAGTAAATAACAGCAAACCAAATACTTATGCTCATCCAAAGTTAATAATAATCTAAGAGTTCGTATCACTCACAGAATTATTAAACTATGATGACTTTGATGTTTAAACTTAAATAAAACTGAGCAACATCTCAACTCACCATAGACAGTCAGATTGAAGTGTCTGGTGAGGACAGAAGGTTTTCTGCTGATCTCTAGTTTATAAAGTCCAGTGTGTTGAGTTGTGATGTTTGTGATGATGAGAGATCCAGTCTGATCATCTATATGTAAGTGATTCTTTAATGTCTCATTAATAGATGTTAGTTTGTCTTTACTGAAGAATTCAGCAATAATCTCATCTGGACTCTCAACACCAAACGTCCACTCGATGTCATCTTGACTCTGTAGTTGAGTATCAGTGTGTAGAGTAACAGAATGTCCCTCCATCACTGACACTGACTTCATTTCATCAACAAACACACCTGAACAACACAAACACAAATTAAGAGGCTACAATACATTTTAACACATTATATTCACATGGCTATTGTCAAATAATTCTAATATTGTGGCTAATACAAATCCTGTAAACAGTAAAATCATAAAAATCTTAAAGAATTGACTCACCGTTCAGACGCCACAGACACAAACACAGTAAAACTATCACACAAATCATATTCTGCTGAAGTGTGTTTGAGAAACTGAGCATCACTTGTGATGTGACAGGAAATATCAGTACATGTGTTTATCTTCACCTTAAAACAGTCACATGAACACACACACACACACACACACACACATGAACACACACACACACACATGAACACACACACACACATGAACGCGCTTGATCTAAAGCACAGACAGACAAAGAGGAAGAGACTTCAACACTCACAACACAAGAAAGTGTTACACTGTGACGTGTGAGGAATAAACACACAAACATGAGTGTTTAGAGGTTTTAACTGAATTGTGGCGACATGAGAACAGATTGAGTGATTTTTATGATCTGTTGACTTCTGAGAGATGATGTTTGTCTGTCTCCTCATCCACAACTATACAAATTAAAAACATTTGACATTGTTTTGTTCTTAACTTAACAAAATGTTTGCATTATCTTTAAGCTATTCATCTGATGTGTGAGGTTGTGTTTGACCTCTGTGTGTCTGTAGATGAGTTTGGAGTAAAGTGCACACTGATATCAGTGGAAACTTTTCCCCAGAAAACACACACACACAATCTGACCACAAACACATTAATATACGTGTTGTTTGTCCACTGAACAGATGAGACCACACGTGTGATGAGACCACAACAGTTTCACTTTGACTCTCTCATCTCTGTGTTAGTGGATCTTCTTCTTTTAGACGTCAATGTCCACCATTTTAAAACAGTGAAACATTGATTTAGTCTCATAAATAGATTTTCATCACTGATTGTTGTTTATCAGTCAGTTGAATGTATTATTTTTGTATTGTTGTTGTGTGACACTGACTGAAGTCTTCACTTCCTCATGATGATGACTGATAAAATCTCTACTTTCTACAATTAGACACTGTGAGTGAGAGTCCTGAAATAGAGAAAGATTCAGTTTAACACGTCAAGTCCCTGTTGAGTTGTATTAGAACTCTATGACAAGAATGAATGACATTATGCTTCCAGTAGTCAAACACACGGCAAAGAATCATACAGGTTTTCATCTATTTATTTACTTTTTAAACCAGATGTCCCAGTTGAGATCTAAAGAGTTTATCTCAATATGAGGTGTACTCCAAAAACTTATTATTTTTTAAACTTCCAAACTTCCCTTTGATAAAATCATCTGCCAAATGCGTAAATGTGACTATTTAACTTTTTAACCGATGAGCAGCAACCTCAATGCATATAAACCTGTGTGTAGTGATGAAGGGGTGTGCATCATGATCAAAACCCGCCCCTTCCTGTGGTCCCCATGGCCTATAGCAGTGGTCGCCAATAAGGGGCCAAAAACTGTCAATAATATCTGACCGCACCAGCAGCATTATTTTGAATTTGTTTTGAAATTGATCCGTCACAAAAACGTCTTTAGTGAATTTGCCGTCAAAATAAAAATATGAGAATGTTTTTACAGCATGTTTTTAATTAATTGAGAGCTTTTAATGTGAAAAGTTCATAAAGATATTCAAAGGAGTCTGTTGAACTCAAAACACACTTCTGAAATAGCCGTCAGGAAATATGAGGTGTGAAAAAACTAACAGTGATGCATTGAAACGTTTGCTTATAACACAGGGCCTCAGCACCAACACATGAACAATAACAGATTCAGTTTCCTTATTTTGAAGGTCTCGTGGTGCCGTCTTATGTTATATTCTTTACAAACAGCAACAACTTTGTTGCAGATAAAACACATCGGCTTTGCATTCACAAAACATTTGGATAGTTGTCTTTCCATTCTTCTTTGTGTGCACTATTTTCACTGTCAACTTTCCTCTTTAGACTCTTTGATAGGCCATCTTCTCTCATCATCATCCAGATAGTGTAAATATTAAGATCATTCTGCACACGAGGTTAAAGTGTTCCCCAGCAGACAAAAAAAATACAGTTTAGTACGTGAAGATTGTAAAAAATAGTCTACTTTAAATAATGATACAACTAGTATATATAATTATAAAATAACTATCTTTTAAAAGTAGGCTATTGTAGTTGCATTTTTCATAAATTCATTTCTTAAATTATACTTTGACGATGTTCTGGCGGATTAGTTTTTTTGGCCTGACGCCAAACTTACTTGTCGACCCCTGGCCTATAAAGTGTAACGCTGTGATGTCACACACAGGAAATCACAAATAGACGAGAAGAAGCTGAAATACACTTTATATTATTAAAACAATACATGTTCATCTAAAAAATAATATATTGTTAGAGAATATCAGTCTGTGCAAAACCTGTGAGTTTGAGTGGCGTGTGTTGATTGAGCAACAACTGAATGTGTGAAAACCTCAAGACTTCACCTGCCAGACGAATAACACGAACACAAATCATCTTCTGACACGTTCCTGACGCTTCGTTTCCATTGAAAACCACAATCAACTCAGCAATCCATCTGTGGTCAGATCTGATGTGTATTTGATCTTCCACAACATCACTTTACCACAGCAGGACATTCTGTCTCTTAAACTAAAGTCAATACAGGGTTTCTTTAAATGTATTTATATAAACATCATGTAAAAGCTTTAGTTTGACTGCACTTACACAAACACTCATTTAGAACAAACTAATTCAACCAAATCTGTCCTCAGATCAATAAATAAATGTGAGGCCTCCATCTGATCTGTGTAAAGTCACCTGCAGTTTCTTCTTTTAAACACTAGAGGTCTCTATTACACAGAGTTGTGTTTTATTTATCATCGTCTAGATGTTTTGTTGTGTAAATATACACTTTCCAGCTACATCCCATATAATATATTTTGATACTATCTTTATTTATTTCTATGTTTTAATTTATTAATGTATTTATTTACTGTTTATTGTATTATATTTATTTATTGATAAATTCAGATTTAAGGTGAGCATTACTTGTCATGATTCTGCCCCATCATGTCATATTTCTCTTGATCTAGTGACAGGATCACTTATTTGATATTTAAATGTATTTAATTGTTATTTTGTGTGAAACTTGATAAAAACAAACGAGCACACAAACATAAAAGTGGATGGTGTTTAATTTGAAAAATGCATCATAAACTGCAGTGACAACACACATATATTTTTGTTTGTTTGTAAATATGTTTACTTTACGTTCATAATCTTTAGCAAAGACAAATGAGTTTGCTCAAATTTATTTCTCTAGTCCTATAAAATGACAATCTTGATTGATGAAGAATAAAATTCAGTAGCTGAAACTTGACACGTTTTTCCTGCACATATTTAAATCAAAAAATAAAAGTTTTGAGATCAAACTCTTCTTTAAACTTAACACACATTTGATCTGTGTCATTTATTCTACATCAGTAGATGTCAGTCTTTTGTCTTCTATGTGTATCATTCTAGAGCTTAAGATACCTAGAAGAACATGTTTTCATGATAATAATATCTCAAGATTGATTTAATGTCTGTTGTGTCTGGAGAGGAGGAGAGTTGAGCTTTAAAGATGTGAAATCAACTCCTGCAGTTTCCTCAGATGAACACCAGATGTCACTAACACACGGTGATAGAATGTCATGATGAAGGGTTTGTGTCAGTAAAATGATCTTTATTATATTTCATCATCTAAGAGGTCACTGTACATTACAGTACACATGATTTGTGTATAATGATATTTTAATCTGGACAGGTTTTATTAGGTGACCCACAGTCTCCAGATATCAGACATCAGTTTCATCATCTCACCACTAGAGGTCATCATAACACAACACACAACTGCATTTCAATCAAACATGTACTTGTGTGGGTTTAATGATAGAAATGATATTAATAGTGAATGAAAAGTCAAATACATCTCTGTTTTAAACACTGAATTCAGTCAATTTGATTTTAATTTAATTAGTTGAAATGCTGTAATATGTGTAAAGCACCTCCGTCATCTCAGACTCCTGTAAGAAAACAGAAAAGAGACGAATATATGAGACCAGTGAGTGGAAGAAAACAGCATTTCATTTTCATTTCATCAGATCTTCTTTTATAAAATAAATCCCTTCTTCAACCTTTTGAACAGACTGAGACTTTGTGTTCATCAATAAAATATTTTTTTTCTGTAAAATTATAGGATACAAGGATAGATGTTAAGTAGTTTTCTCCATTTTTCTTGTAAATGTGTCGTCTTGTTCTGTAATTTTATAGTTTTTCTATTTCAAAAATAAACTGAAAAAAAAAGAAATCTTATTAAAATAACAGAAATTTTCTGGCAGCTGGGATGAAGCTGGAGAGCCAGAAATAAACTTTAGAATAACAGGTATTTCCTGTAAAAAACACTTTCCTCCTGGTTGCTTGTAATTTTAAGTTTTTTGACCATATTTGGAAAATACATAGAAAAATCTGTAAAAAACAACAAAAAATTCCAGTTTATCTTTACAGTGATACCGATCACATGATCCTTTATTGTTGTAAACTCACTTCACGATGAGTGTTAAATAAGAACCAGAGGATAAGTCTCTGACATCTTTATCAGAACTCAACAATAAGAGACTTGTGTTGACATTAACACACATAACAAACTCTCTTAATCCCTCAGTGACAAACACACAATGACCCTTACTGCCCCCTAGTGGATAAAACATGTATAAATACACCACATCTAGTGTTATGAGTTTGATTTCAGATGTATTTTCAGAAGTTGATTTGAATGAATGACTGTAATAACTACACATGATCAGTCATGAATGATCTCACCGGTTTATGTGTTGTTCTTTCACACAAGGTTGGTTGTGCATAAGTGATCTCATCTTCACCGGTCTGATCTGTTTCAGTAATAATGAGTTTAGTTTCATCAGTATTCACATTTCATTTATGAACATTTAAATGTTGTTTATATAACTTACAATCTTTATTTGTTTTTCTGTGTTTCCTGCTGATGAAGAAGATCAGAAGTGTCGTTACAATCATCAGAAATACAACAACAGCACAACAGATCATAACTTTATGAATGAAGGTGAGACCTGTAATAAAGCAATAAGCGTCTGAAGCAGTGGGATACAGAAATAAATGTACTGTAACCAACTTATTCCATCTGTGTGGCAAGGTTTCATAAAATATAGTAAATAAAGTGAAGTTTTATAACGGCCTCAGCCAATCAGAATCAAGCAGAACTGACCGTTTTATAATAAACGATAAGAGTCACTGAATCTGTCACACTGCATACTAACCAAACGTGACGCGATGAGATTCCTGCGATAAAAATATTCCTGTGCATACCGAACGAAAAAGGGGCGGGACGTGACCATCAATCACAAGACACAGCCAATCAGAACCGCTTTTCTCTGTCGACGCAGCCTCGCACGCTGCAGCTGTAGAGCACACAAAGAGAGATGCGTCCTGACCTCTTGACTTCAGTTATGCCTCACCGGACGCTATGCTATAATTTCCGAATCTAAACCTATGTCATACATGCCAACCCTCCCGATTTTTCCGGGAGACTCCCGAATTTCAAAGCCCCTCCCGAAAATCTCCCGGGCCGACCTTTCTCCCGAATTTCTCCCTATTTCCACCCGGACAACAATATTGCTACACCATCCGTCTCTGGGCGCCGTTTCATATGAGGCACGTAAATTGACAAAAGTAAAGCGAATGCAAAGAGAGGGAGACAACGCGCGCGAGAGGGAGTGAATGCGCGCGAGAGGGGGCGAATACGAGCGAGAGGTGGCGAGTGTGCACGAGAAAGAACGAGTGTGCACGAGGAGCAAATGCGCGTGAGAGGGAGAGTCAAATGAGTGAGAGTGTGCGCGCGCGCAAATTACCAAATTAAAGAAACATTACTTAATTGTTTGATAAATTGTTTGAGATAAATCAAATTGTTTAGTTTTTGAGGTTTTATTTGTTTTAGTATACGACCAGTGTTGGGTAAGTTACTCTGAAAAAGTAATTAATTACTAGTTACTCATTACATATTCAATACTGTAATTAGATTACTGTCCAAATTACTCTGTCCAAAAAGTATTTAGTTACTCATTACTAATTACTTTCTATATCCTACATCGACCTTGATCAGTTAAGTGATTCAAGGATAGACATGAAACGGCTTATTAAATTCATTAAAGAATAATATGATTAACTGACCAAAGTATTACAAATGTGAGAATTATACATTAAAGCACAGATTTTAAAGTAAGACTTTGAATTTTGATGTCAATTACAGTATTTCACACGCATGTATTTCAAAAAGTATTTAGTTTAATTACATCAAAAGTAACTGTATTTAAATTACAGAAAACATGAGAGTAATCCCTTACTTTACTTTTTCAAGGGAAAAGTAATTAAATTACAGTAACTAATTACTTAGTAACTAGTTACACCCAACACTGTATACGACAGTTTTCCTCCATTAACCTATGACAATGCTCCATGCTGCGCATCCCACCAGCCATTCCCCACCCCCCCCCCACCACCCCCACGTGGAATATCTCCCTAATTCTAAGGTTTCAAGGTTGGCAAGTATGACCTATGTAATCAAATGTATATAGCCTGTCTTCAACCATGTTTGACAATTAATATTCATGAGGTGCAGAACTTACATCAAATGAGAACATTGTGTGGGTGGAGCTTTCAGACGCGACGTCGCATTAATAGAAACAGTTTCTCAAATAGAAACGACTGTTGCTCGTCGCGCAGCGCTGTTGTGGCTAGTTAGTAGGGATGGGCGATACCACCTTTTTTTGACTAGAATACCACCAACAAAAAAATGCATATTTTCACTGCCGTGTTATTTTTAATTTTTCTTAGGCTTTAACATTTTGTTTGTACTATAACATACTGTATTTTGAAGAAAAAAAATATTGATTTACTAACAAAAATCTTAATACAATTTATAAAATTACAAACAACATAAACTGTGAATACTTTCACTTATGTTTCCCTTAAATTGCTGATTAAGAATTCTTAATCTTTAAATTGTAGATTTGAGTTTAAGAAAATTCAATTCACCAGAATGTTGAGCAGTGTAAAGAAACATGTTTTTTTCCACCATAGCAAAGGATTCTGACTTCTTGGAATCTCTTTTGTTCCATAAATCTGCGCATTTCAACATGTGCATCTGTATGTTGATGGCTGTGCGGTTCCCCTGAAAAGCCAACAGACGTGTGTCAAACTCCTACTATACTCCTCCCTTGGATGTTGAACAGTCTGCAACTATCCTTTCAGTCAGTGGTGTAGTCTAGTTTTTTGTAGTGAGTATACTATGATTCCCCCCCAGCCTACTCATCCGTCCCAGGTCGACAAACCATGAGCACCACCACACTCACGAATGCAAGGATAGAGAATGCCTCTATATGTCATCAAGAAAGATTTATTGCAAGCAAGATTTCAATAGCCAATGACAGCTGTGGGGACTTGCTGGTTTTAAATCAGTCGGTTAAGAGTTTTATTTATGTATACAGTCACTAAAGCACAGGTTTTATCAACTGGCAATTTTCAATGCACATTAGTGATCCACGGGAAAAGCTATTAAGTATTTCTACATAAACCCATCCTGCTAAAAATAGTATTACATACATTCTAGTGGTTTCCATTTAAATACCATTATGAAACACATTTCTTTATAATTTTTTATTTTATGCCTTTTCTATTGATTCCCATCTGCATCTCTTGTGTTTTGGGCAGGGTTCTATTGTTTTTTTAAGCAGGGCAACTACATAATGTAAAGAATATCTTGTGAAAGTATAAACTTTAGATTTTGATTTAGTTTAACTAAGGCCAAGTCAGAGACTTACAGTAAATCATATTGAAAAAATGGTTAAAATCAAACTCTGATACTCGTCCCTAATAACTAGATTTTTAGCACACTTGAAGTGTGAGAGTTGCATCTATTATTGACATTGATAGTGAACTATAATAATTAACAATGAACATTTGTGCAGTTTTATCAAGCACCTGTTGCACCTATAGATTGCTGGCAGTGTCTCTAGCTTGACTTTCACAAGGCTTGTAAGGAGTTCTCATCTCTTATCATCTAGAACAATTATAAACATTGTAGTATAAGTTATCTCTCCCTTTCTCCCTCATGTATTGATTCAACACACAAACTAACGTTTGTGAAGTTGGCTAGTTAGATACAATTTAATATGCCAACAGTCACAATATGACTTGCAGTTATGTTAATGATAACAAATATGCTTGTTTTATTAAAGACTTTGCAGTGGTTTTAAAAGTGGGGTGAGTTAAAGGCAGAAAGTATAATACACGGGCGAACAGTGTGCACATTGCGACCCCGGAACACTAACGCGAGGAGTGGGGACCCCGCGTAAAGCATCGCATGAGCCTCGTCGGGCTCATTGTCTGTAACACATGCTGCAGCTGCACGAAGCGCCAGTAGCTACGAGGGCAGGCTTACGATAACACTGTTAGTGTAAATGCTGCCTTTAATGATCTCCTTTGGTTTCATATCTCCTGGTTGTACCAAAAGTCAGTGGGTCGTACTTTTCTGACACAAACGATGTTGTTACGTAACCTTGTGCTTTTTTAAGTAGGTATACGGAAATTCTTGATCTTTTCTAGTGGGTATACGGCATATACCTGCGTATCACGTAGACTACACCACTGCTTTCAGTGTTTGCAGCAGTTGACTCATGTGGCACTATAGGGGTGGATGATGCAGAGGGTTCATTTGCAGTCGCCTGTCTGCCCAGCGCTTGCATCTCACTGATAAGCCGTGATGTGATGTTCTCCACATTTCCAAAATCACAAAACACAATTTTTTTTAACCTAAAGTCCAAAAACGTACTGGCTCTGGCTGCAAGAGTAAAGTTGTGCTCAATGTTTTCAAAGCGCTGTTTGCATTGTGTTGCAAACTTTACAGCCAAAGTTTAACCCTTCTGCCCGGCAGACAATGCTGCATTTTGGAGAAGAGAGACCAGAGGTATGACTTTTCAACGTTTACATAATGCTCTGCTGAAACTTCCTTAGTAGCCTGTTCAAAGGGCCTGAGGGCTTCAATGGCTTGGCTGAAATGGGACCATTCTTCATCATTCAAGCAGTTTCTCCAAAGAAGACAAAGTGCTGTTATGACAGCTTGCCTTTGCTCAGTCAGTCTCTACAGAATGTAGAACACCGAATCCCACCTTGTCTCCTGCTTAAATTAGTTTGTACTCTGGCAATTGCAACTGAATTTGCACTTCCTTTAGCTTGTCAGATGCTTTGTGCTTTGGTGGAAGAACCAAACAACAGCACCACATTTCTCGAGGAACGTCTCCAAATTTGCCTCTGCCATGATGGCGTCTTTCACAACCAAGTTAAGGGTGTGTGAAAATCATGGAATGTGTTTCCACTTTGTTTTCCGCACAGCTGAAACCATATTTGTTCCGTTGCCAGTACTTAACATAGTGTCACTGATCGGCATGCACAGAGCTAACAACATTTTGTTATGCTGAAACTATTAATGTAATTATCCAGATAATCGATACTTTTCTGAAAATATCGATACCTAAATAGCAGCTTTTGAGTATCGATATATCAAAACTGCAGCATCGATGTGCACATCCCTTCTAGTTTGGACAAAACCTCTGATTATCATGGAAAGATACCTTTTTATCACACGTCGCGTTTGGTTGGGACACGTTGTCTGGTTAAAAAGGAATAAGTGAATAAACAAAAATATAATGTGTGTCTTACCTGCACACATGTGACAGAGTTGAGTGATGTGTAGATGTTGTGTGAGGTTTGTGATGGGATTGTTGACCACACATCTGTATGTGTTTGTATCCTGATATTCCACCTCCAGAGGTAGAGAGAGTCTGATGTTGAGATCAGACACACTGATGCTGGACAATAAACTCTTTCCTTTGTACCAGGAGACACTCACATCATGTGACACATTCATCACTGAACACAACACACAACAACATGATGATGAAGATGATGAAGAACATTGAGAAGAGACTCTGGAGATGACAGGAACAGGCAGACCAGCTGAAACACACAAAGAATCAGAGTAAATAACAGCAAACCAAATACTTATGCTCATCCAAAGTTAATAATAATCTAAGAGTTCGTATCACTCACAGAATTATTAAACTATGATGACTTTGATGTTTAAACTTAAATAAAACTGAGCAACATCTCAACTCACCATAGACAGTCAGATTGAAGTGTCTGGTGAGGACAGAAGGTTTTCTGCTGATCTCTAGTTTATAAAGTCCAGTGTGTTGAGTTGTGATGTTTGTGATGATGAGAGATCCAGTCTGATCATCTATATGTAAGTGATTCTTTAATGTCTCATTAATAGATGTTAGTTTGTCTTTACTGAATTCAGCAATAATCTCATCTGGACTCTGAACACCAAACGTCCACTCGATGTCATCTTGACTCTGTAGTTGAGTATCAGTGTGTAGAGTAACAGAATGTCCCTCCATCACTGACACTGACTTCACTTCATCACCAAACACACCTGAACAACACAAACACAAATTAAGAGGCTACAATACATTTTAACACATTATATTCACATGGCTATTGTCAAATAATTCTAATATTGTGGCTAATACAAATCCTGTAAACAGTAAAATCATAAAAATCTTAAAGAATTGACTCACCGTTCAGACGCCACACACACAAACACAGTAAAACTATCACACAAATCATATTCTGCTGAAGTGTGTTTGAGAAACTGAGCATCACTTGTGATGTGACAGGAAATATCACTACATGTGTTTATCTTCACCTTAAAACAGTCACATGAGCACACACACACACACACACACATGAACACACACACACACATGAACGCGCTTGATCTAAAGCACAGACAGACAAAGAGGAAGAGACTTCAACACTCACAACACAAGAAAGTGTTACACTGTGACGTGTGAGGAATAAACACACAAACATGAGTGTTTAGAGGTTTTAAATGAATTGTGGCGACATGAGAACAGATTGAGTGATTTTTATGATCTGTTGACTTCTGAGAGATGATGTTTGTCTGTCTCCTCATCCACAACTATACAAATTAAAAACATTTGACATTGTTTTGTTCTTAACTTAACAAAATGTTTGCATTATCTTTAAGCTATTCATCTGATGTGTGAGGTTGTGTTTGACCTCTGTGTGTCTGTAGATGAGTTTGGAGTAAAGTGCACACTGATATCAGTGGAAACTTTTCCCCAGAAAACACACACACACAAACTGACCACAAACACATTAATATACGTGTTGTTTGTCCACTGAACAGATGAGACCACACGTGTGATGAGACCACAACAGTTTCACTTTGACTCACTCATCTGTGTGTTAGTGGATCTTCATCTTTTAGACGTCAATGTCCATCATTTTAAAACAGTGAAACATTGATTTAGTCTCATAAATAGATTTTCATCACTGATTGTTGTTTATCAGTCAGTTGAATGTATTATTTTTGTATTGTTGTTGTGTGACACTGACTGAAGTCTTCACTTCCTCATGATGATGACTGATAAAATCTCTACTTTCTACAATTAGACACTGTGAGTGAGAGTCCTGAAATAGAGAAAGATTCAGTTTAACACGTAAAGTCCCTGTTGAGTTGTATTAGAACTCTATGACAAGAATGAATGACATTATGCTTCCAGTAGTCATACACACAGCAAAGAATCATGCAGGTTTTCATCTATTTATTTACTTCTTATACCAGATATCCCAGTTGAGATCTAAAGAGTTTATCTCAATATGAGGCGTACTCCAAAAACGTATTATTTTTTAAACTTCCAAACTTCCCTTTGATAAAATCATCTGCCAAATGCGTAAATGTGACTATTTCACTTTTTAACCGATGAGCAGCAACCTCAATGCATATAAACCTGTGTGTAGTGATGAAGGGGTGTGCACCCGCCCCTTCCTGTGGTCCCCATGGCCTATAGCAGTGGTCGCCAATAAGGGGCCAAAAACTGTCAATAATATCTGACCCGCACCAGCAGCATTATTTTGAATTTGTTTTGAAATTGATCCGTCACAATAACGTCTTTAGTGAATTTGCCTTCAAAATAAAAGTACGAGAATGTTTTTACAGCATGTTTTTTTTATTGAATTGAGAGCTTTTAATGTGAAAAGTTCAGAAAGATATTCAAAGGAGTCTGTTGAACTCAAAACACACTTCTGAAATAGCCGTCAGGAAATATGAGGTGTGAAAAAACTAACAGTGATGCATTGAAACGTTTGCTTATAACACAGGGCCTCAGCACCAACACATGAACAATAACAGATTCAGTTTCCTTATTTTGAAGGTCTCGTGGTGCCGTCTTATGTTATATTCTTTACAAACAGCAACAACTTTGTTGCAGATAAAACACATCGGCTTTGCATTCACAAAACATTTGCATAGTTGTCTTTCCATTCTTCTTTGTATGCACTATTTTCACTGTCAACTTTCCTCTTTAGACTCTTTGATAGGCCATCTTCTCTCATCATCATCCAGATAGTGTAAATATTAAGATCATTCTGCACACGAGGTAAAAGTGTTCCCCCAGCAGACAAAAAAATACAGTTTAGGACGTGAAGATTGTAAAAAATAGTCTACTTTAAATAATGATACAACTAGTATATATAATTATATAATAACTATCTTTTAAAAGTAGGCTATTGTAGTCGTATTTTTCATAAATTCATTTCTTAAATTATACTTTGACGATGTTCTGACGGATTAGTTTTTTTGGCCTGACGCCAAACTTACTTGCCGACCCCTGGCCTATAAAGTGTAACGCTGTGATGTCACACACAGGAAATCACAAATAGACAAGAAGAAGCTGAAATACACTTTATATTAATAAAACAATCCATGTTCATCTAAAAAATATTATATTGTTAGAGAATATCAGTCTGTGCAAAACCTGTGAGTTTGATTGGCGTGTGTTGATTGAGCAACAACTGAATGTGTGAAAACCTCAAGACTTCACCTGCCAGACGAATAACACGAACACAAATCATCTTCTGACACGTTCCTGACGCTTCGTTTCCATTGAAAACCACAATCAACTCAACAATCCATGTGTGGTCAGATCTGATGTGTATTTGATCTTCCACAACATCACTTTACCACAGCAGGACATTCTGTCTCTTAAACTAAAGTCAAAACAGGGTTTCTTTAAATGTATTTATATAAACATCATGTAAAAGCTTTAGTTTGACTGCACTTACACAAACACTCATTTAGAACAAACTAATTCAACCAAATCTGTCCTCAGATCAATAAATAAATGTTAGGCCTCCATCAGATCTGTGTAAAGTCACCTGCAGTTTCTTCTATTAAACACTAGAGGTCTCTATTACACAGAGTTGTGTTTTATTTATCATCGTCTAGATGTTTTGTTGTGTAAATATACACTTTCCAGCTACATCCCATATAATATATTTTGATACTATCTTTATTTATTTCTATGTTTTAATTTATTAATGTATTTATTTACTGTTTATTGTATTATATTTATTTATTGATAAATTCAGATTTAAGGTGAGCATTACTTGTCATGATTCTGCCCCATCATGTCATATTTCTCTTGATCTAGTGACAGGATCACTTATTTGATATTTAAATGTATTTAATTGTTATTTTGTGTGAAACTTGATAAAAACAAACGAGCACACAAACATAAAAGTAGATGGTGTTTAATTTGAAAAATGCATCATAAACTGCAGTGACAACACACATATATTTTTGTTTGTTTGTAAATATGTTTACTTTACGTTCATAATCTTTAGCAAAGACAAATGAGTTTGCTCAAATTAATTTCTCTAGTCCTATAAAATGCCAATCTTGATTGATGAAGAATAAAATTCAGTAGCTGAAACTTGACACGTTTTTCCTGCACATATTTAAATCCAAAAATAAAAGTTTTGAGATCAAACTCTTCTTTAAACTTAACACACATATGATCTGTGTCACATTTATTCTACATCAGTAGATGTCAGTCTTTTGTCTTCTATGTGTATCATTCTAGAGCTTAAGATACCTAGAAGAACATGTTTTCATGATAATAATATCTCAACATTGATTTAATGTCTGTTGTGTCTGGAGAGGAGGAGAGTTGAGCTTTAAAGATGTGAAATTAACTCCTGCAGTTTCCTCAGATGAACACCAGATGTCACTAACACACGCTGATAGAATGTCATGATGAAGAGTTTGTGTCAGTAAAATGATCTTTATTATATTTCATCATCTAAGAGGTCACTGTACATTACAGTACACATGATTTGTGTATAATGATATTTTAATCTGGACAGGTTTTATTAGGTGACCCACAGTCTCCAGATATCAGACATCAGTTTCATCATCTCACCACTAGAGGTCATCATAACACAACACACAACTGCATTTCAATCAAACATGTACTTGTGTGAGTTTAATGATAGAAATGATATTAATAGTGAATGAAAAGTCAAATACATCTCTGTTTTAAACACTGAATTCAGTCAATTTGATTTTAATTTAATTAGTTGAAATGCTGTAATATGTGTAAAGCACCTCCGTCATCTCAGACTCCTGTAAGAAAACAGAAAAGAGACGAATATATGAGACCAGTGAGTGGAAAAAAACAGCATTTCATTTTCATTTCATCAGATCTTCTTTTATAAAATAAATCCCTTCTTCAACCTTTTGAACAGACTGAGACTTTGTGTTCATCAATAAAATATTTTTTTTCTGTAAAATTATAGGATACAAGGATAGATGTTAAGTAGTTTTCTCCATTTTTCTTGTAAATGTGTCGTCTTGTTCTGTAATTTTATAGTTTTTCTATTTCAAAAATAAACTGAAAAAAAAGAAATCTTATTAAAATAACAGAAATTTTCTGGGAGCTGGGATGAAGCTGGAGAGCCAGAAATAAACTTTAGAATAACAGGTATTTCCTGTAAAAAACACTTTCCTCCTGGTTGCTTGTAATTTTAAGTTCTTTGACCATATTTGGAAAATACATAGAAAAATCTGTAAAAAACAACATAAAATTCCAGTTTATCTTTACAGTGATACCGATCACATGATCCTTTATTGTTGTAAACTCACTTCACGATGAGTGTTAAATAAGAACCAGAGGATAAATCTCTCACATCTTTATCAGAACTCAACAATAAGAGACTTGTGTTGACATTAACACACATAACAAACTCTCTTAATCCCTCAGTGACAAACACACAATGACCCTTACTGCCCCCTAGTGGATAAAACATGTATAAATACACCACATCTAGTGTTATGAGTTTGATTTCAGATGTATTTTCAGAAGTTGATTTGAATGAATGACTGTAATAACTACACATGATCAGTCATGAATGATCTCACCGGTTTATGTGTTGTTCTTTCACACAAGGTTGGTTCTGCATAAGTGATCTCATCTTCACCGGTCTGATCTGTTTCAGTAATAATGAGTTTAGTTTCATCAGTATTCACATTTCATTTATGAACATGTAAATGTTGTTTATATAACTTACAATCTTTAAGTGTTTTTCTGTGTTTCCTGATGATGAAGAAGATCAGAAGTGTCGTTACAATCATCAGAAATCCAACAACTGCACAACAGATCACAACTTTATGAATGAAGGTGAGACCTGTAATAAAGCAATAAGCATGTGAAGCAGTGGGATACAGAAATAAATGTACTGTAACCAACTTATTCCATCTGTGTGGCAAGGTTTCATAAAATATAGTAAATAAAGTGAAGTTTTATAACGGCCTCAGCCAATCAGAATCAAGCAGAACTGACCGTTTTATGATAAACAATAAGAGTCACTGAATCTGTCACACTGCATACTAACCAAACGTGACGCGATGAGATTCCTGCGATAAAAATATTCCTGTGCATACCGAACGAAAAAGGGGCGGGACGTGACCATCAATCACAAGACACAGCCAATCAGAACCGCTTTTCTCTGTCGACGCAGCCTCGCACGCTGCAGCTGTAGAGCACACAAAGAGAGATGCGTCCTGACCTCTTGACTTCAGTTATGCCTCAACGGACGCTATGCTATAATTTCCAAATTTAAACTATTAAGGATATTTTATTATATGAGTAGCAAAGCCATATCATGTGCCTGCGCGCACAAGGATGTTATTGTGAGCATGCGCAGAATGAACCGGTCTGTGTTTTAAATCCAGGCCAAAGATGGTTCAGACTTTTATTCGACGGTGACAAGAAAAATTACGAACTCTGGGAAACGAGATTCCTCGTGCACATGAAGTTGCGAGGCCTCAGAGAAGTTATCCTGGAGGACCCACAGATAGACGTGGAAGACGAAGCAGCTCTCACGGAAGATGAGTCTAAGAACGGAGAGGCTTATGTAGAGTTAGTGCAATGTCTAGACAACAAGAGTTTGTCGTTGGTAATGAGGGAAACCAAACGTGATGGGAGAAGAGCACAGCATATTCTTCGCGAAGACTATGCTGAAAAGGACAAACCCCGTTTATATTGTGAAGTTTCCTCACTGCAGAAGGCCAGCAATGAAACGATCACTGACTATATTATTCCAGCAGAGACTATATCCACGTCATTGAGAAGAGCGTATGAGAATATTAGCGATGGGCTACAAATAGCCATGGTAGTAAAGGGGCTATCTTATTCATACAAGCCATTCGTCATGCACATCACCCACACAAATGACAGTGTAACGTTCGGAAAACGAGGCTCAAGCAAGCACTCTACATCCCATCGTTTCCACAAAACATTTTTTCAGATAAAGCTGCGACAACCAACGGAGCCAAGGTCCACTTCAAGGACGGTGATAACTGGCTGTTCCACAAGGATGGGACAAAGTTCAAAATGGACGTGTATGGTGGGCTGTATTACCTTAACACTGTAGAAGAAGAAAAGGTTGATGAAGTGTATGGTTGTCATGACATTCAAACGTGGCATAGAATACTTGGCCATTGTCATTTTGATGATGTTTCCAAATAAGAGAAGGTGGTTAAAGGAATTTCTATAAAAGGGAAACATGATAAGTCTAATCAAAACTGTGAAATATGCACACAGGGCAAGTTTACACAAACCAGAAATAGACAAGCAGAGGCTAAAGCTACACCTGTATTAGAGCTAGTGCACACAGACCTATGTGGTCCTATTGAACCAGCAGATAAAGAGTCGGTAGCTTAATACACATTATGACATGTACCAGACCTGACCTGAGCTGGGTTGTTAGCAAACTAACACAATACCTAGCAGAACCAAAGAAGCAGCATTGGGCTACAGCTAAACACCTACTGAGGTACTGGATACTGGATACTGGATACTGTTTCAGCTTAACTGAGAATGGCCCAGTTATATCGTGGAAGAGTAGGAAACAGCCAACGGTGTCAACAATCAAATTGTCAAGCTGAGTACATGACCTTAGCAGCCACTACTCAAGAGAGTATGTACCTTGTAGAACTACCTAAAGGGATAGATAGTAATAACCAACATGTACCAGTCAAGATATACAGGACAACCAGGGGGCGATAGCTTTATCAAAGAACCCAGTATGCAGACAGAGAAGCAAACACTTGGATATAAAGTAACACTTTGTACGGTCTGCAAATGCAGAAGAGATAATATCTATAGAGTACTGTCCTACTGCAGACATGGTAGCTGATGCCCTCACCAAGCCAGTGACAAAGGCCTAGTTTGACAGGTTCAAGGGGTATTTGTTGGAGAGTAATGTAAATTGGCAGAAAAGTTTTTTGTTGTTGTTGCTTTTATAGAAAACTGCCAGTATGTCAAACGTTTAATTTTGGAAATTAATTTTTTTGTTTTTTGTTTACCACTATAGATAGCTATAAACATGTCTTTGAGTGGGAGTGTTAAGCATGTTTTATTATATGAGTAGCAAAGCCATGTCATGTGTCTGCGCGCACAAGGATGTTATTGTGAGCATGCGCAGAATAAAACGGTCTGTGTTTTGAATCCTTAGACCAAGGAAAGTGGTGGTCTGTCTTTCTTTTTCTCTCGTGAATATTAGCCATCAGCAGGTGTTAGCTAACCACTTAGGTGACTGTGATAACAATAGACGGCTGTAGAAATGACAAATGCTACATAAACGTATGTAATCAAATGTATATAGCCGTCTTCATCCATGTTTTGAGATTAATATTCATAAGGTGCTGAACTTACATCGAATGAGACCATTGTGTGGGCGAAGCTGTCAGATGCGACATTGCAGAAATAGAAACAGTTTCTAAAATAGAAACGACCGTTGCTTGTCGCGGCTGGTCAGGACATAACCTCTGATTAACATGGAAAAGAAACCTGTTATCACACGTCGCGTTTGGTTGGGACACGTTGTCTGGTTTAAAAGGAATAAGTGAATAAACAAAAATATAATTTGTGCCCTACCTGCACACGTGTGACAGAGTTGAGTGATGTGTAGATGTTGTGTGAGGTTTGTGATGGGATTGTTGACCACACATCTGTATGTGTTTGTATCCTGATATTCCACCTCCAGAGGTAGAGAGAGTCTGATGTTGAGATCAGACACACTGATGCTGGACAATAAACTCTTTCCTTTGTACCAGGAGACACTCACATCATGTGACACATTCATCACTGAACACAACACACAACAACATGATGATGAAGATGATGAAGAACATTGAGAAGAGTCTCTGATGATGACAGGAACAGACAGACCAGCTGAAACACATTAGATAATCAATTCAATTGTAAACAAACAAAATAAATATATATGAATGATAATACTATCAGGATATTTGAAAGAGTGATTATAATATTTCTCATCTCACCATAGACAGTAACATTGAAGTGTTTGTTTTGAACAGTATTTCCGGTGATGTCTAGTTTATAGCGTCCAGTGTGTTGAGTTGTGATGTTTGTGATGATGAGATCTCCAGTGTGATCATCTATCTGTAAGTGATTCTTGAATCTGTCGGTGTTAAAGGATGTTGAATTGGCTTCTCTGTTGATTTCAGCTATAATCTCATCTGGACTCTGAACACCAAACATCCACTCGACCACATCATGTGTGTGTAGTTGAGTATCAGTGTGTAGAGTAACAGAATGTCCCTCCATCACTGACACTGACTTCACTTCATCACCAAACACACCTGAACAACACAAACACATACTATGAGACAAAACTACATTTGTATATATTATATTCACATGCATATTTTCAAATAGGCCAATATTGTGGCTGATACAAATCCTATAAAAATCATATTGAATTGACTCACCGTTCAGACGCCACAGACACAAACACAGTAAAACTGTCACACAAATCATATTCTGCTGCAGTGTGTGTGTCAGAAACTGAGCGTCACTTGTGATGTGACAGGAAATATCACTACATGTGTTTATCTTCACCTTAATACAGCCACTCGCATGAACACACACACACATGAACACACACATGAACACACACACACATGAACACACACATGAACACACACACACATGAACACACACACAAACACGCGAACAGACACAGACACGCCCACACACACACACACGCACACAAAAGTTTAAAAATAATGTAAAAGAAGAGTAAGGTGAGATGGTCCCTAAGCTAAGCGTGAATACGAAATTAGAGAAGCGGATGCTTCGCGTTTTTAAGGTGGAACGGATAGTGTCAGTAAGAAACTACGAATAAGACGCTGGATTCAGCCTCGTGGATTTAGCCTTATTCATGGAGGAGAGCTGGGACGAAACCCAGATAGAACACGTATGTTTGGCCCTACCCAACAGATCGAATAAACATCGGCCAGGCATAGGCGGATTATTCAGTCAGTTAGTGCTCTAACCAGCTCTCGTTAAATCGTCTAAATTCACTAAACACAAATTAATGGCTATGGGCTGCCGAAGTGACCATGTTGAAATGTTCTTTCAGTAAAGCTGCATTTTGTCATCTTCTTTCTTACTCTCCGGCCCGATCTTCCTTACATATTACGTTGTCTTATTAATATTCAACATATAATTTGCATACTGAGCATAAGCTTAAACTAGTATCTATTATGTTCAGGATATCTTAGATCTAAAAAGTTACTAGTATGTAATGAATAAGTACTAGTATCTAATGAATAAGTACTAGTATCTATTGAATAAGTACTAGTATCTATTGAATAAGTACTAGTACCTAATAAATAAGCACTAGTATCTAATTTTTAGGTACTAGTATTTAATGATTAAGTACTAGTATCTAATGGAATAGGTACTAGTGACTAAACAATAAGTACTAGTAGCCTAAAAATAGATACTAGTAAACCTCAAGGGTTAAATGACAAAATGGCTTGCCATACTGATACTCAACTACACAAACATGATGTGATCGAGTGGATGTTTGGTGTTCAGAGCTCAATTATACCTAAACTGAACAGAGAAGCAAAAACAAAATCATTTATCAGTGAGAGATTGAAGAATCATGTAGAGATAGATGATCAGACTGGATCTCTCATCATCACAAACATCACAACTCAACACACTGGACTTTATAAACTAGAGATCAACAGACAACCTTCTGTCCTCACCAGACACTTCAATCTGACTGTCTATGGTGAGATGATTTTCTTCCAATTCTAATCATCATAGTTTAATAATTCTGTTTATGATAAGAACTCATAGATCTCCTATTCCTATCATGAAACTTTGGACGAGCATTTAAAAAAAATGATTTGATGCTTGTTAATTTAGTCTGAAACTTTGTGTTTCCACCTCATCTGTCTGTTCCTGTCATCTCCAGAGTCTCTTCTCAATGTTCTTCATCATCTTCATCATCATGTTGTTGTGTGTTGTGTTCAGTGATGAATGTGTCACATGATGTGAGTGTCTCCTGGTACAAAGGAAAGAGTTTATTGTCCAGCATCAGTGTGTCTGATCTCAACATCAGACTCTCTCTACCTCTGGAGGTGGAATATCAGGATACAAACACATACAGATGTGTGGTCAACAATCCCATCACAAACCTCACACAACATCTACACATCACTCAACTCTGTCACACGTGTGCAGGTAGGACACAAATTATATTTTTGTTTATTCACTTATTCCTTTTTAACCAGACAACGTGTCCCAACCAAACGCGAAGTGTGATAACAGGTTTCTTTTCCATGTTAATCAGAGGTTATGTCCTGAACAGCCATGACAAGCAACGGTCGTTCCTATTTTAGAAACTGTTTCTATTTCTGCAATGTCGCATCTGACAGCTTCGCCCACACAATGGTCTCATTGGATGTAAGTTCTGCACCTTATGAATATTAATCTCAAAACATGGATGAAGACGGCTATATACATTTGATTACATACGTTTATGTAGCATTTGTCATTTCTACAGCAGTCTATCGTTATCACAGTCACCTAAGTGGTTAGCTAACACCTGCTGATGGCTAATATTCACGAGAGAAAAAGAAAGACAGACCACCACTTTCCTTGGTCTAAGGATTCAAAACACAGACCGTTTTATTCTGCGCATGCTCACAATAACACCCGTGTGCGGCATGCACATGACATGGCTTTTATACTCATATAATAAAACATGCTTAACACTCCCACTCAAAGACATGTTTATAGCTATCTATAGTGGTAAACAAAAAACAAAAAAAATAATTTCCAAAATTAAATGTTTGACATACTGACAGTTTTCTATAAAAGCAACAATAACAAAAAACTTTCTGCCAATTTACATTACTCTCCAACAAATACCCCTTGAACCTGTCAAACTAGGCCTTTGTCACTGGCTTGGTGAGGGCATCAGCTACCATGTCTGCAGTAGGACAGTACTCTATAGATATTATCTCTTCTGCATTTGCAGACCGTACAAAGTGATACTTTATATCCAAGTGTTTGCTTCCCTGTCTGCATTCTGTGTTGTCTGATAAAGCTATGCCCCCTGGTTGTCCTGTATATCTTGACTGGTACATGTTGGTTATTACTACCTAACCATTTTAGTAGTTGTACAAGGTACATACTCTCTTGAGTAGTGGCTGCTAAGGTCATATACTCAGCTTGACAATTTGATTGTTGACACCGTTGGCTGTTTCCTACTCTTCCACGATATAACTGGGCCATTCTCAGTTAAGCTGAAACAGTATCCAGTTGTGCTCCTCCTGTCGTTTGTATCAGCTGCCCAATCTGCGTCACTGTATCCCTCAAGCTGTAGGCTTCCCTCACATTTTTGGAAATGTAGTTCTTGAACCGTAGTACCCTTTAAGTACCTCAGTAGGTGTTTAGCTGTAGCCCAATGCTGCTTCTTTGGTTCTGCTAGGTATTGTGTTAGTTTGCTAACAACCCAGCTCAGGTCAGGTCTGGTACATGTCATAATGTGTATTAAGCTACCGACTCTTTATCTGCTGGTTCAATAGGACCACATAGGTCTGTGTGCACTAGCTCTAATACAGGTGTAGCTTTAGCCTCTGCTTGTCTATTTCTGCTTTGTGTAAACTTGCCCTGTGTGCATATTTCACAGTTTTGATTAGACTTATCATGTTTCCCTTTTATAGACATTCATTTAACCACCTTCTCTTATTTGGAAACATCATCAAAATGACAATGGCCAAGTATTCTATGCCACGTTTGAATGTCATGACAACCATACACTTCATCAACATTTTCTTCTTCTACAGTGTTAAGGTAATACAGCCTACCATACACGTCCATTTTGAACTTTGTCCCATCCTTGTGGAACAGCCAGTTATCACCGTCCTTGAAGTGGACCTTGGCTCCGTTGGTTGTCGCAGCTTTATCTGAAAAAAATGTTTTGTGGAAACGATGGGATGTAGAGTGCTTGCTTGAGCCTCGTTTTCACTTGTCGTCCCTCGCTGTCCAGCAAGTAGACTTTGGCATCTCCCCTCATCTTCGCCTTCCCACTTGCTTTGGTCCTGTCGGCTAGCTCGATCATGTGGTCCTCGGGTCTGAAGCTCTTATCCACTATTTTGAACTTTGTGGCGTAGTTGATCATGTGTGTTGTGGTGCCGCAGTCGACCATTAGTCCCTTCTTGTCTCTTCTTTGTGTAGGACAGTCACTCGCGTTGAAGAAGCAGAAAGATGTAGGCTCTGCTACTCTCTGCTACTGTCTCTCCATCAGCTTTCTTTACATGGTCATGGCTTCGTCCTCGACCTCGCCCCCTTCCTCGCTGTGGTGTGTCCCAGTTTCGTTCCTCTCTTCCCTGGGATTCGTCAGGACATGTTCTGGCCATGTGTCCCCGTTTACCCCAGGTGTAAAACTCGACATCAGACAGGTTCATTTTCTTTTCTCTCCCTCTTCCATAAAACCACGTTGCTCCGCTAGTTTTCATCACGTTGTTTTCTCCTACATTCACGTCACTCTTCCCATATTTTTCAGTACTCTCATATCTTCGCAGTTTTGCTTTAAACTCACCGAACGTTACACTGTCATTTGTGTGGGTGATGTGCATGACGAATGGCTTGTATGAATAAGATAGCCCCTTTACTACCATGGCTATTTGTAGCCCATCGCTAATATTCTCATACGCTCTTCTCAATGACGTGGATATAGTCTCTGCTGGAATAATATAGTCAGTGATCGTTTCATTGCTAGCCTTCTGCAGTGAGGAAAGTTCACAATATAAACGGGGTTTGTCCTTTTCAGCATAGTCTTCGCGAAGAATATGCTGTGCTCTTCTCCCATCACGTTTGGTTTCCCTCATTACCAACGACAAACTCTTGTTGTCTAGACATTGCACTAACTCTACATAAGCCTCTCCGTTCTTAGACTCATCTTCCGTGAGAGCTGCTTCGTCTTCCACGTCTATCTGTGGGTCCTCCAGGATAACTTCTCTGAGGCCTCGCAACTTCATGTGCACGAGGAATCTCGTTTCCCAGAGTTCGTAATTTTTCTTGTCACCGTCGAATAAAAGTCTGAACCATCTTTGGCCTGGATTTAAAACACAGACCGGTTCATTCTGCGCATGCTCACAATAACATCCTTGTGCGCGCAGGCACATGACATGGCTTTACTACTCATATAATAAAATATCCTTAATAGTTTAAATTTGGAAATTATAGCATAGCGTCCGTTGAGGCATGACTGAAGTCAAGAGGTCAGGACGCATCTCTCTTTGTGTGCTCTACAGCTGCAGCGTGCGAGGCTGCGTCGACAGAGAAAAGCGGTTCTGATTGGCTGTGTCTTGTGATTGATGGTCACGTCCCGCCCCTTTTTCGTTCGGTATGCACAGGAATATTTTTATCGCAGGAATCTCATCGCGTCACGTTTGGTTAGTATGCAGTGTGACAGATTCAGTGACTCTTATCGTTTATTATAAAACGGTCAGTTCTGCTTGATTCTGATTGGCTGAGGCCGTTATAAAACTTCACTTTATTTACTATATTTTATGAAACCTTGCCACACAGATGGAATAAGTTGGTTACAGTACATTTATTTCTGTATCCCACTGCTTCACACACTTATTGCTTTATTACAGGTCTCACCTTCATTCATAAAGTTGTGATGTGTTGTGCAGTTGTTGTATTTCTGATGATTGTAACGACACTTCTGATCTTCTTCATCAGCAGGAAACACAGAAAAATAAATAAAGATTGTAAGTTATATATAAACAACATTTAAATGTTCATAAATGAAATGTGAATACTGATGAAACTAAACTCATTATTACTGAAACAGATCAGACCGGTGAAGAGGAGATCACTTATGCAGAACCAACCTTGTGTGAAAGAACAACACATAAACCGGTGAGATCATTCATGACTGATCATGTGTAGTTATTACAGTCATTCATTCAAATCAACTTCTGAAAATACATCTGAAATCAAACTCATAACACTAGATGTGGTGTATTTATACATGTTTTATCCACTAGGGGGCAGTAAGGGTCATTGTGTGTCTGTTACTGAGGGATTAAGAGAGTTTGTTATGTGTGCTAATGTCAACACAAGTCTCTTATTGTTGAGTTCTGATAAACATGTCAGAGATTTATCCTCTGGTTCTGATTTAACACTCATCGTGAAGTGAGTAAACAACACAAAAGGATCATGTGATCGGTATCACTGGAAAAATAAACTGGAATTTTATGTTGTTTTTTACAGATTTTTCTATGTATTTTCCAAATATGGTCAAAAACCGTAAAATTACAAGCAACCAGGAGGAAAGTGTATTTTACAGGAAATACCTGTTATTCTGAAGTTTATTTATGGCTCTCCAGCTTCATCACAGCTGCCAGAAAATTTCTGTTATTTTAATAAGATTTCTTTTTCTTCAGTTTATTTTTGAAATAGAAAAACTATAAAATTACAGAACAAGACGACACATTTACAAGAAAAATGGAGAAAACTACTTAATATCTGTCCTTGTATCCTATAATTTTACAGAAAAAAAATATTTTATTGATGAACACAAAGTCTCAGTCTGTTCAAAAGGTTGAAGAAGGGATTTATTTTATAAAAGAAGATCTGATGAAATGAAAATGAAATGCTGTTTTCTTCCACTCACTGGTCTCATATATTCGTCTCTTTTCTGTTTTCTTACAGGAGTCTGAGATGACGGAGGTGCTTTACACATATTACAGCATTTCAAATAATTAAATTAAAATCAAATTGACTGAATTCAGTGTTTAAAACAGAGATGTATTTGACTTTTCATTCACTATTAATATCATTTCTATCATTAAACTCACACAAGTACATGTTTGATTGAAATGCAGTTGTGTGTTGTGTTATGATGACCTCTAGTGGTGAGATGATGAAACTGATGTCTGATATCAGGAGACTGTGGGTCACCTAATAAAACCTGTCCAGATTAAAATATCATTATAAACAAATCATTTGTGCTGTAATGTACAGTGACCTCTAAGATGATGAAATATAATAAAGATCATTTTACTGATACAAACTCTTCATCATGACATTCTATCAGCGTGTGTTAGTGACATCTGGTGTTCATCTGAGGAAACTGCAGGAGTTGATTTCACATCTTTAAAGCTCAACTCTCCTCCTCTCCAGACACAAAAGACATTAAATCAATCTTGAGATATTATTATCATGAAAACATGTTCTTCTAGGTATCTTAAGCTCTAGAATGATACACATAGAAGACAAAAGACTGACATCTACTGATGTAGAATAAATGTGACACAGATCAAATGTGTGTTAAGTTTAAAGAAGAGTTTGATCTCAAAACTTTTATTTTTGGATTTAAATATGTGCAGGAAAAACTTGTCAAGTTTCAGCTACTGAATTTAATTCTTCATCAATCAAGATTGGCATTTTATAGGACTAGAGAAATAAATTAGAGCAAACAAATTTGTCTTTAGTAAAGATTATGAACGTTAAGTAAACATATTTACAAACAAACAAAAATAAATGTTTTTGGTCACTGCTGCTTTCGATGCATTTTTCAAATGAAAAACCACCAACTTTTTATGTTTGTTTACTCGTTTGTTTTTATCAAGTTCCAAGCGAAATAACATTTAAATGCATTTAAATATCGAATAAGTTGTCATGATCCTGCCACTAGATCAAGAGAAATATGACATGATGGGGCAGAATCATGACAAGTGATGCTCACCTTAAATCTGAATTTATCAATAAATAAATATAATACAATAAATAGTGAATAAGTACATCAATAAATTAAAAAATAGAAATAAATAAAGATAGTTTCAACATATATTATATGGGATGTAGCTGGAAAGTGTATATTTACACAACAAAACATCTAGACGATGATAAATAAAACACAACTCTGTGTAATAGAGACCTCTAGTGTTTAATAGAAGAAACTGCAGGTGACTTTACACAGATCAGATGGAGGCCTCACATTTATTTATTGATCTGAGGACAGATTTGGTTGAATTAGTTTGTTCTAAATGAGTGTTTGTGTAAGTGCAGTCAAACTAAAGCTTTTACATGATGTTTATATAAATACATTTAAAGAAACCCTGTTTTGACTTTAGTTTAAGAGACAGAATGTCCTGCTGTGGTAAAGTGATGTTGTGGAAGATCAAATACACATCAGATCTGACCACAGATGGATTGCTGAGTTGATTGTGGTTTTCAATGGAAACGAAGCGTCAGGAACGTGTCAGAAGATGATTTGTGTTCGTGTTATTCGTCTGGCAGGTGAAGTCTTGAGGTTTTCACACATTCAGTTGTTGCTCAATCAACACACGCCACTCAAACTCACAGGTTTTGCACAGACTGATATTCTCTAACAATATATTATTTTTTTAGATGAACATGGATTGTTTTATTAATATAAAGTGTATTTCAGCTTCTTCTTGTCTATTTGTGATTTCCTGTGTGTGACATCACAGCGTTACACTTTATAGGCCAGGGGTCGGCAAGTAAGTTTGGCGTCAGGCCAAAAAAACTAATCCGTCAGAACATCGTCAAAGTATAATTTAAGAAATGAATTTCTGAAAAATACGACTACAATAGCCTACTTTTAAAAGATAGTTATTTTATAATTATATATACTAGTTGTATCATTATTTAAAGTAGACTATTTTTTACAATCTTCACGTCCTAAAATGTATTTTTTTTGTCTGCTGGGGGAACACTTTAACCTCGTGTGCAGAATGATCTTAATATTTACACTATCTGGATGATGATGAGAGAAGATGGCCTATCAAAGCGTCTAAAGAGGAAAGTTGACAGTGAAAATAGTGCATACAAAGAAGAATGGAAAGACAACTATGCAAATGTTTTTTGAATGCAAAGCCGATGTGTTTTATCTGCAACAAAGTTGTTGCTGTTTGTAAAGAATATAACATAAGACGGCACCACGAGACCTTCAAAATAAGGAAACTGAATCTGTTATTGTTCATGTGTTGGTGCTGAGGCCCTGTGTTATAAGCAAACGTTTCAATGCATCACTGTTAGTTTTTTCACACCTCATATTTCCTGACGGCTATTTCAGAAATATAGCTCCAGCGCTAGTTCTGCCAGGAAGACTCAATCCTGCATCCTCATTGCCAATCAACACCCAACCAATCACCTTCAAACATGAAACATAAATGATCGCCACTTACCCCTTCCTATGTCCGCAGTCGAAGCAACGTGATTCGAGGTCATTGGTTCGCCGAGAAGTGGCCCCGCGATTTCCCCAAACTCGCTTCATGTTTCGCTTCGTCCGCTCTTCACGAGATCTATCCCATAGCAGTCGCTAGCGTCATCTGGGGCTCGGCATGGTCTCGCGAACGAATCACTCTGTTCTGCGACAACGAGGCAACAGTTGCCATTATCAACAAAGGGAGATCTCACTGCCAGTTTATCATGCCAATCGTGAGACGTCTGATCTGGCAGTCAGTTCTACATAATTTCACCATCACAGCCAGACACATTCCGGGCCACCAAAACGCTATCGCTGATGCTCTATCTCGTTTCCGTCTGCAGGCATTCAGACGACTTTGCCCGTCGGCAGAACAGGAACCATTGCCCTGCCCCGCTCTAGAGGAGATAAAGCTGGATTAGACTACCTCCGACAATCGGTAGGACAGTATATGTCTAAAGGCGTTGCTCCGTCGACACTTAAGGCATACAAATCCGCCTGGTCTCATTTTAACATGTTCTGCTTCTCCTTTCAAATTCCCCTATTTCCCATCATGATTTCGTCAGTTTGCTCTTTCCTAGTCCATATATACGAAAACTGTAACCAGACAATATCCTCCATTCGTAGACTATTGGCGGGAATTCAATTTTACGCAAAGTATCATAACAACGACTATCCAAGCCTTTTCACCAATCAATCAGTGCGTCTGTTGCTCAAAGGCATGAGCAATTCGTCGAGCAGACATCCAGATAAACGCAAGCCTATTACTTCACAAATATTGCACAGACTTATAGACTCCCTTCGCAACAAGCTTTTTGAATCTTACATTAATATACTGTTGGAGGCCATATTCCTCTCAGCCTTCTATGGATTCTTGCGTCCGGGGGAATTCACCTCACACTCAACAAAATATTTCGACCCAACGCAAGACCTTTCGTTTTCTGATATACAGTTTTCCCACTCAACCTTTTCAATCAACCTTAAAAGCACAAAAACCGACACGAAGCGAAATGGCACTACAATAAATCTTACGAAAACCAACACCAGCTTCTGCCCGTTCACTTCTATGACAGTCTATCTTAAAGTCCGCCCCAAAACCCCTTCCATCTTTCCACTTTTTATTTTACCTAACGGAGCAACTGTTACGAAGGCATGGTTCAGAGAAAAACTAACCAACGTATGCAAAGCCTGCAAACTCTCGCCTCTCGAGTATACAGGACACTCCTTCAGGATCGGAGCAGCAACTACCGCGGCCGAACGCGGAATCCCAACTGAAACCATCAAACGAATGGGTAGATGGTCATCTTCCGCTTACGAGTTCTACATAAGAATGGACTCCTCAACCATCATGGCAGCTCAACGAGCTCTATCCGTCTAAAATCCAGGTAAATCTTGCAAATACTGGTGGTGGTGTGTCATGGCCTACCAAGGCCTGTTCAGTGTCGTGGCCTACAAAGGCCTGTTCAGTGTTGTGGCCCAGCGGGCCTCGTCTCAGTGTTGTGCCCTATCAGGGCTGCGTTCCAATGTTGTGGCCTATTGGGGCCTTGTCAGTGTTGTGGCCTATCGGGGCCTTCTGTCACTGGGGCCTCTCGTCGGCCTTGTCAGTGGTTGTGGCCTATCGGGGCCTTGTCAAAAGAAGGGCTGTACGGGCCTCATCAATGTTGTGGCCTATTGGGGCCTCGTCAGTGTTGTGGCTCAGCGGGCCTCGTCTCAGTGTTGTGCCCTATCAGGGCTGCGTTTCAATGTTGTGGCCTATCGGGGCCTTGTCAGTGTTGTGGCCTATCGGGGCCTTCTGTCACTGGGGCCTCTCGTCGGCCTTGTCAGTGGTTGTGGCCTATCGGGGCCTTGTCAAAAGAAGGGCTGTACGGGCCTCATCAATGTTGTGGCCCATCAGGGCCTTGTCAGTGTTGTGGCCCAGCGGGACCTTCTGTCACTGGGGCTTCTCGTCGGCCTTGTCAGTGCTGTGGCCCATCGAGGCCTCGTCTATATGTTGTGGCCTCGTCTCAGTGTACTCACGGCCAGCGACCGGTAAATTGTTTATATCATTAACATTTGCATTTAATATCGTTCTGCAGGTACTACTAGAGACTCCAACCAGCAGGTGAGTAGAAATCATTTCTTTTTCTTTTGGGGGGGTAGGCCCCGCTCCAGAAGTAAGCGTATGACCATTCTCTGGGGTTGCCTACGCCCCCGCCTTACCATCTCAAGGCGGGAAGTGGAGGACTTCTTGGCCCTCTGGATGCGTGCCATGGACAGGGCCTACTCCAAAGAACTATAACCATCTTTACTATAACCATATATATTCTGTATATCAGCTTTCAAATAAATGTTGAATACTCAACATTGGTCTTCCGAGTCTTTCTGGTAGAAGTGTGTTTTGCGATCAACAGACTGTTTTGAATATCTTTTTGAACTTTTCACATTAAAAGCTCTCAATTCAATAAAAAAACATGCTGTAAAAACGTTCTCATACTTTTATTTTGAAGGCAAATTCACTAAAGACGTTATTGTGACGGATCAATTTCAAAACAAATTCAAAATAATGCTGCTTGTGCGGGTCAGATATTATTGACAGGTTTGGGCCCCTATTGCCGACCACAGCTATAGGCCATGGGGACCACAGGAAGGGGCGGGTTTTGACCATGATGCATATCCCTTCATCACTACCCACAGGCTTATATGCATTGAGGTCGCTGCTCATCGGTTAAAAAGTTAAATAGTCACATTTACGCATTTGGCAGATGATTTTATCCAAAGGGAAGTTTTTGGAGTACGCCTCACATTGAGATAAACTCTTTAGATCTCAACTGGGATATCTGGTATAAGAAGTAAACAAATGGATGAAAACCTGCATGATTCTTTGCCGTGTGTATGACTACTGGAAGCATAATGTCATTCATTCTTGTCATAGAGTTCTCATACAACTCAACAGGGACTTGACGTGTTAAACTGAATCTTTCTCTATTTCAGGACTCTCACTCACAGTGTCTAATTGTAGAAAGTAGAGATGTTATCAGTCATCATCATGAGGAAGTGAAGACTTCAGTCAGTGTCACACAACAACAATACAAAAATAATACATTCAACTGACTGATAAACAACAATCAGTGATGAAAAAACAATCACTCACATCCTTCAGATCAGATAAACAAACATCATTGAAATACTTTAACTTTTAATACTAAAACTTTGAATAGTGCCTCAATGTATAGTTAAATCATTTAAAATAAGACAAAACAAGCATTGAAATAGTTATGAGACTAAATCAATGTTTCATTGTTTTAAAATGGTGGACATTGACGTCTAAAAGATGAAGATCCACTAACACAGAGATGAGAGAGTCAAAGTGAAACTGTTGTGGTCTCATCACACGTGTGGTCTAATCTGTAATCAGAAGTCAACAGATCATAAAAATCACTCTGTCAGAGTTTGGACAGGAGAGAACCCAAATGCAGGCAGGCACCGTGCCTGCCTGCATTTGGGTTCTCTCTTGTCCAAACCCTGACAGAATGAACGAGCCTAACCGACCCCAGCAGGCAGCAGCCAGGGACACTAGCTATTCTTGCCTTGCCAGTCTTCTCTGCAGTCTTCGCCAGGGGAGTGAGACTGTTGGTGATTATGTGGAGAGGTTCCTCGAGATTGCCGAGCAAGGCGTCTTCGGGGAGGAGGAACTGGTTGTGCTGTTTAACACCGGTCTCAGTGACCCACTCTCTCGGGCGGAGATGATAGCGATGGAGCCGTTGGACTTCGATAGCATGTGGCTGACCACCGCGGCTCGATCGGAGTCCACGACTTCATTAAACTAAAGATACTCGTTTCCACTGGTCACGATACCTCACAGTGGTCCTCTGCAGATCGGGGTTGTGGGCACCGCCACACCTTCTCTCAGCCTCTGCAGCCTCTCCACAAACTCCCAGTCTCACAGGCAAGCGGGGAAGACGGGAATCCTGGGGATTCTCTTTCGGGGCCTCAAACCCGGAACCAGACACGCCCTTCACCTCATTCAAGAAGAAGAGGCAACTGAGAGCAGCTCCTGTGGTTCCGAGCCAGGGATCCCGGTTCCAGAGGTATCCAGGCCCAAATATTTGAGGGGGGCGCCGTGGGGGCGGGGTTCCCTAAGCGGCCGGCACCCAGCCCAGTCCAGCAGCCGGCATGAAGCCTGGTCCAGCAACCGGCACAAAGCCCGGTCCAGCAACTGACACCAAGCCCGGTCCATCCGGCCTTCTGACCGGCGTCAAGCCCTGTCCAGCCGGCTTTCCCAACGGCGTCAAGCCCTGTCACCCGGCCTTACACCCGGCGTTCCAGATCGGGGCCAGCCCAGTCGACAATCCAGTCGGCCTTCTGGCCTTGGTCTGGACCGGTATTCCAGCTGGGGCCCAGCCGTGGACAGTTCCCCCCAGGACTGCCCACGTCAAGCCCCCCGGGGCTCCACGGGCTAGGACTTCCCCACCCAGACCCACCCCCACCCCTTTTGGACCTTATGGCACGGTGCTCCATCGTGCTGGAAAATGCTTCTTCACCAAACTGTTGTTGGATTGTTAAAAGAAGTTGCTGTTGGAGGGTGTTTTGGTACCATTCTTTATTCATGGCTGTGTTTTTGGGCAGAATTGTGAGTGAGCCCAGTCCCTTGGATGAGAAGCAACCCCACACATGAATGGTGTTAGGATGCTTTACTGTTGGCATGACACAGGACTGATGGTAGCGCTCACCTTTTCTTCTCCGGACAAGCCTTTTTCCAGATGCCCCAAACAATCGGAAAGGGGCTTCATCTGAGAATGTGACTTTGCCCCAGTCCTCAGCAGTCCATTCACTATACTCTCTGCAGAAGATCAATCTGTGCCTGATGTTTTTTTTGGAGAGAAGTGGCTTCTTTGCTGCCCTTCTTGACACCAGGCCATCTTCCAAAAGTCTTCGCCTCACTGTGCGTGCAGATGCGCTCACACCTGCCTGCTGCCATTCCTGAGCAAGCTCTGCACTGGTGGCAATCCGATCCCGAAGCTGAATCCTCTTTAGGAGATGATCCTGGCGCTTGCTGGACTTTCTTGGACGCCCTGAAGCCTTCTTTACAAGAATTGAAACTCTTTCCTTGAAGTTCTTGATGAACCTATAAATTATTGATTTAGGTGCAATCTTAGTAGCCACAATATCCTTGCCTGTGAAGCCATTTTTATGCAACGCAATGATGGCTGCACGCGTTTCTTTGCAGGTCACCATGGTTAACAATGGAAGAACAATGATTTCAAGCATCACCCTCCTTTTAACATGTCAAGTCTGCCATTCTAACCCAATCAGCCTGACATAATGATCTCCAGCCTTGTGCTTGTCAACATTCTCACCTGAGTTAACAAGATGATTACTGAAATGATCTCAGCAGGTCCTTTAATGACAGCAATTAAATGCAGTGGAAAGGTTTTTGGGATTAAGTTAATTTTCATGGAAAAAGAACGATTATGCAATTCCTCTGATCACTCTTCATAACATTCTGGAGTATATGCAAATTGCTATTATAAAAACTTAAGCAGCAACTTTTCCAATTTCCAATATTTATGTAATTCTCAAAACTTTTGGCCACGACTGTATACCTTGTACGTGTAGGTTGTGAAAGTTTCTGTGAAAGTTGATGTCACTGTTATTGAATGTGGATGCCTTGTCTTGCCCAGTTCCTGTTACCCCTGTGTCTATTAAGTGTAGTTTAGTGTTTGTATAAAGTGTTTGTTTTCTGAGTTTAGTCAGTCCTTGTTTTAGTTAATAGTTTCCAGTCTTGTTTGCACCTCGTGGGTTTTGTTTTGTCCTTTTGTAGTGTTTTGTATATTAAATAAACTTCTTACCATGGTCTTGTGTGTGCCTGCAATTGGGTTCTCGCCCTCTTTCATGACACACTCAATTTATTCTCATGTCGCCACAATTCTATCAACATTCAGTTAAAACCTCTAAACACTCATGTTTGTGTGTTTTATTCCTCACACGAAACAGTGTAACAGTTTCTTGTGTTGTTTGTGTGTTGAAATCTCTTCCTTTTTGTCTGTCTGTGTTTCAGATCAAGCGCGTTCATGTGTGTGTTCATGTGTGTGTGTGTTCATGTGTGTGTTCATGTGTGTTCATGTGTGTGTGTGTGTGTTCATGTGCGTCTGTGTGTGTGTGTGTGTGTGTGTGAGAGAGAGCACAGAGGATGGGCTGATGCTTGCTGTCTGAGTCAAAACATGCTGAATGCCTCTTGAGATGACCGTGAACTTCACGTGGAACCTCCATCACCCACTCCCCTTACCATTCTCAATATTACAGTGATAGAACAGTTTTTAGGCAGCCTATCTCCACCATGAATATTAATCACATCCAATAGTACCAACATGTTTGAAAGTGCAATATTCTAGTGCAGAGCATGAAATACGGTTTATACATAATTAAGTCAATTACGTGTATATTTGTAAAAAGCATACTATACACAGTTTTATTATAGTTAGCCTATCTATTATTAACTGTCTCTCTTACCTCTTATGTAAATTAATTATTTTCATCATTGATATATTTTATTTTTATTCTATATATTTTATTTTTTTCAAAAAATGTTCTGATCCATTGCTCTTATACAATTTATTATACACCTGTTGGTCTTAGCCAGTGCGTTAAACACACATTATATTTCTACTATGTAGTTACATGTATATAGATTTATGTAAACTTTGTCACTTGTTGTATGTACAGAAAATGTCTATTGTCAGAACCGTGTATTTGTACAAGTATGTCTTTGATGGTGCGTTCAAAGTTCCACAGCTAGCTTATACCTTGTTTTGATGTGTACCGTCATTCAAGAAAACAGACATTTTTACTGGAGCATTTTTAAGTTATGAACCCATGAATTTGACATATCTCACAGTACTGTTGAATGGGCCGTTGGGACATTTTGAGGTGCTACGGCTCAGGGGATAGCTACTGAGTATTATTACTTAAGTGGATAAACTACATTTTTATACAAAATAAAGTCTTGAAGTTGCACAACCATCTCGATTAATCTGTTTGGTTTTAGCAAGTATGAGATGGAAATAGCTTGTTTAGCTGGTCCTCCCAGTCTGACCAAAGCTGGCAAAGGTAACTGAACCCATCCAAACTACTGTGCTAAACCAACTGAGCCATCTAAAACAATCCAAGCAGTTTAGGCTTATATTAAGACTGCTCAACATCAAAAACGGATAAACAGACTCAAAATTATTTTTACCATGCACAACAATTAATGCAAATGCATATATGTATATACGCATTACAAATATTTAACGCCACTAACGCAACATCCATTTTTTTCTGTAATCATTGTCAAGGGTTCCATTATAAATTAACTTATTCATATGAAGGCCATTAAACTATTTGTTTGGCTGGTGGTCAGAAGTCCTGTCTGCTACACTTAAGGCTGTGTCAGAATCTGTCAGACAGCGTACCAGTATTAACTTCCCTTTCGTGCTTGAATGAACAAGAACATTTTGTCTAGTATTTTGAAGTCTTAAATGAATACAATGAGTTATGAAAATATTTTTGTGAAATATGCTGATTTCAAAAAATTGTCCATAGGGTGAGTGAATGAGTGAGTTTGTGTGCCCTGCGATGGGTTGGCACTCCATCCAGGGTGTATCCTGCCTTGATGCCCGATGACTCCTGAGATAGGCGCAGGCTCCCCGTGACCCCAGGTAGTTCGGATAAGCGGTAGAAAATGGATGGATGCTGATTTCATAGGCCCATAACTCCAAAATGCTACAATTGAACTGTCTCCTGTCATGTATGATGGTAGACAGGGAGACAGGGTATAACCCCTATGTGGCATCTTTAACGCACCCTCAAAGAAAGTTCAGTTATAGCACCTCAAAATGTCCGATAAGTGCAACGGCCCATTCAACAGTACTGTGAGATATGCCAAATTCAGGGGTCCATAACTTAAAAATGCTACAGTAAACTGTGTGTTTTCTTGCATGACTGTAGACATCAAAACAAGGTATAAGCTAGCTGTGGAACTTTGAACGCACAATCAAAGACATACTTGTACAAATACACGGTTCTGACAATAGACATTTTCTGTACATGCAACAAGTGACAAAGTTTACATAAATCTATATACATGTAACTACATAGTAGAAATATAATGTGTGTTTAACGCACTGGCTAAGACCAACAGGTGTATAATAAATTGTATAAGAGCATTGGATCAGAACATTTTATGAAAAAAATAAAATATATAGAATAAAAATAAAATATATCAATGATGAAAATAATTAATTTACATAAGAGGTAAGAGAGACAGTTAATAATAGATAGGCTAACTATAATAAAACTGTGTATAGTATGCTTTTTACAAATATACACGTAATTTACTTAATTATGCATAAACCGTATTTCATGCTCTGCACTAGAATATTGCACTTTCAAACATGTTGGTACTATTGGATGTGATTAATATTCATGGTGGAGATAGGCTGCCTAAAAACTGTTCTATCAAAGTAATATTGAGAATGGTAAGGGGAGTGGGTGATGGAGGTTCCACGTGAAGTTCACGGTCATCTCAAGAGGCATTCAGCATGTTTTGATTCAGACAGCAAGCATCAGCCCATCCTCTGTGCTCTCTCTCACACACACACACACACACACACACACACACACAGACGCACACACACACACACGCACACATGAACACACATGAACACACACATGAACACCTACACACATGAACACACACACACATGAACACACACACGCACAAACACACATGAACACACACACACATGAACATACACACACACACACACACACATGAACACACACACGCACAAACACACACAAACACACACACACATGAACACACACACACACACACATGAACACACACATGAACACACACACACACACATGATCACACACACACACACACACACACACACACATTAACACTCACCCACAAAGACACACATGAACACGCACACACACTCATGAACACACACACACACACAAACACACATGAACACACACACAGAAAGACACACATGAACACTCACACACTCACATGAACACACACATACACCCATGAACACGCACACACACACACACACACACACACGCACACATGAACACTTACACACACATGAACACTTACACACACATAAGCACTCGCCTCATCTGAAACACAAAGACACAGAAGAAGAGACTTCAACACAAAGTAAAAATATAATAAATATAGCTGCAAGCAGCAATCACCGGGTTCGAGCAGTCGAAGGCGACTAAGGAACATTTGCCTTGCCGACTAAGCTCAGGAATAGCACCATAACACATCCAGAACGGATGACACTCAAACATAACCAGAAGAATGAAAGAAATGGTCAGCAAAGTTTAATACAGACCTCGCATGCTTACACTTATATGCAAAAACAGGTGTAAACCGATAATACTTAAGGGACGAGTGAAATGAATCAATTCTCATTTCTCTATGTTCTGAACCAGAGACAAAGATCTTGCTAAGCTACCCAATTTGGTTGCTTTGGGCGTGGAATGGCACTGCCAATTAATAACACATCAAACCACATGTGAAAGAAAACCACAACAGCATCTCTACGATGTTTTATTGCAGAGATATAGGTCTAGCTTAATGGTTGCTAAGTTAACTTGTATAGTTGCTATGGGTGTGGTATCCCGCCTGTCAATTGACAATACACTTATCCATGAGTAACGAACCAACGCCTGTGCCTCTACGATATTCTACTGCAGAGATGTAGGTCTTTTTTGTTATTACAATCAGGGGCGTAGTTTATGGGGGGGATGGGAGGCTTGGTAACCCCCCCAATATTCAAATCCATCAGTTACAACCCCTCCAATATTTCAACATGAAAATCACAGTAGATCAAATGAAAAATATGTAGAATTCCTTTATTTTGTGACAATAATTTTGTTCCTAATCAAATATGAGTTTGTCATTATAAATTAGACAAAAAATACTCCCCCTCCATTGAACCGATTGGTAACGCTCAACCAATGTGTCGCACTTTCACCAAAACAACGCGAGTGGTGTTTGAATGGGAGAGCACATGGGTAACTTAACGTACGCCAAGAACGAAGAGAAGCGCTGCACAGCGGACTATATTTTGTCATGGTTCCACCTCTCCTTGTCAGGTATTTCTTGGTTTAGGAGGTGGAATCATACAGAATCCTCTGTTTCTTGTGGGGAGAGATGGTTTTGACACTTATGGCCTTCTATAATGGTCTTGACACTTATGGCCTTCCATACTCTCCCCGAGTCGCGTCATCGTTTCCTACCCTCCTGTTTCCTAGTTTGTGTTAATTACCTTCCCTATAAAGAGTCCTCATGTTTCTTTGTCTCGTTGCGCATTACTTGTTGTACATGTTGCTGTTTGATGTACCTGTACCTGTACCTGTACCTGTACCTGTACCTGTACCTGTACCTGTACCTGTACCTGTACCTGTACCTGTACCTGTACCTGTACCTGTAGATGTTGCTCATGTTCTTGTTCATGTTCCGTACCTTGTCAAAGTAAGTGTTAGTTTAGTGTTTGTTTCCAGTGTTTGTTTTAAAGTCTAGTTAGTCAGTGTTAGTTGTTTAAGTTTATTTATCCTGTCTTGTTTTCCCCCTCGTGGGTTTTGTTTTACCTGTTTTGTCAGTCTTGTTATATTGTTACAATAAAAGTCTTTGTTTTTACATCATACCGTCTGTGTCTGCCTGCACTTGGGTTCCCACATTGTCTCCCAAGACAAACCCTGACAATATTTAACTGCTGGTCACAGAGGGATGCAAAAAAAAATAAAGCATGTACTTAGAATGAGGTATGAGAATATTGTGTAATAATAGCTAAGTACACACCATATATGTTAGCTAGCTAATCCATTGAAATGTATTTAGCTATAACTATCAGTATAACCAGTTACCAAAGCAGCCATCTGTTTTGCTAGTTCATTTGTCAATAGTGTCTGTAATTATCAATGAGAAAAGCATTCACATTGATGTTTGTTTTCTTCCTAAATTAATCTGACTTTTGAACGAATTGGATGAATGAATAATTTAAGTAGCTCACTCCTTAAAAGAGTGAATCGCTGCCGCCTACTGGCGGTTTCAATACTTAATTTCTTTCTTTTTATAATCTCTTCTATGTTAGAATTTATGTCAGTTTAACATACATTCTAAATCATTACAGCTTTAAGACATCTTCTAACAGGAAACGTCCTATAAACGTCTTCCAGATGTAAACACACACATCAAATAGACGTCTCCGTGATGTTCGTGTGCTATCTGGGACGTTCAACCCCCCCAATGTTCAAACCAAATCTACACCCTTGATTACAATGCACATTGTTCAAAATAGCCTCTTTTGTGTTCTGAAGAATTAATATTGAATAAGTAAAATCTTGGACCATTTTATATGGACACACTGGATCACATTCATGGTTGCTTGAAGAAGCCATTCACACACAAAACTCAAAAGTATACAGTGTTAAGCAGCGTTTCATTTTAGCCTCATATATGTTTCCTTTTGCATAAGTAGGCTATGTTGGTAAAAAAATAAAACACTCTTCCAAAATGATTATTGTTGTTATTGTTGTTAACCTTGTGTTTCAGTTTACAGTTTTTTTCAATTGCTACATAGAAAATGTGTACTTGTCACACAATTTCTGAAACCTGGCATTCAAACACCAGAACCACACACCCAATCGGTGATACCATACACTAATTCTTGACCTTTGACACTTTTTTTCTGTTTCATAAAACAGTTCTGTCAAAACACAACACAGATCTCTATGAAACACACAAAACTCTTACAGGACGTATTTCGATTGGATTTTTCAAACATAACTAATCAAAATGCCACACTAATTTATCAGTGCATCACACTAATGCCTCACATGTCCAAACACTCACTGCTTTACTCAACTCCAACCAATCAAGACTTTTGAAGAGGCCTATAAATAGGTCAAAGGTCAAGCTATTGGTTTTGAACAATGAATGGGAACAATGCAAACAGAGTAAGGGTAGTGGAGGAGGAGGAAGGGGAGGAAGGGGAAGAAGAGGACGAAGAGGACAAGTTAGAAGAGGGCAAGTCAGAAGAGGACAAGAAGAGTGGTCTTGAATGAAATTAGGGCTACACTAATTGATCATGTGATAAACAACGGTTTAACAATGAGAGAGGCTATACAGAGAGTCCAGCCTAATTTGAGTAGATTTACAGAGGCGGATATAATTCAAACCTTTATAAATGAGAACAGGTATGTAAAATCTACTGTTACAGATTCTACACTTGTTCTAATGTACACATACAGTATTGGATATTTCAGCATGACAAACAGTAGGCTATAACACATTTTTATTTAGTACAAGTTGGTCACAGTCTGGTGAGGTATCAAACAGTACAAAAGTACATCAAACTGTAAGACATTCTGACCATATTGTATATGTAAAAATGGTATATTATTTTACAGTTTATGGTACACACTCATACTGTTCCTGAATCTTGTACAGAGTGGAAAGGTGAAGGTTTCATGGTGGGCGAGGTCATATGGTCATGGAAGAGCAAGATTCGGCTATTGTGAAACTGGTTTTGGCCAACAATGCTATCAGAATTCATGAAATACGTGACCAAATACTTAATGATGCCATCCTTTTTGCAAACATAAATGCAGTCCCTCAACTATACACAGTGTGAAAGGAACTGTGAAAGGGGCAAGAATCTTCAACATGACATGACTGAATGCATACATTTCTACAATATAGCACACTTTCACCCACCAAGTCAGGCTATTGGATTGCACATATACTGATTTACATATTCTGTTGTCTTTATTTACAGTTTTTTACAACTGCAATGTATGTTTAGGGTTTTGTTGTTTGCTACTTTATTGGCTACTGGCCTAATAAATATTTTCTGTTTCTACACTGCATTGGTGTTTACAGTGTTCTTTATACCCCTCTCAGCAGATTACTTTCACTATAGAACATTGTATTGAAATGAAGATTAAGCCTATGAAAGACCAAAGAGCTTTAGATTTAGAATAACAGTGTTTGATATATCCAAACATTTACTATTATAAAAGAAGTGTTTGCCATTTGATAACAAGTTTATGGCATTTTGAATACAGAGTTTCATTTTGAAGGAAGCCTACGTCTCGCTAATCTGTGAGGTCGGGTTGCTGAACACAGTCCATTGGAGTGTGAGAGCGGCTGCAAGGGACACCCTTTGTGAGTAAGTGGGTGCCAGGACCTGAGAATATACCGACCGATCAGAGGGGTGGCTGTGATGGTCGGACCCGATTTTGTTCTCCGTGGAGTCTTCCCGTCAGGGGCGCTTCTTGCGAGAAGGTTGCTGACGGGGTGAAGGTTTTCCCCCTCGACTTCCTCTTCCGGGGTGCAGCCTGAGCTGGGAGCAAAGGAACCAGAGCCGATGTCGAAGGGGCCTGGGCTGCTGGGAAGCAGACGTCGCACGAGATCTTGGAGGCCTTTGGGGGGCCGAGTCGCGGCGAGGTAGAATGTGGTTAATTGCCTCTGTCTGCTTCTTCATTAAACAGCCCCCCCTGCGAGATTGGTACGTCGAGAAAGCTGAATTTCTCGGTGTCACTCATCTGCGCAAGGTTTAGGTAGAAATATCTCTCTTGGACCACTAGCTTTGACATCATCCGACCCAGAGATCCTCCATAATACCCGCCTTGGACTGGTGGACCTGCAGGATGGCCATGGCGTGAAGAGAGGAGGAGGCAGCCTGGCCTGCAGCAGCGTAAGCCTTCGACACAAGTGATGCCAAAGTCTTACACGCTTTAGACGGAAGGCGTGGCCGATTCCTCCAGGTGGCAGCCGTCTGCGGGCAAATCTGCACCGTGACCGCACGTTCCACCTGGGGAATATCGACGTAACCTTTGGCTGCCCCACCATCGAGGGAAGTAAGGGAGATAGAACTGGTTTGACTGGAGCAAGCAGTGAGTGGAGCGCTGCAAGTCTTGAACAGATCTTCATGCACCTTTTCTAAACGAGTGTTGAAAGGTTCTCAAGGACGAACCCCATCTGTCGGTTCGACACAACGTCTCGTTCCCTCCATCAGGGAACTGAGGTTACAAACCCAACACAGGTGTTTTCCAAACTTAAAGAGAATTTAAAACTGAATTTTAAACCATTATCTAAATGTTATAATATTGTGAGGAAATGTACACTCTGTACAGGTGCTGTACACTCTGACCCTGGTGCTGGCTCCTCTAAGCAAGTGATACTGGGAATGAGAGCTTTTCATTTTTTTTAAATATGGCTGACTGTATGTTCTGCAGTAGAAGAAACGACAGCGTGCCAGCACACATCTACGCAGTCTCCCACACAGAGGTCAGTGTGCAGCCGGCTGAACACTTTCAACATAACTTGCTTATCAACAGGTTCTACTTTACATTGGCCTACTTTCCTTTATTACAGTGAAGCAGATGATGACACTCTGTTTGTGTGTTCTGAGGTGAAAGCACTGGACTTTTTAATAATGGTACATATTTAAATGTGTAGAATAAAAACAGTTATCCCTTTAACTGTAGGATTTTTCACAACCTGCCCCAGAAACGGAGGCCTCTACCTTACAAGGATTCAGAAGGAATGTTATAAAGGGAATGCTTTTGTCACAGGTCGGGGCGGGCCAAGCCAGACTGCACCCACCCCTGAAAAACCCCGGGAACCACCTCGAGGAACGTGTCAATGACCAGACAGACAAGGGAATAAAATAATACAGTTTATTTATTAAATTAAAAGATTGGTGAATTGGATAAGTCCTAATTAAAATCTTCTTGCCGCCAGGTAGGTATGCAGATGCGGAGACGAAGCGAGTCACTGGTGTTACTCCGGAGGGAGGTACTCGGATGTGGGGGCAAGCGAGCCACTAGAACGAGACAGCAAGGTTTAACTGTCCAACAGTATATGGAACATTCAACCGATATACCTCTCTCTTCTTCTGAACAGGGTAAAGGCTTCCAACAGGGACGTGTGGAGACCACCAGGCGGGAAGGACGCTTTGGACAGGACGCGCCACTTCAGCTGAGCACTGGAACAGTACAGCAAGGTCTCAACAGTTCAACAGTATGTGAAGCTTTTCAACTGATATACCTTCTCTTCTTTTGAACAGGGTAAAGGCTTCCAATAGGGACGTGTGGAGACCACCAGGCGGGAAGAAGACTTTGGACGGAACGCTCACTTCGGCTGGGCACTGGATCAGACACAGCACAGTTTCAACGGTTCAACAGTACATGAAGCTTTTCAACTGATATACCTTCTCTTCTTTTGAACAGGGTAAAGGCTTCCAATAGGGACGTGTGGAGACCACCAGGCGGGAAGGACACTTTGGACGGAACGCTCCACTTCAGCTGAGCACTTCTCTCTTCTTCTAAACAGGGTAAAGGTTTCCAGTAGGGGCGTGTGGAGACCACCAGGCGGGGAGGGCGCTTTGAGCGGGACGCTCACTTCGGCTGAGCACTTGAACAGACACAGCACAGTTTCAACAGTTCGATAATATATGAAGCACTCAGCATTAACGGGGCCAGGTCTTCTCAAAGCAGGAAGTTGGGCGTTTGCTTTATCAAAACCCTTCTTTAGAGACAGCGGGTAGAAGACTGTAGGAGGAGAGTGCACGGCCGACTTCTATTACTTCTCCACACACCAATTTCACTTCACAGCACAAACCGTGTGAATCGTCACTTCAGGCACTGCAATTCCACCCACACACCTGCATTCGGGCCAGCACTCACCCACCGGTCGTTTCTCCCACCAGATCGGATCTCGTCCTCGATCAGGGCTCGACTTCACTCCGGGAAAGTAGAAGAACAGTGCAGCGATCATCACATTCGGCAAGGAGAGGACAGAAGTTGGAGACAGATCATCAATTCACTCTGTGTAATAGTTCACTCGTGCCACACATTTTCCAAACTCTCCACACCACTTCAGTGTTAGTGTATATAAACAACGGATCCAATACTCATCACTTGCGTCTTTCCCACTGCTGACGATATTCCTCAAGTCTTCGCTGACAAATCCTTCACTCCTTCCTTTCTCTTCCACAGCTTCAATCTTCACCACTCCACAGCCCAGCCCAGCCCAGCCCAGCCCAGCCCAGCCCAGCCTCAATAAAAAGAACAGCCCGCTGACAAACACAGCATCAAACGGGAGGAGATCCACGACACAGTCTGTTTTCTCTCTGTTTTTAAAGCCCCATCTGAATGTGTATCCCTCTCACAGCGTTCTCTGTAATTTCCCCACACCTGCTGTCACTCAGGCAATCAGCCCCGCTGCCATGGCAACAGATTCACAGTGCATAGAATGGATGTTCACTGGAAAATCCTGAATAACTGCATTCACCAGGATCTTAGTCCCGTTCTGGTTTTTGTCACCCCGTGACACTTTAAAACTATTAAAAGCTATTATTATTTTCAGGTGGAAACAGACTCGGTCAGGGCCTTGTATAAAAGGAATGTGACTATGGTCACCATGGTCGCACGTATGGCGAGGTCAGTGGAGATGCGGAGTTTCTTTATAAGTCCTGGTCGGTCTTACCCTTGTGTGGCTCCTTCAACGCCTGGCCTGGTGGACCTATTTCAGAGATGCCGAAAACGTACACGCTTTGGACAGGAGTCTGCACCGCGACGGCACACTCCACCTGGGGCACATCGACATAGCCCCTAGCTGCCCCACCGTCGAGGGATGTAAGGGCAGTGAAACTAGTTTGACGGGAACACGCTGAGAAGGGGTGTTCCAGGTCTTATTGACTACCTCATGCACTTCCAGGAAATATGGTACCGGGGTCGGGTGCGGCTTGGAGTCGTGCTCAGAGCAGATGTCCACTTATCCAGGGGCGGTGCACTGCAGCCCAATGCTCAAGACTGCCTGGGAAAGTATGGCTGACATTTCGAGGTCAGAAGATGACAGATTCTCAAGTAAAGCCCCATCTGTCAGATCGACACAACGTCGAGAGACCGACAGAAAGGGAACTAACATTTTTGAGAACATGTAAAGGAAAGAATCTGCTCTGCTTTGTAATACATGGCCACGATGTCGGATGTTATTGATGTGAGGATGGATGATGGTTTTTGATATATCTAATTCACTCTAAAGAAAAACGGTACAGTTTTAATATAAATGAAAACCCAGAGTTACCCTAATTTTAGGGTTAAAGTTTCTGAAACCCGCCCCAGGTGTATTGTTATTTGCGCGCCTTAACGTCTATCCGTGTCACTGTTCACGCCCACGTCATCGTCACAATATCGTTATTGCAATAAATATCAGAAAATATTGTGATAAACTGGAGTCCATAAAATTAAATAAAATAAACCATGTAAAGACCCAGTAGCATTTATCAGATGACTTAGCTACGGGAAAAAATGCTTATGATTATAAAAAACAACTGTAATGAGAACACAACAAAGTAAAACAATTGCGATAATATGTAATGGAAAACAACTTTTTATTTTGAGAAGTCCAGGGTATAAAAGAAAAAACAATTTAAGAACCATCTGAAGCGTAGTCCGAAATAGTTTAAAACACGTTATATAAAAACAATTCCTTTACACCATTCATGAAACAAATATATCATATCCATGATGTGAAATGTAAATCTTCATTTGCTAACCTTGAAGGTAAGACACTAAAAATCCCTCCCTCATACCGAATATACTGTAAAGTAAAACTATTATTCCTTCCACCATCTACTGTAAGTCACACAGCCACTGAACCCGTATATTTCACAAGGTAATCTAAATCAATACTTGTGAAAGCTTTCCATTTAACTGTAGTGAAATGATCATTTAAAACACAAACCATACCCCATGAGTAAAAAGACTATGTAAACGAATAAATCAATCAAAATATGTGTCAATGGTTACCATAGTATGGACATCTGATCAGGCAAGTTTATATGAATAAAGAAACGAATAGAAAGAACGATGAATGGATTATAACTGAAGTTTGTGTGCTCTTTAAAAGCGTGGCCAAATAAACGTTCTGCTTTCCTGCCATGAGCCGGACCAACAGTTACCCCTAAGATAATATCTCTATATCAAACATATTTTTTTGGAAATGGCACAATGCTCTGTGTTTTGCTACAACTTTTTGTAACAAAAGGGCAGGGATGAGGAAAAGAGGATCCAAATGCAGCAAAAACTAGATCTAGACCAGAACCAAGAACACAGAAGCAAACAAAAGACGATGACCATCAAAAGACAAATGAAACACAGAGATTCAATACAAGTATAAATGAAAGACCGGTACAGTATGAAATAATCAGTGACATCATGGAAACTACTAAGGGGAAAGCACACTTCAACATAACAGTTCCAAAAAACATAGAACCAAAATTGTGACACCTTTACATATTGTAAGCAGAGCCGTTCTTCTCTATATCAAGCATTCAGGCCATAAATGCTACTGTTAGATGTGGCGACATTTTCTTATATTGCAACACTGTTGGGGATTTTGTCTGGGGACAAATAAGAATAACTCATTGTTAATCCTTTGTTGCGGCACTTGATGCTGTCGGTCAGGTCATCTAGTTTCATGCGGAAAGTCTTAATGGCTTCCTTCACTGGTTCCTCTATAAAGTGCCTATCTGGATACATGCCCAAGAACCGCTTCGGAGAAAAGAAAAGAACATCATTATTTTTACAAGATAAATTGATCCTTTATTTAATGGTGGGGTTCAATCCTGTTTCATGGATCTGTCTTCTTCACACTGTTAAACATGCTGGCTTCTCAAGCTTAACTATTCGCCAGAGTAGTATAAAAAACATTCAAATCAGGTAGACGTGACTCAATGTGTATTGGTTAGTAAACTTAATAAATAAGAATGGGTACATGCACTACCTATTTTTTTAGAGTAATAATGGCAAACATACCCTAAATTTGGTTCTGGAGGGTGATAAAAACAACACATAAAACGTAAGGATATTAGTTACAGTAAAATCTTTATAAATGAGTGCATTCTTCATATTTCTTAACATTAAATATTAAATAAACCCTAAAATATTATCCATGGAACTGTGCGTATTCATCAACTTCAAGGTGGGAATCAAGAGATTCAAATCATCATTTTGACTCGTTCAATAAATAATAAATGATTCGTTCTTCGGTGTCTGACCATTTTTAGGTAAATTCACCTTCTCTGATCAAGTAATAATTGGAAATAATAAGTAAAGTTTAATTCTAATTTTTGATTATTTATTATTGATAATAATTAAGAAGATGAATGTTACCTGCTGACAATGGGTTAAACTTCCTCCATTTTCCTTCCTTCCTACATTGTAGGTTCTAAAGATTAACATGACATATGCAGAAACTGCATGTGTTGCCCCCGCTTTAATAATTATAATATATAAAATGATTTACACTTTAGTATTATTCTATAATTTATAATGTACAACAATAGTTTAACACCAGTCTTGTCACAAAAACAACAAGCATATTTCTAATTGCAGCATGTATTCTGTGCCTTAAAACTGTCTTATATTAAACATTCTTTTTAATTCCTAATCGTTTTGGAAAAAAAAATTATTTGTTTGATTGCCTATAAGCCAATTTGGCGTATAGTCATTATTAATCTTGTTAATTAAACTTCTGCTTATTTTTAGAGAGTGTAGTTCAGTTTTTTTGAGAGAGTAATAATGAACCCACCATTCAAGCAATTGCTGCCCAGAAAAGCCACTCATTCAAAAGTGAGCTGATACAATGTAAAATGTGTATGATCTCACACGCTGATGGAAAATATTCTCACCATCACATGCCTAATACATATGTGACCCTGGAGCACAAAACCAGTCATAAATGAGGTGAATGGATTATCTCCGCAAAGAGCTCAATAACATAGATTTAGACAGATTTGCCAACAAAATTAGAGAGACATTGGCCTTTTGTGTACATAGATAAAGTCTAAGATCTTTGAGTTCAGTTCATGAAAAATGGGGTTCCCTTTCTGTCGGTCTCTCGACGTTGTGTCGAGAACGACAGATGGGGTTCGCCCTTGAGAACCAATCAACTCTGACTACTATAGAAAAGGCCAATGAAATTTGGCGAATGAAATTTGCATGCCGGGCTCCGCCCCCGGATATCCGGTATAAAAGGAAGCCGGCGTGCAGCATTCATTTACCTTTTTTTCTTCAGAGCCTTCGCTCATGACTACGAACAGAACGAATTCTATGCATTCTTCGTCTTCTTCTACTGTCGGATCTACGACGTGTAGCAGCGGATAGTCCCTACCTGCAGCGACCTTCCCCTGGGCGTCTCGGCAGTTCCGAGGTGTGTGTGATTTTATCTAGAAGTCCTTTTCAGGACTGACAGAGCATTCTCCACACATCTGCACTGCGGGCAGATTGTCATTCAGAAGTTGCGGTCACGGGTGGCTGTCTTCCTACAGGAACCAGCCACAATTTCGTCTGCTACCCGGGCTGTGACATCTGTGGCTACGGCCCGGATGACCACCCACGTTAGCAGCGTTAGTGATATGGGGAACTCTGCAAACGTAAACCCGCCAGCTAAGTGCTCACGTGCCGATCGCACCCCGATTCGCTCTTCTGAACGTTCCCCAACCGGCGGTGGCATACCGTCCGGATTCTCACGCAAACACATCGGGAACGATGTGTGACGTAGATGAGATGTCGCTCGCAGCATCGGAGGGAGACTGACATCCGGCTCTGACGAATCCGAGCTCCACCCCCAGCGGTCGAGCTAGGAGGAAGCAGAAATGATGTCATTCATGCTAACCAGGGTTCCGGAGGTGCATGAGGAGCTGTGTAAAACTTGGAGCGCTCCACTCACGGACCGCTCCAGTGAAAACCAGCTCCACCTCCCTTACTTCCCTCGATGGTGGGGCAGCCAATGCTGCCTCCTCTCTCTTCGCCATGGCCAGCCTGCAGGTCCACCAGGCCAAGGCGTTGAGAGAGCCCCACGAGGGTAAGGCCGACCTGGGTATAATGCAGGATTTCCGTGCCGCCGCTGACAGCGCTCTACGGGCGACTATGGCGGCTGCACGGGCCCTGGGTCAGACGATGTCCACGGTAGTGGTCCAGGAGAGACACCCCCTGCTAAACCTTGTGCAGAAGAGTGACACCCAGACACTGTGCAAGGTCAGGGAATAGGAGCACCAAGTGTTATTGGTTACACCGCACTGGTTTAACCACACTTGGCTTCAGAGTTGATGCTCTGGACAGCGACTCCCCCTGAACACACCCTGACGGAGGACCTGCTCTCTCAGGGGAAGGACACGTTCTGGCATCCCAGATCAGACCTCTTGAACACCCAGGTCTGGTCTCTAGACGGGACAGAAGATCCTGAGATGGCTACTCCCCCTATACGGCTGAGACCATCACCCAGGCTAGGGCCCCATCTACTAGGCGTTTAGCCCCTCGGAGGTTCCGATCTTCCTCACCTGAGTAAGACGGCCCTCCTGTAGGCGCTCGCTTCCGTCAAGAGGGTAGGGGACCTCCAAGCATTCTCTGTGTCCCCATATTGCCTTAAATTCGGTCCTGGCTAACTCTCACGTTATCTTGAGAACAAGGCCCAGATGCGTGCCCAAAGTTCCCACTTCTCCCTTCGGGGACCAAGTAGTGGACTTGCAGGCGCTCCCCATCGGGGAGGAAGACTGGACCGCACGCAGAGCTTCAGTAGCTCTGACCAGCTCCTTGTTTGTGTTGGAGGACAGCAGAAGGGGAAGGCTGTCTCCAAGCAGAGGCTGGCGCACTGGGTCGTGGATGCCGTTACGACGACATTCCGATCTCAGACTCTCCAATGCCCATTGGCAGTGAGGGCTCACTCCACACGGAGTTTTGCCACCTCCTGGGCACTGGCAGAAGTGCCTCTCTAGCAGACATCTGTAGAGCTGCGCGTTGGGCTACGCCCAAACACCCTCGCAAGGGTTAACAACCTTCGCGTAAACCCGGTGTCAGCCCACGTCCTGCGTGGCGACATGTAGGACTGGCATCCGGGGGGGCGTATGCCTGCGAAAGCACCTTCCCACCCTCCAAGAGGTTGGGTTAGTGTGCTATCTACCCTTTTCTTCTTACCCAAACACATGGCTAAGAAACTGGTATCTCACCAACCTCCCTTCTTACCCAGACACTGGTTAAGAACAGGCACTCCATCCATCATTAAGCAAGCACCTCCTGGGGGTTGGCTGGGCAGAGCAGCCTTCCCCCTTAGGACGGGATACCTTATGACCTAACACAGATAGTTCTAACCGGACCTGTGCTATCGGACGCAGTAACACCCCCACCGTGGGCTGTTCCGTCTGTTATATCCTCATGACTATGGCTCCCACACCTGGTAACCCATGAACTTCCCCAGGTGGACCTCCACCTCGCGGTACTACCCAGTCCGCACGTTCCATGCGTTCTCCTCCACGGACGAGACCATATCATATCTCCACCATATTCCTCCCACGGGTAGGAGGTGGCCTCTGCAGCGCTTCTCTGATTAAGAGTTGCGCTTTTCCCGGTGTAAAACCGATCTGGACGGCCTCTCGCCTGTAGAGAGCTAAGGCCCTGTCCGTGAAAGCTTACCGGTCAGGGCTGTACCCATCTTTCTCCAAGAAAGCTCTGGAACCCCCGACCACCACACTGGAAGGTTACAAGTTTCACGAAAGCTTCGAGATGACACGCCCAGGCTTGTTACCGTCGCTTCGCTAGAGATTGTGATGCGATACAGCGTTGTGCCGTTTTCCATAGGCAACCCCATCTGTCGTTCTCGACACAACGTCTAGAGACCGACAGAAAGGGAACGTCTTGGTTACGTATGTAACCTCAGTTCCCTTATGGAGGGAACGAGACGTTGTGTCCCTTATGCCACAAAGACGTATCGTATTCTGCTGCAGTCGTGAGAGGCTCTCAGGCTGTTCAGAACAAGAGGTAAATAAATGCTGCACGCCGGCTTCCTTTTATACCGGATATCCGGGGGCGGAGCCCGACATGCAAATTTCATTCGCCAAATTTCATTGGCCTTTTCTATAGTACTCAGAGTTGATTCGTTCTCAAGGGAGAACCCCATCTGTCGTTCTCGACACAACGTCTCGTTCCCTCCATCAGGGAACTGAGGTTACATACATTACCAAGACGTTTTGTGTTTATAATTTCGTTCAGTGTATATAATTTGGTTTTACCCATTGTGATGAATGATTAAGGGGGTTTGGGCTTTGTGGTACTAATATTTATACTCCTGTGAAACAAGACATCATCACTGGACAACAGCATGTTTCTAGTCACCTTGGTGTGCTAAGAAATGTAAAATGTAATATTCAACACGGCTGGACTATTGGTACCTGGATACAGAGCGCGGTGGCAAACTACTTCCTTTTTTACCCAGAAGTGCCTAGAGAGCTCACAAAGACCTGGAACGCCGCCTTTCCCTCGACACAAAGCAGCTAAGGGATATGTTGATGTTCCCCAGGCTGAGCGTGCTGTTGTGGAACATTTGTCCCCGCAGATGACCGCCAGCTGAAGGGAGCGACCAAGGGTCCCTTCCAAAGCATCCTGCAAGTCCAACAGGCCAAGGCATTGAAGCAGCTCGAAGAGGGAAAGTGCTACCCAGCGGTTACGTAGGACTAAGGTTACGGCGAGCGCTGGGTCTTTTGATGTCTACACTGTTGAGACACCTATGCCTCAACCTAGCGCAGATGAGAGATGCTGAGAAGGAATGCTTTCTCGATCCGCGCATCGTGCAAGGTGGCCTGTTCGCGACACCATCAAGGAATTCTAATAGCAGTTCTCTGTAAAGTAGTAAAGAAGCAGACGGAGGCAATCAAGCACATCTTGCCCCGCCGCAACCTGGCGCGTCCTTCTCCGTACTCTAACAGTAACCAACATTGTATGTTAACAACTTTGCAACAATGCAAAATTCTGAATATGGCGCGATATAAGTAAAACAAAATTGAACTGTAGCAAGAAAATAATCTTCAGCTATTAGTATCATTTTAAATGTATTTGAACCAACATGCATTTTAAAATGATATTTGCCCTTCTGTGTTTTCATGTTATTTGAAAGAGGCTGCTGCCATGTCCTCTACAATTTAAAATGGAAAGTAAAATCAGATGTCAAACCTCATTTTCCTGGAACCGACTGAGCCCCCAAGCTGTTCCGAGAACATTAATGGAACAATCACGGTCAGGCAAAGTATCCATGATATATTCCAAATTCACAAAGTCCTTATTTTGTGGAGGCTGCTTGCGCATATTAGGAGGACTGTTGGGGATCCAGGCATGCCAGTCTAACTAGAACGCAGAAGTTTACTCTTTAAATATCATGCAGAATTTTGCCGGGCATAGAATAATCTGTAAATTTGTTATCTCACCTGTCCAAAATTGACGGCAGCATGCTGTGCTGAAGCATTGAATATCACTGCAGTCAGGTATTTAGACAGCTCCTCACGAGTTTTCAGAGAGTGTGGAAACTCTGTAAACGGTGACGATTTGCTTTTATCTTGTCTTCAATTAAAGTTGATTTAATGCACAAGCATACATTTAGAATATATAAAAATGGATTGCTAGTTCAGATTAACATACAGGGTCGTTCTGCTAAAGATGAACCTGTACTCACTTTCACCCTTGGTGTCCTGCATGCCATATTTGGAAACGTCCTTAACAAATTCTTGAATCTCCACATCTTTTTGAACCGCCTCGTCGCTGTCATAGTAGATTTCAATCACTTCAGAAACAAACCTACAGGAAGATCCATAAAATGATGCCAAACATGTTCATTGGGCTAATTTGTATTTTTGCACTAGTAGTACAGAATCTGAACCATTGTTACCCAACCACCTACCAGTTAATGGCCTCCCAGACCTTCATTCCATCATCTCTATAATAGTATTTGGGGGCATCTTCCATTCCTCGCTCTTTTATGGCCTCAGGGAAACACAGGGACTTGAAGGTAAAAGTCTTCGTGGCCCTCTTCATTAATTCATTAATCCCAGCAGCACTTAAGCTACTAATCTGGATACAGATAATTCAGTCATTAATTGTCTAAATATTAAGAAGTCTTAAGAAGCCAAACTGAGATAAAAGAATGGTGTTGTGTGCTACTAATTGAAAAGGATAAACACAAAGAAAAATACATATCACTTCAACAAATTGAATTACTAATCAACTTTTAGAACACGTCTTTATGTGTGTTTACCTGCAGCGCCTGCGCAACACTGCGGATGAGCGAGTGAGTTTTTCACTCCCGAACATTAAGATGTAATGTCATTTCCAGTTGCACCACTACCTGCTCATTTTGTACTTTATAATCTGCTCTGTTCAATTGTAATATGTATTGAGGCTCTAATTTGCATCAAACAACCCTAAACAATTTGCTTTTATTTATTTTCGTTTGATAGTTTATAGTTCTTTTATATTGGTTTTAACGCTTCTCTCTCAAAAATGATGAATGGCAAGACAATGTTAAAGGCAAGGTTAGTATTTTTTCAAAAGCGTTTGAGAATATTTTGAGTCGGGCCGAGTACAAAAACAAACTTGTAGCAAATCCGCAGTAAGGGGCATGTCTGCTCATGTTGATGGAAGGAAAAGAGTAAGCAGCCATTAGAAAGTAGGCTTGCACGGTGTTCCAGTGCTGTACGGTAGAATCACGACGCTAAAGCTTCTAAATTCCTGCAATGCTCCTTGCGTAGTGCCGTCACTAATGTTGCATATGCGCATAAACATTCATTTGAACACTTTCATCTGTATTTTTGCTGTGTTTCTCTCCTAAATGAATCTGTGTTTTGAATGAGCCGGATGAGATAATGATTCAGTGAGTCATTCATCAAGACAATTGCTTCGTTCTTGAATGGATCTGATGTTGAACCAGTTGGTTGAATAATTCACTGACATAAAAAATTGGGGCCACCTACTGGGCGTTTTAGTCACATTTAAAGTAAACCTAACATTTTCCTTTATAAGCAATGCTATAAATATAATTTGTCGCACATTTATTGAATAAGTTTCATTGTAAAAACATTAATTATTTAGTAGTTACTACAGTAAACGTTGCTAAAATTACTAGACACTTGTGTTTTTAAATCTTAACAAAGTAAATATTATAGTATACTACAGTATTTGCTAAAACTTATCCAATTTCTACAGTTAACACCAGAAAATATTGTAGTGGACAGTATAATACAGTTCACTAAATACAAGATATTTCATCTAGATCTGTGTATTAAATAGTTTTTGTTTATTTTGTAGATTTTAATTTTGAACATGACACAGCATTGCAATACTACGTGTTATTGTGGTACTTTATAAGGTATAGTATCGTACGATATGTTTATGGTACCGTGAAATCCCTATTAGAAAGACTGTAGAAATAGCGATGTCTTATGTATTACATAAAAGGTCTGTGGATTTTAAGTATAAAAGGAAGGATAAAGTCATGCAGGAGCTAGGACCCGAGTTAGCATTATAAATACTATCCAGCGAAGGCATGTTAGAAGACGCGGTATGGAAAAAGGCTTTTAGCCTAGAAACCCTAGGACCCACAACACTATGAAGGCTATCCAGCAGAGGGACGTTGGAGGGAAAGATAGTTTAAAGAAAACCCCCGAGCAGGTTGCTTTGATTCGGATCAGTTTGTCAGAGTCAAGATATTTTGTTGTTGTAAGGGAACAGTTTTGTGTGCTGCCCTCCCCTTAGAGAGTTAAGAAATGCGATTGGCAAGTTTATCGTAGAACCATTGATCTCTAGGATCAACTCATAATGCTGTTAACACTGTGTTCACCTTTAAACCTATGTCAAGGACAGAAATGATGCCTTGCCAGACAAAGACGATATAATCACATATGAACAGAATTGCTTTGGATCCAAACAAGATGCTGTTTATATGTGGATATATTAAATTAGATGCAAATCTACCTGGCAAAAGACCCCGTCTTCATTGATGAGTCTTTTACGGGCCTCTGTATTGATTGCAATTGTGAAACGGACATGAGGTGCCAGTAACTGTAAGAAGCAAAGAATTCATTGAACATGTGCATTACATCATAAAAATGTATTCGGGAAGCCTAACCTCAAACAAAAAAACAGAGGACACATTGGGGAATGCATCTGGAATGACTTGTGTGTGTCTTATCACAAACTTGATGAACTTGACATTGACTGGTAACAGCCAGTGATGTCACTACTGGTGCAACTGCAAATACAAAAGGGCTGAGCATGCCATTCACTCCTTGTGTTCAGTGTTAATTTTTTCGGCTGTGCTGTGCCTCAGCTTTTGAGCTGTAGTTTCCACAATATAAGAATGATGTTGGGCTTCCTCTCAATATAAGAATCATTGTGCACAAGCCCCTCTTCCATTTTATCAGTGTTATTATATTCAAAGGTCAATGCTACTGGCAGACGATAAGCCATGGTGGAGTGGGTATTGGTTCCCCAATGTGTGCACTAGGGCAGGGTTTCTTAGTTATCGAAGCGGTCCTGAAGGACCCCCAGCACTACACATCCTGATATATCCCTTATCTAACTTGAATCGGGTGTGTCTAATAAGGAAGGTATAAAAATGTGCAGGGATGAGGAACCTCCAGAACCAGGTCATACAGGATGAATAACACAATTTTCAGTTTTGCACTTAACCAACATAACATGACTGTGTATGAGAACAACACATACCTTGTATGCAGGGTGGACTGGAGAGAGCTGTCTGTACATGGCTACTTCAAAAACCTCTGACATCAGATGTGTCTTAAGAAGGTGTGTGACCAGCTGGTGTACATTAAAGTCTGAAGACTTTACCCACATCTTGGCAAGCATCCAAACGTAACCATCGTCATTTGGGAGAAAGATTGGGCTCCCTGGTTTTTGACTGAGCTGTTTCAGCCAAGCATACATTTTGGTCAAACAACACATATTCCTGAGCAAATTTCCTCACTTTAACTTTCAGTTCATTCCTTTTTTCAGTTCACACTGATTCTTTATGGGACACATACCTGAATGGCAATTGGCACAATTTGCTTCAGTCTGTTGTTGTACAGTAGGCAGATGGGTGCAGTCAAATAGTACTTGGGGGTCTTATCCAATCCATCCAAGATTTCATAATCCGCTATGTAGATGTTTCCTGCCTAGAATCACAGAGCTATTTTATAAAGTGAACACCTATGTATGTTAGTGTATCAATTCAAATCACCTTTATTGTCACACTTCCATATGCACAAGTGCAACAGTAGGTGAGAAGCTTGTGTGCAATTCTGGCAAATATAGCAGTACTAACAATTACAGGACACTAAATACAATACACATATTGTACAAAATCACAGTTCTGACAATAAACATTTTCTATACATACAACAAGTGACAAAGTTAAAGTAAAACTTTATACATGTAACTACATAGTAGCAATATAATGTGTGTATAAGGCACCTGAGCTAGCAGAATGACCGAATATGCTGTCAAGTGGTGGTAGTCTAGTTTAAATATTATATGAGATTTGTTATTAATGTGTTACAGTTTGAAACAAATGGTTTGTAAGTTAAAATAACATTGTAGAGAGTAATTTACTAAATGATGTAAAGGATGTAACAATGCATCAAGCAAGTCTTGGAAGTGATAACTGACCGGCTGTTCTAGTTATTTACAAGTTTCTGACCTCTAATTCCTGTTGTAAGGTAAGACCTCTCTGCAGAGAGCCCTCCACCATCTCATGTCTGACTGGAAATTTCGCTGGAAGATTCTCGCACTTCCTGATCATGACAGGATTGCAGCCATTCAAATATTGATAGCCAAACATGTTATCTGTAGTCCAGTTTTCCATCACACTCTCTGTCCGGTTTTAAAAGAAGAAAACTGAATCAAGCGTCAAAGGTTTTACACGTGTGAAAAATGGCCCCACATCGTTAGTTTTCCACAATCACTCTTGATAAAGAAACAATCCAAACCTAGATGAGTCTCCTTGAAGTGAAAAGCTTCAAATATCTTTGCAAAATCTGCTATATGCTCCCAGGATTGGAACCAACGTTTAAATTTGTCCAAATATGATCTAAAGATTCTGAAACAGAATATATACTGTGATTTTACACATTTTGGAAAAAATCATTACAAAATAAACGAGCACTGTGGCCATTATACATTTGCCCAAACGTACACTACACCGAAATTCCATTGAAAGTTCCATTTTTTTTCTTCATCAAACTGAACGTCAGAAGGCAGTTGATCCAGTTTGGTATCAATGATCTGAGGGAAGCCATCTTGCTCTTCTTTCCATCTTGAACAAGAAAAATTTAACATGACATTAAATTGACATGCTTCTGGCAGATGCTTTTGTCCAAAGTGACTTAGATTGCAATATTCTATACATTTATGTACAACCCCATGGGATCGAACCCACAACCTTGCGTTTATGAAATCACTGCTCTTACCACTGAGCTACACGAAAAACATTATTTACTTGTACAATCACAAAAAGAATTAACACAAGATAAAAAAAAAAAGATTTTTGAAGGAAAAGCCAGTTAGTTGATAAATTAGTAAATAAGATGTTTATTGGTCCTCTTTGGGAAATTATATCGGAACATTGGCATTTACAATGGCAAACTTCCTTTGGTATTAACAGAATCCTTGGCCAAAAGGCTCGCCAAATTACACGTTTAAACTTATTAAAGGGGAAGTGTTCATTTTGACCTGAAAATAGGATGTTTGGAGAATTGGGTGATATGATATGGATTTTAGTTTACTGTTTTGAGAATACAAGCCATCATTACAAGAAATGTGTCTAAGCAATCGAGAAAAACTTTTATCCGATCAACATCATATTCATGGCATTCTCATCTTAAGGATTTTGACTTTTCATTGGGGGACGTGACCCTGGTGGCCTGCTAAAATTTTCCGTTTTGCCTTGAACAGGAAGTCGTCAAACAGACCCCAGACTTCACACATTTGATAAAAGTCCTGGCCTGAAGACATCTAAATGGTTATATTCAGAAACAGTTATATGGTCACCTGCAGGAAACAGGAAGTGGCATGTTTTAAACTGTGATTAACTCATCATAGAGATTCAAACAGGTCGAAGCATAGCTGGAAATTATGATCTTCAGACTTTTGCAACTATACATTGCAAGATCCTGACTTTTCGTAGAGCGAGGGCCCTATGATATCTGCTTGCAGTTTTAATGTCTAATTTCTGGATTCTTGAAGTAAAAGATTTAAAATAACACATTTATCCAAAATAGATATCTTTAACAATATACACTCCAACATTACTGCTTAATAAATATTTATAAGAAAACATTTAAATTCATCTACAACATTAAAAGTACAGCAATTGAATCTTGTTCAAGACTAGAACCGTTTCATCAAACCTGAAAAACTTCTTTCTTTCTGATAGTTCGTTTTCTCTTTCCGTTCCAATTTTTATAGATTCATCCTGAGGCAATCGAGCTATGACACACAAATAAATACATAATAGACACAAAACAAAAACAACAACAGTTATGCTTTATTAACAACTGGATAATGAACAAAGTGCGTCTGTACATACCACTGCCCTCTCTGATAATCACTTCCTTTTTGTGTAACCAGCGATAACAGGGGAACTCAAACCACTTTCCAGAGGGAGCTTTCACTCTTATATTCCTACAAAACCATGAATAATTGTCCAGCTCAAGTTTCACATGGGTAATGTCTCCAAGGTCCTTTTCCGAACTGATGTCAAAGATGATCTCCTGTAAAAAAAAAAAATCCTTATTCCGAGACTGACAGAATGGGGTTTGACTTGAGAACCTATTATCTCCGATTATACTTTGAAAAGGCCAATGAACTTGGCGAATGGGACGGCATGTAAATGCCCCTTCATTCACCTTTTTGTTCTTTGGAACAAAGATTGATCTTCGATTCTTCCAACTTAACCTACGACGCAGAGCAGCGGAACTCATTCTGGCATTTTGCGACTTCCCTTGGGCGTTTCAGTAGCTGAAGGTGTCTTCACAGAGCATATTTCTAAAAGAGCAAATTCTCCAACAGGGTCCCTATGTCACCAGGCAAGCCTCGCTGCTGTAGTCTTAGGCGCGACCGCCTCATCCACGAGCCAGACAGGCACGATATCTGAGTCACATGTCTGGGTCCTCAGCATGCTGAGGTAGCCTTCGTGTTAATGGTATTGCGGTCACGTTTGGCCGTGTTCGCTTGGAAACGGCTACAACCCCGTTTGCTTCCTGCTCGCTACCAAGCAGTTTGCAGCAGCGAGTGGCGTTGCTGATTTGAGAATCCTGTGGACGTAAATCTGTTTCAGCATTGCCACGGACTGTCCGGGCCCTGTCACGGACCAACGGACCTGTCTTCTATGGGTGTCACAGATTGTCCCATAGCGGAACCACGCCTCATCATGCAAAGGATGAGAGTGCAGTTGCAACATTGGGTGGCAACTTTCTGACATCAGATGCTGAGGACTCCCTGCAGCTCCAGGCTACGGCGGGAACTGCACACCGCCACAGACCTTCCTTCTGGGCGACCAAACTGGTTCAATGACCATGATGTTACTGTGCTTGATTGGCCAGCAAACTCGCTTGACCTGAACACCATTGAGAATCCACCATCTTGTGTTTTTCTTTGTGTTTGTTCAAATGTTGAACAGCAGGCGAAGATTGTAGATAGGAGATCCTGTGGGTAGTCCCTGTGATGTCGAAGTGTAAGACATGTTTCTTTCAGTTGCTGGGCATGCGGGTACTTGTTGGCCTGTGAGATTTACTGTGTTAAGTCTACCACGATAAAATAGCAAAGGTATTTTTTCGTCGTTAGAAGCTTATTGAGTCCGGTTGCCAGCATTTTGGCCTGTACACGCATTCGCCAGCGTGTAAATGAATTTATTATTATTTTATATTTCTGCAACTAGATTACGCGCAGATTCACCCATTGTTAAACATGTGAACAATCACAAATAAAAACCCAAGATGACCCCTGTGCTCCAGTTTCATTCCATATATTCACACACATTTCATTCAATTGAATTGCATTCTATTTAGTTAGTCTATTTAGTCCATATATTAATGTTTAAATCCATATATTCATACTTTACTTCAATATATTCTGTTTCATGTTTCATTCCATATATTTGTTATATTAATTATAATATTTGGACTTTCATTCCATATATTTAACACTCTCATTCCATAGTTTCATACTGTAAATTGATAAATTCTAGTTTTATTCCATCTATACAGACTTTCATCCATATATTCAACCAATCATTTTATAAATACTTTAATTTCCTGAACAGCCTGCCATAACATGTATATACGCATAAACATATATATATATATACACACATATATATACTCATATACATATATATGTGCTCAAACAAAACACAACAATTTCAGACAAAACCATATTTATATATTATATTAAAATAATCAAATTCTTACCCTTCCCAAACCACCAAAAATGGTGGCAGACAGCCAAGATTTTGTCATTTGAAATCGCTCACTGCTCACTTTGCCCGAGGTTAGCAGCGTCAGGGAAAAACTTCTTACATTCTCACAACCAGTATTCAAAAACACCTTGTACGGCGGTCTGGCTGCATGAAAGAAAACATAAAAATATTAGTAAATGTTAATGTATTCAGTATGATTAAAATACAATATAATGTTCATTTATTCAGCACATTTAAAGAACAATGCAAGTTGATCAAAGCGACACACTGTTATGAAACTGCTCCGAGACATGAAGTGCTTTGGATCTAAATGAAACTTTAATCTACAGAGTTCCAGAAACAGGCAAAGATCAGGCAGGCAGCAAACATTCTAAGACAAAGTGATTGGCACTTTCGAAACAGGCTTCATGAAACCTCAATGCCCGTATAGAAACATTTGTATTGAATCAGTGCCATGAAATGCATATAAACTGGTTAAGTCACGTGATTTTAAGCAAACGAGGCTTCGTTACGTCATTACTTATTCGATATGTTTCATTGATGACATTTCGCCACTAGATTAGATTATATTCAACTTTATTATCACTACACATGTACAAGTCAACGAAATGTAGTTTTGTCTGAACCGAAGTGCAATAGCAGCAAGTGCAGGATAGAAAATAATCTGTATTATGAAGTAGTTTACAAATGGGTATGTACAATAAACATAATATACAGATGGCTATAACTATAAACAGAAATATACAGATGGGTATATACAACGATAAGTCAGGCTATGGTGAGTATTAGTGCAATTCAGTAGTGCAATAAATTATGGACAGAAGCTATCCAAGAAACAGTGCAGTGGAAGAAGTGCAAAAGACATTTCATAAATGTCTTAACACAAGTCTAGAGTGCCTATTTGAGTCAATTTGTCAGTGAGCCTTTCAATGGGATACATGGGCCTGTCCTTCTCTTAAGATCTTTACATTTCTTGGTGGAAGGGAAGCTACTGCTGTTATCAGACTATTTTCAAGGCAAAGTCTGTTTCTTTGTTTCGTTTTTATATGAGTCATTGCTTAAAATGAGGTTTCACAGAGATAGGTAGAGCCAAATGGGAGTAGGTGTTCCAAAGCATGTTCTCCCCTCACACACACCCAAAACTCTGTCAGGGAACAGTTTTCAAAAGTAGTCTCCGACCCATGGTCTGTGGATAAATCCAATAGCTCCTTCCTCAGGTGAACAGGTAGCGTGACCAACTTGTAGTGTCCCTGCCTTGCAGATTGAAGTGAAAATGATTCACCAGCCCTGAGTTTATCCACCAGTTGTTACATATCAGTCACCATCTTGTCAATTCTATGCGAAACTGTGTCATGTGACAGAGGTACAGTTTTGATCTTGTCTGCTGCGGTTTTATCCATTATGGTCTGAGCGAGCATAGCTCCAGCAGGAATTATCAATTCCTCAGCCAGGCTAAATGGGTTTTTAGCTTTCGCCAAAATTAAAGACACAGCATACGATGCTTCGAGTGTTTTTGCTGATGCACTTGTGGCTTTTTACATGTTCCCTTGGAATGTAAAATCATTCAATCATTAAATCTTTTTATCAGTTTAGTCATCCTCAGATTGAAGTGTCATCACTCTGCATGACAGTTTTGCTCCAGCAGCGTCTGACCTATTTGCGCATAGACGTATTTCACAGCGTGACGTGTACAAACCGGAAGTAGGTTAAACGCTTGTCTGGTCAATAGTCTAGCTCAGGGGATGGGCAAACTTTTCACCTGTGAGGGCCACATCAAGTTTTGGACTCCTTGTGTCATGACTTGTAGTGAAAATAGAGGGTCGGAGACTCAATTGCAGGAAATCTGTTTATTTGGTACAGTCCACAAAAAAAGAAGAGGAGAATCTAGGACTGTGTCTCTTCGCGAGTGCGTGGGGAGAAGCCTCTACCCACCGGCACTCACGGTAAGAATCTGAGAATAATCCGAACTGGATCTCTTGAGTCCTCCAGGAGCGAACGCTCAGCGGGGAGGAGTCTCGACCCGCCGGATGAATCCAGACGCGCCTGACGTTCCTTAGTGGAGAGGTGCTGGTAGTGGGAAGAACAGAGATCCGGAGCGCCAGAGAACATTAGGAGGTATAGGTAGAAAATAATAACGAGACAAAAACACTGGAGCTGTGATGAATCCGAGAAGCGGAACTATAGAATAACTATGATAATCTAACAAGACTTTAACAGTGCTAGACACGCTAGACTGACAGTCAGAACTGGCATATAACACGCAACGGTCTGACGCTGGACGAGAGCACAAAAGGGATTTAAATAGAGGGAAACTATCAGCGGAAAATAATAATAAGACAGTAAAGAATGAGAAACCAGGGGAGAGTACTAATGGGGACAAGCTACAGGAGTGTGGGTGATGAGGTGATGGAAACCCGGTGAGGGGAAAGCCTGATGAGGAGACAGGGGGGCGGGGCCAGTGATGTAGACACCAAACACGTGGAGGATAATAGAACGATTCTCCACGAAATGACAAAACAAACACACACAAGACCATGACAAAGACTGGGATCCTGACACCTTGTGAAGGGCCGCATATTAATCGCACATTAAATTAAATCTTTTTTATTTATTCCAAACTGAAATTTAACTACTGTAGTGTATGTGGATGCAATTCCTTCTAACCTGTGTTTTATAAACACTTTTGTATTGAAAATAAGGCAAAACATTTGCACACTGTCATAAGACACATTATTATAATAATTTACAGGATACATCATTTTTAATCTTGACATTTTTTCAAATATTCCTCTAATTCAGGGGTGTCCAATTAATCCCAAGGGGCCACATGGTAAAATGGGACTGTTCATTTAGAATTTCGCTCAATATCGAATTTATGGCTTTTAAAATGCAGTAAATATTTGATCTCATTTAACTTTTAAATTGAAAAAAACATTTGAACAGGTTATAGCTTACATGTATATACTAAAATCAGTTATGTAATATTTAGTTTTAAAATTAAAACATTGTGGTATTACAATAGGAGTTAAACAATTGTGAACCATATTTACAATTATTCTGGTTCTCGAATCTGATTGGCTAAGAGCCATGCCATATTTCACCAGTATATATATAGGAACTATATATATCTATGACGGGAACCATTTCACAAGTCGGACTTCAAGTCAAAGTTAAACCAGTCTCTCTAAAGCATTTCACAGCAACAGTTACCGAGTGCAGAACAACAGTACCATACTTCACAGCCGTATCTCTTTCTCAGTGCTCAGGGTGCAAGTGTCTTGAGACGCGCTTTTGATAACAGAAATTGCCATGTCATGCTATAGTAAACCAAAGCTCATAAACACTCGTCCCGCATCAGCGCGAGAAGCTTCAAAAGACACAAGACACGAACGAAGCAATGTTATTGAATACATTTAAAAACCGCCTTGAAATGAAATTGCTTGGGAGGCCAGATTTGGGGCCACGGGCAGTAGTTTGCCCACCTCTGCTCTAGCTCAAATCACTAAACAGAACAGTTGCGGAGACCAGAAGTTAGATATTTAGCGCTCCCTTTATGCTGATTTGTCTAACATATATCAGACCTTGATAATAAATAGACATCTCAAAAAACAATGTTTTGTAATGTTGGTTTTCCATATTTTTCCATATATCTCCCAGTAAACCATAAATAAATTTGATAACATATGCAACTTTTGTTTTTGGTAAATAAAATGAACGCCTGTAAGAAAACAAGCCAAATGAATGAATGAATGGCTATAGCAGCAGTGCGTCTGAGAGGGGTCTAGCTTCTAAAACCGCGGGGAAAACGTCTCCGGTTACTTTCGTAACTTCGGTTACCTGGAAGCGGGAAAGAGACATTGCGGAGAAACCGCATATGAAACTCCTCCCCTTTTTCACTTTTCCTGAAGTCTTATTGGATAACGGCAGTAAAAAAACTGGCCAATTGTCGCAAGAATGCAACAGTATGCAAATACTGACGAATCCAATCAGTATAAATACAGTGCATGTGACGACAATCCTCAGAATCTAAGAGAGAACGCCTGCACGGTAGTTATGCGCGGATGGCGGTTAAATCCGCAGGTGCGGTCGGGTAATAAAAAAATAGATTCTGATTCTGCGGGTGGGTCGCGAGTCGATAATATCATATACAATATTAACAAAATTTCTCAAAAAATACGAATATGTTTTAAACAAATTTTTATTCGAGCGCTAATTTGCAGTAATTTAAAAGAAATGCGCGCAACATTATTTATTCTCGTAACATTTCGACTTTATTCTCGAAACATTTCGACTTTATTCTCGAAACATTTCGACTTTATTCTCGTAACATTTTGACTTTATTCTCGTAACATTTCGACTTTATTCTCGTAACATTTCGACTTTATTCTCGAAACATTTTGACTTTATTCTCGTAACATTTCAACTTTATTCTCGTAACATTTCGACTTTATTCTCGAAACATTTCGACTTTATTCTCGAAATATTTCGACTTTATTCTCGAAATATTTCGACTTTATTCTCGAAACATTTCGACTTTATTCTCGTAACATTTCGACTTTATTCTCGTAACATTTCGACTTTATTCTCGAAACATTTCGACTTTATTCTCGTAACATTTTGACTTTATTCTCGTAACATTTCGACTTTATTCTCGAAACATTTCGACTTTATTCTCGTAACATTTCGACTTTATTCTCGAAACATTTCGACTTTATTCTCGTAACATTTCGACTTTATTCTCGTAACATTTCGACTTTATTCTCGTAACATTTCGACTTTATTCTCGAAACATTTTGACTTTATTCTCGTAACATTTCGACTTTATTCTCGTAACATTTCGACTTTATTCTCGAAACATTTTGACTTTATTCTCGTAACATTTCGACTTTATTCTCGAAACATTTCGAGAATTTGTTTTTATTTTTAACGTGGCACTAAAACGCCATCGTAGGAGGCAAATCAGATCCGAGAGAAATTTAAAAAGGGAGAATTGAAAACAAAACAAAAGGTAGGAAAGAAAAGTACCGTGTGGGAGCGTTTTAGCGAAGTGTTTAACAAGGTAGAATAAAGTGCTGGGTTTGAAATATGCAACTACTGTGACGCACTGTATGTATATGAAAGCGATAAGACTGGTACCTCTTATGGTACATCATGTGTGTGCTAAATCGAAAGATTAGATTTAAGCATTTACAGACAAAGACAGTGCTAGAAAATTTACTGAGTAATTAAAGTGATGATCGGGTCCGGGTCGGGTGCGGAAATCTATATCAGAGAAAATTTTACATGCAGACGGGTGGCGGGTGGATAATTTATTTGAAGCAGCGGATGCGGTTGACATTTTTGCTCATCCGCGCTTCTCTACTGCACGGTGATGAGCGGCGAACACGGCGATCTACGCAATGTCTCGTTCCCGCTCCTCAGGGAACCGAGGTTACGAAAGTAACCGGAGACGTTCCCTTTCGAGAGCGGTCACTTCGACATTGCGGAGAACCGCATATGGAACGGTAGTACAATCCCGCCGTGAGAGCTTGCAAAATCAGCCAGAAAAACTGGGTTAAAACACACACGCATGGGAAGCATACAATTTTAACCATTCGCGAGGTCGCCCTAAGCGTCAACAGCTGATTGGCTTAAATCGGCCAATTAACTGCTAAATCACTGAACAGGCCAATGAACTGCTAGATCGGGCTCCTGCCAAATTTGCTTATCCAAACCCAACAAATCCAGCGGGCTGCGCTGAAAGAGGGCAGACACCACAACAGTAAGAGCCAGCACGGATTCCCGGGCGGATATAACAGAGATCATAAAAGTACACCAAGCACAGCGTGAACAGCAACGCGGCAACAACTGTGTAACATAAGCGACAGGCAAAGAAATGACCTGTGCTCTAAATGGGGTAGACATAGACTTTGGCACATAACCCGATTTCGGCCGGAGAGTGACGTTGCAGTCGCCGGTTCCAAAATGAATGAAATCAGCACCGACTGAGAGCGCTTGTAGATCCCCTATGCGCTTAGCCGAAGCAAGGGCAAGAAGGAGAACAGTTTTTAGAGTGAGCTCTCTTATGGAAGCCGCGTCCAAAGGCTCGAATTGGGGAGAAGAGAGAGCCTTCAACACCAGCGCTAAATCCCAAGGCGGCACCGAAGGGGATCGCGTGGGAAAAAGTCTCCTCGCTCCTCTGAGGAATCTGACCACCAGCATGTGCCTTCCAATCGATTGCCCATCAACCGGGGAACGAAACGAGGCGATAGCAGCCACATAAACCTTCAGTGTTGACGGGAGTCCGCCGTTGTCCAGCCTGTGCTGCAGGAAGCATAAAATATCAGACCCGGGGCAGGACATCGGGTCGATATTGTTACTACTGCACCATTTAACAAACACAAATATGAGAGTGTATAAACGCCTAGTGGAAGGCGCACGACACTCCGAAATAGTGTCAAGAACACGCCGAGGAAGTGCATTTAAAACCCCCGAAGAGGCCAGGCATGAAAGCTCCACAGCTGCGGGCTGGGGTGAAATATCGTGCCGTTCGCTTGGGACAACAGGGAATCCGCCACGGCGGTGCCGTTAACAATTCGCTCAGGTCCGGAAACCAGGGTTGATTCGGCCAAAACGGAGCGACGAGGATCACCGTCGCCGTCTCCTCTCTGATTTTGCACAGCACCAGGGGCAAGATCTTCACCGGAGGAAACACGTAAAGCCGAACGTCCGGCTAACGCACCGTCAGAGCGTCGCTCCCCATGGGGGAGTGGGTCAGCGAGAAATACAGCGGGCAGTGCGCGTTCTCGCTTGTCGCGAATAGATCCACTTCCGCCTTCCCAAAGCGCTCCCAAAGTGACCGCACTGAGTCGGGATGAAGCTTCTATTGCCCGTGCGGAAGACCTTCCCTCGAAGGCATGTCCGCTCCGCAGTTCAGACGACCGGGGATATGCGCTGCCCTGACAGAGAGTAGATGCCGATCTGCCCACATTAGAAGACTCGCAGCCTGTTTGAAAAGAGTTCCTGAGTGGACTCCTCCCTGGCGATTTATGTACGAAACCACGGACATGTTGTCGGTGCGAATCAGGACATGTTTCTTCTCCAGCCTCGACTGGAAAGTATGGAGAGCTAGAGACACTGCCTTCAGCTCCAAACGATTTATATGCCATTTTCTCAGTGACTGTGTCCATGCCCTCGCACACTGCGCCCTATCCGGAGGACGACGCATCCGTCGAAACGACTATGCGTCTCGTAACCAGCCCCAGGGGAACTCCCCGACTGAACATGCTCAGGTCGCGCCACGGGCTCAGGGCACTGAGGAATTGAGTGTAACCGGGACTCGCACTCGACCCGCACCATGCTTTCCATGGAACCCGAGCCTTCAGCCAAAACTGTAGCGGTCGCATGTGCAGAAGACCCAGGTGGCAGACCACCGAGGCTGATGCCATGAGACCCAAAAGCCTCTGAAACTCCCTCAGGGGAACAGACCGACCCGGCCTGAGCAAATGTAGAGCTGAAGAGTTGGACTCCGTCCGCTCTAGAGAGAGTCGAAACATACCCCCAGATACGTTATACACTGACTCGGAATGAGCTTGCTCTTCTGCATGTTCACGCGCAGCCCCAGGGATGTCAACTGACGAAGCAGCATCTGCGTATGACCGGATAGCGCCTCCCGTGAATGGGCTAAAATCAACCAATCGTCCAGACAATTCAGAATGCGCTTACCGCTCGCTCTGAGAGGGGAAAGCGCCGCATCCACGCACTTCGAGAATGTGCGTGGAGCTAATGCCAGTCCGAACAGGAGTACAGCAAATTGGTACGCTAAATCCGCGAAAGCGAATCGCAGGAACTTTCGGTGATGTTTGGCTATCTGAACATGAAAATACGCATCCTTCAGATCCACGGATGCAAACCAGTCCCCGGGACGCACTTGTGCCAGGATCTGTTTTAGAGTTGTCATTCTGAACACTCGCTTGTGAAGGGCTCGGTTGACGGGTCTCAAATCCAGAATCGGCCCGAACCACCATCTCTCTTAGGCACTACAAAAAACCGGCTGTAAAACCCGCTTTCTCGCTCGTTCGGAGGGACGCGCTCGATCGCTCCTTTCGCAAGCAGGCTGCAAATTTACTGTTTCAGCACAGGCGCATTTTGCGCTGACGTAAGCGACGGAACCACACCGCTGAAGCAGGGAGGTCTGCGTCTGAACTGCAGGGTGTACCCGTGTTCTACCACATTTAGTAGCCAATGAGAAATGCCCGGAATGGCTTTCCACGCGTCCAGAAACAGACATAATGGCCGAATCTCTTCGGGCATTACCGTCAGTGGACCGTTTAGGGAAGCACGCTGGTGCAACGAGGCTAAGTGCACTGGCGGGGAAATGGCTCGTGCGTGAGACTCCAGCCGTCTCTCGAGAAGCTGGAGCGGAAGCAGCGTGCTGTTTGGCCGGTCTCTGCGTGGAGTGCAGCGCGGATGAAGAACGGGCTCTCGGAGACGGTTGATAAGAGCATCGCGGGACCACGTGACTCATGGCCTTGGCGCGCTTTACCACCGACACCACGACGTCACCAAAGAGGCCGGAGGGAGTGATAGGGCCGTTTAGAAGAGACTTACGATCAGCGTCCTTTAGGTCCGCCAACATAATCCACAGATGACGGTGGAGGACGACCATAAATCCCATGGATCGGCCGATAGCTTGTGCGGTCCGCTTTGTAGCCATCAGAGCAAAGTCGGTCGCTGCCCTCAGATCCCTCGTGGCGTACGCCTCCAGGCTGCCGCTATCCATGCCGCAGAATGCAGCCTCCGCATGAGCCAGGCCCAGGCAGGCAATGCAGTGCTCGTGCGTATCCTGCGGGTCAATGGGACCCGCGCAAAGACAACAGAAAGAAGCCATCGGATGCGGTGAAGAAGTATCCAGTTGCGTCTTCAACGATGGCAGCGTGAAAAAGAAGATTCTGAGGAATTTCATCACATGCACTGTATTTATACTGTCTGGATTCGTCAGTATTTGCATATATCCATTCCAATTGGGGAGGAGTTTCATATGCGGTTCTCCGCAATGTCGAAGTGACCGCTCTCGAAAGGGAACGCGAGCTGCACCGCATTCTCTTTTTTTCCAAAGTGCCTGACATTGCGCTCTCCTGGCGTCTGTCATCGTTAAGCAACCATGGGCTACGATAGCAGTTGAGAAGAGGAGGTATAAACATAGGATAAATGGATTGTATGCACTGAGAATACCTTGCAATAACTCTAATACTAGATTTACTTATGCTGTGATCATATGTGTCTCTATTTTCATTGAGCTTGTCTATATTGGCTGGTTGGTAGCCATAGACTTTCAACTAGCACAAAAAAAGTATCGCCAACCCTCATTTTAACAACTAATTTAACTTATCTACTCTACTTCTAATAACATGTTTTTTTTCCTGATAATACCAGCCAGGACAATTTGCCAGCCAGGACAATTTGAAGAATTACGTCGGAAGAAAAACTACATATCCCATGAAATATTGTGTGCTGGTGTCTCATCTATCGAGAGTTTCATGGCGAGTTCTTCTTGTTGAACAACGTAAGTTAAAGCCGTTGTTAGTTAAAGTTAAATATAAGAAAATGATTTACCAGTCGTCGTTCTTAATAATGTATTACCTTTCTCGTTACTGCTATTTTTCAGTAATGTTCAAAAAGTGGTGGAGACAGAATCGACGTTTGTCCATGGCTTTTAAGCTTTATTTTAGTGAGGAGGTGGGGCTGACCCTACTGCTACATTATTAAAATATAGTTTGGTTGTTAAGATTTTAATTCATTTTGTTTGAGTAATTTTAATTAATCCAACTCAATTTTATTATGTTAGAACCATTTAAACTGGTCAAATTAAGTTTACTTATTTTTTTGTGTTGAGACCACATTTATCATTTTTTTAGATATCACTAACTCGGCAGTTGATCTGTAGTTCCCAGCATACTTTGTATCTGACTGCATTAGGAGATACATTTTCAAGATTAAAGGTCATTTGTGTTTGTCATGAAGTGTGTTATTTCACATATTGAGCAGTTACTGTGCTAATACCAGTACAAAGACCACCAGTCTCTTTTTACTTGACCATCTGTGTTGTAAAAATTATATATATTCAATATGAAAGTAAGTGATTTGTGATGTTTAAGTAAGACATATGTTTTTGTTCAGCGTATAATATTTTGTTTTGTTTACTTTAAGTAATATTTACTTTATATTTTAACCAAAACTAAATGTATTTAATGAGTAGAATTAACTTTATTCTGGTTAGTAAGTTGTACTTGAATTATAGCAGCAGTTTTTACTTAACTTAAAAGTTATTGTTATATAATTTTTTTATTTGTTTCAGTTTTTATATAATTTCTTTATTTTTTTCCATGCTGTTAATGTCAACTTATGGGAAAGAAAATGAACGGTAACACAATACATTTATGCAATTGCTGTTATTGTTTGTTTGATCACTATAGAAAGCTGTGACAGAACCAAATCATGTTTGCCGCATATCTGCACTTCTCCATTTGGTAAATTTGTTAATGTAGTGATTTCTTCTATTTCTGCGGCTATGGCATTTCTGCGCTGTATTCGAGATGTCGGCGTGTCTCAGAATCTGTCAAACAAACATGAACCCTGCATGATCTAATTTGCTGTGTCTAATTAAATCACTATCATTCAATTTAATGGAATTTAATTTTATGGCGCTTTTACAATTTGCATTGCATCAAAGTAGCTGAACAAGAAAACTAAACTAACCAATACATTAAACACACACACAAAAAAATCTGATAAACCTAAAAGTAATATGGAAATTGTCATGCACTGCAACACATTTCTTCTCACTTTTCGTATTTTGTCCAGTTTGTGTGCTGCTAAAGAAACGCTTAATTCTCTTTAAAGTCCTCCTTGCTACTAACAGTTATGGACCTTAAGTTGATAGGAGTAGCGAGGAGGACTGTTACAAGACCTAAGAGTTTCTTTAGCAGCACAGAAATGGACGTATTGATGAACCTGTGCTATCCGTGTGGGGAACCACTGAAATAACTAACGAATGTTAGATAAAATAATCTACAATGAAAACCGGAATACATTTTAATAAGTAAGCTTTTAAATGTTTCTTTTTAGTTTAATTTGCCACTGAGACTCCATAAACTTTCACTGTATTTCTGTGTCTCAAGGGTGCACTTTTATTATCCAGATTTAGCATAACTGGCCTTACCTCTTTGTTGAAGAGGAACCTTCTTGTAAGTTGATTTCTTGGGTGTCCTTGTGGAATGCACGGTTGAAGACATTAAGTCAAACATGGGCTCTTCTTCTTGATTGGCAGTCAGTTGACCTTGTAAAAAACAACATGTATCCATGTGAAGGGTTCAGATGCAAAGCCCTCTAAAAGATACCTCCATCAAAAATGATATTATGATGTCAAAGGAATACTTCACCCAATAATTTTACCATTTACTCACACGAGTTGTTTCAAATCTATATACCTTTCTTTGTTCTGATGAACACCGAGAAAGATATTTAGAAGACAGATTATAACCAAACAGATCTCAACACCTCCAATAGCTGGAAATAACAATGTTACTCAAAGGTGCCCCAGAACTGTTTGCTGTAATTTTTCTACTATAGGAATCAATGAGTGTCGAGATCTGTGAATATGAATTCTTCCAAATATCTTTCTCCGAGCTCATCCCCAGCAAACACAGAACGTTCCCCTATCATTAGTTCTTGGTTCCCTTTTGGTAATTTTTTTGGGAACCAATAATTACGTTCTTAGAACGTTCTTTTAAGGTTTTATTTTTCAACCAGAAAGTAACGTTCCTTAAACGTTGCAGGCTGTTTTTTTAAATAACCAGAAAATGACCAGAAATAGTTTTTGGGTTATTATTTTGCAACCAGAAGATAACCCGAACATAACGTTCCTGTGGTAAGGAAGACGTGACGAGTGCAGTGAGGTGGGGCCGGTTGTGTGATTGATAGTTTGAATCAGCTGTGGGCACACCGGTCCCGCATCTCATGGCAGAGATTGGGAGCATAAGAGGACGAGCGACGGGACTGTTGACAAGAGAGGACCGGGCCCGAACATGTTTTATGGTTGAATTTTTTGTTTTGTGATTTGTTTTGTTCGCCGGCGGTCGGCTATGAGGGGCCGTCGGCTGTAATTAATTATATTAAAACTTTATTTTAAATGTCTGCCGGTTCCCGCCTCCTTCCATCCCTACTTTGAATTTTTCTACAGTTCCCTTTTTTGTTTATTTTCTAATGGTAAAAATAGTCAATTCTACTAAAAGTCAGTCATATCTGAAATGCTAAGATCACATTAACACATGTTGTACTGACCAAATGAAATCAATAAATGTGGCCTTTAACGGCTGAAAATAATAAACTAATTAAGTTTAATTAAAATACAATCATATATATTCATGTGTATTTCTTTAGTGTGGTTGTCTGTTACTGTATGTGTGTGTCATTTAAAAATGAATGATCATTTGGTTTTACCTCACCCACCATCACATTAGTTTAGCGGTTTATTTTTTATTAAAAAACGTACAGATTTGAGAGTAAACTTGTATTTTAGTGATTTTTGATTGATTTGACACATCTAAATCAACAGACCATGATGTAAGGACTGAAACTCAGGGCTTTTGATTGTTACATCTAAAGACAGAGCCGTGCTATACTTCTGTGGTGAGACAAGAATATCATTAGTCTGAAGATAATTAAATGTTGTAACGAGGAAGGCAGGGCGAGTGCAGTGGCTTCATGGCTCTCGGCCCACCTTCCACGTTACAAATGTTTATTCTTCAGTCAATAAAAAAGTGTGTTGAAGTAATTGCTTATTTTATTTCAATAACTAAAATGTCTGATGTTGAGGTAGGCCTACACACAGTGTGGTTTTATTGGAAATGATATACTGTGCTGTTTAATTAAAGAAATAAGGCTACTTCAGTAATGGAAGAGGAATTATTAGGCTAAAAGTATAATCTAATGCATTGATTTCATCGTTCCATATTGTGTGTGATGATGTATTTTACTTATTTTAATTAGATGAGACATGCGATGGATAAAAACACAGCACGTTTTCATTCGTTGTGCCGTGTAGAGGCCAAACGGAGCAGAGAAAAATATTTTAGGTTAATGTTCTGAGAACGTTCCCCTAACGTTAGTTTCTGGTTCCCAGAAAGCTTTTGTAAGGTTTGTTTTTGGTTATCTTACTGAAATAAAACTTTAGTTTCATGGTTTCTACACGTAAAGATAACCTTTCCCTTACGTCAGTTTTTGGTTCCCAGGACGTTATGGGAGCCTGAAACTAACGTTCTACTACATAAAGAGAACTTTCCTAGAGAGCCAAAAACGAGAATTAGAAAATAACGTCTGGGAACCAAAAATTGTTAGCTGGGTCAGAACAAGGAAATGTATACACATTTGGAAGAACTCGAAGATGAGTAAATGATGACAGATTTTTCATTTTTGTGTGAAGTATTACTTAAAGTGAATGCTCTCCACACATGGTATACGTTCATCAAATAAAATCGGCAATCTGCAATTTTATGTTTCAAACAGAGAGTAAAAAATTGCAGCTTCAAAAATACATAAAACTTATAAAAAATATTACAAATGCATTGGTAATTTAAATGCTCTTGAACTCGTTTGAAAAATAATTTTCTAATAATGTTCTCAAATTGTCATTGGCAAAAAAATAGATGATGAACTCACATACCTTCATCATTAGGTGCTTTTTTTGTGTTTCTCCGTTTAGATGTTTGCATAGACGCCCCTGGAGAATATTCCTGTGTCGACGCCATCATAAAGGATTGCTTTACATGTGAGTGAGCGACACCTCTTTTATAGTCAGTGGACAAAGACATGGATTTTTCCTGCCTTTCTTGATTGGTTAAACTAGTGAATAGTTACATTTATGATGTACACGCCTCAAAGCCTGAGGCTCAAGGCTGTGGTTTATTCTGCCTTTATGTGCACTGGCCCATACACAGATAAAGAAAACCTCTGCTCTAACCTTCCTGTCTCTTAGCAGGTACTACCAGTGGTGTAGACCTTAAAATGTATATAACATGTATTAAGTTATATCAATGTACACTGCAACCAATTGTTGTAGTAAAACCATTGTGTGCCAAAAAATATGTTTTTCAAACTGGCTTTGTTGTCCTCACTTCCCTCGAGGGGGAGTAGCTAGGGGCTAAGTTTTAGTCTAAGGTCAATATAGTCAGTTTCTGTTCCTGTGATGCCTGTGTTTATCATTTATCTTGTTCCTGTTTTACCCCCTTGTGGGTTTTTGCTTTGTGTTTTGTCTAAATAAATTATTGTTAACCCCTTCATCCGTGTTGCTGCCTGTGCTTGGGTTCTTCTGCCTCAGTTTGAACATCACAAGACAAACTGTCATCACTCCACTGAGACACCGATACTGCCTACAGCAGTAAACAAAACAATACCCCATACCAAGTCATTAAACCACTTGACGATTACAGTTGAAGGTGCAGCAGTTCACATAATGAAGCTCTGCACAAAATGCAACACAGCTCAAAACGACATGTCTCCAAAACAACAGTTCCATAGATCCCACACATGCAAGATTCTGCGAAGAGGATCAAGTTACATCACGAAATGCATTGGAAGTCTAACATTCATGGTGGATCACGATGAAGTTCAATTAACCATCACAAACTCAACACACTGGTCAAATCCGAATGCAACCCGGATCTCATGGACTCGAAGAGTACCTCCTCACAGCAGGACCTTTAACAACACAGTACACATCTGACAAACAAATAACCTCCATTGCTAAAACAACTACAGAGCACCAGCAAGAGAAATCAAACATTGATGAAGAATTGGGTGCCACTGTAGAGTCCTGTTCTACTAATATTCCTGTACCGTCTGTTTCAGGGTCAACCAAAAGCCTGAGTACTCAACAAACAGCACAAAAAAGACCTACACAATCTGAGTGCCCAACACCAGACGAAGTTCAAAAACCTATAAACCCCAGCAAAGTACCACAACCTCTTCCAATCTACAAGTGTTGTGTCAAATTCGATCTTCAAATGTTGAGTTAAAAACGAAGACCAAGAAGTCTAGTTTCAAAGGTTTCAATCTTTAATTTGTTTGAACAACTCAAAGAGGGACATACAGAGTTCATCTGTAGATGCCCAACGAATACACATCTGACTTCATTTTTTATACATTGTTTTCAAGTTGTTATAACAGTTTAAAGCAATCATGTTTACTTGACATCATCTTCTTCCAATCATTTTTCGTATGATATCACCTTTTCACTAGCCCGTCCCTCTGTGCTCATAGTTCTGGCCTACCATATTAGGATTTAATGGTTGCGTGCACCTCTCAAAAACAAGTGCCTCTTTATCTTGACACTTTTCCAGGGCTTTCGGATGATACATCATTTACACTTGGTTTTATTACAAAAGAAGAAAGCAAATGTAAAACATTTTACAATGCAGACAGCACATCATCTATTAAACTACATCTATGGAACACATACATCAATCTTGTATGAAACAACCAATCTTAGTGTTTCACATCAAGCCACTGAAGACACAAACTATGCCTAAAACAGCAAACAAACCTGTCATGGTTCCACTATCATGTCATGTTTTATTCTTGTTTTACTTTGGAGCCATGGCATAGCCTTTGGTTATGTGGTGGGAGAGAGACTGTTGTAACACCTATGTGTCTGCATACTCTCTCTCTCTCTCCGGTCTCTGTCATTTTTCCGCCATCTCGTTCCTCGTCAGCCTTTCCTTAGTGCTAATCCCCAGCACCTGTTCCACGTTAATGATCCTGTGTTTGTCACCCTTTAAAACACCCTCGTGTTCATTGTCATGTGCTCGTTCATTGTACGTCCTACTTCGTCCGTAAGCTGTATGTGCGTGTATATCATACCTTGTTCTTTGTATCAGATTTTCCTTGTTGCTGTCTTGCTGTTCCTGTACGTTGTACCTCGTTCCTTGTGCTTTGTCAAGTAAGTCTAGTTTAGTCAGTGTAAGTGATTAGATTCAAGTGTTTGTTTTCTTAGTTTAGTTAGTCCGTGTCCTTGTTTTTGTTTATAGTTTATTTCAGTCTTGTTTTCCCCATCGTGGGTTTTGTTTTGTCTTTTAGTAGTGTTTATTGTTAATAAATATCATTGTTTACCCCTACCATCTGTGTGTGCCTGCAATTGGGTTCTCCTGCCATGTCTCCCTGTGTATTTCATGACACAGAACCATGCCCCATACCAAGTCAGTAAACCATGTTATGTCTTCACAAACATTTTCAAAGGTAACAAAAAGAAATGTAACGGTTCATATTTTTTTAAACTAAACTTAATAGTTGGATGTGAAGTTTCATAAAATGCAATACTGTAAACAATTTGAAGTTATTTATTTCTGTACTGTACAAGTATATTTTGATTTTGATGATGTTAACTAAAGCTCAAAATATTTTCAAATTTATTTTCAAATAACAAGAACATTGCCTTATATGTTGATAAATGTAGAACCCTTTGTAAATATCTCAACCCTTATTTTATTCACTTCAAGTTCAAAAAATTCTGTAATTTTAGTATAAATTTTGTACATTTCTACATTTTGTCTAAAATAAATTGTATTTTCACATCTTAAATGCATCTAGATATATATACATATTTTTTATTATACGATACCAAATAGCACTGTTTAACTCTTAATGTTACGTAAAAAACGTGTTCTATACCTGTCGTGAATACATATATAACACTTATTTTATACACTGCATGTTAAAACAGTTCTTTAACCTATGTATAAACAATATACATTTTGTCTTACTCTTATAAATCTGTCTACTGACAATCACAATTTTGCTAGTGCATTTCTTTGTTAAAAGCAATGACAATACATAGTTTCAAACAAACTTCATCTTTGTCCACATGTTATTTTATTCAAACCAGGGTTCCTACACAATTTCCATATCAAAATTCCCTACTTTTCCAGACTCAAACATTCGGACTTACCTGGAGATTTTTTGCACCATATATAACATCTTAAAAAATTACTTGTTATAAAAAATGTTCTGTTCACATGTACATATTATAAACGGCCAACAGTCTGCTTTCAAAAGACACCAAACTTATGCTTTTAGTGCAAAGGCTTTATGATAATGTGATAGTTTTCTGGGGACACTGCCTGGAAGATCTTGTGAAAGGTAGTCATTAAAAAATTCAAAAGAATGACGAAATATCTTAATTTCCTATGAAATCCCCCCCCCCGCATGTCACTCAAACTAAATGCTCAAAGATGTTTTGCTGTCATTGGATGCATTTTTACTGATGAATGATACGTAAAGTCATTAAAAATTTCAAAAGAAAATAAGGTTACGAAATAGCGTCATTTCCTAAGAAAATAACCCGCCCGCATGTCACTCAAACTGAATGCTTAGGAAGCAGTGACAACTCCTTAATAACTGGTTTGTATTTGAATCGAAATTTCAACTTTTTATCAATAATTATTTACATTCAAACTCCACAGAATTCATCAGTGTTGGTTTGGTTCCGATCAAGCGAAAAACCAGAGACTAGTTTGAAAACGTGTAAGTTGCATAAAATGCTAATTAGTGGAAAACCTTTCCGGGTGCAAATAAAATTGGAGATAAAGGTTTTGTTCGGCTTTAGCCACCACTTGGGTGTGCGACAAACGGTTTAGGAGTTATGAGCCTAAACGCGTTTGTGATCGCTGTAGCGCCCCGTACCGATTTGGCCGTCTTTCTGTCTCTGAGTAGCCAACAGGAATACAACCATCTGACAAACTATCAAGTCTCTGGCCTTACGGTTCGGGCTGCACGATCAGTTTTGGGGGGGAAGTGCCCTGTGAGCAATTATAAATAACATTAAAGCTCCAAGCAGCATTTAGCGGGTTCGAGCAATTTAAGGTGTTTAAGGTACTTCTGCAATCGCCGACCAGGCTCGGGAATCGCACCATAGCAGATCCACGACAGACGACACTCTAGCACACTAAGTAAAATGTCAGAAACGTGTAATACAGTTGCAGAGACATAGATCTTGCTAAAAGGTTGCTAAGTTAATCCGTTTGGTTGCTATGGGCTGGGAATGGCACCTGCCAATTAATAACACATCAAACCACAAGTCATGCGAAACAACCCCAGTGTCTCTATGATGCTCTATTGCAGAGATAGTGGTCTAGCTTAATGGTTGCTAAGTTAACAGTTTAGTTGATATGGGTGTGGTATCTAACCTGCCAATTGATAACACATTAAGCTACAAGTGAAATTAACCGAACCCCTGTGTCTTTACAATATTCAACTGCAGAGATATAGGTCTATGTAAATGATTGTTAAGCTAATCTGTTTAGTTGCTAGGGGCATAGCTTGTCACCTGTCATATTATAATACACTTTTCCATTAGTAGAACGAAGCAACTTCTTCGTCTCTATGACATTCGATGGCAGAGATGTAGGTCTATTTTGTTAATTTAATGCATATTTTTCAAAATAGCCTCTTTTGTGTTTTGAAGAATTCATATTGAATAAAAAATCTAGGACCATTTTAAATGGATACATTGATTCATATTCATGAATACATTGTGGTCAGTAGGACATTGACATTGTCTGCAATAATAATTTAGAAGGCCGTGCCATTTAAATTATGTTTCTTTGGTACACACACCTCACATGATATATCAGATTTCTTCTCAATTTTGATGTTTGGTTTGAACTTCAGGAAGTCATGTTTACCATGTCTAAATACTTTAATGCATTGAGTTGCTGCCATGTGACTGGCTGAGTAGCAATTTGGGTTTACATGCAATTAAACTGGTGTACCTAATAAAGGTGTGTTAAATATATAAATCAGCACAGCATCTTAAAGACAGCCAGACATGTGCTATATTTGTCAAGGTGAGACATGGTCAGAACCCAATTGCAGGCAGACACAGATGGTAGGGGTAAATACGGGTATTTCTTATTTAAACAGGAAACAAAACAAAGACCCACGATGGGGTAAAACCGAACAAACAGAATACGGGTTAAAGACTAACTAACACAAGACTGAACTAAATATCACTTGATAAAAACTAAATTTAAACACTTACTAAGACTGGACAGGAGCTTTGACAGGTACAACCCAGCTAACAGGGAACGTTCCCGTAACTTTGGCTAACGTTCTCTGAAGGTTCTCTCAAAGTTAGCAAAAACGTTGTTTGTAGAACGTTTTCTTAACGTTATCGGCAATTTATAAACGTTCTTAAAACGTCCGCATTAAAAACGTTATAGTTGCATTGTTAGCAAAACGTTCTTAAAACATTTGCTTTGAAAACGTTGCTATTGCGTTGTTAATGTAACGTTCTTAAAACGTTAGCATTAAAAACGTTATAGTTGCATTGTTAGCAAAACGTTCTAAAAACATTAGCATTGAAAACGTTACCTTTGCGTTGTTAATGCAACGTTCTTAAAACGTTAAGATTAAAAACGTTATAGTTGCATTGTTAGCAAAACGTTCTAATAACATTAACATTGAAAACGTTACCTTTGCGTTGTTAATGTAATGTTCTTAAAACGTTAGCATCAAAAACGTTATAGTTGCATTGTTAACAAAACGTTCTAAAAACATCTGCTTTGAAAACGTTACCTTTGCGTTGTTAATGTAACAGCCTTAAAACGTTAGCATTAAAAACGTTATAGTTGTATTGTTACCAAAACGTTCTAAAAACATTAGCTTTGAAAACGTTACCATTGCGTTGTTAATGTAACATTCTTAAAACGTTAGCATTAAAAACGTTATAGTTGCATTGTTAGCAAAATGTTCTAAAAACATTAGCATTGAAAACGTTACCTTTGCGTTGTTAATGTAACGTTCTTAAAACATTAGCATTAAAAACGTTATAGTTGCATTGTTAGCAAAACGTTCTAAAAACATTAGCATTGAAAACGTTACCTTTGCGTTGTTAATCCAACGTTCTTAAAACGTTAAGATTAAAAACGTTATAGTTGCATTGTTAGCAAAACGTTCTAATAACATTAGCATTGTAAACGTTACCTTTGCGTTGTTAATGTAATGTTCTTAAAACGTTAGCATCAAAAACGTTATAGTTGCATTGTTAGCAAAACGTTCAAAAAACATCTGCTTTGAAAACGTTACCTTTGCATTGTTAATGTAACGGCCTTAAAACGTTAGCATTAAAAACGTTATAGTTGCATTGTTACCAAAACGTTCTAAAAACATTAGCTTTGAAAACGTTCCCATTGCGTTGTTAATGTAACATTCTTAAAACGTTAGCATTAAAAACGTTATAGTTGCATTGTTAGCAAAACGTTCTTAAAACATTAGCATTGAAAACGTTACCTTTGCGTTGTTAATGTAATGTTTCCTAAAACGTTAGCATCAAAAACGTTATAGTTGCATTGTTAGCAAAACGTTCTAAAAACATTAGCATTGAAAACGTTACCTTTGCGTTGTTAATCCAACGTTCTTAAAACGTTAAGATTAAAAACCTTATAGTTGCATTGTTAGCAAAACGTTCTAATAACATTAGCATTGTAAACGTTACCTTTGCGTTGTTAATGTAATGTTCTTAAAACGTTAGCATCAAAAACGTTATAGTTGCATTGTTAGCAAAACGTTCAAAAAACATCTGCTTTGAAAACGTTACCTTTGCATTGTTAATGTAACGGCCTTAAAACGTTAGCATTAAAAACGTTATAGTTGCATTGTTAGCAAAACGTTCTAATAACATTAGCATTGTAAACGTTACCTTTGCGTTGTTAATGTAATGTTCTTAAAACGTTAGCATCAAAAACGTTATAGTTGCATTGTTAGCAAAACGTTCAAAAAACATCTGCTTTGAAAACGTTCCCATTGCGTTGTTAATGTAACATTCTTAAAACGTTAGCATTAAAAACGTTATAGTTGCATTGTTAGCAAAACGTTCTAAAAACATTAGCATTGAAAACGTTACCTTTGCGTTGTTAATGTAATGTTTCCTAAAACGTTAGCATCAAAAACGTTATAGTTGCATTGTTAGCTAAACGTTCTTAAAACATTAGCATTGAAAACGTTACCTTTGCGTTGTTAATATAATGTTCTTAAAACGTTATCATTAAAAACGTTATAGTTGCATTGTTAGCTAAACGTTCTAAAAACATTAGCATTGAAAACGTTACCTTTGCGTTGTTAATTTTAACGTTCTTAAAACGTTAAGATTAAAAACGTTATAGTTGCATTGTTAGCAAAACGTTCTAAAAATATTAGCATTGAAATGTTACCTTTGCGTTGTTGATGTAACGTTCTTAAAACGTTAGCATTAAAAACGTTATAGTTGCATTCTTAGCAAAACTTTCTAAAAATATTTGCTTTGAAAACGTTACCTCTGCGGTTTTAATGTAATGTTCTTAAAACGTTAGCATTAAAAACGTTACAGTTGCATTCTTAGCAAAACGTTCTAAAAATATTTGCTTTGAAAACGTTACCTCTGCGGTTTTAATGCAACGTACTTAAAACGTTAGCATTAAAAACGTTATTGTTGCATTGTTAGCAAAACGTTCCGAAAACATTTGATTTGAAAACGTTACCTTTGCCTTGTTAATATAATGTTCTTAAAACGTTAGCATTAAAAACGTTATAGTTGCATTGTTAGCGAAACGTTCTAAAAACATTAGGATTAAAAACGTTACCTTTGCGTTTTTAATGTAATGTTCTAAAAACTTCACACCCACCACCAGACGTCTTTTTGACGACTGGGATAAGCATTACAAAAGCTATAATTGCATTGTTAGGGGGACATTCAAAAAAAATTAGCAATGAGTGCCATCAATCAGCCGGACTTGGTTCTGTGGTGCAGCGCCAGGACAGTCCTCATAGTTGAGTTGACTGTACCTTTGGATGAGGTCATTAACAAAGCATTTGAAAGAAAGAATCTAATGCCAACTTGTCAGCGAAGGCTGAAGATCGGAGCTGGACATCGAAAGTGTTCCCCGGTGGAAGTGGGCTACAGGGGCTGTGTTTCCAATTCCACTATAAGGCTGCTTAAGAAAGTGGGGATCATAGGAAAGACCAAACGAACACTAGTCAAAGAACTTGCCACTCTCGTTGCGAGTTAGGCCACTGGCTCTGGTTGAAACAGAATGACAGAATATGGGCTGCCAAGTGACCACATAAAAAAATAGTGTTGTTTTATGATGCCATATGGGACCAGGGGCTCTGAGCTAACATTAACGGAGCCAGTGGGACTATAACAGCCTTAGCCAATGGTTTGGTGTATTTGGTTGCGTTCATTTTGGTAATGTGTTGTAATGGTATGCCATACAGGACTGTGGGGGACTGAGCGCGCATTAACGGTTTGGGTAGTCTTGGCCTAATGGTTAGAGAGTCGGAATCGTGACTAGAAGATTGCCGGTTCGATTTCTCAGGGCCGCCAGGAAACGACTGTGGTGCCTTTGAGCTGCTGTGATAGCTGCACACTGCTTCTGCCAGATGACCTTGTAACAATGCGCAACACACCCAGGTCTGATTAATCTGCGGTGGGCCTACCTTGGCTGAGGGTGTCTTGTGATAAAGGGCTGAAACACCCAATGAGGCTGAGGTGCACAACTGACGATGTGTCGCATTGATGGGAACCATACAAAGGGCACTATCAGCAGCACCTCACCAAAAGGCATGGTATTGTGATGAAATTGGGACACACAACTCATGAGATGTCTCTCTGACAATGACAAGGAAAGGTAAGTATGCTATGTATTATAATCATTTATGACCAGACACAGAGGATGGCTACCCGACGAACCAGTGCAATCTCAGACATCCTTTACTCTATTCATATTCTTGATTGCTTCCCTCTGTATAAGGCATGGGAAATGTCTTATTGGGCAATTTAACTGTGCTGTAATGCGATTATAACAACTAGTCCTATTAAGCGAATCTGTTAGGAGATTTTTTTTCGCTCATTTTTGCTCATATTTCTGATCCGAAATACAATTCTCAAAACTACTTATTCAAACTCCACAACATTTCTCAGCAGCGGAAGTTGTAGTGAATGGGAGAGTACCACAAATATTTTTTCCATTCCCATTTGCTCAAATAGCCAAAAATAGCCACAAAATAGGAAAAAATATAGAACTGAATGCAGTCAGCAGAGAGAATGAAATCAAGTTTACAGAAGCTGCATAAGAAACACCCCCACATTAGCATTAACTAGTTTTTTTTCTTGTAATTTGATACAAAGGCAGTATAATACCAAATATAATCTTATAAATGTACATTTGTTTAAAAAATATAAATACATATGAAAAACTTTCAAGGATTAACGATGCTGAAGACCGTGATAGTATGGGCGTGGTTTAAGAGAGCACACCACGTGCGTTTTCAAACAGCGGGACTAACGGACGGACGACTTCAGAGCTACTTCGAATTTCAGGTAAGCAAAGAGACATTTGCTGATTCTATGAAAAATACATTAATAACAATGTTGATCATCTTAGTTTTGCAGCAGTTACTATTGTTTTAATGAGGTTATGATTGGGTTAACCGTAGGATTGAATTATCTCGAAAACTGCGGCCGTTATTCACAGAGCTGTTAGCTATAGCTATAGGCTAACGTTATTTAACGTAAGGAATACAGTTGAATGTCTTTGATAAATGTTTTTGCTAAGGCGATGTTTTTCCCGACCATTTAGTTCACTCTTTTGATTTATCGAAATGTTTTTCGTTGGACCACTTTCTTGATATTCAAACCAAATCGGCTAAGAGCCTCGTCGGTCCTGGAGGGCCGCGTTAGAGTTTATAGCTCCAACCTTAATAAAACACACCCTAAAAAGCTAATCTGTGTATCGTGATTAACGTTATTAACCCAGATAGCAAGACTTGTGTTTGATGAGGGTTGGATCGAGTTAAACTCAGCTAGCGCGGCCCTCAGTACCGACGTTGCCTTCACTGGGCTAAAATTAGATGACCGGATGAACAAGACGCGCAATTTTACCCAAAGAGTTAAAGTTAGTTTGACGTTTGATATTCATTAGACATTTAGGCATTTGCGCGTGTTATGTTTTCATATACGGTACTGAATCCATGTTTTTATGTTTAATATGATGTACTTAAATTCATTTAACTCTGCCACCGTTTCAGATAAAGTTATCAAACCAACTGTCAAATTATCAGAATATTATTCACTATAACGCATCAGGCTGGTTTTATTTTCAGATTAATTAATTTGTCTGTTTTTTCTCATTTCTTTGACAGTGGTAAGTTTACAAAATATATCCCTCATGGAGTCTGACCGGGACTGGGTATGACCATTTTGTTCCCCCCTTTTAGTTTTTTTTATTTAAATTATTTTTTATATTTAAATTCAATTATTTTCAATATTTGCCATGTTAAAAATGTCTTTAAAATATTATTTTGCGCAAGGTAGAAAATTGAAACTCTTGTAAATAAAAAATATTTTTAACGATACAATAGCGAGACTATTTTGATGCAGTAATGCTCAGTGTTTGAATATTAGTTGTAAATACAAATGAAGAGTTTGGTTTTCAATTTTCAAAAATCATGTTTTTTTATTATGTTTCATTGTGTTAATTAGCTGTATTTTTTGAGTTAGTATGTCTTAAATCAAAACAAACAAACTGCAGTTTGATTGATATCACTCAATTGGAATGAACAATAATTTTTTTTAAACATAACTTTATTTTGGAATTATTGTTATCTCATTTTGGAGCATACTCTTCAAATACTAACTTAAAGGAACACCTGTCCATAACTCTGACTAATCATTAGTTCATAATACTTAAACAATAAAAAAAATATTCGCTCCTTTTTTTATAAGATCTTCTGCATGAGCAACTACAGTGTTCCAGTTATTTTATACTAAATCTCGCCTCACTTAAAGGGGAAGTTCACCCAAAATTATACTTGGTGTGATTTTTTTTTTTTTTACTCACCCACATGACGTTAATCATGTTTATACAACTTCCGGCATCTTTGGACTACAAATAAAGTTATTTAGGTGACATCCGAGAAATTTCCAGGCCTCCTCATAGACATCATGGTGTCAGTTTTGCTAAGGTCCAGAAAAGTACTACAGACATCGTCAAATTGGTCCACCCGTGCATTGTGGCTCAGTTGAAATTTTTTGAAGCGACGAGAATGCTTTATGTGCGAACAACACACCAAAATACAGATTTAATCGATACATTCTCCTCTGTCTTTTCAGTGTATTCACAAGAGCACTTCTTCATCTTCTTCTTCTTGAATGAGAGCACATTGACGCATGCGTATTAGGTTTGTGTGCCGAACAACGCATGGGGATTGCCCCTATTGGGCATTCTTACTCATAACACGGAAGCGCAACTCTGTGTTTCTTCATGCAGAAGAAGTGCTCTTGTGAACGCGTGGCATACACTGACATTCGTCAGACACTGACACAAAACGGTAGTTTGGTTTGTTTTTCAAACATAAAGCATTCTTGTCGCTTCAAAAAATTCAGCTGAGCCACTATGCACGGGTGGACCAATTTAACAATGTATTTAGTACTTTGCTGGACTTTGGCCAAAACTGACACCATGATGTCTATGAGGAGGCCTGGAAGTCTCTCTGATGTCACCTAAATATCTTCATTTGTGCTCCAAAGAAGCCGGAAGTTCTCTAAACCTGTTTAACGTCATCTGGGTGAGTAAAAAATCACACAAAATTGATTTGTGGGTGAACTTCCACTTACAATACTGTTGTCTTTTTGTCGTTCCAGTATCTCCCAACATTCTCTGAAGCTTAGGTCCACTAAGATGTCCCGTTGATTGAAGCTGACATGGAGTCACAGTGACATCCTTAAAAACTGTTGTCATGTATAATACATCTCTGCATCTTAAAGTATTTCTCTGCATCTTTAAATATTTGTTTTTTTATTTTTTGTCTATGTTTAAGATTTAAGTGTTTAAGCTGTTTTCATGAAAAAATGTTGCCATGTCTACCTTTTTTTATGAATGTTCTAAATATTTTGAATAATTTCAATCCATTTAAAATTCTTAAAGTTCTTAATTTTGTTTTGTTTTGATTGTTTTTCATGTTTTATATTGATGTGAACTGGAAATACTGTTTGATCTGCAAGTTAATTATATTATAAACGGAATATAACTAAAATATAAAGTATACATTGAATTGTATCTTTGTACATGTCATTGATTTTGTATCCATACTATCTATACATTTGACCCATACAATGTATTGTTTGCTGTTGCTACAAAGAACCGGAATAGTATTTTTAGTTTCCTTATGTTTTATATAACGTTCTTAGAACATTTTTATAACAAGAGACTGGAACGTTCTTAAAAGATTTTGCTAACTTTCTTATAGCCAAACAATAACGTTAATACAATGTTTTAAAACTGGTAGTTTTGAACGTTCCAAGAATGTTCAAACATAAACGTTTTTAAAACTTTATGTGAACGTTAGGAAAACGTTCTTAGAATATTAATATAATGGCAAATGGAACGTTTTAATAACATTTTAAAAAACGTTCTTGGAACATTACTATAATGGAAAATGGAACGTTTTAAAAACGTTCTTAGAACATGTTTATAATGGCAAATGGAATGTTTTTATAACGTTTTTAAAAACGTTCTTAGAACATTAATATAACAACAAGTGGAACCGTTCTAAAAACGTTTTGAATAACGTTCTTATAACCAAACAATAACGTTAATACAACGTCTAAAAAACTGGACGTTTTGAACGTTTTTAGAACGTTAAAACATAAACGTTTTTAAAACTTAATGTGAACGTTAGGAAAACGTTCTTAGAACATTCATATAATGGCAAATGGAACGTTTTAAAAACGTTCTTAGAACATTGTTATTATGGCAAATGGAATGTTTTTATAACGTTTTTAAAAACGTTCTTAGAACATTAATATAACCTCAAATGGAACCGTTCTAAAAACGTTTTGAATAACGTTCTTATAACCAAACAATAACGTTAATACAACGTCTAAAAAACTGGACGTTTTGAACGTTCTAAGAACGTTAGAACATAAACGTTTTTAAAACTTAATTGAAACGTTACAGGAACGTTTTTATAACGTAAAATTGTTAGCTGGGAAGGTAAACAGGTAATACAGAACTAGGCAAGGCACACTCTGCATAACAAACAGCTATAAGACATGAACATCTCAAACAGCTACAATGAACGAGCACAAGAATAAACATGACATGATAGTGGATCCATGACAATATTTATAGATGTGTAAATATGGAGCAATGTTTAATGTGTAATACATTTTTTTCTAACACTGTCTTCCTGTGAGACACCTTTCATTCCACACACATGCACAGTCTCAATCACACACAACACACAGAACTATACAGTACATGCACACTCTTATTATACAGAGAGAAATAATATCCATAAATACACACACACCAACAGAATATGTAATACATACACACGTATGCACATATAATACACACTGCAGTGCACGAGACTACAACGCGTTTCAGTGGATAGTGAACACAGCTGCAAAAATATTTTTTCAAAACTACATGCATTGTGATCTGCTGCCAATAAAAAAGTCATTTGAATTAATGATATTTCACCTTTTTGAATGTCATGAAGGCATGCCTCTTCCAATGAGCATCATTTTGCATGCTTGTTTAGTTTCATAAGATGTATAATATTACGTAATGGCAAGTCAGTTGGATTATTCATTAAGGAGCAGCAAGCTTTCAGGTGGACTTTTTAGGTTAATATAATAAAGGACCCTGTTATGGTCACACAAATGAAAAAGTTCAACATGTCTTTGATAATTATTCATCTAGAGAGTCCAGAGAATTGTACTTTGGTGGAAATTTTTAAATTGCTTGAAAGACCTAAAATTAGTATGCAAAAGTAGGTTTTAAAATCATCATCGATAACTCCCGAAATGTTTGATAGACATCAATGGATAAAGAGGCAACGTTGTTCAGAATGAGGAGAACTATCATCTGCTTATATTAGTTTGAGTGAATGACAAATGTCACGTGACACACAATTGTTTAAGCAATGAAATGCGCATCAATTTTGCCATTTTTACTGTTTTAGCGCCACCTAGTGTCCAAACGACACGTTGTTTTGTAGATGAGTTCACAGTGATGGTCTTAACAAATAGACCGAGCCCCATGATGATATACTAAAAGGTTCTGGATTAATGGCCATTTTAATGGTCTAGGCTCCGCCCATTTTTATATTTTAGAGCCCCTAAGCGACCGTAAAAGGAAATTTCTACTTTTTTTCGATAATTATTTACCTTCACTTTCCACACAAGTCATCTACATTGGTTTGGTTCTGATCGGTCAAAAACTCAGGCACAAGCTTGCAAAGAAAGTTTTTTTTTCCTTATCTGCGATAACTCACGAACCGTTTGATCGACAGAAGTGGTTCCAGAGTCAAGGTTGCTCAGAATAAGGAGAGCTATCATATGATTCCATTAGTTTGGGTATATGTCAAATGTCACGTGATACACAATTGTTTAGAATCTCCTAAAGCGTTATTTCGCCCCCCGGTGGCCGAATGAGTTCACATTTCTTACAGACCTTGAGGACGATAAGACGAATAAGCCCAGCGAGTGTCGTTTTAATCGGCCTTAGTTAACCCGGTGTAATGAGTGCTGAAACTTCTTTGGCCAATGGCGGCCATGTTTTTTGAGATACGGCCTTTTGAATATTAATAGTGCATGAGACAAAGACACATCATTACAAATATCAAGTTTTTCAGGCAAAAGGTTGTGTAGTTATAGCCTTTTTCTAGTTTATTAGAATTATAGCGCCACCCTGCGGGCTCGAACCCTAATAAAACATACAAATACAATAGGTTTCTAGCCCTTCGGGCTCGAACCCTAATAAGAAGAAGAATAAAACATACAAATACAATAGGTTTTTAGAATTTCGGGCTCGAACCCTAATTAAAGCTGCAAGCAGCCTTTTCCGGGTTCGAGTGCTTAAATGGCTCTTATGTAGGTTTGCCTGGCATGTTTGGTATCGTAGTTCGAAGTTGTGAGCCTGCAAATAGATAAACGACTGAGGGGATTTGCCAAAGTTGTCATTTTCACTGTTATAGCGCCACCGTGTGTTCAAATACCAAGTTGTTTTGTAAGTAACCTTGGAGTGACGGTCCGGTCGCTTGTTCTCTTATGCTCCCGATCTCCTCCGTGACACGAGACCGGTGCACGCACAACTGGCGCTCACTAACACTCATTTAATTAAATTGTTATAAAGGGTCTTACCACTGGAAAGTGACTTTTACTTGTGATACTGGACTGTTGTGCTTTGATATTCATCACTTAACTTCGGTTGTATTAAAATACATCAAGTTCTGAGACGCAAGTACAGCGTGATACGTCACAAGCATACTAATTACCTCCTAACGCCACCTTGTACCATAGTGAAGGGTAATAATAGATTATGACCGATTTTTACGAGCCTGTCAGTCAAAAGGACAAAATAAAAAAGTGTAGGTCATCCTCTGGTGTCTATGTCTGTAACTGCGTGTAATGCAGTCAGACAGAGAGGTGAGGAGCCTGTCAGTTAAACAGAGTGGATGTAACAGTGGATGATGAAAGAAGATGAAAAAAACAATTATTGTGAATAATGTTAAGTTAAGGCCTGAATCTTCCAAAAATCATAAGCAATGCTCTGACGTGGAGTCGTCCAGCTCCTAGGTTCTGTCAAGCCCTGCTCCATTTATCTTGAGATCTTTTCATTTTAAATCTCAGTTCAGTGAAGCGCTTTAAGCACAAACACTTTTTTAGTAAGTAACCTTTCTTGTAGATTTGTGCTTCAAATAAAGAACTTTGTGTTGCTCAGATTGTTAATTAATCATTTACAAGTACATTTTGACTCTATGGACATAAAAAAAGGAACTTGTAAAACCATTTAAATGTTAAATGCGTTAAATGCGATGCGGTTGAAAATTTGGGTGCACCTAAAGTTTGTGCCGGTGCACCTAAGAAAAAAAGTTAGGCGCACCAGTGCAACAAGTTAGTCTAGAGCCCTGTGATGTTTGAAACTTGAAGAAAACTGAGCATCTTCTCATCTCACCATAGACAGTCAGATTGAAGTGTTTGATGAGAACAGTATTTCCAGTGATCTCTAGTTTATAGCGTCCAGTGTGTTGAGTTGTGATGATGAGAGATCCAATCTGATCATCTATCTCTACATGATTCTTCAATTTCTCAATGATAGATGATTTATGGTTTTCCTGTTGATTTCAGCTATAATTAGATTAGATTAGATTCAACTTTATTGTCATTACACATATACAGGTACAGTGTAACGAAATGTAGTTTAGGTCTAACCAGAAGTGCAATTAGCAAGTGCAGATATACTGTGTGAATAAATACAGAATACAATATTAGGAAAATAATTTACGATGGGCATGTACTATGAAAATATGACAATCGGTATGTACTATGAACAATATATACAGAAGGCTATATACTGTGAACATTAATGTACAGGAGGTTATGAACAGATAACAATATAGACTATACAATAGTGCAAGTGACTTGAGTGTGCATTAATTACAGACATTAGCTATTAAGGTTACAGTGCAGTAGATGAGTTAATGTGGTTATTAAAGGTACGGTGCGATACATGAGTAGATGCAGATATACAGTTACAGTGCAGTAGATGAGTTATTGCAGTTATTAAAGTTACAGTGCAGTAGATGAGTTAATGTGGTTATTAAAGGTACGGTGCAATACATGAATAGATACAGATATACAGTCACAGTGCAGTAGATGAGTTAATGCAGTTATTGAAGTTATAGTGCAATAGATGAGTAGATGCAGTTAGTTATGCGATAGATGCAATAATTCAATAGATGAGTTACAGTGCAGTAGGTGAGTTAGTGCAGTTATTAAAGTTCCAGTGCAGTAGATGAGTTAATGCAGTTATGAAGTAGTCCATTAGTGCAAATGAGCATTCAGTGTAATGTTCCTGGTGTGCAAGTGAGCAGTATAGAGTGCAAGTGATGCGTGTAAACAGTCCGGTAGAGCAGATACATGAAGTACTGGTGTGTACAGTTCCGTCATGCATGGCAGCCCTGTAGTGCAATGTAAACATTGTAATAGCAACATTAAGTTAAAGTTATGAGAGGTAGTGAAATCAGTGGGGAGCAGAGTTCAATAATGAAACAGTTCTGGGAAAAAAGCTGTTTCCTAATCTGCTGGTTCTTGCCCGGAGGCACCTGAAGCGCCTACCCGAAGGCAGGAGAGTAAACAGTCTATGAGCGGGGTGAGAGGAGTCCTTGAGAATGCTGCGAGCTCGACGCAGACAGCGTTTCTTCTGGATGTCCTCAATGGAAGGGAGTGTAGTTCCTGTGATGCGCTGGGCTGTTTTCACCACCCGCTGCAGTGCCTTGCGCTCAGCAACAGAACAGTTCCCGTACCAGACTGTGACACAGTTGGTCAGGATGCTCTCTATCGTGCAGCGATAGAAGTTCACCAGGATAGTTGAAGACAGTTGGTTCTTCTTCAGTGTCCTCAGAAAGAAGAGACGCTGGTGAGCCTTCTTGACCAGGCATGAGGTGTTGGTGGTCCAGGACAGGTCCTCCGAAATGTGGGTCCCCAGGAACTTAAAACTGGAAACACGTTCAACAGCCGTCCCGTTAATGTGGATGGGGTCGTGTGTGCCTCCTTTCGCCTTCCTGAAGTCCACGATGATCTCCTTTGTCTTTGAAGTGTTAAGGAGCAGGTTGTTGTTTGAGCACCATGTGGCAAGGTGCCGTACCTCCTCCCTGTAAGCAGTCTCATCGTTGTTGCTGATGAGACCAATCACTGTTGTATCGTCTGCAACTTGATGAGGGAGTTAGATCCATTCACAGGCCTGCAGTCGAGTGTGAAAAGGGAGTAGAGAAAGGGGCTCAGTACGCAGCCCTGTGGTACACCAGTGTTGAGGGTGGTTGTGGTGGAGCAGATGTTGCCTAACCTAACAAGCTGAGGCCTGTTCGTCAGGAAGTCCATAATCCAGTTGCAGATTGAATTGTTAATGCCTAGGTTTCCAAGTTTGATGATTAGCTTGGAAGGGATTACGGTATTGAATGCAGAGCTGAAGTCTACAAACAGCATGCGTGCATAAGTGTCCTTATTGTCCAGGTGTGTGAGCACGGAGTGCAGCGCCATGGACACTGCATCATCTGTGCTCCTATTGCTACGGTAGGCAAATTGGTATGGGTCCAGTGTGGATGGTAAAGAGTCTTTTAGGTGTGACAGGACCAGCCGCTCAAAGCACTTCATAACAATGGGTGTGAGTGCTACAGGGCGGTAGTCGTTCAGGCATGTCGGGCTTGAATGTTTTGGAATGGGCACAATGGAGGTGGATTTGAAACATGCTGGAACCACTGCTTGGGCGAGGGACAGGTTGAAGATGTCCGTGAAGACCCCAGCGAGCTAATCTCATCTGGACTCTGAACACCAAACATCCACTCGATCAAATCATGTGTGTGCAGTTGAGTATCAGTGTGTAGAGTAACAGAATGTCCATCCATCACTGACACTGACTTCACTTCATCACCAAACACACCGGAACAACACAAACATATTTTAAGAGGCTACAACACATTTTAACACATTCACGAGTTCACCTGAGCAGATAGAAGGGGTAGTAAAAGTATGCGTGTTTGGCGTGCTGTCCGGGGAGCAGGTTCCGAGCTCGCCTATTCCATCCGATCCCGGAACGCTCCCGCCCCCCAATAGGGGCGAGTAAACAGAGCTCGGAAACGGCCGAACCCAGAACTCACCCCCCGGAGTTCTGCTATCAACAAGAGCTCAAGTAGAGGAGCCGGGGAGGTGGTGGGATGTGTAATCCTTTAGAGATGGCTTCAGATAAAAATCTTTCTCTACTTATGTGCTGGATCGCTTGAGCTAATAAGGTAGAGTCTATGATTGCTGATTGCGAACCAGCCGGTCTTAATTATATGCTCTGGCTTCTCCCGAACTTTGTTAATCTACAGTCATCCATTAACAGCATTTACAGTTGAAAGAAAAAGTATGTGAACCCTTTGGGCTTACTTGGATTTCTTCATAAATTGGTCATAAATGTGTTCTGATCTTCATCTAAGTTTATTTAGATTCTGATTCATTTGAAGTTGATGGTGATTCTCGTCTGGATCTGATGTCATAAACCAGAACAGCAGCAGTAGCCACGCCCATTACAGCAGAGACGACCAATCGGATCACAGTTTTAATGAAACTGCAACGGAGGACACCATCTAAAAAATAATTAAAGAAACACTTTGTTAAACATGATATAAGAACAAAATATAGCTGCAAGCAGCAATCTCGGGATTCAAGCGATTTCTAAGGAACCCTTACCTTCACCGAGTAGGCTCAGGACTCGCACCCTAACACAACCAAGATGACCAAAACTTTTTTTGAAGGTGCTGCTTCATCTTATGGTGCCGTCTTATATTATATTCTTTACAAACAGTAACAACTTTGTTGCAGATAAACCACATCGGCTTGCATTCACTTAACATTTTCATAGTTGTCTTTCCATTCTTTTGTATGCCCTATTTTCACTGCCAACTTTCCTCTTTAGACTCTTTGATAGGCCATCTTCTCTCACCATCCAGCTGGCGTAAATATTAAGATCATTCTGTACGTGAGGTAATATTGAACCCCCAGCAGACAAAAAAAATGCAGTTTAGTATGTGAGGATTGTAAAAAATAGGCTACTTTAAATAATGATATAACTATTATATATTATAACTATATATTTTAAAGTAGGCTATTATTTTATATTATATATTTTTCATCAATTGATTTCTGAAATTATCCTTTGACGATGTTCTGGTGGATTAGTTTTTTTGGCCTGATGCCAAATTTACTTGCCGACCCCTGGCCTATAAAGTGTAACGCTGTGATGTCACACACAGGAAATCACAAATAGACGAGAAGCTGAAATACACTTTATATTAATAAAACAATCCATGTTCATCTAAAAAATATTATACAGTTGTGTTCAAAATTATTCAACCCCCACTGAAATTGACTGTTTTGGTCGGTTTGACATTGACTATGATCATTCAGTCATCCTGCTTACAATTAAATCAAAGAGGCACGTGTAGGTCAGAAAAATATAACATAACATTTAATGAAATAACCACAAATGTCTTTTCTGAGCTATTCATAGGCCCTCCTCCAAACATAGCGTTGATCCATGGGCCCAAACAGTTCTAATTTTGTTTCATCAGTCCACAGAACACTATCCCAAAACTTCTGTGGTTTGTCCACATGACTTTTGGCATACTGCAGTCGACTCTTCTTATTCTTCGGGGACAGCAAGGGGGTGCGCCTGGGAGTTCTGGCATGGAGGCCTTCATTACGCAGGGTGCGCCGTATTGTCTGAGCAGAAACTTCAGTACCCACATCTGACAAATCTTTTCTCAGTTCCTCAGCAGTCACACTGGGACTTTTCTCCACTCTACGCTTCAGGTAGCGCACAGCAGTCGAAGTCAGCATCTTCTTTCTGCCACGACCAGGTAGCGTTTCAACAGTGCCCTTTGCCTTGAATTTGCGAATGATGCTTCCTATGGTGTCTCTTGGTATGTTTAACATCTTTGCAATCTTCTTATAGCCATTGCCCTTCCTGTTCTCTTGTCTTCCTGGACCATTCTCTTGACCTCACCATGTTTGTAACCACACCAGTAAATGTCTAGAAGGAGCTGAGTATCACAGTCATTTTAAAGCTGCCTAATTGGTGCTTATTAGGCTTTATTGCTGCTCCCTGATATCCACAGGTGTTTCAATACCTGATTGAAAACACTTCATTGAACCTCTGTTCTTCAGAGTGGTAGTCTTTAAGGGGTTGAATAATTATGTCAATGAAGAATTCACAAAAGAAACATTTACTACTGTATTACAAAACTAATTGATGTCATTTTAGTTGCATATGGTTCTTTAAGAAGTCCTTGTAGGATTTCATTCTGAATACAATTACAAATGTACACTAAATTCCCTAAAACCATTTACAGCATTGGGGGTTGAATAATTTTGAACAAAACTGTATTGTTTGAAAATATCTGTCAGTGTAAAACCTGTGAGTTTGAGTGGCGTGTGTTGATTGAGCAACAACTGAATGTCTGAAAACCTCAAGACTTCACCTGCCAGTCGAATAACACGAACACAAATCATCTTCTGACACATTCCTGATGCTTTGATCTCTTTATAAAGATTATTATGTAACAGATACAAAAGATTTAAACACACAAAAGATCACTAGAGAGATTTATTGTGTGTGTGTGTTTATGCTCCTCCTCCATCAGTCACACACACACACATATAATTTATTTATAATCTATTGAACAATGTGCTTGTGATTTGATTCATAAACACTAAAAACTTAAAAACATAAAAAACATGTAAAAAAAATACTGACACGTGTATTTAAAAGCAGATGCAGTAAATGAAGATAAAACATCTTATGGTCTTTGTGTGGTTATGGACAGAGAACACACACACACACACAAACAGACAGATATACACACACACTCACACTTATCTGTGATCAAATATGTGTTTTGGGTCAAAAATGTCGTGCCAAGCCTAAGTAACATTTATTGTTAGACCACACAATTAATATGACGTGTGTGTGTGTTATTTCCATTGAAACCACAATCAACTCAACAATCTCTGTGTGGTCAGATCTGATGTGTATTTGATCTTTCACAACATCACTTCACCACAGCAGGACATTCTGTCTCTTTAGTCAATGATTTAAAGTCACCAAATCTAAACAACACAATTTCACATCAGGGTTTATTTAAATATATTTTAAACGTCATGTAAAAGCTTTAGTTTGACTTCACTTACATAAACACTCATTTATTAACTCCTCAGATCAATAAATAAATGTGAGGCCTCCATCTGATCTGTGTAAAGTCACCTGCAGTTTCTTCTATTAAACACTAGAGGTCTCTATTACACAGAGTTGTGTTTTATTTATCATCGTCTAGATGTTTTGGTGTGTAAATATACACTTTCCAGCTACATCTCATATAATATATGTTGATTCTATCTTCATTTATTTCTCTGTTTTAATGTATTGATGTATTTATTTACTATTTATTGTATTATATTTATTTATTGATAAATTCAGATTTAAGGTGAGCATCACTTGTCATGATTCTGCCCCATCATGTCATATTTCTCTTGATCTAGTGACAGGATCATGACAACTTATTCGATATTTAAATGCATTTAATTGTTATTTCGTATGGAACTTGATAAAAACAAACAAGCAAACAAACATAAAAAGTGGATGGTGTTTAATTTGAAAAATGCATTGAAAGCTGCAGTGACCAAAAACATTTATTTTTGTTTGTTTGTAAATATGTTTACTTAACGTTCATAATCTTTAGCAAAGACAAATGAGTTTGCTCTAATTTATTTCTCTAGTCCTATAAAATGGCAATTTTGATTGATGAAGAATAAAATTCAGTAGTTGAAACTTGACACGTTTTTCCTGCACATATTTAAATCCAAAAATAAACGTTTTGAGACGTTAAATCAAACTCTTCTTTAAACTTAACACACATTTGATCTGTGTCACATTTATTCTACATCAGTAGATGTCAGTCTTTTTGACTTCAATGCGTATCATTCTAGAGCTTAAGATACCTAGAAGAACATGTTTTCATGATAATAATATCTCAAGATTGATTTAATGTCTGTTGTGTCTGGAGAGGAGGAGAGTTGAGCTTTAAAGATGTGAAATTAACTCCTGCAGTTTCCTCAGATGAACACCAGATGTCACTAACACACGCTGATAGAATGTCATGATGAAGAGTTTGTGTCAGTAAAATGATCTTTATTATATTTCATCATCTTAGAGGTCACTGTACATTACAGTACAGATGATTTGTGTATTATGATATTTTAATCTGGACAGGTTTTATTAGGTGACCCACAGTCTCCAGATATCAGACATCAGTTTCATCATCTCACCACTAGAGGTCATCATAACACAACACACAACTGCCTCTCAATGAAACATGTACTTGTGTGAGTTTAATGATAGAAATGATATTAAAAGTGAATGAAAAGTCAAATACATCTCTGTTTTAAACACTGAGTTCAGTCAATTTGATTTTAATTTAATTAGTTGAAATGCTGTAATATGTGTAAAGCACCTCCGTCATCTCAGACTCCTGTAAGAAAACAGAAAAGAGACGAATATATGAGACCAGTGAGTGGAAGAAAACAGCATTTCATTTTCATTTCATCAGATCTTCTTTTATAAAATAAATCCCTTCTTCAACCTTTTGAACAGACTGAGACTTTGTGTTCATCAATAAAATATTTTCTTTCTGCAAAATTATAGGATACAAGGATAGAAATAAAGTAGTTTTCTCCATTTTTCTTGTAAATGTGTCGTCTTGTTCTGTAATTTTATAGTTTTTCTATTTCAAAAATAAACTGAAGAAAAAGAAATCTTATTAAAATAACAGAAATTTTCTGCCAGCTGTGAAGAGGCTGGAGAGCCGGAAATAAACTTCAGAATAACAGTTATTTCCTGTAAAATACACTTTCCTCCTGGTTGCTTGTAATTTTACGTTTTTTGACCACATTTAAAAAATACATTAAAAAATCTGTAAAAAACAACAGAAAATTCCTTTATTTTCACAGTGATGTCGATCACATGATCCTTTAGTGTTGTAAACTCACTTCACGATGAGTGTTAAATCAGAACCAGAGGATAAATCTCTCACATCTTTATCAGAACTCAACAATAAGAGACTTGTGTTGACATTAACACACATAACAAACTCTCTTAATCCCTCAGTGACAAACACACAATGACCCTTACTGCCCCCTAGTGGATAAAACATGTATAAATACACCACATCTAGTGTTATGAGTTTGATTTCAGATGTATTTTCAGAAGTTGATTTGAATGAATGACTGTAATAACTACACATGATCAGTCATGAATGATCTCACCGGTTTATGTGTTGTTCTTTCACACAAGGTTGGTTCTGCATAAGTGATCTCATCTTCACCGGTCTGATCTGTTTCAGTAATAATGAGTTTAGTTTCATCAGTATTCACATTTCATTTATGAACATTTAAATGTTTTATATATAACTTACAATCTTTATTTGTTTTTCTGTGTTTCCTGCTGATGAAGAAGATCAGAAGTGTCGTTACAATCATCAGAAATCCAACAACTGCACAACACATCACAACTTTATGAATGAAGGTGAGACTCGATTCTGTAAGAAATAAAGTCAGTGAATCTGTCAGTCTGATATTAAATCATAAATAACTAATAGTCATGTCTGATATTACCTGCACACGTGTGACAGAGTTGAGTGATGTGTAGATGTTGTGTGAGGTTTGTGATGGGATTGTTGACCACACATCTGTATGTGTTTGTATCCTGATATTCCACCTCCAGAGGTAGAGAGAGTCTGATGTTGAGATCAGACACACTGATGCTGGACAATAAACTCTTTCCTTTGTACCAGGAGACACTCACATCATGTGACACATTCATCACTGAACACAACACACAACAACAGTGCAACAAGTTAGTCTAGAGCCCTGTGATGTTTGAAACTTGAAGAAAACTGAGCATCTTCTCATCTCACCATAGACAGTCAGATTGAAGTGTTTGATGAGAACAGTATTTCCAGTGATCTCTAGTTTATAGCGTCCAGTGTGTTGAGTTGTGATGATGAGAGATCCAATCTGATCATCTATCTCTACATGATTCTTCAATTTCTCAATGATAGATGATTTATGGTTTTCCTGTTGATTTCAGCTATAATTAGATTAGATTAGATTCAACTTTATTGTCATTACACATATACAGGTACAGTGTAACGAAATGTAGTTTAGGTCTAACCAGAAGTGCAATTAGCAAGTGCAGATATACTGTGTGAATAAATACAGAATACAATATTAGGAAAATAATTTACGATGGGCATGTACTATGAAAATATGACAATCGGTATGTACTATGAACAATATATACAGAAGGCTATATACTGTGAACATTAATGTACAGGAGGTTATGAACAGATAACAATATAGACTATACAATAGTGCAAGTGACTTGAGTGTGCATTAATTACAGACATTAGCTATTAAGGTTACAGTGCAGTAGATGAGTTAATGTGGTTATTAAAGGTACGGTGCGATACATGAGTAGATGCAGATATACAGTTACAGTGCAGTAGATGAGTTATTGCAGTTATTAAAGTTACAGTGCAGTAGATGAGTTAATGTGGTTATTAAAGGTACGGTGCAATACATGAATAGATACAGATATACAGTCACAGTGCAGTAGATGAGTTAATGCAGTTATTGAAGTTATAGTGCAATAGATGAGTAGATGCAGTTAGTTATGCGATAGATGCAATAATTCAATAGATGAGTTACAGTGCAGTAGGTGAGTTAGTGCAGTTATTAAAGTTCCAGTGCAGTAGATGAGTTAATGCAGTTATGAAGTAGTCCATTAGTGCAAATGAGCATTCAGTGTAATGTTCCTGGTGTGCAAGTGAGCAGTATAGAGTGCAAGTGATGCGTGTAAACAGTCCGGTAGAGCAGATACATGAAGTACTGGTGTGTACAGTTCCGTCATGCATGGCAGCCCTGTAGTGCAATGTAAACATTGTAATAGCAACATTAAGTTAAAGTTATGAGAGGTAGTGAAATCAGTGGGGAGCAGAGTTCAATAATGAAACAGTTCTGGGAAAAAAGCTGTTTCCTAATCTGCTGGTTCTTGCCCGGAGGCACCTGAAGCGCCTACCCGAAGGCAGGAGAGTAAACAGTCTATGAGCGGGGTGAGAGGAGTCCTTGAGAATGCTGCGAGCTCGACGCAGACAGCGTTTCTTCTGGATGTCCTCAATGGAAGGGAGTGTAGTTCCTGTGATGCGCTGGGCTGTTTTCACCACCCGCTGCAGTGCCTTGCGCTCAGCAACAGAACAGTTCCCGTACCAGACTGTGACACAGTTGGTCAGGATGCTCTCTATCGTGCAGCGATAGAAGTTCACCAGGATAGTTGAAGACAGTTGGTTCTTCTTCAGTGTCCTCAGAAAGAAGAGACGCTGGTGAGCCTTCTTGACCAGGCATGAGGTGTTGGTGGTCCAGGACAGGTCCTCCGAAATGTGGGTCCCCAGGAACTTAAAACTGGAAACACGTTCAACAGCCGTCCCGTTAATGTGGATGGGGTCGTGTGTGCCTCCTTTCGCCTTCCTGAAGTCCACGATGATCTCCTTTGTCTTTGAAGTGTTAAGGAGCAGGTTGTTGTTTGAGCACCATGTGGCAAGGTGCCGTACCTCCTCCCTGTAAGCAGTCTCATCGTTGTTGCTGATGAGACCAATCACTGTTGTATCGTCTGCAAACTTGATGAGGGAGTTAGATCCATTCACAGGCCTGCAGTCGAGTGTGAAAAGGGAGTAGAGAAAGGGGCTCAGTACGCAGCCCTGTGGTACACCAGTGTTGAGGGTGGTTGTGGTGGAGCAGATGTTGCCTAACCTAACAAGCTGAGGCCTGTTCGTCAGGAAGTCCATAATCCAGTTGCAGATTGAATTGTTAATGCCTAGGTTTCCAAGTTTGATGATTAGCTTGGAAGGGATTACGGTATTGAATGCAGAGCTGAAGTCTACAAACAGCATGCGTGCATAAGTGTCCTTATTGTCCAGGTGTGTGAGCACGGAGTGCAGTGCCATGGACACTGCATCATCTGTGCTCCTATTGCTACGGTAGGCAAATTGGTATGGGTCCAGTGTGGATGGTAAAGAGTCTTTTAGGTGTGACAGGACCAGCCGCTCAAAGCACTTCATAACAATGGGTGTGAGTGCTACAGGGCGGTAGTCGTTCAGGCATGTCGGGCTTGAATGTTTTGGAATGGGCACAATGGAGGTGGATTTGAAACATGCTGGAACCACTGCTTGGGCGAGGGACAGGTTGAAGATGTCCGTGAAGACCCCAGCGAGCTAATCTCATCTGGACTCTGAACACCAAACATCCACTCGATCAAATCATGTGTGTGCAGTTGAGTATCAGTGTGTAGAGTAACAGAATGTCCATCCATCACTGACACTGACTTCACTTCATCACCAAACACACCGGAACAACACAAACATATTTTAAGAGGCTACAACACATTTTAACACATTCACGAGTTCACCTGAGCAGATAGAAGGGGTAGTAAAAGTATGCGTGTTTGGCGTGCTGTCCGGGGAGCAGGTTCCGAGCTCGCCTATTCCATCCGATCCCGGAACGCTCCCGCCCCCCAATAGGGGCGAGTGCACAGAGCTCGGAAACGGCCGAACCCAGAACTCACCCCCCGGAGTTCTGCTATCAACAAGAGCTCAAGTAGAGGAGCCGGGGAGGTGGTGGGATGTGTAATCCTTTAGAGATGGCTTCAGATAAAAATCTTTCTCTACTTATGTGCTGGATCGCTTGAGCTAATAAGGTAGAGTCTATGATTGCTGATTGCGAACCAGCCGGTCTTAATTATATGCTCTGGCTTCTCCCGAACTTTGTTAATCTACAGTCATCCATTAACAGCATTTACAGTTGAAAGAAAAAGTATGTGAACCCTTTGGGCTTACTTGGATTTCTTCATAAATTGGTCATAAATGTGTTCTGATCTTCATCTAAGTTTATTTAGATTCTGATTCATTTGAAGTTGATGGTGATTCTCGTCTGGATCTGATGTCATAAACCAGAACAGCAGCAGTAGCCACGCCCATTACAGCAGAGACGACCAATCGGATCACAGTTTTAATGAAACTGCAACGGAGGACACCATCTAAAAAATAATTAAAGAAACACTTTGTTAAACATGATATAAGAACAAAATATAGCTGCAAGCAGCAATCTCGGGATTCAAGCGATTTCTAAGGAACCCTTACCTTCACCGAGTAGGCTCAGGACTCGCACCCTAACACAACCAAGATGAACAAAACTTTTTTTGAAGGTGCTGCTTCATCTTATGGTGCCGTCTTATATTATATTCTTTACAAACAGTAACAACTTTGTTGCAGATAAACCACATCGGCTTGCATTCACTTAACATTTTCATAGTTGTCTTTCCATTCTTTTGTATGCCCTATTTTCACTGCCAACTTTCCTCTTTAGACTCTTTGATAGGCCATCTTCTCTCACCATCCAGCTGGCGTAAATATTAAGATCATTCTGTACGTGAGGTAATATTGAACCCCCAGCAGACAAAAAAAATGCAGTTTAGTATGTGAGGATTGTAAAAAATAGGCTACTTTAAATAATGATATAACTATTATATATTATAACTATATATTTTAAAGTAGGCTATTATTTTATATTATATATTTTTCATCAATTGATTTCTGAAATTATCCTTTGACGATGTTCTGGTGGATTAGTTTTTTTGGCCTGATGCCAAATTTACTTGCCGACCCCTGGCCTATAAAGTGTAACGCTGTGATGTCACACACAGGAAATCACAAATAGACGAGAAGCTGAAATACACTTTATATTAATAAAACAATCCATGTTCATCTAAAAAATATTATACAGTTGTGTTCAAAATTATTCAACCCCCACTGAAATTGACTGTTTTGGTCGGTTTGACATTGACTATGATCATTCAGTCATCCTGCTTACAATTAAATCAAAGAGGCACGTGTAGGTCAGAAAAATATAACATAACATTTAATGAAATAACCACAAATGTCTTTTCTGAGCTATTCATAGGCCCTCCTCCAAACATAGCGTTGATCCATGGGCCCAAACAGTTCTAATTTTGTTTCATCAGTCCACAGAACACTATCCCAAAACTTCTGTGGTTTGTCCACATGACTTTTGGCATACTGCAGTCGACTCTTCTTATTCTTCGGGGACAGCAAGGGGGTGCGCCTGGGAGTTCTGGCATGGAGGCCTTCATTACGCAGGGTGCGCCGTATTGTCTGAGCAGAAACTTCAGTACCCACATCTGACAAATCTTTTCTCAGTTCCTCAGCAGTCACACTGGGACTTTTCTCCACTCTACGCTTCAGGTAGCGCACAGCAGTCGAAGTCAGCATCTTCTTTCTGCCACGACCAGGTAGCGTTTCAACAGTGCCCTTTGCCTTGAATTTGCGAATGATGCTTCCTATGGTGTCTCTTGGTATGTTTAACATCTTTGCAATCTTCTTATAGCCATTGCCCTTCCTGTTCTCTTGTCTTCCTGGACCATTCTCTTGACCTCACCATGTTTGTAACCACACCAGTAAATGTCTAGAAGGAGCTGAGTATCACAGTCATTTTAAAGCTGCCTAATTGGTGCTTATTAGGCTTTATTGCTGCTCCCTGATATCCACAGGTGTTTCAATACCTGATTGAAAACACTTCATTGAACCTCTGTTCTTCAGAGTGGTAGTCTTTAAGGGGTTGAATAATTATGTCAATGAAGAATTCACAAAAGAAACATTTACTACTGTATTACAAAACTAATTGATGTCATTTTAGTTGCATATGGTTCTTTAAGAAGTCCTTGTAGGATTTCATTCTGAATACAATTACAAATGTACACTAAATTCCCTAAAACCATTTACAGCATTGGGGGTTGAATAATTTTGAACAAAACTGTATTGTTTGAAAATATCTGTCAGTGTAAAACCTGTGAGTTTGAGTGGCGTGTGTTGATTGAGCAACAACTGAATGTCTGAAAACCTCAAGACTTCACCTGCCAGTCGAATAACACGAACACAAATCATCTTCTGACACATTCCTGATGCTTTGATCTCTTTATAAAGATTATTATGTAACAGATACAAAAGATTTAAACACACAAAAGATCACTAGAGAGATTTATTGTGTGTGTGTGTTTATGCTCCTCCTCCATCAGTCACACACACACACATATAATTTATTTATAATCTATTGAACAATGTGCTTGTGATTTGATTCATAAACACTAAAAACTTAAAAACATAAAAAACATGTAAAAAAAATACTGACACGTGTATTTAAAAGCAGATGCAGTAAATGAAGATAAAACATCTTATGGTCTTTGTGTGGTTATGGACAGAGAACACACACACACACACAAACAGACAGATATACACACACACTCACACTTATCTGTGATCAAATATGTGTTTTGGGTCAAAAATGTCGTGCCAAGCCTAAGTAACATTTATTGTTAGACCACACAATTAATATGACGTGTGTGTGTGTTATTTCCATTGAAACCACAATCAACTCAACAATCTCTGTGTGGTCAGATCTGATGTGTATTTGATCTTTCACAACATCACTTCACCACAGCAGGACATTCTGTCTCTTTAGTCAATGATTTAAAGTCACCAAATCTAAACAACACAATTTCACATCAGGGTTTATTTAAATATATTTTAAACGTCATGTAAAAGCTTTAGTTTGACTTCACTTACATAAACACTCATTTATTAACTCCTCAGATCAATAAATAAATGTGAGGCCTCCATCTGATCTGTGTAAAGTCACCTGCAGTTTCTTCTATTAAACACTAGAGGTCTCTATTACACAGAGTTGTGTTTTATTTATCATCGTCTAGATGTTTTGGTGTGTAAATATACACTTTCCAGCTACATCTCATATAATATATGTTGATTCTATCTTCATTTATTTCTCTGTTTTAATGTATTGATGTATTTATTTACTATTTATTGTATTATATTTATTTATTGATAAATTCAGATTTAAGGTGAGCATCACTTGTCATGATTCTGCCCCATCATGTCATATTTCTCTTGATCTAGTGACAGGATCATGACAACTTATTCGATATTTAAATGCATTTAATTGTTATTTCGTATGGAACTTGATAAAAACAAACAAGCAAACAAACATAAAAAGTGGATGGTGTTTAATTTGAAAAATGCATTGAAAGCTGCAGTGACCAAAAACATTTATTTTTGTTTGTTTGTAAATATGTTTACTTAACGTTCATAATCTTTAGCAAAGACAAATGAGTTTGCTCTAATTTATTTCTCTAGTCCTATAAAATGGCAATTTTGATTGATGAAGAATAAAATTCAGTAGTTGAAACTTGACACGTTTTTCCTGCACATATTTAAATCCAAAAATAAACGTTTTGAGACGTTAAATCAAACTCTTCTTTAAACTTAACACACATTTGATCTGTGTCACATTTATTCTACATCAGTAGATGTCAGTCTTTTTGACTTCAATGCGTATCATTCTAGAGCTTAAGATACCTAGAAGAACATGTTTTCATGATAATAATATCTCAAGATTGATTTAATGTCTGTTGTGTCTGGAGAGGAGGAGAGTTGAGCTTTAAAGATGTGAAATTAACTCCTGCAGTTTCCTCAGATGAACACCAGATGTCACTAACACACGCTGATAGAATGTCATGATGAAGAGTTTGTGTCAGTAAAATGATCTTTATTATATTTCATCATCTTAGAGGTCACTGTACATTACAGTACAGATGATTTGTGTATTATGATATTTTAATCTGGACAGGTTTTATTAGGTGACCCACAGTCTCCAGATATCAGACATCAGTTTCATCATCTCACCACTAGAGGTCATCATAACACAACACACAACTGCCTCTCAATGAAACATGTACTTGTGTGAGTTTAATGATAGAAATGATATTAAAAGTGAATGAAAAGTCAAATACATCTCTGTTTTAAACACTGAGTTCAGTCAATTTGATTTTAATTTAATTAGTTGAAATGCTGTAATATGTGTAAAGCACCTCCGTCATCTCAGACTCCTGTAAGAAAACAGAAAAGAGACGAATATATGAGACCAGTGAGTGGAAGAAAACAGCATTTCATTTTCATTTCATCAGATCTTCTTTTATAAAATAAATCCCTTCTTCAACCTTTTGAACAGACTGAGACTTTGTGTTCATCAATAAAATATTTTCTTTCTGCAAAATTATAGGATACAAGGATAGAAATAAAGTAGTTTTCTCCATTTTTCTTGTAAATGTGTCGTCTTGTTCTGTAATTTTATAGTTTTTCTATTTCAAAAATAAACTGAAGAAAAAGAAATCTTATTAAAATAACAGAAATTTTCTGCCAGCTGTGAAGAGGCTGGAGAGCCGGAAATAAACTTCAGAATAACAGTTATTTCCTGTAAAATACACTTTCCTCCTGGTTGCTTGTAATTTTACGTTTTTTGACCACATTTAAAAAATACATTAAAAAATCTGTAAAAAACAACAGAAAATTCCTTTATTTTCACAGTGATGTCGATCACATGATCCTTTAGTGTTGTAAACTCACTTCACGATGAGTGTTAAATCAGAACCAGAGGATAAATCTCTCACATCTTTATCAGAACTCAACAATAAGAGACTTGTGTTGACATTAACACACATAACAAACTCTCTTAATCCCTCAGTGACAAACACACAATGACCCTTACTGCCCCCTAGTGGATAAAACATGTATAAATACACCACATCTAGTGTTATGAGTTTGATTTCAGATGTATTTTCAGAAGTTGATTTGAATGAATGACTGTAATAACTACACATGATCAGTCATGAATGATCTCACCGGTTTATGTGTTGTTCTTTCACACAAGGTTGGTTCTGCATAAGTGATCTCATCTTCACCGGTCTGATCTGTTTCAGTAATAATGAGTTTAGTTTCATCAGTATTCACATTTCATTTATGAACATTTAAATGTTTTATATATAACTTACAATCTTTATTTGTTTTTCTGTGTTTCCTGCTGATGAAGAAGATCAGAAGTGTCGTTACAATCATCAGAAATCCAACAACTGCACAACACATCACAACTTTATGAATGAAGGTGAGACTCGATTCTGTAAGAAATAAAGTCAGTGAATCTGTCAGTCTGATATTAAATCATAAATAACTAATAGTCATGTCTGATATTACCTGCACACGTGTGACAGAGTTGAGTGATGTGTAGATGTTGTGTGAGGTTTGTGATGGGATTGTTGACCACACATCTGTATGTGTTTGTATCCTGATATTCCACCTCCAGAGGTAGAGAGAGTCTGATGTTGAGATCAGACACACTGATGCTGGACAATAAACTCTTTCCTTTGTACCAGGAGACACTCACATCATGTGACACATTCATCACTGAACACAACACACAACAACATGATGATGAAGATGATGAAGAACATTGAGAAGAGTCTCTGATGATGACAGGAACAGACAGACCAGCTGAAAAACACAAAGAATCAGAGTAAATAACAGCAAATCAAATACTTATGCTCGTCCAAAGTTTATAATAATCTATGAGTTCTTATCACACACAGAATTATTAAACAATGATATGATGTTTGAAACTTGAAGAAAACTTCTCAACTCACCATAGACAGTCAGATTGAAGTGTCTGATGAGAACAGAAGGTTTTCTGATGATCTCTACTTTATAAAGTCCAGTGTGTTGAGTTGTGATGTTTGTGATGATGAGAGATCCAGTCTGATCATGGTCCCTGTACTTTTGCGTCCATTCGTTTTTCTTTTTTTAACCATGACGATAAAAATAAAATATAAACGGTTGTTGTATTTTAAGCAAAAAAAGTTACATTCAAAATTTTGAATTAGAACTGTATTCAGAACATTCTACGAAAAAAATGTATATTGACTTATTTTCAGATTTTTGTTTATGACTTTTTGCACCTTACTTTACATTTATAAAATACACAAATTAATATCGAATAAAAGCGAATTGTACTAGTTTTCTGAGGCCAAATTAGTGACCCGGAAATATTTTTTCCCGCACCATTGAATGCGAAGCACCATGTCTCTGGAACCGTACAGACATGATTTTAAAACATCACACACACAAGGACGTTGCTGAGCATCTGTCTCAAATTGGTGTTGGACGAGGTTGTTCGGCGAGGACTGTTAGAAGATTTAGATTTTTGAAGCCATGATCCCGAGCTATCCGTAGTGCAACTAACACAAATTGCATATACATTACATTAAATATCCAGAAGTTAGACAAGAATTATTTAAAAAAATTGCATTTTTGTAAAACTGAAAAAATAGTTGTATACCAATAATTTGATTTTCATTTATAAAATAATTTTAAATAAGAAAATGTACTTTGTTTGTGGTTAATCTCTCCATTAACTTGAAAACAAATATAAAGAAAAGCACATTTTTTGTTTTTTATATAGTTGTTAAAAAAAGAAAAACGAATGGACGCAAAAGTACACGGACCGATCATCTATCTCTACATGATTCTTCAATCTCTCACTGATAAATGATTTATTCTCTACTCTGTTGATTTCAGCTATAATCTCATCTGGACTCTGAACACCAAACATCCACTCGATCACATCATGTGTGTGTAGTTGAGTATCAGTGTGTAGAGTAACAGAATGTCCCTCCATCACTGACACTGACTTCACTTCATCACCAAACACACCTGAACAACACAAATATTAAGTGTCTAAAATACATTTTAACACATTATATTCACGTGCATATTTTCAAATAATTCTAATATTGTCGCTTATACAAATCCTATAAGAAGTAAAATCATAAAAAGCATAAAGAATTGACTCACCGTTCAGACGCCACACACACAAACACAGTAAAACTGTCACACAAATCATATTCTGCTGAAGTGTGTTTGAGAAACTGAGCGTCACTTGTGATGTGACAGGAAACATCAGTACATGTGTTTATCTTCACCTTAAAACAGTCACATGAACACACACACATGAACATACACACATGAACACACACACACATGAACACACACACACACACGCCATAATAATTGTGTGGTCTAATAATACATGTTAATTGGGCTTGGCACGACATTTTTGACCCAAAATACATATTTGATCACAGATAAGTGTGCATGTGTGTGTATATCTGTCTGTGTGCGTATTTGCGTGTGTGTTTGTGTGTGTGTTCTCTGTCCATAACCACACAGACACTATCAGATATTTTGTCTTCATTTACTGCATCTGCTTTTAAATACACGTGTCAGTATTTTTTTTACATGTTTTTTATGTTTTTAAGTTTTTAGTGTTTATGAATCAAATCACAAGCACATTGTTCAATAGATTATAAATAAATTATATGTGTGTGTGTGTGACTGATGGAGGAGGAGCATAAACACACACACACAATAAATCTCTCTAGTGATCTTTTGTGTGTTTAAATCTTTTGTCTCTGTTGCATAATAATCTTTATAAAGAGATCAAAGCATCAGGAATGTGTCAGAAGATGATTTGTGTTCGTGTTATTCGACTGGCAGGTGAAGTCTTGAGGTTTTCACACATTATGTTGTTGCTCAATCAACACACGCCACTCAAACTCACAGGTTTTGCACAGACTGATATTCTCTAACAATATAATATTTTTTAGATGAACATCCATCCATCCATTTTCTACCGCTTATCCGAACTACCTCGGGTCACGGGGAGCCTGCGCCTATCTCCAGAGTCATCGGGCATCAAGGCAGGATACACCCTGGAGGGAGTGCCAACCCATCGCAGGGCACTAGATGAACATGAATTGTTTTAAAATGTATAAAGTGTATTTCAGCTTCTCGTCTATTTGTGATTTCCTGTGTGTGACATCACAGCGTTACACTTTATAGGCCAGGGGTCGACAAGTAAGTTTGGCGTCGAGCCAAAAAAAATAATCCGCCAGAACATCGTCAAAGTATAATTTCAGAATTGATGAAAAATATATAATATAAAATAATAGCCTACTTTAAAATATATAGTTATAATATATAATAGTTATATCATTATTTAAAGTAGCCTATTTTTTTACAATCCTCACGTACTAAACTGCATTTTTTTTGTCTGCTGGGCAAAGCAGACCCCCCCCCACAGATCACACAACCTTGGATGGATGGCCGGCCGGCCCACATTATTATTATTATTAATCATCAGGAGCGGTAGGTAGGCCTATTATCATTACTAGGCTATTGTTATAATTGGCAGTAGAACCAGACTCCTAATGTGAGCTTGCAGACATTATTATTATGATTATTATGAGTAGTAGTATGCCTATCATCATTACTAGGCTATTGCTATATAATTATATGAGGTTAAATGCTTTATTGTTGTTGTTGTTGTTATTATTATTATTATCATCAGTATAGGCCTATTATCATTTCTAGGCTATTGCTATAATTGGGAATTGGCACCAGACCTCTGATATTAATGTATGCTTTATTATTGTTATTATTACTAGGCCTAATAGTAGGTATCATCTGCATTTTGTAACAGAAGCTTGCAGGTACGTGATGTTAATGCGAGACCTGAGCCTGCTTTGCCTTGCAAAGATCCCCAATTCTTGGCTCAATGTTTGATAAACATAGTCTCAAATCATCCTCGATTTTTGCACGATTGCGGTATTTTGTTTTGAGTGCAGTCATTTTTGAGAATCCTGCCTCACACAGATATGTCGATGCGAAAGGAAGGAGACTCTTCAAGGCGACGTCACAGAGTTCAGGATAGTCCTCCATCAATCCTGCCCAGAATGACGAAAGAGGGCAGGAGTTAAAGAGTTCCTTCAGTCTACTGTCACTCTTCAGCTCAATAAGCTGTTCCTGCATATCAAATGATAGCTCGTTTGCTGTGCACACAAATGGATCTCGAACCCATGCAAAAGAGCGATAATCCTCTTTAAAGTACATCGCAAATTGTTTTCTCATTGCTGACAGGTGCTCAGACGCTGATTGAAGTAGGGATGAGAAATCGTGTGACGTGCCTGCATCAGTGATAAAGTCTGCAAGGCTGGGAAACATGTCGCAGTTCCCTCGACTGATGCGGCCATGCCAGAGGTCTAGTTTTTGTGTGAAGGCATTTACTTTGTCTGCAAGGAGCAAAATATGAGTTCCAATGCCTTGCAAAGACAGGTTGAGGTCGTTCAAGCGGTCAAATATATCGGCCAAATAGGACAGAGACGCAAGCCACATAGTGTCATCCAGATGCTTCGCCAGATCTGATTTGATTTCTGTCAAAAACCACTTCACCTCCTCTCGCAGCTCATACAACCGCTGTAGCACCCGCCCCCTGGAGAGCCAGTGAACTTCAGTGTGCAGAAGCAGCTGTTCGTGCCCTGACCCCATCTCCTGGCAGAGGACCCCAAACAAGCGAGAGTTTAACGGCCGTGATTTAATAAGATTCATCATTTTCACGGATTGGTTCAGCACGGAGTCAAAAAGAACCGGCATTTTTTTAGCAGCTAGTGCTTAGCGATGGACCATGCAATGTGTCCATTTCACAAGTGGAGCTACTTGCTGAACCCGAGCAGCTAGGCCACGCTTATGCCCCGTCATTGCTTGCGCACCATCCGTGCATTGGCCAACGCATCGGTCCCAAGCCAAACCCTTTTCAAGGATAAAAATATTAAGGACATTGAAAATGGCTTCTCCTGTAGTGTGCAATTGAAGAGGCCGGCAAAACAGGACATCCTCCTCAATCGCCTTGTCCCGCAGATACCTGACATAGGTGAGGAGCTGTGCCTGCCCTGCACTATCAGTGGATTCGTCCAGTTGCAGCGCGTAGTAAGGACTCTTTTTTACGAACTCTATCAGTTGCTCTCTGATATCATTGGACATGTCTATAATTCTCCTAGCGACTGTGTCATTGGACAGTGGTACTGCACCGAGTTTGGCTGCTGCACTATCGCCTATCATTATTCTGCACATGTCTTGCGCTGCCGGCAAAATGAGAGTCTCTGCGATTGTATGCGGTTTACCCAGTTTACCGATTCTTTGGGCCACTACATACGATGCCTCCAAACACTGTTTAGACACAGTGCTGTGCACTGAAATGGTTGCCTGTTGCTGATGGGGGCCATCAAGCTTTCTTTTAAAATATTCAGCTGGCTTATTTTTAATGCCAGGATGCTTTGTTTCGCGGTGCCTTTTTAATTTGCAGGGCTTCATACTGTCGTTTGCCAGCACCTCGGCACACACGACACACTGAGGTCTCAGATCAGCCGTAACTGTAAACCCAAACTGCAGGTATGCTTCATCGTACCTTCGAAGCTTTTTTGCAGCTGGTGGTGCGTCGGTTGGCTTGTTGGTCCTCACAAGAAATTTCTCCATTTTTGTTATGTGTTTTAAATAAAGTTTAGGCAATATGTAACAGTGTGTGTGGCTATGTATAGAGACGTATCAGGGGCTAATCAATCGGGACTTAGGGACGATCTGTAATTAAACGAACAAAATAATTATTTTTAATAGATTTTATTTTAATACTTAAAGATTGTAGTGTGTGTGTGTGTGTGTGTGTGTCTTAGTCGTGTGGGTAGTTTAAGCTAAGTGTAGCTACTGCCTAGCAGTTAAAAAAAAATACTGGCAAGGGCTGAGATTTGATCTAATCTTTAGCAAGAATGTTTGTGGGTTTAGTCTTTAAAAAGTCTGTTGGGGTTGTAGTAAAGGCCTATGTAAATCGAGAATGATAATAGACTAGCGAGAGCTGGCACAAGTGAACTTGGCAAGAGACTAGACCAGAGTGAATGGAGAGCTATGTCGTGAGTTAATTTAAATGCAGTTATTTATTTTTGTGTGAGAGTGAGTGAACATTTACATTTACAACACGCTCTGTAAGCTAGGGCGGGAACGGCGGCCATATGCATGCGTGATTCATTCGCAGCAACTTTTGAGGCTTGCGCAGCTTCTCGAGGAGAAATCAAACAAATGAGCGCTGTTTTCTAAAGTCTATGAGCGCACCACACACAAATAAACTAAATTGACATACTGCAGTTAAATGTGGTGTTTTTATATTTATAACTTTTGAATGCAGTTCAGCAACATGCATCACACCTCCTGACGACCAAGAGAGCTGACAATTGACCATCACTTAATTTACCATCACCTCACGATTGAAAATGTGACACTGATTTCAGATGACACTTCAACAAACAAGTTATTATTATTAAGTCACTTACATTTTAGACGAAATAATGACTGTTTTGGTCTATTTTAGCAGCGAAAATAGATCCGATGAATCCAAACAAAGATCACAGCATAGCGCATCTCACAGCAACAATCAATCGTGTTTTGAATGATTCAGTGTTTTGAACGAATCGATTGAGTCATAGATTCAATAACCCATGCACAAACATCTGTATCATTCTTAATGAATCGGCCGTTTGAACGTTTGAATGAACGACTCAATGACTCGCTTTATAAAACCGCTTTTCACCTGCTTTGCGCTCAATCAAATCTGTTCAAAACTCTTTTTTTAAATCAGTCCAAACACATTTGAATTTTTTATTTAGGAGTTATGTATATACAAAACTATAACTTTTTATGAAAGTATTTTAGTGAATTTCAATTTTTTCAGTTTTTTTTCTCCCATCCTGTAGCCTACTCGCGCCCCCCCGGGAGAGTGTTCGCGCCCCCCACCGGTTGAGAACCAGTGTGATATATCATGTGAGGTGTGTCGCCAACACCTGTAAAATTGCATTATATCATGTGAGCCATGTCGCCAACACCTGTAAAATTGCATTTTTCCATTTTAAGAATATATCTAAATTACGTCATATGCTGTCACTGTCAGATGCAGAGAAATTAATTCATGCATTCATGACATCAAGAATAGATTACTGTAATGGACTTCTAGGTGGTTGCCCTGCGGGCCTATTACAAAAACTGCAACTGGTTCAAAACGCGGCAGCTCGAGTTCTTACACGTACAAAAAAGTATGAGCATTTAACCCCGGTTCTGTCAACCTTGCACTGGTTACCTATAAAGCATCGCATTAACTTTAAGATCTTGCTTATTACCTATAAAGCCCTACATGGTCTAGCGCCGCAGTATTTGAATGAACTTCTATTGTATTACAGACCTCCACGTACATTACGCTCTAAGGGGTCCTGTCAGTTGGTAATACCTAGAATTTCAAAATCAAGTGCAGGTGGTAGATCCTTTTCTTATCTAGCGCCTAAACTTTGGAATATTCTTCCATGCACGGTCCGGGAGGCAGACACACTCTGTCAGTTTAAATCTAGACTAAAGACTCATCTTTTTAATCTTGCATACACTATACCTCCATAATATTAATCCTCAAAGGATTTAGGCTGCATTATTTAGATCAACCGGAACCAGGAACACATCCAACAACAAATGATGTACTTGTTGCATCAAAGAGTGCAGAACAGTACTCTACTCTCAGCCAGTCTTGTCTCTTTGTTCCAAGGTTACCGCAGGATGCAGTTCATGCCCAGACCTGATGGCAGAGCTGAGAATGGGAAGCGGTGACCTGACAAGAGCTAAGAGGATAGAGCTGGATAAAGGACGCGACAACTTTGTTTTTCCTACAACATTTCAAATGCTATTAGATTGTTAATGATAATCTTAAATCCTTAATTTTTATATTTTTATTAAGCCTTGTTGTGCAAGCACTGATGAGCTTGTGCAGAGGCAGCAGCTTTTGCCAGAGGGGAACTGGAATCCCCTGGTTGGGCCTGGGTTCCCCTGAGTTTTTTTTTCTCGATGGGAGTTTTGGGTTCCTCACCACCGTTTGCATATTGTTTTGCACTATCTGCCTGGCCGGGGGGGCTTCTTTAGAATTCATACTTGTATTAAATGTGTCTCATGTACAGCTGCTTTGTAACAATGAAAATTGTAAAAAGCGCTATATAAATAAAGTTGAGTTGAGTTGAGTTGAGGTGTGTGTACCAAAGAAACATAATTTAAATGGCACGGCCTTCTAAAATATTATTGCAGACAATGTCAATGTCCTACTGACCACAATGTATTCATGAATATGAATCAATGTATCCATTTAAAATGGTCCTAGATTTTTTATTCAATATGAATTCTTCAAAACACAAAAGAGGCTATTTTGAAAAATATGCATTAAATTAACAAAATAGACCTACATCTCTGCCATCGAATGTCATAGAGACGAAGAAGTTGCTTCGTTCTACTAATGGAAAAGTGTATTATAATATGACAGATGACAAGCTATGCCCCTAGCAACTAAACAGATTAGCTTAACAATCATTTACACAGACCTATATCTCTGCAGTTGAATATTGTAAAGACACAGGGGTTCGGTTAATTTCACTTGTAGCTTAATATGTTATCAATTGGCAGGTTAGATACCACACCCATATCAACTAAACTGTTAACTTAGCAACCATTAAGCTAGACCACTATCTCTGCAATAGAGCATCATAGAGACACTGGGGTTGTTTCGCATGACTTGTGGTTTGATGTGTTATTATTGGCAGGTGCCATTCCCAGCCCATAGCAACCAAACGGATTAACTTAGCAACCTTTTAGCAAGATCTATGTCTCTGCAACTGTATTACACGTTTCTGACATTTTACTTAGTGTGCTAGAGTGTCGTCTGTCGTGGATCTGCTATGGTGCGATTCCCGAGCCTGGTCGGCGATTGCAGAAGTACCTTAAACACCTTAAATCGCTCGAACCCGCTAAATGCTGCTTGGAGCTTTAATGTTATTTATAATTGCTCACAGGGCACTTCCCCCCCAAAACTGATCGTGCAGCCCGAACCGTAAGGCCTAGAGACTTGATAGTTTGTCAGATGGTTGTATTCCTGTTGGCTACTCAGAGACAGAAAGACGGCCAAATCGGTACGGGGCGCTACAGCGATCACAAACGCGTTTAGGCTCATAACTCCTAAACCGTTTGTCGCACACCCAAGTGGTGGCTAAAGCCGAACAAAACCTTTATCTCCAATTTTATTTGCACCCGGAAAGGTTTTCCACTAATTTGCATTTTATGCAACTTACACGTTTTCAAACTAGTCTCTGGTTTTTCGCTTGATCGGAACCAAACCAACACTGATGAATTCTGTGGAGTGTGAATGTAAATAATTATTGATAAAAAGTTGAAATTTCGATTCAAATACAAACCAGTTATTAAGGAGTTGTCACTGCTTCCTAAGCATTCAGTTTGAGTGACATGCGGGCGGGTTATTTTCTTAGGAAATGACGCTATTTCGTAACCTTATTTTCTTTTGAAATTTTTAATGACTTTACGTATCATTCATCAGTAAAAATTCATCCAATGACAGCAAAACATCTTTGAGCATTTAGTTTGAGTGACATGCGGGGGGGGGATTTCATAGGAAATGAAGATATTTCGTCATTCTTTTGAATTTTTTAATGACTACCTTTCACACGATCTTCCAGGCAGTGTCCCCAGAAAACTATCACATTATCATAAAGCCTTTGCACTAAAAGCATAAGTTTGGTGTCTTTTGAAAGCAGACTGTTGGCCGTTTATAATATGTACATGTGAACAGAACATTTTTTATAACAAGTAATTTTTTAAGATGTTATATATGGTGCAAAAAATCTCCAGGTAAGTCCGAATGTTTGAGTCTGGAAAAGTAGGGAATTTTGATATGGAAATTGTGTAGGAACCCTGGTTTGAATAAAATAACATGTGGACAAAGATGAAGTTTGTTTGAAACTATGTATTGTCATTGCTTTTAACAAAGAAATGCACTAGCAAAATTGTGATTGTCAGTAGACAGATTTATAAGAGTAAGACAAAATGTATATTGTTTATACATAGGTTAAAGAACTGTTTTAACATGCAGTGTATAAAATAAGTGTTATATATGTATTCACGACAGGTATAGAACACGTTTTTTACGTAACATTAAGAGTTAAACAGTGCTATTTGGTATCGTATAATAAAAAATATGTATATATATCTAGATGCATTTAAGATGTGAAAATACAATTTATTTTAGACAAAATGTAGAAATGTACAAAATTTATACTAAAATTACAGAATTTTTTGAACTTGAAGTGAATAAAATAAGGGTTGAGATATTTACAAAGGGTTCTACATTTATCAACATATAAGGCAATGTTCTTGTTATTTGAAAATAAATTTGAAAATATTTTGAGCTTTAGTTAACATCATCAAAATCAAAATATACTTGTACAGTACAGAAATAAATAACTTCAAATTGTTTACAGTATTGCATTTTATGAAACTTCACATCCAACTATTAAGTTTAGTTTAAAAAAATATGAACCGTTACATTTCTTTTTGTTACCTTTGAAAATGTTTGTGAAGACATAACATGGTTTACTGACTTGGTATGGGGCATGGTTCTGTGTCATGAAATACACAGGGAGACATGGCAGGAGAACCCAATTGCAGGCACACACAGATGGTAGGGGTAAACAAGGATATTTATTAACAATAAACACTACTAAAAGACAAAACAAAACCCACGATGGGGAAAACAAGACTGAAATAAACTATAAACAAAAACAAGGACACGGACTAACTAAACTAAGAAAACAAACACTTGAATCTAATCACTTACACTGACTAAACTAGATTTACTTGACAAAGCACAAGGAACGAGGTACAACGTACAGGAACAGCAAGACAGCAACAAGGAACATCTGATACAAAGAACAAGGTATGATATACACGCACATACAGCTTACGGACGAAGTAGGACGTACAATGAACGAGCACATGACAATGAACACGAGGGTGTTTTAAAGGGTGACAAACACAGGATCATTAACGAGGAACAGGTGCTGGGGATTAGCACTAAGGAAAGGCTGACGAGGAACGAGATGGCGGAAAAATGACAGAGACCGGAGAGAGAGAGAGAGAGTATGCAGACACATAGGTGTTACAACAGTCTCTCTCCCACCACATAACCAAAGGCTATGCCATGGCTCCAAAGTAAAACAAGAATAAAACATGACATGATAGTGGAACCATGACAGGTTTGTTTGCTGTTTTAGGCACAGTTTGTGTCTTCAGTGGCTTGATGTGAAACACTAAGATTGGTTGTTTCATACAAGATTGATGTATGTGTTCCATAGATGTAGTTTAATAGATGATGTGCTGTCTGCATTGTAAAATGTTTTACATTTACTTTCTTCTTTTGTAATAAAACCAAGTGTAAATGATGTATCATCCGAAAGCCCTGGAAAAGTGTCAAGATAAAGAGGCACTTGTTTTTGAGAGGTGCACGCAACCATTAAATCCTAATATGGTAGGCCAGAACTATGAGCACAGAGGGACGGGCTAGTGAAAAGGTGATATCATACGAAAAATGATTGGAAGAAGATGATGTCAAGTAAACATGATTGCTTTAAACTGTAATAACAACTTGAAAACAATGTATAAAAAATGAAGTCAGATGTGTATTCGTTGGGCATCTTCAGATGAACTCTGTATGTCCCTCTTTGAGTTGTTCAAACAAATTAAAGATTGAAACCTTTGAAACTAGACTTCTTGGTCTTCGTTTTTAACTCAACATTTGACGATCGAATTTGACAAAACACTTGTAGATTGGAAGAGGTTGTGGTACTTTGCTGGGGTTTATAGGTTTTTGAACTTCGTCTGGTGTTGGGCACTCAGATTGTGTAGGTCTTTTTTGTGCTGTTTGTTGAGTACTCAGGCTTTTGGTTGACCCTGAAACAGACGGTACAGGAATATTAGTAGAACAGGACTCTACAGTGGCACACAATTCTTCATCAATGTTTGATTTCTCTTGCTGGTGCTCTGTAGTTGTTTTAGCAATGGAGGTTATTTGTTTGTCAGATGTGTACTGTGTTGTTAAAGGTCCTGCTGTGAGGAGGTACTCTTCGAGTCCATGAGATCCGGGTTGCATTCGGATTAGACCAGTGTGTTGAGTTTGTGATGGTTAATGGAACTTCATCGTGATCCACCATGAATGTTAGACTTCCAATGCATTTCGTGATGTAACTTGATCCTCTTCGCAGAATCTTGCATGTGTGGGATCTATGGAACTGTTGTTTTGGAGACATGTCGTTTTGAGCTGTGTTGCATTTTGTGCAGAGCTTCATTATGTGAACTGCTGCACCTTCAACTGTAATCGTCAAGTGGTTTAATGACTTGGTATGGGGTATTGTTTTGTTTACTGCTGTAGGCAGTATCGGTGTCTCAGTGGAGTGATGACAGTTTGTCTTGTGATGTTCAAACTGAGGCAGAAGAACCCAAGCACAGGCAGCAACACGGATGAAGGGGTTAACAATAATTTATTTAGACAAAACACAAAGCAAAAACCCACAAGGGGGTAAAACAGGAACAAGATAAATGATAAACACAGGCATCACAGGAACAGAAACTGACTATATTGACCTTAGACTAAAACTTAGCCCCTAGCTACTCCCCCTCGAGGGAAGTGAGGACAACAAAGCCAGTTTGAAAAACATATTTTTTGGCACACAATGGTTTTACTACAACAATTGGTTGCAGTGTACATTGATATAACTTAATACATGTTATATACATTTTAAGGTCTACACCACTGGTAGTACCTGCTAAGAGACAGGAAGGTTAGAGCAGAGGTTTTCTTTATCTGTGTATGGGCCAGTGCACATAAAGGCAGAATAAACCACAGGCTTGAGCCTCAGGCTTTGAGGCGTGTACATCATAAATGTAACTATTCACTAGTTTAACCAATCAAGAAAGGCAGGAAAAATCCATGTCTTTGTCCACTGACTATAAAAGAGGTGTCGCTCACTCACATGTAAAACAAACGGAGAAACACAAAAAAAGCACCTAATGATGAAGGTATGTGAGTTCATCATCTATTTTTTTGCCAATGACAATTTGAGAAGATTATTAGAAAATGATTTTTCAAACGAGTTCAAGAGCATTTAAATTACCAATGCATTTGTAATATTTTTTATAAGTTTTATGTATTTTTGAAGCTGCAATTTTTTACTCTCTGTTTGAAACATAAAATTGCAGATTGCCGATTTTATTTGATGAACGTATACCATGTGTGGAGAGCATTCACTTTAAGTAATACTTCACACAAAAATGAAAAATCTGTCATCATTTACTCATCTTCGAGTTCTTCCAAATGTGTATACATTTCCTTGTTCTGACCCAGCTAACAATTTTTGGTTCCCAGACGTTATTTTCTAATTCTCGTTTTTGGCTCTCTAGGAAAGTTCTCTTTATGTAGTAGAACGTTAGTTTCAGGCTCCCATAACGTCCTGGGAACCAAAAACTGACGTAAGGGAAAGGTTATCTTTACGTGTAGAAACCATGAAACTAAAGTTTTATTTCAGTAAAGATAAACAAAAGCAAACCTTACAAAAGCTTTCTGGGAACCAGAAACTAACGTTAGGGGAACGTTCTCAGAACATTAACCTAAAATATTTTTCTCTGCTCCGTTTGGCCTCTACACGGCACAACGAATGAAAACGTGCTGTGTTTTTATCCATCGCATGTCTCATCTAATTAAAATAAGTAAAATACATCATCACACACAATATGGAACGATGAAATCAATGCATTAGATTATACTTTTAGCCTAATAATTCCTCTTCCATTACTGAAGTAGCCTTATTTCTTTAATTAAACAGCACAGTATATCATTTCCAATAAAACCACACTGTGTGTAGGCCTACCTCAACATCAGACATTTTAGTTATTGAAATAAAATAAGCAATTACTTCAACACACTTTTGACTGAAGAATAAACATTTGTAACGTGGAAGGTGGGCCGAGAGCCATGAAGCCACTGCACTCGCCCTGCCTTCCTCGTTACAACATTTAATTATCTTCAGACTAATGATATTCTTGTCTCACCACAGAAGTATAGCACGGCTCCGTCTTTAGATGTAACAATCAAAAGCCCTGAGTTTCAGTCCTTACATCATGGTCTGTTGATTTAGATGTGTCAAATCAATCAAAAATCACTAAAATACAAGTTTACTCTCAAATCTGTACGTTTTTTAATAAAAAATAAACCGCTAAACTAATGTGATGGTGGGTGAGGTAAAACCAAATGATCATTCATTTTTAAATGACACACACATACAGTAACAGACAACCACACTAAAGAAATACACATGAATATATATGATTGTATTTTAATTAAACTTAATTAGTTTATTATTTTCAGCCGTTAAAGGCCACATTTATTGATTTCATTTGGTCAGTACAACATGTGTTAATGTGATCTTAGCATTTCAGATATGACTGACTTTTAGTAGAATTGACTATTTTTACCATTAGAAAATAAACAAAAAAGGGAACTGTAGAAAAATTCAAAGTAGGGATGGAAGGAGGCGGGAACCGGCAGACATTTAAAATAAAGTTTTAATATAATTAATTACAGCCGACGGCCCCTCACAGCCGACCGCCGGCGAACAAAACAAATCACAAAACAAAAAAATTCAACCATAAAACATGTTCGGGCCCGGTCCTCTCTCGTCAACAGTCCCGTCGCTCGTCCTCTTATGCTCCCAATCTCTGCCATGAGATGCGGGACCGGTGTGCCCACAGCTGATTCAAACTATCAATCACACAACCGGCCCCGCCTCACTGCACTCGTCACGTCTTCCTTACCACAGGAACGTTATGTTCGGGTTATCTTCTGGTTGCAAAATAATAACCCAAAAACTATTTCTGGTCATTTTCTGGTTATTTAAAAAAACAGCCTGCAATGTTTAAGGAACGTTACTTTCTGGTTGAAAAATAAAACCTTAAAAGAACGTTCTAAGAACGTAATTATTGGTTCCCAGAAAAATTACCAAAAGGGAACCAAAAACTAATGATAGGGAAACGTTCTGTGTTTGCTGGGGATGAGCTCGGAGAGAGATATTTGGAAGAATTCATATTCACAGATCTCGACACTCATTGATTCCCATAGTAGGAAAATTACAGCAAACAGTTCTGGGGCACCTTTGAGTAACATTGTTATTTCCAACTATTGGAGGTGTTGAGATCTGTTTGGTTATAATCTGTCTTCTAAATATCTTTCTCGGTGTTCATCAGAACAAAGAAAGGTATATAGATTTGAAACAACTCGTGTGAGTAAATGGTAAAATTATTGGGTGAAGTATTCCTTTGACATCATAATATCATTTTTGATGGAGGTATCTTTTAGAGGGCTTTGCATCTGAACCCTTCACATGGATATATGTTGTTTTTTACAAGGTCAACTGACTGCCAATCAAGAAGAAGAGCCCATGTTTGACTTAATGTCTTCAATCGTGCATTCCACAAGGACACCCAAGAAATCAACTTACAAGAAGGTTCCTCTTCAACAAAGAGGTAAGGCCAGTAATGCTAAATCTGGATAATAAAAGTGCACCCTTGAGACACAGAAATACAGTGAAAGTTTATGGAGTCTCAGTGGCAAATTAAACTAAAAAGAAACATTTAAAAGCTTACTTATTAAAATGTATTCCGGTTTTCATTGTAGATTATTTTATCTAACATTCGTTAGTTATTTCAGTGGTTCCCCACACGGATAGCACAGGTTCATCAATACGTCCATTTCTGTGCTGCTAAAGAAACTCTTAGGTCTTGTAACAGTCCTCCTCGGTACTCCGATCAACTTAAGGTCCATAACTGTTAGTAGCAAGGAGGACTTTAAAGAGAATTAAGCGTTTCTTTAGCAGCACAGAAACTGGACAAAATACGAAAAGTGAGAAGAAATGTGTTGCAGTGCATGACAATTTCCATATTACTTTTAGGTTTATCAGATTTTTTTGTGTGTGTGTTTAATGTATTGGTTAGTTTAGTTTTCTTGTTCAATACTTTGATGCAATGCAAATTGTAAAAGCGCCATAAAATTAAATTCCATTAAATTGAATGATAGTGATTTAATTAGACACAGCAAATTAGATCATGCAGGGTTCATGTTTGTTTGACAGATTCTGAGACACGCCGACATCTCGAATACAGCGCAGAAATGCCATAGCCGCAGAAATAGAAGAAATCACTACATTAACAAATTTACCAAATGGAGAAGTGCAGATATGCGGCAAACATGATTTGGTTCTGTCACAGCTTTCTATAGTGATCAAACAAACAATAACAGCAATTGCATAAATGTATTGTGTTACTGTTCATTTTCTTTCCCATAAGTTGACATTAACAGCATGGAAAAAAATAAAGAAATTATATAAAAACTGAAACAAATAAAAAAATTATATAACAATAACTTAAGTTAAGTAAAAACTGCTGCTATAATTCAAGTACAACTTACTAACCAGAATAAAGTTAATTCTACTCATTAAATACATTTAGTTTTGGTTAAAATATAAAGTAAATATTACTTAAAGTAAACAAAACAAAATATTATACGCTGAACAAAAACATATGTCTTACTTAAACATCACAAATCACTTACTTTCATATTGAATATATATAATTTTTACAACACAGATGGTCAAGTAAGAAGAGACTGGTGGTCTTTGTACTGGTATTAGCACAGTAACTGCTCAATATGTGAAATAACACACTTCATGACAAACACAAATGACCTTTAATCTTGAAAATGTATCTCCTAATGCAGTCAGATACAAAGTATGCTGGGAACTACAGATCAACTGCCGAGTTAGTGATATCTAAAAAAATGATAAATGTGGTCTCAACACAAACAAATAAGTAAACTTAATTTGACCAGTTTAAATGGTTCTAACATAATAAAATTGAGTTGGATTAATTAAAATTACTCAAACAAAATGAATTAAAATCTTAACAACCAAACTATATTTTAATAATGTAGCAGTAGGGTCAGCCCCACCTCCTCACTAAAATAAAGCTTAAAAGCCATGGACAAACGTCGATTCTGTCTCCACCACTTTTTGAACATTACTGAAAAATAGCAGTAACGAGAAAGGTAATACATTATTAAGAACGACGACTGGTAAATCATTTTCTTATATTTAACTTTAACTAACAACGGCTTTAACTTACGTTGTTCAACAAGAAGAACTCGCCATGAAACTCTCGATAGATGAGACACCAGCACACAATATTTCATGGGATATGTAGTTTTTCTTCCGACGTAATTCTTCCAAATATGGTGCAAATTGTCCTGGCTGGTATTATCAGGAAAAAAAACATGTTATTAGAAGTAGAGTAGATAAGTTAAATTAGTTGTTAAAATGAGGGTTGGCGATACTTTTTTTGTGCTAGTTGAAAGTCTATGGCTACCAACCAGCCAATATAGACAAGCTCAATGAAAATAGAGACACATATGATCACAGCATAAGTAAATCTAGTATTAGAGTTATTGCAAGGTATTCTCAGTGCATACAATCCATATAGCCTATGTTTATACCTCCTCTTCTCAACTGCTATCGTAGCCCATGGTTGCTTAACGATGACAGACGCCAGGAGAGCGCAATGTCCAGGCACTTTGGAAAAAAAGAGAATGCGGTGCAGCTCGCGTTCCCTTTCGAGAACGGTCACTTCGACATTGCGGAGAACCGCATATGAAACTCCTCCCCAATTGGAATGCAATTGGAATTGCATTCCAATTGTCGCAAGAATGCAGCAACTGGATACTTCTTCACCGCATCCGTTGGCTTCTTTCTGTTGTCTTTGCGCGTGTCCCATTGACCCGCAGGATACGCACGAGCACTGCATTGCCTGCCTGGGCCTGGCTCATGCGGAGGCTGCATTCTGCGGCTTGGATAGCGGCAGCCTGGAGGCGTACGCCACGAGGGATCTGAGGGCAGCGACCGACTTTGCTCTGATGGCTACAAAGCGGACCGCACAAGCTATTGGCCGATCCATGGGATTTATGGTCGTCCTCCACCGTCATCTGTGGATTATGTTGGCGGACCTAAAGGACGCTGATCGTAAGTCTCTTCTAAACGCCCCTATCACTCCCTCCGGCCTCTTTGGTGACGTCGTGGTGTCGGTGGTAAAGCGCGCCAAGGCCATGAGTCACGTGGTCCCGCGATGCTCTTATCAACCGTCTCCGAGAGCCCGTTCTTCATCCGCGCTGCACTCCACGCAGAGACCGGCCAAACAGCACGCCGCTTCCGCTCCAGCTTCTCGAGAGACGGCTGGAGTCTCACGCACGAGCCATTTCCCCGCCAGTGCACTTAGCCTCGTTGCACCAGCGTGCTTCCCTAAACGGTCCACTGACGGTAACGCCCGAAGAGATTCGGCCAATATGTCTGTTTTTCTGGACGCGTGGAAAGCCATTCCGGGCATTTCTCATTGGCTACTAAATGTGGTAGAACACGGGTACACCCTGCAGTTCAGACTTAGACCTCCCTGCTTCAGCGGTGTGGTTCCGTCGCTTACGTCAGCGCAAAATGCGCCTGTGTTGAAACAGTAAATTTGCAGCCTGCTTGCGAAAGGAGCGATCGAGCGCGTCCCTCCGAACAAGTGAGAAAGCGGGTTTTACAGCCGGTATTTTGTAGTGCCTAAGAGAGATGGTGGTTCGGTCCGATTCTGGATTTGAGACCCGTCAACCGAGCCCTTCACAACCGAGCGTTCAGAATGACAACTCTAAAACAGATCCTGGCACAAGTGCGTCCCGGGGACTGGTTTGCATCCGTGAAGCTGAAGGATGCGTATCTTCATGTTCAGATAGCCAAACATCACCGAAAGTTCCTGCGATTCGCTATCGCGGATTCAGCGTTCCAATTTGCTGTACTCCCGTTCGGACTGGCATTAGCTCCACGCACTTTCTCGCTCCTTTCACTTTACCCTCTCAGAGCGGTATGCGAATTCTGAATTATCTGGACGATTGGTTGATTTTAGCCCATTCACGGGAGGCGCTATCCGGTCATACGCAGATGCTGCTTCGTCACTTGACATCCCTGGGGCTGCGCGTGAACATGCAGAAGAGCAAGCTCACTCCGAGTCAGTGTATAACGTATCTGGGGGTATGTTTCGACTCAGTGGAGATGCGCGCTCGCCTCTCTCTAGAGCGGACGGAGTCCGACTCTTCAGCTCTACATTTGCTCAGGCCGGGTCGGTCTGTTCCCCTGAGGGAGTTTCAGAGGCTTTTGGGTCTCATGGCATCAGCCTCGGTGGTCTGCCACCTGGGTCTTCTGCACATGCGACCGCTACAGTTTTGGCTGAAGGCTGAGGTTCCATGGAAAGCATGGTGCGGGTCGAGTGCGAGTCCCGGTTACACTCAATGCCTCAGTGCCCTGAGCCCGTGGCGCGACCTGAGCATGTTCAGTAGGGGAGTTCCCCTGGGGCTGGTTACGAGACGCATAGTTGTTACAACGGATGCGTCGTCCTCCGGAGAAGAAACATGTCCTGATTCGCACCGACAACATGTCCGTGGTTTCGTACATAAATCGCCAGGGAGGAGTCCCCTCAGGAACTCTTCTCAAACAGGCTGTGAGTCTTCTAATGTGGGCAGATCGGCATCTACTCTCTGTCAGGGCAGCGCATATCCCCGGTCGTCTGAACTGCGGAGCGGACATGCTTTCGAGGGAAGGTCTTCCGCACGGGCAATGGAAGCTTCATCCCGACTCTAGACTCCCGATCTATTCGCGACGAGCGAGAACGCGCACTGCCCGCTGTATTTCTCGCTGACCCACTCCCCCATGGGGAGCGACGCTCTGACGGTGCGTTGGCCGGACGTTCGGCTTTACGTGTTTCCTCCGGTGAAGATCTTGCCCCTGGTGCTGTGCAAAATCAGAGAGGAGACGGCGACGGTGATCCTTGTCGCTCCGTTTTGGCCGAATCAACCCTGGTTTCCGGACCTGAGCGAATTGTTAACGGCACCGCCGTGGCGGATTCCCCTCAGGAGAGACCTGTTGTCCCAAGCGAACGGCACGATATTTCACCCCAGCCCGCAGCTGTGGAGCATTCATGCCTGGCCTCTTCGGGGGTTTTAAATGCACTTACTCGGCGTATTCTTGACACTATTTTGGAGTGTCGTGCGGCTTCCACCAGGCGTTTATACACTCTCATATTTGTATTTGTTAAATGGTGCAGTAGTAACAATATCGACCGGATGTCCTGCCCCGTGTCTGATATTTTATGCTTCCTGCAGCACAGGCTGGACAACGGCGGACTCCCGTCAACACTGAAGGTTTATGTGGCTGCTATTGCCTCGTTTCGTTCCCCGGTTGATGGGCAATCGATTGGAAGGCACATGCTGGTGGTCAGATTCCTCAGAGGAGCGAGGAGACTTTTTCCCACGTGATCCCCTTCGGTGCCGCTTTGGATTTAGCGCTGGTGTTGAAGGCTCTCTCTTCTCCCCAATTCGAGCCTTTGGACGCGGCTTCCATAAGAGAGCTCACTCTAAAAACTGTTCTCCTTCTTGCCCTTGCTTCGGCTAAGCGCATAGGGGATCTACAAGCGCTCTCAGTCGGTGCTGATTTCATTCATTTTGGAACCGGCGACTGCAACGTCACTCTCAGGCCGAAATCATTTCTTTGCCTGTCGCTTATGTTACACAGTTGTTGCCACGTTGCTGTTCACGCTGTGCTTGGTGTACTTTTATGATCTCTGTTATATCCGCCCGGGAATCCGTGCTGGCTCTTACTGTTGTGGTGTCTGCCCTGTTTCAGCGCAGCCCGCTGCATTTGTTGGGTTTGGATAAGCAAATTTGGCAGGAGCCCGATCTAGCAGTTCATTGGCCTGTTCAGTGATTTAGCAGTTAATTGGCCGATTTAAGCCAATCAGCTGTTGACGCTTAGGGCGACCTCGCGAATGGTTAAAATTGTATGCTTCCCATGCGTGTGTGTTTTAACCCAGTTTTTCTGGCTGATTTTGCAAGCTCTCACGGCGGGATTGTACTACCGTTCCATATGCGGTTCTACGCAATGTCGAAGTGACCGCTGTCGAAAGGGAACGTCTACGGTTACTTTCATAACCTCGGTTCCCTGAGGAGCGGGAACGAGACATTGCATAGATCGCCGTGTTCGCCGCTCATCACCATGCAGTAGAGAAGCGCGGATGAGCTAAAATGTCAACCGCATCCGCTGCTTCAAATAAATTATCCACCCGCCACCCGTCTGCATGTAAAATTTTCTCTGATATAGATTTCCGCACCAGACCCGGACCCGATCATCACTTTAATTACTCAGTAAATTTTCTAGCACTGTCTTTGTCTGTAAATGCTTAAATCTAATCTTTCGATTTAGCACACACATGATGTAGGCTACCATAAGAGGTACCAGTCTTATCGCTTTCATATACATACAGTGCGTCACAGTAGTTGCATATTTCAAACCCAGCACTTTATTCTACCTTGTTAAACACTTCGCTAAAACGCTCCCACACGGTACTTTTCTTTCCTACCTTTTGTTTTGTTTTTAATTCTCCCTTTTTAAATTTTTCTCGGATCTGTTTTGCCTCCTACGATGGCGTTTTAGTGCCACGTTAAAAATAAAAACAAATTCTCGAAATTTTACGAGAAAAAAGTCAAAATGTTTCGAGAATAAAGTCGAAATGTTACGGGAATAAAGTCGAAATGTTACGACAATAAAGTCAAAATGTTTCGAGAATAAAGTCAAAATGTTATGAGAATAAAGTCGAAATGTTTCAAGAATAAAGTCGAAATGTTACGAGAATAAAGTCGAAATGTTACGAGAATAAAGTCGAAATGTTTCGAGAATAAACTCGAAATGTTTCGAGAATAAAGTTGAAATGTTACTAGAATAAAGTCAAAATGTTACGAGAATAAAGTCGAAATGTTACGAGAATAAAGTCAAAATGTTACGAGAATAAAGTCGAAATGTTACGAGAATAAAGTCGAAATGTTATGAGAATAAAGTCAAAATGTTACGAGAATAAAGACGAAATGTTACGAGAATAAAGTCGAAATGTTTCGAGAATAAAGTCGAAATGTTACGAGAATAAAGTGGAAATGTTACGAGAATAAAGTCGAAATGTTTCGAGAATAAAGTCGAAATGTTTCGAGAATAAAGTCGAAATGTTACGAGAATAAAGTGGAAATGTTACGAGAATAAAGTCGAAATGTTTCGAGAATAAAGTCGAAATGTTTCGAGAATAAAGACGAAATGTTACGAGAATAAAGTCAAAATGTTACGAGAACAAAGTCGAAATGTTTCGAGAATAAAGTCGAAATGTTACGAGAATAAAGTCGAAATGTTACGAGAATAAAGTCGAAATGTTTCGAGAATAAAGTCGAAATGTTACGAGAATAAAGTGGAAATGTTACGAGAATAAAGTCGAAATGTTTCGAGAATAAAGTCGAAATATTTCGAGAATAAAGTCGAAATATTTCGAGAATAAAGTCGTCGTAAAACGTATTTTGTTTACGTGAATGTTGTATTTTAAGAGTTTAAGTTAAGTTTAAGCGTTATCTGAACCAATTAATTAGTTCTTAGTTCTACGGAAGCCTTGCAAACACCAGCAGTCATTTTTAAAACCTAATAGTTCACATTTGTACATTTTTATAAATCCTTAAGGATTGTGGCTTTTATAAACTTGATGCAACCAGATTCTTGTACATTAGGTAATCAAGCTTTGTATTAATATTTCAATGTTTGTATTCTATTTCAATATTTCAATGTTTGCTTCAGTTTATCATTTGAATCCATATATGCCACAACGCGTTGGGACCCCCGCTGAAGTACTTTATCCAAATCCTCCACATCCATTGTATCACTACGAGTTTATTCTCGCAACATTTCGACTTTATTCTCGTAATATTTCGAATTCATTCTCGAAATCTTGGATTTTTTTTATTTTTAACGTGGCACTAAGACGCCGTCGTAGTCTCCATCTCTGCTTTAAGAAACAGACGTTCTCTACCGCCGACACGCGCGCATTTCTTTTAAATTACTGCAAATTAGCGCCCGAATAAAAATTTGTTTAAAACATATTCGTATTTTTTGAGAAATTTTGATAATATTGTATATGATATTATCGACTCGCGACCCACCCGCAATTAATCAGAATCTATTTTTTTATTACCCGACCGCGCCTGCGGATTTAACCGCCATCCGCGCATAACTACCGTGCAGGCATTCTCTCTTAGATTCTGAGGATTGTCGTCACGTGCACTGTATTTATACTGATTGGATTCGTCAGTATTTGCATACTGTTGCATTCTTGCGACAATTGGCCAGTTTTTTTACTGCCGTTATCCAATAAGACTTCAGGAAAAGTGAAAAAGGGGAGGAGTTTCATATGCGGTTTCTCCGCAATGTCTCTTTCCCGCTTCTCAGGTAACCGAAGTTACGAAAGTAACCGGAGACGTTTTCCCCGCGGTTTTAGAAGCTAGACCCCTCTCAGACGCACTGCTGCTATAGCCATTCATTCATTCATTTGGCTTGTTTTCTTACAGGCGTTCATTTTATTTACCAAAAACAAAAGTTGCATATGTTATCAAATTTATTTATGGTTTACTGGGAGATATATGGAAAAATATGGAAAACCAACATTACAAAACATTGTTTTTTGAGATGTCTATTTATTATCAAGGTCTGATATATGTTAGACAAATCAGCATAAAGGGAGCGCTAAATATCTAACTTCTGGTCTCCGCAACTGTTCTGTTTAGTGATTTGAGCTAGAGCAGAGGTGGGCAAACTACTGCCCGCGGCCCCAAATCTGGCCAATTTAAAATTTAAATGAGATCAAATATTTACTGCATTTTAAAAGCCATAAATTCAATATTGAGCGAAATTCTAAATGAACAGTCCCATTTTACCATGTGGCCCATTGGGATTAATTGGACACCCCTGAATTAGAGGAATATTTGAAAAAATGTCAAGATTAAAAATGATGTATCCTGTAAATTATTATAATAATGTGTCTTATGACAGTGTGCAAATGTTTTGCCTTATTTTCAATACAAAAGTGTTTATAAAACACAGGTTAGAAGGAATTGCATCCACATACACTACAGTAGTTAAATTTCAGTTTGGAATAAATAAAAAAGATTTAATTTAATGTGCGATTAATATGTGGCCCTTCACAAGGTGTCAGGATCCCAGTCTTTGTCATGGTCTTGTGTGTGTTTGTTTTGTCATTTCGTGGAGAATCGTTCTATTATCCTCCACGTGTTTGGTGTCTACATCACTGGCCCCGCCCCCCTGTCTCCTCATCAGGCTTTCCCCTCACCGGGTTTCCATCACCTCATCACCCACACTCCTGTAGCTTGTCCCCATTAGTACTCTCCCCTGGTTTCTCATTATTTACTGTCTTATTATTATTTTCCGCTGATAGTTTCCCTCTATTTAAATCCCTTTTGTGCTCTCGTCCAGCGTCAGACCGTTGCGTGTTATATGCCAGTTCTGACTGTCAGTCTAGCGTGTCTAGAACTGTTAAAGTCTTGTTAGATTATCATAGTTATTCTATAGTTCCGCTTCTCGGATTCATCACAGCTCCAGTGTTTTTGTCTCGTTATTATTTTCTACCTATACCTCCTAATGTTCTCTGGCGCTCCGGATCTCTGTTCTTCCCACTACCAGCACCTCTCCACTAAGGAACGTCAGGCGCGTCTGGATTCATCCGGCGGGTCGAGACTCCTCCCCGCTGAGCGTTCGCTCCTGGAGGACTCAAGAGATCCAGTTCGGATTATTCTCAGATTCTTACCGTGAGTGCCGGTGGGTAGAGGCTTCTCCCCACGCACTCGCGAAGAGACACAGTCCTAGATTCTCCTCTTCTTTTTTTGTGGACTGTACCAAATAAACAGATTTCCTGCAATTGAGTCTCCGACCCTCTATTTTCACTACAAGTCATGACACAAGGAGTCCAAAACTTGATGTGGCCCTCACAGGTGAAAAGTTTGCCCATCCCCTGAGCTAGACTATTGACCAGACAAGCGTTTAACCTACTTCCGGTTTGTACACGTCACGCTGTGAAATACGTCTATGCGCAAATAGGTCAGACGCTGCTGGAGCAAAACTGTCATGCAGAGTGATGACACTTCAATCTGAGGATGACTAAACTGATAAAAAGATTAAAGATTGAATGATATTACATTCCAAGAGAACATGTAAAAAGCCACAAGTGCATCAGCAAAAACACTCGAAGCATCGTATGCTGTGTCTTTAATTTTGGCGAAAGCTAAAAACCCATTTAGCCTGGATGAGGAATTGATAATTCCTGCTGGAGCTATGCTCGCTCAGACCATAATGGATAAAACCGCAGCAGACAAGATCAAAACTGTACCTCTGTCACATGACACAGTTTCGCATAGAATTGACAAGATGGTGACTGATATGTAACAACTGGTGGATAAACTCAGGGCTGGTGAATCATTTTCACTTCAATCTGCAAGGCAGGGACACTACAAGTTGGTCACGCTACCTGTTCACCTGAGGAAGGAGCTATTGGATTTATCCACAGACCATGGGTCGGAGACTACTTTTGAAAACTCTTCCCTGACAGAGTTTTGGGTGTGTGTGAGGGGAGAACATGCTTTGGAACACCTACTCCCATTTGGCTCTACCTATCTCTGTGAAACCTCATTTTCAGCAATGACTCATATAAAAACGAAACAAAGAAACAGACTTTGCCTTGAAAATAGTCTGATAACAGCAGTAGCTTCCCTTCCACCATGAAATGTAATGATCTAAAGAGAAGGACAGGCCCATGTATCCCATTGAAAGGCTCACTGACAAATTGACTCAAATAGGCACTCTAGACTTGTGTTAAGACATTTATGAAAACTAAACTGTTAGTTAAAACACACTAAAACTTAGTTGAAACTGTCCAGAGATCAATACAAACATGGTTCTTTTTTTATTTCTTGATTTACAGTTAAATAAGTTATGGACACTGGTTTATGAGTTCATTTTCAGATCAACACCCCCTTCAAGTTCCTGTGGATCCAAACCTTGGCAGACCTATCCTGGACGACCAACAGTTCCAGCCTGGTCAAGAAGGCTCACCAACGCCTTTTCTTTCTATGAACACTGAAGCAGAACCAGCTGTCCTCTGCAATCCTGGTGAAGTTCTGTCGCTAGGGAATAGAGAGCAACCAACTGTATGGTAGGTATGATAGCTGCTCAATTGCATAGTGCAATGCACTGATCATCGGCCAGCACATCACAGAGATTCCACTTCCATCCATTGAGGACATCCAGAAGAAATGCTGTCTCCGTTGAGCTTGCAGCAGTCTATGGGACTCCTCTCATCTCACACAGACTGTTTTCTCTCCTGCCCAGGACCAGCAGACTGAAGAAGCTTTTTCCCAGAGCTGTCCCTTTACTGAATTCTGCCCCCACTGCCCTGATATACCGCTGCACTTTTTTCTCCCCCCTAACTAACTGCACACATGGCTAAAGTTTTGTTATTTGCACTACTGGACTGTTCAGTACTCTACTGGACTGTCTACACATTACATTTTTGTTCATTTGCACTACCGGTCAGCTCTTTTGCACTTCTTCCACTGCACTGTTTCTTGGATAGCTTCTGTCCATAATTTATTGCACTACTGAATTGCACTAATACTCACCATAGCCTGACTTATCGTTGTATATACCCATCTGTATATTTCTGTTTATAGTTATAGCCATCTGTATATTATGTTTATTGTACATACCCATTTGTAAACTACTTCATAATACAGATTATTTCCTATCCTGCACTTGCTGCTATTGCACTTCGGTTCAGACAAAACTACATTTCGTGACTTGTACATGTGTAGTGATAATAAAGTTGAATATAATCTAATCTAGTGGCGAAATGTCGTCAATGAAACATATCGAATAAGTAATGACGTAACGAAGCCTCGTTTGCTTAAAATCACGTGACTTAACCAGTTGATACGCATTTCATGGCACTGATTCAATACAAATGTTTCTATACGGGCATAGAGGTTTCATGAAGCCTGTTTCGAAAGTGCCAATCACTTTGTCTTAGAATGTTTGCTGCCTGCCTGATCTTTGCCTGTTTCTGGAACTCTGTAGATTAAAGTTTCATTTAGATCCAAAGCACTTCATGTCTCGGAGCAGTTTCATAACAGTGTGTCGCTTTGATCAACTTGCATTGTTCTTTAAATGTGCTGAATAAATGAACATTATGTTGTATTTTAATCATACTGAATACATTAACATTTACTAATATTTTTATGTTTTCTTTCATGCAGCCAGACCGCCGTACAAGGTGTTTTTGTATACTGGTTGTGAGAATGTAAGAAGTTTTTCCCTAACGCTGCTAACCTCGGGCAAAGTGAGCAGTGAGCGATTTCAAATGACAAAATCTTGGCTGTCTGCCACCATTTTTGGTGGTTTGGGAAGGGTAAGAATTTGATTATTTTAATATAATATATAAATATGGTTTTGTCTGAAATTGTTGTGTTTTGTTTGAGCACATATATATGTATATGAGTATATATATGTGTGTATATATATATATATGTTTATGCGTATATACATGTTATGGCAAGCTGTTCAGGAAATTAAAGTATTTATAAAATGATTGGTTGAATATATGGATGAAAGTCTGTATAGATGGAATAAAACTAGAATTTATCAATTTACAGTATGAAACTATGGAATGAGAGTGTTAAATATATGGAATGAAACATGAAACAGAATATATTGAAGTAAAGTATGAATATATGGATTTAAACATTAATATATGGAATAAATAGACTAACTAAATAGAATGCAATTCAATTGAATGAAATGTGTGTGAATATATGGAATGAAACTGGAGAACAGGGGTCATCTTGGGTTTTTATTTGTGATTGTTCACATGTTTAACAATGGGTGAATCTGCGCGTAATCTAGTTGCAGAAATATAAAATAATAATAAATTCATTTACACGCTGGCGAATGTGTGTACAGGCCAAAATGCTGGCAACCGGACTCAATAAGCTTCTAACGACGAAAAAATACCTTTGCTATTTTATCGTGGTAGACTTAACACAGTAAATCTCACAGGCCAACAAGTACCCGCATGCCCAGCAACTGAAAGAAACATGTCTTACACTTCAACATCACAGGGACTACCCACAGGATCTCCTATCTACAATCTTCGCCTGCTGTTCAACATTTGAACAAACACAAAGAAAAACACAAGATGGTGGATTCTCAATGGTGTTCAGGTCAAGCGAGTTTGCTGGCCAATCAAGCACAGTAACATCATGGTCATTGAACCAGTTTGGTCGCCCAGAAGGAAGGTCTGTGGCGATGTGCAGTTCCCGCCGTAGCCGGGAGCTGCAGGGAGTCCTCAGCATCTGATGTCAGAAAGTTGCCACCCAATGTTGCAACTGCACTCTCATCCTTTGCATGATGAGGCGTGGTTCCGCTATGGGACAATCTGTGACACCCATAGACGACAGGTTCGTTGGTCCGTGACGGGACCCGGACGGTCCGTGGAAATGCTGAACAGATTTCCTTAAATCAGCAACGCCCGTCGCTGCTGCAAGAGGCTTGGTAGTGATCAGGAAGCAAACGGTTTTGTGGCCGTTTCCAAGCGAAAACGGCCAACTGTGACCGCAATACCATTAACACGAAGGCTACCTCAGCATGCTGGGGACCCAGACATGTGACTCAGATATCGTGCCTGTCTGGCTCGTGGATGAGGCGGTCGCACCTAAGACTACAGCAGCGAGGCTGGTCTGGTGACATAGGGACGCTGTTGGAGAATTTGCTCTTTTAGAAATATGCTCTGTGAAGACACCTCTGACCAGCTACTGAAACGCCCAGGGGAAGTCGCAAAATGCCAGAATGAGTTCCGCTGCTCTGCGTCGTAGATTAAGTTGGAAGAATCGAAGATCACTCTTTGTTCCAAAGAACAAAAAGGTGAATGAAGGGGCATTTACATGCCGTCCCATTCGCCAAGTTCATTGGCCTTTTCAAAGTATAATCGGAGATAATAGGTTCTCAAGTCAAACCCCATTCTGTCAGTCTCGTCACAACGTAGAGAGACCGTCAGAAAGGGAAGTAGGATTATTTTTATTTTTTTTACAGGAGATCATCTTTGACATCAGTTCGGAAAAGGACCTTGGAGAAATTACCCATGTGAAACTTGAGCTGGACAATTATTCATGGTTTTGTAGGTATATAAGAGTGAAAGCTCCCTCTGGAAAGTGGTTTGAGTTCCCCTGTTATCGCTGGTTGGACAAAAAGGAAGTGATTATCAGAGAGGGCAGTGGTATGTACAGACGCACTTTGTTCATTATCCAGTTGTTAATAAAGCATAACTGTTGTTGTTTTTGTTTTGTGTCTATTATGTATTTATTTGTGTGTTTACTTAGCTCGATTGCCTCAGGATGAATCTAAAAAAATTGGAACGGAAAGAGAAAACGAACTATCAGAAAGAAAGAAGTTTTTCAGGTTTGATGAAACGGTTCTAGTCTTGAACAAGATTCAATTGCTGTACTTTTAATGTTGTAGATGAATTTAAATGTTTTCTTATAAATATTTATTAAGCAGTAATGTTGGAGTGTATATTGTTAAAGATATCTATTTTGGATAAATGTGTTTTTTTAAATCTTTTACTTCAAGAATCCAGAAAATGTTGACCAAAATTCAGTTTGGCATCTTACGTATACATTAAAACTGCAAGCAGATATCATAGGGCCCTCGCTCTACGAAAAGTCAGGATCTTGCAATGTATAATTGCAAAAGTCTGAAGATCATAATTTCCAGCTATGCTTCGACCTGTTTGAATCTCTATGATGAGTTAACGTCTTTGATACGTATGTAACCTCAGTTCCCTGATGGAGGGAACAAGACGTTGTGTCGAGAACGACAGATGGGGTTCGCCCTTAAGAACCAATCAACTCTGACTACTAAAGAAAAGGCCAATGAAATTTGGCGAATGAAATCTGCATGCCGGGCTTCGCCCCCGGATATCAGTATAAAAGCATTCAGCATTCATTTACCTCTTGTTCTGAACAGCCTGAGAGCCTCTCACGACTGCAGCAGAATACGATACGTCTTTGTGGCATAAGGGACACAACGTCTCGTTCCCTCCATCAGGGAACTGAGGTTACATACGTAACCAAGACATTCCCTTTCTGTCGGTCTCTCGACGTTGTGTCGAGAACGACAGATGGGGTTACCTATGGAAAATGCCAGAACGCTGTATCACATCACAATCTCAGCGAAGCGACGGTAACAAGCTTAGGCGTGTCAGCTCGAAGCTTTGTGAAACTGTATCCTTCCAGTGTGGTGAACGGGGGTCCCAGAGCTTTCTTGGAGAAAGATGGGTACAGCCCTGACCGGGAAACTTTCACGGACGGGACCTTAGCTCTCTACTGGCGAGAGCCCGTCCGGCTCGGGCTTACACCGGGTGAGCGCAACTCTTAATCAAAGAAGCGCTGCAGAGGCCACCTCCTACCCGTGGGGAGGAATATGGTGGATATAAGTATGGTCTCGTCCTTGGAGGAGAACGCATGGAACGTGCGGACTGGGTAGTTAACCGCAATGTGGAGGTAACTTGCTTAGTGATGGATGGAATGCCTGTTCTTAACCAGTGTCTGGGTAAGAAGGAAGGTTGGTGAGGTACCAATTTTCTTAGCCATGTGTTTGGGCAAGAAGAAAAGGTAGAGAGCACACTGACCCAACCTATTGGAGGTTGGGAAGGTGGTTTCACAGGAATACGCCCCCCCGGATGCCAGTCCTACATGTCACCACGCAGGACTTGGGCTGACACCGGGTTTACGCCAAGGTTGTTAACCCTTGCAAAGGTGTTTGGGCGTAGCCCAACGCGCAGCTCTACAGATGTCTGCTAGAGAGGCACTTCTGCCAGTGCCCAGGAGGTGGCTAAACTCTGTGTGGAGTGAGCCCTCACTGCCAATGGGCATTGGAGAGTCTGAGATCGGAATGTCGTCGTAACGGCATCCACGACCCAGTGCGCCAGCCTCTGCTTGGAGACAGCCTTCCCCTTCTGCTGTCCTCCAACACAAACAAGGAGCTGGTCAGAGCTACTGAAGCGAGCGCCAACAGGAGGGACGTCTCACTCAGGTGAGGAAAATCGGAACCTCCGAGGGGCTCTCAAGAGGGTTTTGAGCGGAGATGAGGCGGATTCCGCCCTCTCGCGCCCATTAGGAACCTGGTGACCAGGTCGTGTTGCCCTCGAAACTTTCCATCAACTGAGTCGTGATGAGTGGCGATAGCGACTACATACACTTTCAGTGTGGAGGGGAGATGTTAGTCTCAAGTCTCGTGAGGACAACACAATCCTGATGAAGCACCTCAGTGGATCTTTCTCGTTGAGAAAGACACCAGGAAGAGAAGAGGCCCCGTCTAGAGGCGTGTAACCGCCTAGTAGATGGGGCCCTAGCCTGGGTGATGGTCTTTGCCGTAGAGGGGGAGTAGCCATCTCATGAACTTCTCGTCCTGTCTAGAGACCAGACAGGGGTGTTCCAGAGGTCTGATCTGGGATGCCAGAACGTGTCCTTGCCCTGAGAGAGCAGGTCCTCTGTCAGGGGAATGGTTCAAGGGGAGTCGCTGTGCAGAGCATCAACTCTGAAGCCAAGTGTGGTTAAACCAGTGCGGTGTAACCAATAACACTTGGTGCTCCTCTTCCCTGACCTTGCACAGTGTCTGTGCAAGGAGGCTCCTGGGGGGAGGAAGGTGTGCTTCCGCCCGTCCCGTGGTCAGCTGTGCGCCAGGGCATCTGTGTCGAGGGGGGCCTCGGTCAGGGAGTACCAAAGCAGACAATGGGTGGTGTCATGGGAGGCAAAGAGGTGCCTGTCCGAACAGCAGCCAAATGAGCTGGACCGTGGGTGGAGTCGCCACTCTCCGCAAGGCGTATTCTGACGAGAGAGCGCGTCGGCTGTCTGGTTCAGTTTGCCTGGGATGTGTGTGGCCCGCAGGGAGCGGATCACCTGCTAACTCCACAGGAGGAGGCGTCGGGCAAGTTGTGTTAGCTGCCGTGAGTGTACGCCACCCTGGTCCCGGAGGACCAACATGTGCTGGCCCTGCACTAGAGGCCGGCGCCTTCTCAGCGCAAGTAGCACAGCCCACAACTCTAGGCAATTGCATGCCAGCGCTGACGGGGGCCCGTCCAGCGCCCCGCTACTGCGTGCCCGTTGCACACTGCACCCCACCCCTGCAGCAAAACATCCGTCGTCACCACGACTTGCCTCGTAACCTGCCGAGGGGAACCCCCGCCCGGAGGAAAATCATGGAAGAGCAAAGGGTTACGGTGCGTCGGCAGCAGGGCGTCATCACCATGCGCCTGCTGCCGTTGTGCCACGCTATCCTCGCAACTCGACTCTGTAGCCAGTGTTGAAGCGGTCTCACGTGCATCAATCCCCGCGGGTATTATCCCCGCGGAGGATGCCATGTGTCCCAGGAGCCTCTGATCAGAGCCGTGGCTATGAAGGTTCGGGATAACCCGGGGGGATCTCGACGTAGTCCTTGGCTGCCCCACCAACGAGGGAAGTAAGTGAGCCGGAGCTGGTTTCACTGGAACGGTTCGTGAGTGGTGTGTTCCAAGTTTTACACAGCTCCTCATGCACTTGCGGTTGGCACCGCACTCCGACCTCAGGAACCACGCATCCCCGGGTTAGCATGGATTACCTCACTTCTGCTTCCTCCTGAACTCGACCGCTGGGGGTGGAGCTCGGATTCGTCAGAGTCGGATGCCAGTCTCCCTCCAATGCTGCGAGCGACATCTCATTTACGTCACACATCGTTTCCGAGTGTGTGCGTGAGGATCCGGACGGTATGCCACCGCCGGTTAGGGAACGTTTACAAGAGCAAATAGGGGTGCGATCGGCCCGTGAGCACTTGGCTGGCGGGCTTACGTTCGCAGAGTTCCCCATATCACTAACGCTGCTAACGTGGGTGGTCATGGGGCCGTAGCCACAGATGTCACAGCCCGGGTAGCAGACGAAATGGTGGCTGGTTCCCGTAGGAAGACAGCCACCCGTGACCGCAACTTATGAATGAAAATCTGCCCGCAGTGCGCGCAGATGTGTCAACGAACGCTGCTTCAGTGTGCTGGACGCCCACACACCTAATGCAGCGATCGTGTCAGTCCCCTGCCGCACCCAAGAGAACAGCGGGACATGTCGTTCTCGATGTGTGTGCGTGAGAATCCGGACGGTATGCCACCGCCGGTTGGGGAACGTTCAGAAAAGCGAATCGGGGTGCGATCGGCCCGTGAGCACTTAGCTGGCGGGTTTACGTTCGTAGAGTTCCCCATATCACTAACGCTGCTAACGTGGGTGGTCATCAGGGCCGTAGCCACAGATGTCACAGCCCTGGTAGCAAACGAAATGGTGGCTGGTTCCCGTAGGAAGACAGCCACACGTGACCGCAACTTATGAATGAAAATCTGCCCGCAGTGCGCGCAGATGTGTCAACGAGCTCTGCTTCAGCGTGCTGGACGCCCACACACCTAATGCAGCAATCGTGTCCATCCCCCTCCTCGATCTGGGTGCCGCACCCAAGAGAACAGCGAGACATGCCGCGCTGGAGAATGCTCAGTCAGTCCTGAAAAGGACTTTTTAGAGAAAATCTCTAACACCTCTGGAACCGCCGAGACGCCCAGGGGAAGGTCGTGCAGGAAGGGACGATCCGCTGTAACACGTCGTAGCACCAGCAGTGTAGTTGTAGAGGATTGTGAATCCTGAGTTGTACTCATGAGCGATGGCTCTGAAGAACAAAAGGTAAATGAATGCTGCACGCTGGCTTCCTTTCATACCGGATATCCGGGGCGGACCCCGGCATGCAAATTTCATTTGCCAAATTTCATTGGCCTTTTCTTTAGTAGTCAGAGTTGATTGGTTCTCAAGGGCGAACCCCATCTGTCGTTCTCGACACAACATCGAGAGACCGACAGAAAGGGAATCACAGTTTAAAACATGCCACTTCCTGTTTCCTGCAGTTGACCATATAACTGTTTCTGAATATAACCATTTAGATGTGGGCCTGTTGGACGACTTCCTGTTCAAGGCAAAACAGAAAATTTTAGCAGGCCACCAGGGTCACGTCCCCCAATGAAAAGTCAAAATCCTTAAGATGAGAATGCCATGAATATGATGTTGATCGGATAAAAGTTTTTCTCGATTGCTTAGACACATTTCTTGTAATGATGGCTTGTATTCTCAAAACAGTAAACTAAAATCCATATCATATCACCCAATTCTCCAAACATCCTATTTTCAGGTCAAAATGAACACTTCCCCTTTAATAAGTTTAAACGTGTAATTTGGCGAGCCTTTTGGCCAAGGATTCTGTTAATACCAAAGGAAGTTTGCCATTGTAAATGCCAATGTTCCGATATAATTTCCCAAAGAGGACCAATAAACATCTTATTTACTAATTTATCAACTAACTGGCTTTTCCTTCATAAATCTTTTTTTTTTATCTTGTGTTAATTCTTTTTGTGATTGTACAAGTAAATAAAGTTTTTCCCTGTAGCTCAGTGGTAAGAGCAGTGATTTAATAAGCGCAAGGTTGTGGGTTCGATCCCAGGGGGTTGTATATAAATGTATAGAATATTGCAATCTAAGTCGCTTTGGACAAAAGCATCTGCCAGAAGCATAAATGTAAATGTAATGTCATGTTAAATTTTTCTTGTTCAAGATGGAAAGAAGAGCAAGAGGGCTTCCCTCAGATCATTGAAACCAAACTGGATCAACTGCCTTCTGACGTTCAGTTTGATAAAGAAAAACAATCTGACTTTTTCTGGAATTTCGGTGGAGTGTACGTTTGGGCAAATGTGTAATGGCCACAGTGCTCGTTTATTTTGTAATGATTTTTTCCAAAATGTGTAAAATCACAGTATATATTCTGTTTCAGATTTGTTACATCATATTTGGACAAATTTAAACGTTGGTTTCAATCCTGGGAGCATATAGCAGATTTTGCAAAGATATTTGAAAATGTTCACTTCAAGGAGACTCATCTAGGTTTGGATTGTTTCTTTATCAAGAGTGATTGTGGAAAACTAACGATGTGGGGCCATTTTTCACACGTGTAAAACCTTTGACGCTTGATTCAGTTTTCTTCTTTTAAAACCGGACAGAGAGTGTGATGGAAAACTGGACTACAGATAACATGTTTGGCTATCAATATTTGAATGGCTGCAATCCTGTCATGATCAGGAAGTGCGTGAATCTTCCAGCGAAATTTCCAGTCAGACATGAGATGGTGGAGGGCTCTCTGCAGAGAGGTCTTACCTTACAACAGGAATTAGAGGTCAGAAACTTGTAAATAACTAGAACAGCCGGTCAGTTATCACTTCCAAGACTTGCTTGATGCATTGTTACATCCTTTACATCATTTAGTAAATTACTCTCTACAATGTTATTTTAACTTACAAACCATTTGTTTCAAACTGTAACACATTAATAACAAATCTCATATAATATTTAAACTGGACTACCACCACTTGACAGCATATTCGGTCATTCTGCTAGCTCAGGTGCCTTATACACACATTATATTGCTACTATGTAGTTACATGTATAAAGTTTTACTTTAACTTTGTCACTTGTTGTATGTATAGAAAATGTCTATTGTCAGAACTGTGTTTTTGTACAATATGTGTATTGTATTTAGTGTCCTGTAATTGTTAGTACTGCTATATTGGCCAGAATTGCACACAAGCTTCTCACCTACTGTTGCACTTGTGCATATGGAAGTGTGACAATAAAGGTGATTTGACTTGATACACTAACATACATAGGTGTTCACTTTATAAAATAGCTCTGTGATTCTAGGCAGGAAACATCTACATAGCGGATTATGAAATCTTGGATGGATTGGATAAGACCCCCAAGTACTATTTGACTGCACCCATCTGCCTACTGTACAACAACAGACTGAAGCAAATTGTGCCAATTGCCATTCAGGTATGTGTCCCATAAAGAATCAGTGTGAACTGAAAAAAGGAATGAACTGAAAGTTAAAGTGAGGAAATTTGCTCAGGAATATGTGTTGTTTGACCAAAATGTATGCTTGGCTGAAACAGCTCAGTCAAAAACCAGGGAGCCCAATCTTTCTCCCAAATGACGATGGTTACGTTTGGATGCTTGCCAAGATGTGGGTAAAGTCTTCAGACTTTAATGTACACCAGCTGGTCACACACCTTCTTAAGACACATCTGATGTCAGAGGTTTTTGAAGTAGCCATGTACAGACAGCTCTCTCCAGTCCACCCTGCATACAAGGTATGTGTTGTTCTCATACACAGTCATGTTATGTTGGTTAAGTGCAAAACTGAAAATTGTGTTATTCATCCTGTATGACCTGGTTCTGGAGGTTCCTCATCCCTGCACATTTTTATACCTTCCTTATTAGACACACCCGATTCAAGTTAGATAAGGGATATATCAGGATGTGTAGTGCTGGGGGTCCTTCAGGACCGCTTCGATAACTAAGAAACCCTGCCCTAGTGCACACATTGGGGAACCAATACCCACTCCACCATGGCTTATCGTCTGCCAGTAGCATTGACCTTTGAATATAATAACACTGATAAAATGGAAGAGGGGCTTGTGCACAATGATTCTTATATTGAGAGGAAGCCCAACATCATTCTTATATTGTGGAAACTACAGCTCAAAAGCTGAGGCACAGCACAGCCGAAAAAATTAACACTGAACACAAGGAGTGATTGGCATGCTCAGCCCTTTTGTATTTGCAGTTGCACCAGTAGTGACATCACTGGCTGTTACCAGTCAATGTCAAGTTCATCAAGTTTGTGATAAAACACACACAAGTCATTCCAGATGCATTCCCCAATGTGTCCTCTGTTTTTTTGTTTGAGGTTAGGCTTCCCGAATACATTTTTATGATGTAATGCACATGTTCAATGAATTCTTTGCTTCTTACAGTTACTGGCACCTCATGTCCGTTTCACAATTGCAATCAATACAGAGGCCCGTAAAAGACTCATCAATGAAGACGGGGTCTTTTGCCAGGTAGATTTGCATCTAATTTAATATATCCACATATAAACAGCATCTTGTTTGGATCCAAAGCAATTCTGTTCATATGTGATTATATCGTCTTTGTCTGGCAAGGCATCATTTCTGTCCTTGACATAGGTTTAAAGGTGAACACAGTGTTAACAGCATTATGAGTTGATCCTAGAGATCAATGGTTCTACGATAAACTTGCCAATCGCATTTCTTAACTAAGGGGAGGGCAGCACACAAAACTGTTCCCTTACATCAACAAAATATCTTGACTCTGACAAACTGATCCGAATCAAAGCAACCTGCTCGGGGGTTTTCTTTAAACTATCTTTCCCTCCAACGTCCCTCTGCTGGATAGCCTTCATAGTGTTGTGGGTCCTAGGGTTTCTAGGCTAAAAGCCTTCTCCATACCGCGTCTTCTAACGTGCCTTCGCTGGATAGTATTTATAATGCTAACTCGGGTCCTAGCTCCTGCATGACTTTTATCCTTCCTTTTATACTTAAAATCCACAGACCTTTTATGTAATACATAAGACATCGGTATTTCTACAGTCTTTCTAATAGGGATTTCACGGGACCATAAACATATCGTACGATACTATACCTTATAAAGTACCACAATAACACGTAGTATTGCAATGCTGTGTCATGTTCAAAATTAAAATCTACAAAATAAACAAAAACTATTTAATACACAGATCTAGATGAAATATCTTGTATTTAGTGAACTGTATTATACTGTCCACTACAATATTTTCTGGTGTTAACTGTAGAAATTGGATAAGTTTTAGCAAATACTGTAGTATACTATAATATTTACTTTGTTAAGATTTAAAAACACAAGTGTCTAGTAATTTTAGCAACGTTTACTGTAGTAACTACTAAATAATTAATGTTTTTACAATGAAACTTATTCAATAAATGTGCGACAAATTATATTTATAGCATTGCTTATAAAGGAAAATGTTAGGTTTACTTTACATGTGACTAAAACGCCCAGTAGGTGGCCCCAATTTTTTATGTCAGTGAATTATTCAACCAACTGGTTCAACATCAGATCCATTCAAGAACGAAGCAATTGTCTTGATGAATGACTCACTGAATCATTATCTCATCCGGGTCATTCAAAACACAGATTCATTTAGGAGAGAAACACAGCAAAAATACAGATGAAAGTGTTCAAATGAATGTTTATGCGCATATGCAACATTAGTGACGGCACTACGCAAGGAGCATTGCAGGAATTTAGAAGCTTTAGCGTCGTGATTCTACCGTACAGCACTGGTACACCGTGCAAGCGTACTTTCTAATGGCCGCTTACTCTTTTCCTTCCATCAACATGAGCAGTCATGCCCCTTACTGCGGATTTGCTCAAAGTTTGTTTTTGTACTCGCCCCGACTCAAAATATTCTCAAACGCTTTTGAAAAAATACTAACCTTGCCTTTAACATTGTCTTGCCATTCATCATTTTTGAGAGAGAAGCGTTAAAACCAATATAAAAGAACTATAAACTATCAAACGAAAATAAATAAAAGCAAATTGTTTAGGGTTGTTTGATGCAAATTAGAGCCTCAATACAAATTACAATTGAACAGAGCAGATTATAAAGTACAAAATGAGCAGGTAGTGGTGCAACTGGAAATGACATTACATCTTAATGTTCGGGAGTGAAAAACTCACTCGCTCATCCGCAGTGTTGCGCAGGCGCTGCAGGTAAACACACATAAAGACGTGTTCTAAAAGTTGATTAGTAATTCAATTTGTTGAAGTGATATGTATTTTTGTGTTTATCCTTTTCAATACAATACAACAGCATTAGTAGCACACAACACCATTCTTTTATCTCAGTTTGGCTTCTTAAGACTTCTTAATATTTAGACAATTAATGACTGAATTATCTGTATCCAGATTAGTAGTTTAAGTGCTGCTGGGATTAATGAATTAATGAAGAGGGCCACGAAGACTTTTACCTTCAAGTCCCTGTGTTTCCCTGAGGCCATAAAAGAGCGAGGAATGGAAGATGCCCCCAAATACTATTATAGAGATGATGGAATGAAGGTCTGGGAGGCCATTAACTGGTAGGTGGTTGGGTAACAATGGTTCAGATTCTGTACTACTAGTGCAAAAATACAAATTAGCCCAATGAACATGTTTGGCATCATTTTATGGATCTTCCTGTAGGTTTGTTTCTGAAGTGATTGAAATCTACTATGACAGCGACGAGGCGGTTCAAAAAGATGTGGAGATTCAAGAATTTGTTAAGGACGTTTCCAAATATGGCATGCAGGACACCAAGGGTGAAAGTGAGTACAGGTTCATCTTTAGCAGAACGACCCTGTATGTTAATCTGAACTAGCAATCCATTTTTATATATTCTAAATGTATGCTTGTGCATTAAATCAACTTTAATTGAAGACAAGATAAAAGCAAATCGTCACCGTTTACAGAGTTTCCACAGTCTCTGAAAACTCGTGAGGAGCTGTCTAAATACCTGACTGCAGTGATATTCAATGCTTCAGCACAGCATGCTGCCGTCAATTTTGGACAGGTGAGATAACAAATTTACAGATTATTCTATGCCCGGCAAAATTCTGCATGATATTTAAAGAGTAAACTTCTGCGTTCTAGTTAGACTGGCATGCCTGGATCCCCAACAGTCCTCCCAATATGCGCAAGCAGCCTCCACAAAATAAGGACTTTGTGAATTTGGAATATATCATGGATACTTTGCCTGACCGTGATTGTTCCATTAATGTTCTCGGAACAGCTTGGGGGCTCAGTCGGTTCCAGGAAAATGAGGTTTGACATCTGATTTTACTTTCCATTTTAAATTGTAGAGGACATGGCAGCAGCCTCTTTCAAATCACATGAAAACACAGAAGGGCAAATATCATTTTAAAATGCATGTTGGTTCAAATACATTTAAAATGATACTAATAGCTGAAGATTATTTTCTTGCTACAGTTCAATTTTGTTTTACTTATATCGCGCCATATTCAGAATTTTGCATTGTTGCAAAGTTGTTAACATACAATGTTGGTTACTGTTAGAGTACGGAGAAGGACGCGCCAGGTTGCGGCGGGGCAAGATGTGCTTGATTGCCTCCGTCTGCTTCTTTACTACTTTACAAAGAACTGCTATTAGAATTCCTTGATGGTGTCGCGAACAGGCCACCTTGCATGATGCGCGGATCGAGAAAGCATTCCTTCTCAGCATCTCTCATCTACGCTAGGTTGTGGCATAGGTGTCTCAACAGTGTAGACATCATAAGACCCAGCGCTCGCCGTAACCTTAGTCCTACGTAACCGCCGGGTAGCACTTTCCCTCTTCGAGCTGCTTCAATGCCTTGGCCTGTTGGACTTGCAGGATGGCCATGGCATGAAGTTCGGTGGCAGCTTGATCCGCAGCAGTGTAAGCTTTTTACACCAGAGATGAAGAAAATGTGCACGCTTTGGAAGGGACCCTTGGTCGCTCCCTTCAGCTGGCGGTCATCTGCGGGCACATATGTTCCGCAACAGCACGCTCAGCCTGGGGAACATCAACGTATCCCTTAGCTGCTTTGTGTCGAGGGAAGTCAGGGTGATTTCGCCGTGAAAAAAGGGGGTGTTCCAGGTCTTTGTGAGCTCTCTGGGCAATTCTGGGAAAAAAGGTACCTAGCAGAATTGGTTTGCCACCTCGCTCTGTATCCAGGTACCAATAGTCCAGCCGTGTTGAATATTACATTTTACATTTCTTAGCACACCAAGGTGAATAGAAACATGCTGTTGTCCAGTGATGATGTCTTGTTTCACAGGAGTATAAATATTAGTACCACAAAGCCCAAACCCCCTTAATCATTCATCGCAATGGGTAAAACCAAATTATATACACTGAACGAAATTATAAACACAAAACTTTAGTTTTAGCCCCCATTTTTCATGAACTGAACTCAAAGATCTTAGACTTTATCTATGTACACAAAAGGCCAATGTCTCTCTAATTTTGTTGGCAAATCTGTCTAAATCTATGTTATTGAGCTCTTTGCGGAGATAATCCATTCACCTCATTTATGACTGGTTTTGTGCTCCAGGGTCACATATGTATTAGGCATGTGATGGTGAGAATATTTTCCATCAGCGTGTGAGATCATACACATTTTACATTGTATCAGCTCACTTTTGAATGAGTGGCTTTTCTGGGCAGCAATTGCTTGAATGGTGGGTTCATTATTACTCTCTCAAAAAAACTGAACTACACTCTCTAATACTAAGCAGAAGTTTAATTAACAAGATTAATAATGACTGTACACCAAATTGGCTTATAGGCTATCAAACAAATCATTTTTTTTTTCCAAAACGGTTAGGAATTAAAAAGAATGTTTAATATAAGACAGTTTAAGGCACAGAATACATGCTGCAATTAGAAATATGCTTGTTGTTTTTGTGACAAGACTGGTGTTAAACTATTGTTTTACATTATAAATTATAGAATAATACTAAAGTGTAAATCATTTTATATATTAAAATTATTAAAGCTGGGGCAACACATGCAGTTTCTGCATATGTCATGTTAATCTTTAGAACCTACACTGTAAGGCAAGGCAAGGCAAGGCAAGGCAAGGCAAGTTTATTTATATAGCACATTTCATACACAAGTGCAATTCAAAGTGCTTTACATAAAATGATTGACAGAAAGAAATAAAATGTATCTTTTAAGTGCAAATGATTTAAAATCGCAAAAACTTTAGATTTTTAAGAAACAGTAAAACAGCAATAAAATTTATTAAAAAATGTAAAAAGAATAACAGCAAAAAAAAAAATTAGAAATAAAAATGCAGTTGATGTTAACCAGCACAGTGCTCAGGTTGTGAATGCACAGCTAAACAAGTGTGTTTTTAATCTGGATTTAAAAGAAGCTTCTGTTGGTGAATGTCTGATGTCTTCTGGAAGCAGATTCCAGCTGCAGGTGGCGTAATGACTAAACGCTGACTCGCCCTGTTTTGAGTGAACCCTTGTTATCTCTAACTGACTTGATCCTGATGATCTGAGATGTCTGTTTGGTTTATATTCAATGAGCATATCTGACATGTATTTAGGTCCTGAACCATTGAGTGATTTATAGACAATTAATAATACTTTGAAGTTGATTTTAGAAGTAACTGGTAACCAGTGTAAGGACCTGAGGATTGGAGTGATATGCTCAGATTTTTTGGTTCTGGTCAGAATCCTGGCAGCAGCGTTCTGTATGAGCTGCAGCTGTCTGATGGTCTTTTTGGGAAGACCTGTAAAGAGTCCATTACAGTAATCCACCCTGCTGGTGATGAAAGCATGAACTAGTTTCTTTAAATCTTGGCTTGAGACAAAACATCTGATTCTGGCTATGTTTCTGAGATGGTAGTAGGCTGATCTGCTTATTGCTTTGACATGACTGCTGAAACTACCTTACTACCGTACTCTGTGTCTTTAGACCTCTTAAGTCAAGGTATTTATTTAACTTGTTAGTTTCATCCTTGTCACTAAAAACAAGGAGTTAAGTTTGTTTTTATTTAAATGAAGGAAGTTTTGACACATCCAGCTGTTAATTTCATCAATGAACTGTCAAACAGAGTCAATAGGCTTGTAGTCATTGGGTGAGAGGGCTAGATAGATCTGAGTGTCGTCTGCATAGCTGTGGTAGGCAATTTGGTACTTTTTAATTATTTGGCCATGTGGGAGCATATACAAGTTGAAGAGGAGCGGAGCAAGAATTGAGCCCTGTGGAACACCACAAGTCATGGGTGTCCAGTCAGATTTGTGGTTGCCTATGTTCACATAGTAACCTCTCCCTTTAAGGTATGACCCGAACCATTTAAGTACCAATCCAGAAAGCCCTACCCAGTTTTCCGGTCTATGTAGGAGTATGGTGTGATCTACCGTGTCAAAAGCAGCACTGAGATCTAATAAAACCAGAACTGATATTTTGCCTGAATCAGAATTCAATCGAATATCATTAATTATCTTTATGAGCACTGTCTCTGTGCTATGATGCTGACGGAAACCAGACTGGTAATTGTCCAGGTAGCCATTTAAGTTCAAGAATTTGGTCAGCTGATTGAAGACAACCTTTTCAATGATATTGCCTATAAAAGGAAGATTTGATATTGGTCTGTAGTTTGACAGTAAGGTTTTGTCTAGATTGCCCTTTTTTAGAAGAGGTTTGACAACTGCATTTTTTAGGGACTCTGGGAAAGTTCCTGAGAGCAGTGAGGTATTAACTATTTTTAGGAGATCTGCTTCCAAACAGTTAAACACTCTTTTGAAAAAGGATGTGGGAAGTGTGTCAAGGCTGCAAGTTGATGCCTTAAGATGCTGTACTGTTTCCTCCAGTGTTTTGAGATCAATTGTCTGAAACTCAGACAAAGTAACTAATTTCTGATGTACTGAAGTCAGACTGACCTGACTGGCGCATGGAGCTTTGGCGATTCCCATTCTGATATTACTGATCTTTTGAAGGAAAAATGTTGCAAACTCATTGCATTTGTCATCAGACAGCATTTCTCTCGGAACTTGACTAGGGGGATTTGTTAGTCTCTCTACAGTAGCAAAAAGGGTGCGAGTGTTATTTATTTTGGAGTTTATAATGTTAGAGAAAAAAGTTTGTCTAGCTTTGCCTAAGTCAACATTGAATGCATGCAGACTGTCTTTATAGATGTTATAGTGAACTTCAAGTTTAGTTTTTCGCCACATACGCTCAGCTTTTCTGCATGTTCTTTTCATGCTTTGTACTTCTGGTGTGTTTCTCCAGGGTGCTTTACGCCTGCCAGTTATCGCGTCGACCTTTACCGGAGTAATGGCATCGATTGCATTTTTGACTTTTGCATTAAAGCTATCGAGGAGAACATCCATTGAGTCTGCAGATATACTCGCTGACAAAGACATAGCATTCATAAATAGCTCACTGGTGTTCTCATTTATGAATCTCTTTTTTATAGAGACGGGTCTATCTTCAGTGGCAGGACTGATTGATATATCAAAGAAAATACAGAAATGATCAGACAGTGCCACATCTCTAATAATAGTGGATGAAATGTTTAGACTTTTGCTAATGAGCAGATCCAGAGTGTGTCCACGATTGTGTGTGGGACCGAGTACATGCTGGATCAGATCAAAAGTGTTTAAAACATTTAAAAGTTCATTTGCAGTGTTGTTTTCTGTCTTGTCTACATGAATATTAAAATCTCCAGCAATAACAAAGCAGTCAAATTCTGAGGAAATAGCTGATAGCAGTTCTGAAAAATCATCAAAAAAAACTGGGGAGTATTTGGGAGGTCTGTAAATAATTGTAAACAGAATGCGTGTTGCACCTTTTAAAGCAATACTCAAATATTCAAAGGACAGGTAGTCACCAAGTAAAACCTTCTTGCAGTCATAGAGATCTTTAAATAGAGCAGCTATTCCTCCACCTCTCCTTACAGCTCTGCAAACATTTATAAAAGTAAAGTTTGGGGGGGGGCCGATTCATTGAGAATTGTAGCACTACAACTATCATCTAACCAAGTTTCATTTAGAAACATGAAGTCCAGTTTGTTACTGGTGATGAGGTCATTGACCAAAAAGGATTTGTTTTTTAGTGAACAGATGTTTAAAAGTGCTAATTGAATAGTAACTGTTTTAGGTTTTTTACCCCTGTCATTCTCAGAATGATATCTAAAATGTATTAGATTAGATAGCTTTGCCATACGGCTGGAAAGGGCCTTAGTTTTGCGTTCACTTATCAGGACAGATGTAGGGAAAACTAAAGGAACACTGGGTTCCCACTTGTTCTACAAATATTTGAGATTGTTGCTGTTATCATAGCAGGGACCCAATTCATATCAGTTACCAGTGCTCTTTGCAGTCTTGTTTAGTCCATCTCCAGCAGATGGGGGTTTGTGTGATCCCTGTCGTTGTGGCAGAGGCCGGAGAGCTCTTTGAGGTTGACCCAGAGGCTTTAGTGGTTGTGGGGCCCGTCGCTTTTTAGTTGAAACCTGTGGACTCGCGACAATAGAGTGGGAGAGTTTTGTTCCAGCAAATACTAGTTCCTCCATTTTCTCTGAGAAGCTCAAAAGAGATGATGTGGTAGAGAGGGAGAAAGTGTGTAGTGAGAGGGGCTGTGAGTCTGGTGTTTCTGAAGACTGAAGTATGTTCAGTAAATAAATAAAATGGAGGAAGTTTAACCCATTGTCAGCAGGTAACATTCATCTTCTTAATTATTATCAATAATAAATAATCAAAAAATATAATTATACTTTACTTATTATTTCCAATTATTACTTGATCAGAGAAGGTTGAATTTACCTAAAAATGGTCAGACACCGAAGAACGAATAATTTATTATTTATTGAACGAGTCAAAATGATGATTTGAATCTCTTGATTCCCACCTTGAAGTTGATGCATGCGCACAGTTCTATGGCTAATATTTTAGGGTACATTTTACTTCATATTGTAATGTTGTCATTATTAATGTAAAGAAATGGGAAGAATGCACTCATTTATAAACATTTTACTGTAACTAATATCCTTACGTTTTATGTGTTGTTTTTATCACCCTCCAGAACCAAATTTAGGGTATGTTTGCCATTATTACTCTAAAAAAATAGGTAGTGCATGTACCCATTCTTATTTATTAAGTTTACTAACCAATACACATTGAGTCACGTCTACCTGATTTGAATGTTTTTTATACTACTCTGGCGAATAGTTAAGCTTGAGAAGCCAGCATGTTTAACAGTGTGAAGAAGACAGATCCATGAAACAGGATTGAACCCCACCATTAAATAAAGGATCAATTTATCTTGTAAAAATAATGATGTTCTTTTCTTTTCTCCGAAGCGGTTCTTGGGCATGTATCCAGATAGGCACTTTATAGAGGAACCAGTGAAGGAAGCCATTAAGACTTTCCGCATGAAACTAGATGACCTGACCGACAGCATCAAGTGCCGCAACAAAGGATTAACAATGAGTTATTCTTATTTGTCCCCAGACAAAATCCCCAACAGTGTTGCAATATAAGAAAATGTCGCCACATCTAACAGTAGCATTTATGGCCTGAATGCTTGATATAGAGAAGAACACCTCTGCTTACAATATGTAAAGGTGTCACAATTTTGGTTCTATGTTTTTTGGAACTGTTATGTTGAAGTGTGCTTTCCCCTTATTAGTTTCCATGATGTCACTGATTATTTCATACTGTACCGGTCTTTCATTTATACTTGTATTGAATCTCTGTGTTTCATTTGTCTTTTGATGGTCATCGTCTTTTGTTTGCTTCTGTGTTCTTGGTTCTGGTCTAGATCTAGTTTTTGCTGCATTTGGATCCTCTTTTCCTCATCCCTGCCCTTTTGTGACAAAAAGTTGTAGCAAAACACAGAGCATTGTGCCATTTCCAAAAAAATATGTTTGATATAGAGATATTATCTTAGGGGTAACTGTTGGTCCGGCTCATGGCAGGAAAGCAGAACGTTTATTTGGCCACGCTTTTAAAGAGCACACAAACTTCAGTTATAATCCATTCATCGTTCTTTCTATTCGTTTCTTTATTCATATAAACTTGCCTGATCAGATATCCATACTATGGTAACCATCGACACATCTTTTGATTGATTTATTTGTTTACATAGTCTTTTTACTCATGGGGTATGGTTTGTGTTTTAAATGATCATTTCACTACAGTTAAATGGAAAGCTTTCACATGTATTGATTTAGATTTCCTTGTGAAATATACGGGTTCAGTGGCTGTGTGACTTACAGTAGATGGTGGATGGAATAATAGTTTTAGTTTACAGTATATTCGGTATGAGGGAGGGATTTTTAGTGTCTTACCTTCAAGGTTAGCAAATGAAGATTTACATTCACATCATGGATAAGAAATATTTGTTTCATGAATGGTGTAAAGGAATTGTTTTTATATAACGTGTTTTAAACTATTTCTGACTACGCTTCAGATGGTTCTTAAATTGTGTTTTCTTTTATACCCTGGACTTCTCAAAATAAAAAGTAAAAATCATGTTTTCCATTACATAGTATCTCAATTGTTTTGCTTTGTTGTGTTCTCATTACAGTTGTTTTTTATAATCATAAGCATTTTTCCCTTAGCTAAGTCATCTGATAAATGCTACTGGGTCTTTACATGGTTTATTTTTTTAAATTTTATGGACTTCAACTTTATCACAATATTTTCTGATATTTATTGTAATAACAATATTGTGTTGATGACGTGGGCGTGAACTAGAGATGCACGGATGAGCTAAAATGTCAACCGCATCCGCTACTTCAAATAAATTATCCACCCGTCCGCATGTATAATTTTCTCTGATATAGATTTCCGCACCAGACCCGGACCCGATCATCACTTTAATTACTCAGTAAATTTTCTAGCACTGTCTTTGTCTGTAAATGCTTAAATCTAATCTTTCGATTTAGCACACACATGATGTACCATAAGAGGTACCAGTCTTATCGCTTTCATATACATACAGTGCGTCACAGTAGTTGTATATTTCAAACCCAGCACTTTATTCTACCTTGTTAAACACTTCGCTAAAACGCTCCCACACGGTACTTTTCTTTCCTACCTTTTGTTTGGTTTTCAATTCTCCCTTTTTAAATTTCTCTCGGATCTGTTTAGCCTCCTACGATGGCGTTTTAGTGCCACGTTAAAAATAAAAACAAATTCTCGAAATGTTACGAGAATAAAGTCGAAATGTTACGAGAATAAAGTCGAAATGTTACGAGAATAAAGTCGAAATGTTTCAAGAATAAAGTCGATATGTTTCGAGAATAAAGTGGAAATGTTACGAGAATAAAGTCGAAATGTTATGAGAATAAAGTCAAAATGTTACGAGAACAAAGTCGAAATGTTACGAGAATAAAGACGAAATGTTACGAGAATAAAGTCAAAATGTTACGAGAATAAAGTGGAAATGTTACGAGAATAAAGTCGAAATGTTATGAGAATAAAGTCGAAATGTTACGAGAATAAAGTCGAAATGTTACGAGAATAAAGTCGAAATGTTACGAGAATAAAGTCGAAATGTTACGAGAATAAAGTCGAAATGTTACGAGAATAAAGACGAAATGTTACGAGAATAAAGTCAAAATGTTACGAGAACAAAGTCGAAATGTTACGAGAATAAAGACGAAATGTTACGAGAATAAAGTCAAAATGTTACGAGAACAAAGTCGAAATGTTACGAGAATAAAGACGAAATGTTACGAGAATAAAGTCAAAATGTTACGAGAACAAAGTCGAAATGTTACGAGAATAAAGACGAAATGTTACGAGAATAAAGTCAAAATGTTACGAGAACAAAGTCGAAATGTTACGAGAATAAAGACGAAATGTTACGAGAATAAAGTCGAAATGTTTCAAGAATAAAGTCGAAATGTTACGAGAATAAAGACGAAATGTTACGAGAATAAAGTCGAAATGTTATGAGAATAAAGTCAAAATGTTACGAGAATAAAGTGGAAATGTTACGAGAATAAAGTCGAAATGTTACGAGAATAAAGTCGAAATGTTACGAGAATAAAGTCGAAATGTTTCAAGAATAAAGTCGATATGTTTCGAGAATAAAGTGGAAATGTTACGAGAATAAAGTCGAAATGTTATGAGAATAAAGTCAAAATGTTACGAGAACAAAGTCGAAATGTTACGAGAATAAAGACGAAATGTTACGAGAATAAACTCGAAATGTTTCAAGAATAAAGTCGAAATGTTTCGAGAATAAAGTCGAAATGTTACGAGAATAAAGTCGAAATGTTATGAGAATAAAGTGGAAATGTTACGAGAATAAAGTGGAAATGTTACGAGAATAAAGTCGAAATGTTATGAGAATAAAGTCGAAATGTTACGAGAATAAATTCGAAATGTTACGAGAATAAAGTCGAAATGTTTCGAGAATAATTAAAATTGTTACACTGTAAAATGTAATTAGTTGATCTTACTTAAAAAAAGCATGCAAACCGATTGCCTTATAAAAACTAAGTAAAGTGAAATGGTATTGTTGAGTTCAAGTAACTTAAAATATAAGTTCAGATGTATTCTTATCTTAGTTTGGAGTACTCAAAATTAACTATTTTTACCAATTTAAGAATTTCTATTGGATTTATTGCATCCATCATAGTTTTAAGTTCACAAAAATTTATTTTTTACTTCACATAAATATTATTCTAAAAATGCATAAATCAAACACCTTGACTTGTGCAACACAAAATGAGCAAGAGGAGACTGATCTCAGAACTGTATGCACAGACTATCATTGGTAAAACAGACTACTCATTGGTAAAAAACACACGAGGTCCACAGACCCTAATCACATGCACCTATCTTCTAAACAGTGGTAACCACAAAACTGAAAAATATGTCAAACTCTTCTAAATATCTAAGAGAAGTGAACATTAAACACTATCAAGTCTTTAACTTTACTAAAAACATATAAAAGAATCATATTATTAGCGTGAACAGTGACACGGACAGACGTTAAGGCACGCAGATAACAGTACACCTAGGGCCGGTTTTGGCCCGCTGACTTACCTGCCTGGCGGAGAGCGGTGGCGGCTGTAATGTGTGTTCAAGCCTACGTCTCGCTTATCCGTGAGGTCGGGTTGCCGAACACAGTCCATTGGAGTTTTTAACTCTGGGTTTTCATTTATATTAAAACTGTACCGTTTTTCTTTAGAGTGAATTAGATACATCAAAAACCATCATCCATCCTCACATTACAGTTTTTTCTTATGGCTTACACACGTTTTCAAAACTATGTCACCTTTTCTCAAAACTCTAAACACAATTCCCAAAAATGAACACACAAAATGCAAAATGCCTCACATCTCCTTCAAAATGTAACACTGCATTCAAAATACCATAAACACATGTCAGAATGAAGCATTTGCATCAAATGGCAAACACTTCTTTCATAATACTGAATAGTTTCGATATACCATGTAAACACTGTTGTTCTTAATTTAAAGCTCTTTGGTCTTTCATGGGTTTATATCTATATTTCAATACAATGTTCAACAGTGAAAGTAATCCGCTGAGAGTGGTAACAAGTACACTGTAAACACAATTGCAATGTACCAACAGAAAATATTTATTAGGCCAAAGATTACTGTTTTATACAGTAGAATTCAACAAAACCATAAACATCTGTAAACAAGCGTCTTCGTCCTCCATGATATCTTTGCCTTTCCACTCTGTACAGAATTGAAACACAGTATGTGTTCAGCATAGGAACTTCAAACAACTTACAACACAAACTGTAGTACAGCATGATAACAAACCTCATTCATTCAATGCAGTGCAGTAAATGGATGGTTTAGAATTACAAATGTTTATGCAATACTATGTAGTAATGGGTATTTTTACTGTACATTACTTTATAGCTAAAATAGTCATTAGATAGTTCCACACCTGTTCTCATTTCTGAAAGTTCGAATGATTGACGCCACTGTAAATCGACTCAAGTTGGGCTGGACTATCATTCCAGCCTCTCTCATGGTCAAACCGTGGTTGATCACATGATCAACAAGTGTTGCCCTAATCTCATCAGAGATTGCTCTCCTTCGTTCTCTTCTTTGCCCTCGCCCTCTTCCTCCTCTTCTTCTTCCTTCTCTTCTCTTCTTTGCCCTTGCCCTCTTCCTCCTCTTCTTCTTCCTTCTCTTCCTCCTCTTCCTCCTCTTCTTCTTCCTTCTCTTCCTCCTCTTCCTCCTACTCCTCCTACTCCTTTTGCTCTCTGTTTCCATTGTTGGCATCCATTGTTCAAAACAGGTAATCTGACCTTCGATCTATTTATAGGCCAATACTACCATAAAGCAGTGATTGGATAGTGATCAGTTAAGCAATTAGTGTTTCCACATGTGAGGAGTGTGTGTGTGACCTGGTGAATAAGTGTAGCATTTTGATTGGTTGTGTTTGGAAAAGGAAAGCAAATCACTTCCTGTTAGATTTTTGTGTTTTAGGTAGAGAATTGTGTGTAGTGTTTTGAAAAAAGTGTATTATGCAATAAACACTGAGTCAAATGCTGAGAAATAGCTTATGGTTTTGGAGATTTGGTGTGTAGTTTTGCACTTTGAGTGAGAGGTTTCAAAAAGCATGTGACATGAAAAGATTTTGTGTGTAAGCAGTTGAAAAAAACTGTAATAACATCCAACATCGTGGCCATGTATTACAAAGCAGAGCAGATTCTTTCCTTTACATGTTCTCAAAAATGTTAGTTCCCTTTCTGTCGGTCTCTTGACGTTGTGTTGAACTGACAAATGGGGCTTTACTTTAGAATCTGTCATCTTCTGACCTCGAAATGTCAGCCATACTTTCCCAGGAAGTCTTGAGCATTGGGCTGCAGTGCACCGCCCCTGGATAAGTGGACATCTGCTCTGAGCACGACTCCAAGCCGCACCCGGCCACGGTACCATATTTCCTGGAAGTGCATGAGGTAGTCAATAAGACCTGGAACACCCCTTCTCAGCGTGTTCCCGTCAAACTAGTTTCGCTGCCCTTACATCCCTCGACGGTGGGGCAGCTAGGGGCTATGTCGATGTGCCCCACCTTTTCGGCATCTCTGAAATAGGTCCACCAGGCCAGGCGTTGAAAGAGTCCCACAAGGGTAAGACCTACCCAGGACTTATAAAGGAACTCCGCACCTCCACTGACCTCGCCATACGTGCGACCATGGTGACCATAGTCACATTCCTTTTATACAAGGCTCTGACCGAGTCTGTTTCCACCTGAAAATAATAATAGCTTTTAATAGTTTTAAAGCATTCCCTTGTTAACATTCCATCTGAATCCTTGTAAGGTAGAGGCCTCCGTTTCTGGGGCAGGTTGTGAAAAATCCTACAGTTAAAGGGATAACTGTTTTTATTCTACACATTTAAATATGTACCATTATTAAAAAGTCCAGTGCTTTCACCTCAGAAAACACAAACAGAGTGTCATCATCTGCTTCACTGTAATAAAGGAAAGTAGGACAATGTAAAGTAGAACCTGTTTGCGTGTATGTGTCCTGGCACGCTGTCATTTCTTCTACTGCAGAACATACAGTCAGCCATATTTAAAAATAAAAAGTAGTAAAGCTCTCATTCCCAGTATCACTTGCTTAGAGGAGCCAGCACCAGGGTCAGAGTGTACAGCACCTGTACAGAGTGTACATTTTCTCACAATTTATAACATTTAGATAATGGTTTAAAATTCATTTTTTGAATTCTCTTTAAGTTTGGAAAACACCTGTGTTGCGTTTGTAACCTCAGTTCCCTGATGGAGGGAACGAGACGTTGTGTCGAACCGACAGATGGGGTTCGTCCTTGAGAACCTATCAACACTCGCTTAGAAAAGGCCAATGAAATAACATTTGCATGCAGGGCTCCGCCTCCGGATATCTGGGTTTAAAAGGAAGACGGCGTGCAGTGTTCATTCACCTTTAGTTCAGAGGAGCCTGAGAGCCTCTCACGACTGCTGCAGCGGGCGGGACGCGTTGTGGCATAAGGGACACAACGTCTCATTCCCCTCCATCAGAGAACTGAGGTTACATCCGTAACCAAGACATTCCCTTTCTGTCGGTCTCTCGAGGTTGTGTCGTGCCGACAGTTGGGGTTCGCCTTTGAGAACCTATCAACTCTGACTACTATAAAAGAGGCCAATGAAATTTGCATGCCGGTCATCGCCCCCGGATATCCAGTACAAAAGGAAGACTGCATGCAGCATTCGTTTCCCAAACCGACGGTGGCAAAATGCCAGGATCCTCAGCCATCAGAAACGATGCGTGACTATATTGAGAAGTAACTCGCAGCATCGGAGTGAGACTTGTGGCATCCGACGCTGAAGACTCTGAGCTCCCCCTCAAGGGGGGTCAAGCTCAGGGTGAAGCAGATGTTGAGATGTCAACCATGCTTACCCGGGCAGCCGCAGGCATTGGGTTGCAGTGCACACCACTGCCTCCTACCCAACACTCGCGGCTGGATACATGGTTCCTGAGGTAGTCGCGCGGTGCCATACTGCGCCCACCCCTAGTGCCATCCTTCCAGGAGGTGCATGAAGAGCTGTTCAACACTTGGAGCGCTCCAATCACTGCTTGCTCCAGTCAAACCAGTTCTATCTCCCTTACTTCCCTCGATGGTGGGGCAGCCAAAGGTTACGTCGATATTCCCCAGGTGGAACGTGCGGTCACGGTGCAGATTTGCCCGCAGACGGCTGCCACCTGGAGGAATCGGCCACGCCTACCGTCTAAAGCGTGTAAGACTTTGGCATCACTTGTGTCGAAGGCTTATGCTGCTGCAGGGCAGGCTGCCTCCTCCTCTCTTCACGCCATGGCCATCCTGCAGGTCCACCAGTCCAAGGCAGGTATTATGGAGGATCTCTGGGTCGGATGATGTCAAAGCTAGTGGTCCAAGAGAGATATTTCTCCCTAAACCTTGCGCAGATGAGTGACACCGAGAAATTCAGCTTTCTCGACGTACCAATCTCGCAGGGGGGGCTGTTTAATGAAGAAGCAGACAGAGGCTATTAGCCACATTCTACCTCGCTGCGACTCGGCCCCCCAAAGTCCTCTGAGATCTTGTGCGACGTCTGCTTCCCAGCAGCCCAGGCCCCCTTCGACATCAGCTCTGGTTCCTTTGCTCCCAGCTCAGGTTGCACCCCGGAAGAGGAAGTCGAGGGGGAAAACCTCCACCCCGTCAGCAACCTTCTCGCAAGAAGCGCCCCTGACGGGAAGACTCCACGGAGTACAAAATCGGGTCCGACCATCACAGCCACCCCTCTGATCGGTCGGTACGGGACGGTTCCTGCCTTGTCTCAAAGCCGGGCACTTCTTAGGGCCTGGCACCCACTTACTCACAAAGGGACACTCACGAGATGTGGTGTCCCTTGCAGCCGCTCTCACACTCCAATGGACTGTGTTCGGCAACCCGACCTCACGGATTAGCGAGACGTAGGCTTGAACACACATTACAGCCGCCACCACTCTCCGCCAGGCAGGTAAGTCAGCGGGCCAAACTTCCCTCCGGGGTCCCCCCCGCGAGATGTGGTTAGCTCCACCAGCCGACGAACCACCCCAAGTGGGAATGGTGAAGCAGACCGTCCCCATGTCTCAGTCCCTGTCTGTCTTGGCTGCTCAATCCAGATTCGCAGAAACCCTCCGAAGTTGTGGGGCATGCTCTCCACCTCTGTCAGGGGCAGGGACACCTTCCTACTTCAGGCAGAGATCGCCACCCTTCTGGCGAAACAGGCCATAGGCTCATCCCTCAAGCCAAGATGTCCAGCAGGTTTTACAGCCCGTACTATATCGTTAGCAAGAAAGACGGCAGGTCGCGCCCCATTCTAGATCTGCGTACACTGAACAAGCTACTTCACAGTGAACCCGCACTGCCAATGGGCAGGGGATATCTTGTGATCGTTATGCCGCCGTGACGGCATCCACGATCCAGTGGGCCAGTCTCTGTTTGGAGACAGCCCTCCCCTTCTGCTGTCCTCCAGAACAGACAAAGAGCTGGTCAGAGCTCCTGAAGGGTGTGTAGCGGAGACAAGGCAGATATTGCCTACTCGCCTCCTTCAGGAACCTGGAGACCAGGTCGAGCTGCCCTAGAGACTTTGCCCGATCGAGCAACTCCGTGGGTCTTCTCGTTGAGAGAGACCCCAGGACGAGAAGAGGTGGCATTTATAGGCGTATAACCGCCTAGTAGATGGGGCCCTATCCTGGCTGAAGGTCTCCGCCACAGACGGGGGTTGCCTACTCAGGTTCAACCTCCTGGTTGCTTGTAATTTTACGTTTTTTGACCATATTTAAAAAAATACATTAAAAAATCTGTAAAATTCCATAAAATTCCAGTCTATTTTTACAGTGATGCCGGTCACATGATCTTTTGTGTTGTAAACTCACTTCATGATGAGTGTGAAATCAGAACCAGAGGATAAATCTCTGACATCTTTATCAGAACTCAACAATAAGAGACTTGTGTTGACATTAGCACACATAACAAACTCTCTTAATCCCTCAGTAACAGACACACAATGACCCTTACTGCCCCCTAGTGGATAAAACGTATAAATACACCACATCTAGTGTTATGAGTTTGATTTCAGATGTATTTTTCAGAAGTTGATTTGAATGAATGACTATAATAACTACACATGATCAGTCATGAATGATCTCACCGGTTTATGTGTTGTTCTTTCACACAAGGTTGGTTCTGCATAAGTGATCTCCTCTTCACCGGTCTGATCTGTTTCAGTAATAATGAGTTTAGTTTCATCAGTATTCACATTTCATTCATGAACATTTAAATGTTTTATATATATCTTACAATCTTTATTTGTTTTTCTGTGTTTCCTGATGATGAAGAAGATCAGAAGTGTCGTTACAATCATCAGAAATCCAACAACTGCACAACAGATCACAACTTTATGAATGAAGGTGAGACTCGATTCTGTAAGAATTAAAGTCAGTGAATCTGTCAGTCTGATATTAAATCATAAATAACTAAAAGTCACGTCTGATATTACCTGCACACGTGTGACAGAGTTGAGTGATGTGTAGATGTTGTGTGAGGTTTGTGATGGGATTGTTGACCACACATCTGTATGTGTTTGTATCCTGATATTCCACCTCCAGAGGTAGAGAGAGTCTGATGTTGAGATCAGACACACTGATGCTGGACAATAAACTCTTTCCTTTGTACCAGGAGACACTCACATCATGTGACACATTCATCACTGAACACAACACACAACAACATGATGATGAAGATGATGAAGAACATTGAGAAGAGACTCTGGAGATGACAGGAACAGACAGACCAGCTGGAAAACACAAAGAATGAGACTTAACAACAGCTAACAAGATGCTCTTTATACAAATGTTCATTTAAAGTTACATCAATCTATTAGTTCTGATCACACACAGAGACTGTGAATGATTATGATGTTTAAAATTGAAAGAAACTACAGTTTTCAACTCACCATAGACAGTTAGATTGAAGTGTCTGGTGAGGACAGAAGGTTGTCTGTTGATCTCTAGTTTATAAAGTCCAGTGTGTTGAGTTGTGATGTTTGTGATGATGAGAGATCCAGTCTGATCATCTATCTCTACATGATTCTTCAATCTCTCACTGATAAATGATGTTGAATTGGCTTCTCTGTTGATTTCAGCTATAATGATCTGATCTGGACTCTGAACACCAAACATCCACTCGATCACATCATGTGTGTGTAGTTGAGTATCAGTGTGTAGAGTAACAGAATGTCCCTCCATCACTGACACTGACTTCACTTCATCACCAAACACACCTGAACAACACAAACACATATTAAGAGGCTAAAATATATTTGTTTTTATTATATTCACATACATATTTTCAAATAATGCTAATATTGTGGCTAATACAGATCCTATAATAAGTAAAATCATAAAAAGCATTAAAGAATTGACTCACCGTTCAGACACCAGAGACACAAACACAGTAAAACTATCACACAAATCATATTCTGCTGCAGTGTGTTTGAAAAACTGAGCGTCACTTGTGATGTGACAGGAAATATCAGTACATGTGTTTATCTTCACCTTAATACAGCCAGTCACAAGAACACACACACACATGAACACACACACACTCACAAGAACACACACACACATGAACACACACACACTCACATGAACACACATGAACACACACATGAACACACACACACATGAACGCGCTTGATCTGAAACACAGACAGACAAAGAGGAAGAGACTTCAACACACACACAACACAAGAAAGTGTTACACTGTGACGTGTGAGGAATAAAACACACAAACATGAGTGTTTAGAGGTTTTAACTGAATGTTGATAGAATTGTGGCGACATGAGAATAGATTGAGTGATTTTTATGATCTGTTGACTTCTGAGAGATGATGTTTGTCTGTCTTCTCATCCACCTGCTGTTGAGCAGCTCTGACCTTCAGTCACATTATTATAGTCTCAAATATACAGATTAAAAACATTTGACACTGTTTTGTTCTAAACTTAACAAAATGTTTCCATTATCTTTAAGACATTTATCTGTGATGTGTGAGGTTGTGTTTGACCTCTGTGTGTCTGTAGATGATTCTGGACTGAAGTTCATCAGATATCAGTGGAAACTTTTCCCCAGAAAACACACACACGCAAACTGACCACAAACACACTAATAGACGTTTTGTTTGTCCACTGAACAGATGAGACCACACGTGTGATGAGACCACAACAGTTTCACTTTGACTCACTCATCTGTGTGTTAGTGGATCTTCATCTTTTAGACGTCAATGTCCATCATTTTAAAACAGTGAAACATTGATTTAGTCTCATAACTATTTCATTGCTTGTTATGTGTTATTTTAAACGAGTTTAAGTGACATTGAGGCACTATTCAAAGTTTACATCATCTGAAGGATGTGAGTGATTGTTTTTTCATCATTGATTGTTGTTTATCAGTCAGTTGAATGTATTATTTGTCCATCATCTGTGTTGTTGTGTGACACTGACTGAAGTCTTCACTTCCTCATGATGATGACTGATAACATCTCTACTTTCTACAATTAGACACTGTGAGTGAGAGTCCTGAAATAGAGAAAGATTCAGTTTAACACGTAAAGTCCCTGTTGAGTTGTATGAGAACTCTATGACAAGAATGAATGACATTATGCTTCAGTAGTCAAACACACGGCAAAGAATCATGCAGGTTTTCATCTATTTATTTACTTTTTATACCAGATGTCCCAGTTGAGATCTAAATATGAGGTGTACTCCAAAAACTTATTTTTTTTAAAACTTCCAAACTTCCCTTTAAAAATCATCTGCCAAATGCGTAAATGTGAATATAACTATTAAACCGATGAGCAGCGACCTCAATGCATATAAACATGTGTGTAGTGATGAAGGGGTGTGCATCATGATCAAAACCCGCCCCTTCCTGTGGTCCCCATGGCCTATAGCTGTGGTCGCCAATAAGGGGCCAAAAACTGTCAATAATATCTGACCGCACCAGCAGCATTATTTTGAATTTGTTTTGAAATTGATCCGTCACAATAACGTCTTTAGTGAATTTGCCTTCAAAATAAAAGTATGAGAACGTTTTTACAGCATGTTTTTTTTTAATGAATTTAGAGCTTTTAATGTGAAAAGTTCAAAAAGATATTCAAAGGAGTCTGTTGAACTCAAAACACACTTCTGAAATAGCCGTCAGGAAATATGAGGTGTGAAAAAACTAACAGTGATGCATTGAAACGTTTGCTTATAACACAGGGCCTCAGCACCAACACATGAACAATAACAGATTTTACAGTTTAGTACGTGAGGATTGTAAAAAATAGTCTACTTTAAATAATGATACAACTAGTATATATAATTATAAAATAACTATCTTTTAAAAGTAGGCTATTGTAGTTGTATTTTTCATAAATGAATTTCTTAAATTATACTTTGACGATGTTCTGACGGATTAGTTATTCTGGCCCGAGGCAAAACTTACTTGTCGACCCCTGGCCTATAAAGTGTAACGCTGTGATGACACACACAGGAAATCACAAATAGACAAGAAGAAGCTGAAAAACACTTTATATTAATAAAACAATCCATGTTCATCTAAAAAATATTATATTGTTAGAGAATATCAGTCTGTGCAAAACCTGTGAGTTTGAGTGGCGTGTGTTGATTGAGCAACAACTGAATGTGTGAAAACCTCAAGACTTCACCTGCCAGACGAATAACACGAACACAAATCATCTTCTGACACGTTCCTGACGCTTCGTTTCCATTGAAAACCACAATCAACTCAACAATCCATCTGTGGTCAGATCTGATGTGTATTTGATCTTCCACAACATCACTTTACCACAGCAGGACATTCTGTCTCTTAAACTAAAGTCAATACAGGGTTTCTTTAAATGTATTTATATAAACATCATGTAAAAGCTTTAGTTTGACTGCACTTACACAAACACTCATTTAGAACAAACTAATTCAACCAAATCTGTCCTCAGATCAATAAATAAATGTGAGGTCTTCATCAGATCTGTGTAAAGTCACCTGCAGTTTCTTCTTTTAAACACTAGAGGTCTCTATTACACAGAGTTGTGTTTTATTTATCATCGTCTAGATGTTTTGTTGTGTAAATATACAGTTTACAGCTACATCTCATATAATATATTTTGATACTATCTTTATTTATTTCTATGTTTTAATTTATTGATGTATTTATTTACTGTTTATTGTATTATATTTATTTATTGATAAATTCAGATTTAAGGTGAGCATCACTTGTCATGATTCTGCCCCATCATGTCATATTTCTCTTGATCTAGTGACAGGATCATGACAACTTATTCGATATTTAAATGCATTTAATTGTTATTTTGTGTGAAACTTGATAAAAACAAACGAGCACACAAACATAAAAAGTGGATGGTGTTTAATTTGAAAAATGCATCATAAACTGCAGTGACAACACACATATATTTTTGTTTGTTTGTAAATATGTTTACTTTACGTTCATAATCTTTAGCAAAGACAAATGAGTTTGCTCAAATTTATTTCTCTAGTCCTATAAAATGCCAATTTTGATTGATGAAGAATAAAATTTAGTAGTTGAAACTTGACACATTTTTCCTGCACATATTTAAATCCAAAAATAAACGTTTTGAGACGTTAAATCAAACTCTTCTTTAAACTTAACACACATTTGATCTGTGTCACATTTATTCTACATCAGTAGATGTCAGTCTTTTTGACTTCTATGTGTATCATTCTAGAGCTTAAGATACCTAGAAGAACATGTTTTCATGATAATAATATCTCAAGATTGATTTAATGTCTGTTGTGTCTGGAGAGGAGGAGAGTTGAGCTTTAAAGATATAAAATCAACTCCTGCAGTTTCCTCAGATGAACACCAGATGTCACTAACACACGGTGATAGAATGTCATGATGAAGAGTTTGTATCAGTAAAATGATCTTTATTATATTTCATCATCTAAGAGGTCACTGTAGATTACAGTACAAATGATTTGTGTATAATGATATTTTAATCTGGACAGGTTTTATTAGGTGACCCACAGTCTCCAGATATCAGAGATCAGTTTCATCATCTCACCACTAGAGGTCATCATAACACAACACACAACTGCATTTCAATCAAACATGTACTTGTGTGAGTTTTATGACAGAAATGATATTAATAGTGAATAAAAAGTCAAATACATCTCTGTTTTAAACACTGAATTCAGTCAATTTGATTTTAATTTAATTAGTTGAAATGCTGTAATATGTGTAAAGCACCTCCGTCATCTCAGACTCCTGTAAGAAAACAGAAAAGAGACGAATATATGAGACCAGTGAGTGGAAGAAAACAGCATTTCATTTTCATTTCATCAGATCTTCTTTTATAAAATAAATCCCTTCTTCAACCTTTTGAACAGACTGAGACTTTGTGTTCATCAATAAAAATAAATAAAATCTGTAAAATTATAGGATACAAGGACAGATATTAAGTAGTTTTCAAATTTTTTCTTGTAAATGTGTCGTCTTGTTCTGTAATTTGATAGTTTTTTTTTTTTTTAACTTATTAAAATAACAGAAATTTTCTAATATATTTAAAAAAATACATTAAAAAATCTGTAAAAAATAACATACAATTCCAGTTTATTTTTCCAGTGATACCGATCACAGGATCTTTTGTGTTGTAAACTCACTTCACGGTGAGTGTTAAATCTGAACCAGAGGATAAATCTCTGACATCTTTATCAGAACTCAACAATAAGAGACTTGTGTTGACATTAACACACATAACAAACTCTCTTAATCCCTCAGTAACAGACACACAATGACCCTTACTGCCCCCTAGTGGATAAAACATGTATAAATACACCACATCTAGTGTTATGAGTTTGATTTCAGATGTATTTTTCAGAAGTTGATTTGAATGAATGACTGTAATAACTACACATGATCAGTCATGAATGATCTCACCGGTTTATGTGTTGTTCTTTCACACAAGGTTGGTTCTGCATAAGTGATCTCATCTTCACCGGTCTGATCTGTTTCAGTAATAATGAGTTTAGTTTCATCAGTATTCACATTTTATTTATGAACATTTAAATGTTGTTTATATATAACTTACAATCTTTATTTATTTTTCTGTGTTTCCTGATGATGAAGAAGATCAGAAGTGTCGTTACAATCATCAGAAATACAACAACTGCACAACAGATCACAACTTTATGAATGAAGGTGAGACTCGATTCTGTAAGAATTAAAGTCAGTGAATCTGTCAGTCTGATATTAAATCATAAATAACTAATAGTCACGTCTGATATTACCTGCACACATGTGACAGAGTTGAGTGATGTGTAGATGTTGTGTGAGGTTTGTGATGGGATTGTTGACCACACATCTGTATGTGTTTGTATCCTGATATTCCACCTCCAGAGGTAGAGAGAGTCTGATGTTGAGATCAGACACACTGATGCTGGACAATAAACTCTTTCCTTTGTACCAGGAGACACTCACATCATGTGACACATTCATCACTGAACACAACACACAACAACATGATGATGAAGATGATGAAGAACATTGAGAAGAGACTCTGGAGATGACAGGAACAGACAGACCAGCTGAAAACATAAAGAATCAGACGAAATAACAACAAACCAAATACTTTTATTTACTGTATTCACATAGACAAGATGGCGCCGTTGTGTGTGGTTAGCTGTCTGTCGCTCCTTCTATAATAGTCTCTGTTTCTGAGAAGCGGTTGATAACCTTCTACGATCATAAAACACTGATTAATATTGGGACCTCAGCTATAAATATAGAATATGATATTATTAATGGTTCTCACTCGCATCAGTAATGGAGTCCACCCTCAGTTTCTCTGCTCACTTAACAGAGAATCTCCAACAGAGAGAGCTCCACCGCCCCTATGATGGCATTACTCAACGTGTGGTCTTTGGTAAATAAGACTTTTATTCAACATGACTTGTTTTTCTCGCTGAAACTGGATTTTCTTTTCATGACGGAAACATGAACAAAAGAGGGGGACTTGAGTCCTTTCAGTCAGGATTCAGAAAGCTTCACCGTACCGAATCTCCCTCATTGAAAGTCACTATCGACATTATGCTGGCTACACATATCAGGAGTGATGTAGCTTTGGTCCTTTCACATCTTAGCTCAGATTTTGATATGGTGGATCATTCAATTCTTATTCATAGACTGGAAATCAGGGCACAGTTGAAGATGTTCCTGTGCATTGGAAAACACACTTCCTCAGCAGCACATCTCCTCTGTGGTGTTCCTCAGGGATCTATTCTTACTTCAACTCTCTTCTCTCTACTGCCATTGGGTGACATCTTTTTCAAATATGGAGTCTCCTTTCACTTCGCTGATGACACCCAACTATATCTGCCCCTGAAACACATTGATTCAAGCTCCATAGAGGTCCTGCGGGCGTGTCCACAATAAGTGAAATTATGGCTTACACACAATCTTCTGGCATTAGATGAGAACAAAACTGAGTATTACTGATTTACTGAGTGATTTTTATGATTTGAACTCATTTATGAGTTCTTATGTCTCCCCATTTGCGAAAAATCTAGGTTATTTATCTGACCGTATACATTGTCATAATCCGTCCAGGGCACTGATCCGGCAACCATAGAGTACTTTCTGTTGATAAATCGAGGTTAAAACATTGAGGGGACCGGTCTATCGCAATAGTTGGCCCCAAACTCTCGAACAGCCTCCTGATATCGATACGATTGGTATCATCACTCTTCTCTTTTAAATCGAAACTGAAAGCTCATTTAGTTAATGTGGGTCTTTAATGTATTAGTCCAATTATTGTATTGTATTGTATTATTTACTTATTTTTCTTTTTTCATTTCTTTTATCTTATAGATTTTTAAGGATTTTCTTTTTTATTTGAGCTTCCTGATCTGTGCAGCACTTTGGCCAACCCTGGCTGATTTTAAATGTGCTTTAGAAATAAATAATGAAATTAAATTAATGCTTATATAAGGTTTATAATAATCTATGAGTTCTTATCACTCACAGAATTATTAAACTATGATATGATGTTTGAAACTTGAGGAAAACTGAGCAACTTCTCAACTCACCATAGACAGTCAGATTAAAGTGTTTAATGAGGACAGTACTTCTGCTGATCTTCAGTGTATAAAGTCCAGTGTGTTGAGTTGTGATGTTTGTGATGATGAGAGATCCAGTCTGATCATCTATCTCTACATGATTCTTCAATCTCTCATTAATAGATTTAATATTGACTTCTCTGTTGATTTCAGCTATAATCTCATCTGGACTCTGAACACCAAACATCCACTCGATCACATCATCTGTGTGTAGTTGAGTATCAGTGTGTAGAGTAACAGAATGTCCCTCCATCACTGACACTGACTTCACTTCATCACCAAACACACCTGAACAACACAAACACAAATTAAGAGGCTACAATACATTTTAACACATTATATTCACATGGCTATTGTCAAATAATTCTAATATTGTGGCTGATACAAATCCTTTAAGAAGTAAAATCATAAAAAGCATAAAGAATTGACTCACCGTTCAGACACCAGAGACACAAACACAGTAAAACTATCACACAAATCATATTCTGCTGAAGTGTGTTTGAGAAACTGAGCGTCACTTGTGATGTGAAAGGAAACATCACTACATGTGTTTATCTTCACCTTAATACAGTCACATGAACACACACACATGAACACACACACACACACACATGAACACACACACACACACACACACACACACACATGAACAAACACACACACACACACACACACACACACATGAACACACACACATGAACACGCACACACACATGAACACACACACACACACACACAAACACATGAACACACACACATGAACACGCACACACACATGAACACACACACGAACACACACACACACACACATATGAACACACACACCTATGAACACACACACACACACACGAACACACACACATGAACACACACACACATGAACACACACACGAACACACACACACACACACACATGAACACATGAACACACACACACATGAACACACACACATGAACACACACACACATGAACACACGCACACACACCTGAACACACACACACACACACACACACATGAACACTTACACACACATGAACACACACACACAAATGAACACACATAAGCACGCTATTTTACTAAGCACGCTTAGTAAAATACATTAGATGAGTTTGGAGTGAAGTGCATAAAGATATCAGAGGAAACTTTTCACCTGAGTAAAACACATAAACTGACCACAAACACACAAATAGAGATGTTTGTTTGTCCACTTGACAGATGAGATCACATGTGTTATAAGACCACAACAGTTTCACTTTGACTCACTCATCTGTGACCTGTGTCACACTTATTCACACAATTAATATAAAACACCTTCCTCATACTCTCTTAAAATATATTTGACAGATGTTCATTCTTGTTGTGAAGATTGTAGAGATTTATTTATATTCTGTTTGATGTTGATTCTCGTCTGGATCTGACGATATAAACTAGAACCCTATGTGGGTCAGTTGTGGCCTAGTGGTTAGAGAGTTGGACTCGTACTTTGAAGGTTGCTGGTTCAATTCTCAGTGCCACCAGGAAATGACTGAAGTGCCCTTAAGCAAGACCCCTAGCCCCTGTTTGCTCTTCAGTGATAGCTGTCCACTGCACCCTACTTGTAAGTCGCTATGAAAAAAAGTGTCTGATAAATGAATAAATGTAAATGTAGAACAGCAACAGTAGCCACGCCCACTACAGCAGAGACAACCAATCGGATCACAGCTTCAGTAAAACCACAACTGTGACAGACAACTTAAGGAAAGAAAAGAAAACCATTGAGAGTCTCTGCTGATGAAAGAACACACAGATGAGATGGAAAAAATGTTTTAATATGAACAACAAAGCAAAGGCCTTTTTTAAGGATTTTATAATCCTGTATTGTGATATTAAAACGATTTATGAATCATGTGTAATAGTCTATGTGACTGTTTTAATGATTTATTTGTGTGAAATGTGTAGTTATATCTCGACTGAAGTGATCAGGAGGAGGAGAGTTGAGCTTTAAAGATGTAAAATCAACTCCTGCAGTTTCCTCAGATGAACACCAGATGTCACTAACACACGGTGATAGAATGTCATGATGAAGAGTTTGTGTCAGTAAAATGATCTTTATTATATTTCATCATCTTAGAGGTCACTGTACATTACAGTACAAATGATTTGTGTATTATGATATTTTAATCTGGACAGGTTTTATTAGGTGACCCACAGTCTCCAGATATCAGACATCAGTTTCATCATCTCACCACAAGAGGTCATCATAACACAACACACAACTGCATTTCAATCAAACATGTACTTGTGTGGGTTTAATGATAGAAATGATATTAATAGTGAATGAAAAGTCAAATAGATCTCTGTTTTAAACACTGAATTCAGTCAATTTGATTTTAATTTAATTAGTTGAAATGCTGTAATATGTGATAATTGACAAACAGTGAAAGTATAAATCTACAAGATTAATGTTGACAGCACGACATGTGATGAGAATTGTTATAGATTTCATATATCAGTTCTTAGCTTTAATAACTCACACTATTATAATTTAATCTGAATAATCACAATTAACACCTTGTAGCGGTTGTGAACTATCTATTGCTTTAAGCTGAATATAAAAGATGAATTTCCCTGATTTATTTATCAAGAATGTTTTATGTGACCTTTATATAGAGATACTGAGTGAAACAGAAGAAACTTACAGAAAAGTACACACGCATGCCAGCCGACCACAAACACACATTAACAGGAAAACTGTTGGACAGATGAGACCACAGTCGGTTTCACTTTCAGCTACACAATAAATAAAGTGTCTTCACAATCATGTGTGTGTTTGTCTTTAAACAAGCGTTTGTATTGCTTCTGAATGTTCAGTGTTGTGTGTTCTTCATCAGCTCATGTTCAGATTGACGGTGAACAGACTGACTAAAGCATCACTTCCTGATGACTCTGATGAGTCTTTACTAAAATGCTGTCTTGCAAATGACGACTGAGGCAAGAAATAAAAACTCCATATTAAGAAAACTATCTTTGATTACTTTATAAATGAGAAAAGATCAAGTTTTAACAAAGACACCAGTCTAAAAACAAATGAAAAGAATATTTCTCAAATGATTTATATATAGCGCTTCGTACATTGGTTCAAAGCTGCTTTGCATGAAACACAGGAATCAGGAACATTATGAATCATTTTTATTAAAAAAAATGAGGATATCTAATTCATCAGAGGTGATTCTCATCAAGATCTGACCTCATTAACCAGAACAGCAACCGTAGCCACACCCACCACAGCAGAGACGACCAATCGGATCACAGCTTCAGTAAAACCACAACCGTGGACGCCACCTGAAGGACAGAAATGAAAGAGAACGTTATGTTTCAACTTTTATAATCGAAAAACAAAACTGAAGCAAAACATCACATGTGACTCACCTGAAGACATGTGACAGAGTTGAGTGATGTGTAGATGTTGTGTGAGGTTTGTGATGGGATTGTTGACCACACATCTGTATGTGTTTGTATCCTGATATTCCACCTCCAGAGGTAGAGAGAGTCTGATGTTGAGATCAGACACACTGATGCTGGACAATAAACTCTTTCCTTTGTACCAGGAGACACTCACATCATGTGACACATTCATCACTGAACACAACACACAACAACATGATGATGAAGATGATGAAGAACATTGAGAAGAGACTCTGGAGATGACAGGAACAGACAGACCAGCTGAAAAACATTTGAGAATCAATTCAATTGTAAACAAACAAAATAAATATATATGAATTAATGATAATACTATAATGATATTTGAAAGAGTGATTATAATATTTCTCATCTCACCATAGACAGTAACATTGAAGTGTTTGTTTTGAACAGTATTTCCAATGATATTTACTTGATAAAGTCCAGTGTGTTGAGTTGTGATGTTTGTGATGATGAGAGATCCAGTCTGATCATCTATATGTAAGTGATTCTTTAATGTCTCATTAATAGATGTTAGTTTGTCTTTACTGAAGAATTCAGCTATAATCTCATCTGGACTCTCAACACCAAACGTCCACTCGATGTCATCTTGACTCTGTAGTTGAGTATCAGTGTGTAGAGTAACAGAATGTCCCTCCATCACTGACACTGACTTCACTTCATCACCAAACACACCTGAACAACACAAACACTGACATTATAGAAAGTGCTGAAAACTGACTTATTTTTACAAATTTGAGAAATGCCATCAGAGAACATCTGAGTTTAAACAGATCAAAATATGACTCACCGTCCACGTGCCACACGGATAAACACAGAATGCCCATAAAACAAGTCATATTCTGCCACATTGTGATGATTTGATGTTATCTGCAAACAATATTAAGTTCCAAAGGGTTTAAACAAACTAAAGTCACTACTAGAGAGCTTGTGGCAGGTGTGTTTGAGTTTCCGTGTGCTTGTGGGTTTAGGTGAATGCACAGCATGAGCTCACCACTACGCAAGCACGCATACGACGTAGACCCTTACAACACATGTACAAAAGTAAATGAGTTAAAATTAAATTAAAATAAGTCTAGTCAATAGAAAATGTTAATATTCTTCTTAAACACTTTAATCAATATGAGCAATATTTACATCGTCTAGCCTTAAAGTGTCTTAAGTCAATTCTTACAAATAACAACAAAATAAACGAGGTCTGACACATAAACCAGTCCATGTGAAAAGATCCCCTGTGAGCACTTCACCAAGCCATGTGGAATGATCTGATCTCACGAGGTGTTTCATTATAATCACCTGCAGTTTTCTCCTCTCACCACTAGAGGTCAGTGAATTAAAGTCTACATCAGGTGCAGTGCATTACCGAGGCGCGCACATAGAGGGCGCCATCCGCTTGTTACGTCGTGACGTGGTGATCCCCGTTCTCCAGATATAGAGTCATTGGAACTTGTTTTATTTATGCAAATTATCCACAAAAAAAAAACTGTGTGATGACCTCAATGCTTGGTTGAGTTTGAAATATGTAAAGCCTGTCTTTGATTTTAAAACTGTAAAATATTTGTCAGAATTGTGATGTTGAATTCTTGGTTAATAGTATTCTAATCTCGGCCAATAACTTGACTGAACGAATGAATGAATGAGGCATTTATATAACACTTTATTGTGTATTGCTGTACACACACCTGGATGATTTATTCACATTATGACACTTGTGTTACAAACCGTGATCTAACTTTAACTAACAGTTAGTGTAACTGATCACTGTAGTCAGTCGCCTCGTCCGCAAAGTTTTTTTTTTTCTTCATATGATTCAGAAATCTCAATTTTCACCTGATTAATGACTCTTCGTCTACAGCTTCTATATTTCACAACATCACAACAATGAAGCACCAAATTTCCACTACAAGCCACTGAAACCAGATTAAAATCAAAATCTCTTTTATTATCACTCAAACAAATACACAAGTGAAACAGTTAAGGTGAAAACTTGGGTACAGATAATTAGACATTATTACAATCATTTACAATAATCTTTTCTATACTCAAATTACACAAGAAACATTTCTTTACAGTTATTAATCATAACAGTACATCAGATGACAGATTTTTATATAAACTTGTATTTTATAATATACAGTAAACACGCATTAGGCTGTCGGTGTTACTGAGTTATGATGTAGAATCTCATAATTTTATAATCTTATTTTAATAATGTACAATCAACTACAGTGCTAAAAAAGTACAAATAATAATAATTTATGCGCTTCAGGAAATCCTGGATAAAATGGCGTTTACTCCTCTGAAATAAACGTTACATATGCTGTCAACTGTGTTCCTAAAGTTGCGTAAGTAAACGTTGTCAATAAAGTCTTAAAATAAGATACTTTTAGAACTATTTTAGAATAGACCAAAAGTAACTTCACAATATTCCAAACATACTTTGAAAGTCAGCATTACTTGAAACAGAGAGTTGAATCTGTTGTTCAATGATCTCAACAGAACATGTTAAACTCAAAAGACATTTGACATGAATTTGTGCTCATCTGTCTCCGCCGTACATCCACCGAGAACTCTTTACCCGATGAAGACCGGTCCTCCCATATCACTTCAGCAGTGAAAGCTCTTCAGTCGCAGATCCTCATCTCCAGCACAACAAGAACAACTTTAACTATTAATAATGAATATCTTCATTTTCTTTGGTTGTCTCATCTTTGTTGTAAATGGTAAGTCGAATTCTTCAATCTATTTTATTCTCATTTAACATTAAATCTTTAGATTAAAGGTCTTTGTGTTTCAAATTAGTTCTATGACTCTTCAAATAGAAAAGTTTGCCTTTTTTTCTTACATTTTACACACTTATTACCGTTCACAGTCGGCTTCCAGCTCAAGAATGATTCGTTTTTCTAGAAAGTTCTCGATAGGTTGGGGCATGTTTGTTCAAACAACGGAAGAAGTCATACCTCCCAGTTGACGTCATTGTATTACATAACATACATTTGCTTTAGATGGTTAAAAAGATTTTCTTTTATGTAAATTCCAGTATTAAAATACTCATGATATTGAGCTCGAGATGTAAAGCGTATTAAATAATCAGCGTGGAAAAAAAAATTGGGTTTAAGCAGAGTTGTAGAGGTTCACACAGAACACTGGTTCACCTGTCAAACAGGTTTATCCGCTGATTTCCAAAGTCAGTTTGTTCTAAGGGTGGAGACTCCCATTGACGTCATTGTATTGATACATAGCCCAAGAAAGAAAAACATCCTAGAACCATTAAGAAAAACATTAACTTGGAGCTATTATCCTAGTGGGCAGTGCTCCGGTGTGGTTGTGCATCAGTCAACCCGAGTTCAATTCCCATCTCGTGGTCTTTTCCTGATCCCACCCCCTTCTCTCTCCAACGTCACTTCCTGTCCTCAACGAGCTTTACAATTAAAGGCTAAACGCCAAAAAAGTAATTTTAACTTTATTCAATTAATCATTTTTTGGTGTCCAGGCAGAAATGTCTAGAAAAGTGAGATTCATCATTTTTTCTGTAAACAGTTCTTCACTGTTTTCTATTGTTTGTCTGAGCTGAAGTGCAGATCACAATAGTGTTTAAGGACAATATTTAAAGCTTAACTATGAGTTTACTGCAAGTTAAACATATGATTCAGGTTGGTGCCGGTGGTCCAGTGCAGTGTGTGCTGAAAGCAGTAGTGAACCCAAGTATGAGTCCCCTGTTCATCCATTCTGCTTCAGTCTAAAAAAATATATTCAGTTAAATTCACGAAAGTGTGTTGTTAAGAAAAGCTTTTTATTAACGTGTTAATGTAGTCATCTTGAAAATAGTTTTGTGTTTGTGTTGTTCAGGTGTGTTTGGTGATGAAGTGAAGTCAGTGTCAGTGATGGAGGGAGAATCTGTTACTCTACACACTGACATACAGAGAGAAGATGGGATAAAGTGGTATTATGGACCTGAAAACACAGTTGTAGCAATGATCAATGGAGTGGCCAGTAGCACCAATATTTCTAATGATGAGAGATTCATAGACAGAGTGATGATGGACAATCAGACTGGAGATCTCATCATCACACACATCACATCTCAAAACTCTGGACTTTATAAACTGAGGATCAGCAGAAACAAGAAAGTCTCATACAAGAACTTTAATCTCACTGTCTATTGTAAGTATTACAGTGAAGAATGGTGAGCTAAGAAATCCACCCCTTCAGTTTTCAATATACTCTGTTAATATAAACAAATATAAACAGCTTCTTTATTCATATGTTTGTTATTTTTCAGCTCATCTTCCTGTTCCTGTCATCTCAAGAGTCTCTTCATCAGAACGCTCAAACTGTAGTGTGTTGTGTTCAGTGATGAATGTGTCACATGATGTGAGTGTCTCCTGGTACAAAGGAAAGAGTTTATTGTCCAGCATCAGTGTGTCTGATCTCAACATCAGACTCTCTCTACCTCTGGAGGTGGAATATCAGGATACAAACACATACAGATGTGTGGTCAACAATCCCATCACAAACCTCACACAACATCTACACATCACTCAACTCTGTCACATGTCTTCAGGTGAGTCACATGTGATGTTGTAACACATTCTGTTGACTGGATGTGAGGTCTTTGTGTGTCTTGTCTGTATAATTCATTTCACATCATATTCTTCACATCAAGCAGCTTCACAGGATTCAGTGTCTGTGTTGTTTTGAACACATTTGTTAGTTGGAATCATGAACATTGTATTGTTGTAAACTATGAGAAATCATAAAAACTATTATTATTGACATTATATTCTTAAGTGCAGTTATAAATTGACTGAATGTAAAATGCTGAATCAGATGTTATTAAAGTTTTAACTGATTTCTCTTTACTCCTGTAGATTCTCCTCCCGTGTGGGTCATTATAATATCAGTTGTGTTTGCTCTTCTGATCTGTGTGATCTTCATCATCATCATCATCATACTCAAAAGAAAGCATCACAAAGGCAAGTCTTACCTTCAGTTTACAGTATATATCAAACTAAAACTTTACTGCACAATTGTGACATCGCTGCGATTTCATATAATGTCACTTTATTTTTCAGCAGGTCTCATAAAAACATCAGATGGTGAAGTTCCTCAGACAGATGAAGAGAGCAGTATAGACTCCAGCAGCACCTCTGAGGGAGAAGCCGTGATGTTTCTGAATAGACCAGCAGCTTCAATAAACATGTTTTGTGCAAAGTATACAAAGAAAAAGCAGGAAATCCACATGCAGGAGACGACAGACTAAAACTTTGAAAAACAGAGAGACATTTTCAAACATCTAGTTGGTATTGAAACACTGACCACATCCATCCAGAGTCAGACTGTGTTTGTGTTCTGATTCTCTCTGTTATATTCTGTGTTTCGCTGTGTTCTGTAAATATTGTAAATAAAATGTGACATTTATTCACTTGGTGTAATAATTAGGGCCCAAGCCCCCGATGTGTTCCTGTTGTTTTGCTTAAAAGTATCTTTGTTTTCAGTGTTTCAGGGCAATTTAGGGTCCTTGACATGCTCTTGAATCTGAGACACACCTCAGATTCATCGGCCATTAGGCCCAGACAAAGGATGATATATAAACGTGACGGGGGGCTCTATAGCGCAGCCCCCCCCCTAATGGATCACATAAACCTGAGGCCAAGTTTGCGCATAGATGTTTATAGAAAACACAAACAAAACAAACACACACTGACAAAGAAGAAGATTGTCCTCTGCTACATGAGATCACAGCAGTTACTCAATGATCTGTAAGGGTCACATATACATGATAAAAACATATTTACAGAGAGATATCAGCTCACAATATTTTATTAATTTCAAACCTTTAATACAGTCACCTAAAGGATTATCATGAACACCACACTAATACTGTGTTTGACCCCCTTTAGCCTTCAGAACTGCCTTAATTCTACGTGGCATTGATTCAACAAGATGCTGAAAGCATTCTTTAGAAATGTTGGCCCATATTGATAGGATAGCATCTTGCAGTTGATGGAGATTTGTGGAATGCACGAAGCTCCCGTTCGACCACATCCCAAAGATGCTCTATTGGGTTGAGATCTGGTGACTGTGGGGGCCATTTTAGTACAGTGAACTCATTGTCATGTTCAAGAAACCAATTTGAAATGATTTGTGACATGGTGCATTATCCTGCTGGAAGTAGTCATCAGAGGATGGGTACATGGTGGTCATAAAGGGATGGACATGGTCAGAAACAATGCTCAGGTAGGCCGTGGCATTTAAACGTTGACCAATTGGCACTAAGGGGCCTAAAGTGTGCCAAGAAAACATCCCCCACACCATTACACCACCAGCATAATTGCATTAATGAGAAATTGAACAGGTGTTCCTAAAAATCCTTTAGGTGAGTGTAGAAGACAACACACAGCATTAGACTGCCCTCTTCAGGTCATCACAACAACTTACACTTCATTGTCATTCTACAAAAACCAAGTGCCACATAAAATAACTATTCAGTGCATTTAAATATATACTAATAAGTTTAAAATTATATTATTTGTTTGCAACACTATCTTACAAATCTTAACAAATGAATTGCAAATAAACTAATAAATTAAAACATATAAATACATAAAGATAGTATCAAAATATATTATATGGGATGTAGCTGGAAACTGTATATTTAAACAACAAAACAGTGTAAAATGAGCATTTATCCTTCTCACTTTGACTCTCATCATCAAGAATTAATTCACAACACATACTTACAGTATTACAGTAAAAGTAAAATTTTAGGATTCAGTTGTATACTACAGGTGAAGGTCTATGTATGAGATTGAACACATGTTGGCTAAACACAGACAGGATGATTATTTTATTTATATTTATTTATTTATATATTCTTAATGATTTGTGTATAATGATATTTTAATCTGGACAGGTTTTATTAGGTGACCCACAGTCTCCAGATATCAGACATCAGTTTCATCATCTCACCACTAGAGGTCATTATAACACAACACACCACTGCATTTCAATCAAACATGTACTTGTGTGAGTTTCATGATAGAAATGATATTAATAGTGAATGAAAAGTCAAATACATCTCTGTTTTAAACACTGAATTCAGTCAATTTGATTTTAATTTAATTAGTTGAAATGCTGTAATATGTGTAAAGCACCTCCGTCATCTCAGATTCCTGTAAGAAAACAGAAAAGAGACGAATATATGAGACCAGTGAGTGAAAGAAAACAGCATTTCATTTTCATTTCATCAGATCTTCTATTATAAAAATAATCCCTTCTTCAACCTTTTGAACAGACTGAGACTTTGTGTACATCAATACAAGACAGTTCATTGTAGATACAGGTACTATACTTGTGTGTGTTCAGAGGGAGGGTGACACCATCACTACTTCTGTTGAATTTAATGTAAAACATTTTTTTTTAATCTGTAATATATGTATATATATATATCTAAACCGGAAGACTGATATATACAGAAAAATATTTTTTTTCTGTAAAATTATAGGATACAAGGATAGATGTTAAGTAGTTTTCTCCATTTTTCTTGTAAATGTGTCGTCTTGTTCTGTAATTTTATAGTTGTTTACCGTATTTCAAAAATAAACTGTAAAAAAAAGAAATCTTTCTGTCAGCTGGGATGATCTGGAGTGCCAGAAATAAACTTCAGAATAACAGGTATTTCCTGTAAAATTACACTTTCCTCCTGGTTGCTTGTAATTTTACGGTTTTTGACCGTATTTAAAAAAATACATTAAAAAATCTGAAAAAACGACAGAAAATTTCAGTTTATTTTCACAGTGATGCCGATCACATGATCCTTTTGTGTTGTTTACTCACTTCACGATGAGTGTTAAATAAGAACCAGAGGATTAATATCTGACATCTTTATCAGAACTCAACAATAAGAGACTTGTGTTGACATTAGCACACATAACAAACTCTCTTAATCCCTCAGTAACAGACACACAATGACCCTTACTGCCCCTAGTGGATAAAACATGTATAAATACACCACATCTAGTGTTATGAGTTTGATTTCAGATGTATTTTCAGAAGTTGATTTGAATGAATGACTGTAATAACTACACATGATCAGTCATGAATGATCTCACCGGTTTATGTGTTGTTCTTTCACACAAGGTTGGTTGTGCATAAGTGATCTCATCTTCACCGGTCTGATCTGTTTCAGTAATAATGAGTTTAGTTTCATCAGTATTCACATTTCATTTATGAACATTTAAATGTTGTTTATATAACTTACAATCTTTAAGTGTTTTTCTGTGTTTCCAGATGATGAAGAAGATCAGAAGTGTCGTTACAATCATCAGAAATACAACAACTGCACAACACATCACAACTTTATGAATGAAGGTGAGACCTGTAATAAAGCAATAAGCATGTGAAGCAGTGGGTTACAGAAATAAAATGTACTGTAACAAACTTATTCCATCTGTGTGGCAAGATTTCATAAAATAAAGTAAATAAAGTGATATTTAGGTTGTGTAATGCGGACAGCAGTTATAAATCGGGGCCTTTTATAACAGCCTCAGCCAATCAGAATCACACCGCATACTAACCAAACGCGGCCCGATGAGATTCCTGCGATAAGCAAAATGTCTGTGCATACCGAACGAAAAAGGGGCGGGAGGCGACAATCAATCACAAGACACAGCCAATCAGAACAGCTGTAAAGTACAAACCCGCATTGTGAGTTTATATTGTGAAGTTTCCTCACTGCATAAGGCCAGCAATGAAACGATCACTGATTATATTATTCGAGCAGAGACTATATCCACGTCATTGAGAAGAGCATACGAGCATATTAGCGATGGGCTTCAAATAGCCATGGTAGTAAAGGGGCTACTTGATTCATACAAGCCATTCGTCGTACACATCACCCAGACAAATGACAGTGTAACGTTCGGTGAGTTTAAAACAAACTGCGAAGTTATGAGAGTACTGAAAAATATGGGAAGAGTGACGTGAATGTAGGAGAAGACAACGTGATGAAGCCGTGACCATGTAAAGAAAGCTGATGGAGAGACAGTAGCAGAGCCTACATCATTCTGCTTCTTCAACGCGAGTGACTGTCCTACACAAAGAAGAGACAAGAAATATAGCTTCAGTGCAAGTTCTGCCAGGAAGACTCAATCCTGCATCACTCACTACCAATCAGCACCTAACCAATCACCTTCCAACATGGAACATAAAAGATAGCCACTTACCCCTTTCTACGTCCGCAGTCGAAGCAACAGTGATTCGCCCCCATCCTCCCCACCACCACCAGGAGGTCCCTGTCAATATAACCCCAGGGGGGTCGGCTACGCCCCCGCCTTCATCTCAAGGCGGGAAGTGGAGGACTTCTTGGCCCTCTGGATGCGAGCCACGGACAGGGCCTACTCCAAAGACCCCCAATGTCCATCTTTACTATAACCATATATTCTGTCTAATGAACGTTCAATACTCAACATTCGCCTCCCGAGTCTTTCTGGTAGAAGGGTCTAATGGTCGACTGCGGCACCACAACACACATGATCAACGACGCCACGAAGTTCAAAACAGCGGATAAGAGCTTCAGACCCGAGGACCACATGATCGAGCTAGCCGACAGGACCAAAGCAAGTGGGAAGGCGAAGATGAGGGGAGATGCCAAAGTCTACTTGCTGGACAGCGAGGGACGACAAGTGAAAATGAGGCTCAAGCAAGCACTCTACATCCCATCGTTTCCACAAAACATTTTTTCAGATAAAGCTGCGACAACCAACGGAGCCGAGGTCCACTTCAAAGACGGTGATAACTGGCTGGTCCACAAGGATGGGACAAAGTTCAAAATGGACGTGTATGGTAGGCTGTATTACCTTAACACTGTAGAAGAAGAAAAGGTTGATGAAGTGTATGGTTGTCATGACATTCAAACGTGGCATAGAATACTTGGCCATTGTCATTTTGATGATGTTTCCAAATTAGAGAAGGTGGTTAAAGGAATGTCTATAAAAGGGAAACATGATAAGTCTAATCAAAACTGTGAAATATGCACACAGGGCAAGTTTACACAAAGCAGAAATAGACAAGCAGAGGCTAAAGCTACACCTGTATTAGAGCTAGTGCACACAGACCTATGTGGTCCTATTGAACCAGCAGATAAAGAGTCGGTAGCTTAATACACATTATGACATGTACCAGACCTGACCTGAGCTGGGTTGTTAGCAAACTAACACAATACCTAGCAGAACCAAAGAAGCAGCATTGGGCTACAGCTAAACACCTACTGAGGTACTTAAAGGGTACTACGGTTCAAGAACTACATTTCCAAAAATGTGAGGGAAGCCTACAGCTTGAGGGATACAGTGATGCTGATTGGGCAGATGATACAAATGACAGGAGGAGAACAGCTGGATACCAAGCCAGTGACAAAGGCCTAGTTTGACAGGTTCAAGGGGTATTTGTTGGAGAGTAATGTAAATTGGCAGAAAAGTTTTTTGTTGTTGTTGTTTTTATAGAAAACTGCCAGTATGTCAAACGTTTAATTATTAATATAATTAATATTTTTTTGTTTACCACTATAGATAGCTATAAACATGTCTTTGAGTGGGAGTGTTAAGCATGTTTTATTATATGAGTAGCAAAGCCATGTCATGTGTCTGCGCGCACAAGGATGTTATTGTGAGCATGCGCAGAATAAAACGGTCTGTGTTTTGAATCCTTAGACCAAGGAAAGTGGTGGTCTGTCTTTCTTTTTCTCTCGTGAATATTAGCCATCAGCAGGTGATAGCTAACCACTTAGGTGACTGTGATAACGATAGACGGCTGTAGAAATGACAAATGCTACATAAACGTATGTAATCAAATGTATATAGCCGTCTTCATCCATGTTTAGAGATTAATATTCATAAGGTGCAGAACTTACATCCAATGAGACCATTGTGTGGGCGAAGCTGTCAGACGCGACGTGGCAGAAATAGAAACAGTTTGTAAAATAGAAACGACAGTTGCTCGTCGCGGCTTGTCAGGACTAGTGATGGGAAGTCCGGCTCTTTTCCGCGAACCGGTTCTTTCGGACAGTTCGTTTCAATGAACCGGTTCATCGGTTCATTTACGCCAGAACGTAATGACGTACTGTAATGACGTAACGACGTTCGGTCGGTATGAAAATACACTTGGCTGAACATTTAATGAAGACACTTTTCATCACTTAAAACATCATCATGATCTGATAAGTTTATCACATTTAAGTTTGGCAAATAATGCACACAGATACAGACAAAGGCAGTAATATGCAAGCGAACGTTATGAAGTGAATAATCTGTTATTAATTAAATTTACGTTTTGTCAGATTGCCCCACTCGTCGTCGTCACTCGTGTTTATTGTGTTCATACTTCGGTTTTTCTAAATTCCAAGAATCTTTTTAACTTCAGAGTGAGAGAAGCCTGCTAGTTTTCACACGCACGCATGCGCAGCCGCAGTTTATCAACTCACTTGCGTTGATCAACCGGTTCACAAATCGGACGTGTCCGAAAAGACACGGCTCTCGGTTCATGACCCAAAAGACACGGCTCTCGGTTCATGACCCAAAAGACACGGCTCTCGGTTGATGACCCAAAAGACACGGCTCTCGGTTCATGACCCAAAAGACACGGCTCTCGGTTGATGACTCAAAAGACACGGCTCTCGGTTGATGACTCAAAAGACACGGCTCTCGGTTCATGACCCAAAAGACACGGCTCTCGGTTCATGACCGCAAAGCCAATGCAATGCAACCGATTGGATTTTGTGACTCAAGATTCTCTGCGAGAACGATTCAATCCGCTTGTTTCGTTCCAGTGCATGATAACGTTTAGATTTGTATCATCTTGTTTAAATATGAAATAAGATATGTTCATGAAAATACCATTGATTCAACATGAAACAAATGAATATGTAGTTTAGTTTTACAAACTGATAGCCTAGGAATTGTTTTCAATCTTTAAAGTAATTATAAAGCAAAAATGCACAACATTAATGCATTTAAGCCACGTTAACAAATAAATAAAATACAAATAGATCTGACAATTATAAAGTTGTGTTCCATGTTAATGTTTTATTCTGCAAATGTAGTTTCTTATATGTATAGTATATGTTTTGTATTTAATTATATTTTGGTGTATTTGAAAAAGCACAATAAACATTTTTGTACACACTTTGTTTTTTCTTACATTATTACATTTTATTCTCAAAATATTTTTAAGTATAAACGTTAAAAGGAATATAAAGCAAACTATTATCTAGGCAAAGGGCTTATTAATATGCTTAGACTCTGCCAAGACGCACGTGCATCAGCTGAGCTCATCAGTTGAACCGGTCTGGTTCACATCTCGAACGTGTCCGAAAGACAATGAACCGGCTCTTGGTTCAATGAATGTACTGGTGACAGTGGCGCCACCAGGGGGTGGCCAGGGGTGGCCACGGCCACCCCTGGCCGACTACTGGCCACCCCACTGGCCAGTATACATTTTAGTAGCATCAGTTATGCATTTCATCCCTAATGCACAGCCAGGCAGGCAAGTCGCTCTAGACCTTCGATCGCTCCCCCGCCCCTCCGTTCATGCCGCTTTAGCGCAGCAACAGCTCAGCGCGTGCCCGTCTGTCAACAATTTCAAAAGAAGTTAAGAAAGAAGACGAAGAAGACTACCGGTAAGTAAATAAGTCAAAAATATTCCTTAGTAAAAGAAGACGGGGAATGATGTGTCGTGACGTGCTTTTTAAGTGCCAAATAGTTACAGTATACTGTTACAGCAGCTTTTTTATGTGTCTTTGACACGTTTTGACAAGAGTTACCTAGCTAACGCCATTAGCTGGTGCGTATATATGTTATGTCAATTTTCAGACAATGAAGAGAAAGTCCACAGACATCTCTTCTTATTTTAGGAAGAAAAGTACGGAAGGAGGAGTGAAAGAGTTTCCATTAAATTACAAATCATGACATAATCATAATCGTAATAAGTGCAGTGTAAGTCGCTTTGGATAAAAGCGTCCGCTGATGGACTCTATATGTCTTATTAAAAAACTCCTTCACTGGCAAATGACTAAATGTAAATGTAAATGATCACTTAAAGCTTCTGATTCATGTGTAACAAAGGCAAGTAAGTAAAGTGCTGTGCAGTATGTAGGTTGATGTGCAGACATTAAATAAGCGTTGTTTAGCGTCATAGCTGGAGCGCCCGACTCCCATTCCGGACCGATGCGGTTCGAGGCCCGTCTGGAGCGGGTTTAGTTTCGTTCCTGTTATATATGTTTATGGTAACACTTTAGAATACTATATCTTACTTAATGCATAACTAATAAGGAATTATTGAAGAACTAATTCTTTATTAACACTTAAGTCACTAACTACTAAAGAAGATGCGTTATGCAATTTGGGTGTGCTGAGTGTAGAATCAAGAAGGGCTCAGGCCATAAATCTTGATGACTTTGTGGATGTGTTAGCCAAAACACATAGCAACAGCCGAATAAAGCTATTCTGAAGCCTGGTAATCAGAATCAGAGACTATTGATCCCTGTTGGGAAGTTCTTTTTGTAACAGTAATAATTACTTTTGTTTTACATTAAGCAAAGATATGTTTCTTACACATACTGTATAGGCTGGTAATCAGAATCAGACTATTGATCCTTGTTGGGAAAGTCCTGTTACATAAACCAAAGGTGTGATTGTTTCTGTCCTTGCTTTTATTTGTATCTGCCAGTATCTTCTTTCCCCCAGTAACTGTTTTGTTTGCAATAAATGTACACCTTATGCCAAATATAATTGCAAAATAAAACAGAATTGTTGTACAACTCAAAATGTTAACTGTACTGTAATTAGTCTATGCACATTATATCATTAGTAACATTAAATATAACAAGTATATCAGTAGAAGTTTCCTTAAGTCTTTCTGATAGTTTTCTACAGGCCGGTTTAGTTTACTACAACAGTAGAATACAATTCTGAAATTATGGTATATAGTTTTGGTGTGCCACCCCAAGATTTTAAGTGGCCCCACCTGGCCACCCCTATGAAAAATTTCTGGAGGCGCCACTGACTGGTGATCCAAAAACTGTTGCAACCGATTCTTGAATCATTAACGAGAACCGCGCTTGGGGTTCCGTGCGTAGGTAACTGAGGAAATATGTGGATACGTGCTTTCTGGAGGCGCGAACCGCTTTGAACGATTCAGTTCGATTTGGTGAACCGGTTCGACCGGCTCACTATAAAGAGCCGGTTCAAAAGAAAAAAATTTTCACGAACCGGCCATCACTAGTCAGGACATAACCTCTGAATAACATGGAAAAGAAACCTGTTATCACACGTCGCGTTTGGTTGGGACACGTTGTCTGGTTTAAAAGGAATAAGTGAATAAAGAAAAATATCTTGTGTGTCTTACCTGAACACTCGTGACAGAGTTGAGTGATGTGTAGATGTTGTGTGAGGTTTGTGATGGGATTGTTGACCACACATCTGTATGTGTTTGTATCCTGATATTCCACCTCCAGAGGTAGAGAGAGTCTGATGTTGAGATCAGACACACTGATGCTGGACAATAAACTCTTTCCTTTGTACCAGGAGACACTCACATCATGTGACACATTCATCACTGAACACAACACACAACAACATGATGATGAAGATGATGAAGAACATTGAGAAGAGACTCTGGAGATGACAGGAACAGACAGACCAGCTGAAAAACATTTGAGAATCAATTATTAATTGTAAACAAACAAAATAAATATTTTTGAATGATAATACTATCAGGATATTTGAAAGAGTGATTATAATATTTGTCATCTCACCATAGACAGTAACATTGAAGTGTTTGTTTTGAACAGTTTTTCCAATGATGTCTAGTTGATAAAGTCCAGTGTGTTGAGTTGTGATGTTTGTGATGATGAGAGATCCAGTCTGATCATCTATCTCTACATGATTCTTCAATCTCTCACTGATAAATGGTTTTGTTTTTGCTTCTCTGTTCAGTTTAGCTATAAATGAACCCTGAACACCAAACCTCCACTCGATCACATCATGTGTCTGTAGTTGAGTATCAGTGTGTAGAGTAACAGAATGTCCCTCCATCACTGACACTGACTTCACTTCATCACCAAACACACCTGAACAACACAAACACAATGAAGACTTGACCAGTTTGTACGGGTTTACGGATGCAAAAATGTTCTTTTGTATACTATAGCATTTACTATAGTAAATTGTAGTAACATTAGACTGTATGCTATATTTTTGAATAGTACTATGCTAAACATTAAAGTATAAAACAATTTATCAACTAACAACAACTATAGTAAATACTGTAGTATACTCGGTAGCAGTGTTAACCAGTACGCAAACCAAGCAAATGCATAGAGCCCTGCATGTGCCCCCAGTGGCCACAAGCAGAAAAATCATTTGATGATTGCTTTTGACTGCCATCGATACGTGTACTTCACCGGATGAACCTTATAACAGACAAACCAATTAAACTTCTAAAGCTAGGGGGTGGGAGACCTGAGCTTTGATGCTCAGCCAGAGGCGCGATCATCCATTCGTCACATTTTGCTTAAATTTACAGGAACAACATTCTTTGTGTAGAGTCCTTCAAATAAAGTAAGTCTTGCTGGATAAATGTATGCTGCAATGGAGTAAAGGGACACAGCGGAATCTGCTGACTGATATTAAGTGTAACTGCACTGATCCAATAAATCACGGCCACGAATCATACAGATGTCTTTTAGACTTTTATTTTGCTCTCTCTTTCCTGTGTCGATCCGAAGATGTCACGGTCTAAGAAAGACACCGTGAAAACTACAAATAAAAGACATATACAACTTAAACACACCTCTTTTACAACAGAATCCCATAACAAATAGTCCAATTTGCCTCATTGTTACAATACAGAACACGTTACATTACACACATTAAAGCACATAAACTCAAACATAAAAATTATAACATGCAACAAATATAAACAAATACCGTGTGCGCCTTTAGGACCATATGCAGAGATTATACGTTTTGAAGGAGCCGCACGTGTTACGACCTGTTCGCATCCATTGCTCTCTGACCCACAGTTCTTCACTCCCTCTCTTAGTCATGTGACGCATTACGCATTATTAAAGGAACATTACATACAGAAAAGCTTTTCATTTTTAAACACAATATAAACAATTTATAATCAACAATTTTCTCTAAACATTGTATTTTAACCATGTTTCAAAAAACCTCAATGAACTTTACAAATCATATCAATAAGCATTACAATATGTCATCGGACATTTACATTAAGAATTCAATTAAGCTTAGGTGTATCTGCGAAAATTATATGATAATGAGACGCTGTCTCCATAAAGTGTTATAAGCAAACTGCATGATATATGTTTCATTGACAAATGAGTCATGACAGACAAAAAGATGATTAGAAGCCAATGCTTCGAACTGTGGTCTTTAGGTCTCAGTCTTTATCTCTCCATCTATCTTGTATTTGACACACTTAAATATTTTCAGCAATTACATTTTTACATTTGCAATGTGAGTTCACCATAGTCTGGAAAGAAAGCACTGAAATATTGAGGGCTCTTAAATAAAATGAATTTCTATAATATTTACTTGATTTGTGTTCATGCTATTAAGTTTAAATTATTATGGACAACTCAAATGGTATAACATTTTAAATGATCAAAATTTGAAGTGCGCATATCAAATATTAGATTGCAAAACAAAGAATGTTTATTCTTATACCAACCTGTAAACATTTTTGAGTGCTGTTATAAGGTTCAAAGTCAAATAAATCCAGTTTTTTTTATAATAAATCCATACGACTGTTGTGCAATTCAAATTTTCATCATTTTTTTTAGTATGCATGTGTGGGGGCCTAAGGTCTTGACTTTGCTTAGGGCCCCCAAAATGGTAATCACGCCCCTCTATTTCTACATCGTCTTGCAATTACGTAAGAGAACAATATGTATATAGTATATACTGTATAATCAATTCTTATTTTTGTCAAAATCTGTGACAGCCAAGTCAGTTAACAATTATGCATTAAAATTGAACTATACCATAACTACTTTAATGGGATATGTATTCATGTGATATTGCTTATAAATATTTAAGGTTGCCTTTTATCTGCCGAAGTTTTGGTAGGCACGGAGCTAAAATAGTTAAATATTAAATGATCATGTTCGTACTTCAACCATTGAAGAATATTGACGAAAATAGATTTTTTTCTAAAACAAATACAAAACGTGTAGGCTTGTAGACTATGACTTAAGTCGTACTGATAACCATCGACATATAATCCTTATACTAATAAAATTCTTAATGTGGATTCTATGTGTACCTGGCAACCATGCGTTTTTCAACATTCTGTAAAAGCATTTAATTTTCACAATGTGCACAAACTAAAAGTTAAAGAATGTTAAATATCACTTACCGTTGAAATGCCACAAACACAACTGCACAAGAGCAAGTACACAAACCATATTCTGCAGAGATGTGTGAAGACAAATAAGAGTCATTTGTTATGTGACACAAACTGTGTGATTTCCTTCAGACACACATACAGACGCTCGCGTGAACGCGCACGCGCTTCTGATCTCTGCGTCAGACAGACGGAACAACTTTAACGCACAAACTTTCTTTAATGTATTTTTATTGGTTCTCATCAAGGAGGAGATGTTAAAAACGTCATCAAGGTTGTCAAGAGAATTGAATCTCTGACTGAAACTTGGGGATGTGACCACATCTGAGATCATCTGAATCTCTTCATCTACGACTCTGTGACATCACTGTGAGCTTTTATCATAAATGATGGTTTGATATATTAAAAGAATAAAGTTTAAATGAAGTGAAGTGACAGATGTGCTCCTCTCCTTTAATGGCCAATCACATTCTAGAATCTGATGAGAAGTTGAAGTGCAGAATGACGTCATTAAATTGTTCGTCTGTATATTAAACATGTAGGGTTTCAATGTCCACATCTAATACTCTCGTTTGTTATCTTAAGGCACTTAAGGAAGTGTTTGACCTTTGACACTTCAGTGTCTGTTTGAAACTTATGTTGATGAGTTTTGAGTATATTTATGTATATAAGAGCATTTAAAAAGATGATGAGTGGAAACTTTTCACCTGAAAACTAAACACACAAACTGACCACAAACACACATTATAATACAGACGAGCTCTTAGGAACAAACTGTTTGTCCATTAAACAGATGAGACCACACATGTGATGAGACCACAACACTTTCACTTTGACTCACTCATCTGTGGACCCGTGTCACATCCCTTCTACATGATAAAAACCACACGCATGTTTATTCTGTTCAAAGGTGTCTTGAATCATGTATAAGATGAGGTTTTTTGTATTTTGGCTGATGGTTGCTTATTTGTGTTTCTTCATCATTGATTGTTGTTTATTATCACTTCATTTACATTTAAATGTAGTCATTTAGCAGAAGCTTTTATTCAAAGCGACTTACAGAGGAGGTACACAATACAAGAAATTGGAACAACATAAAGCCAAAAAAAGCATAAGTGCAATCAAACTGGTCTCATATAGCCCACCACAGAATACAGAGCTAGGTTGGAAATTGTTATTATTATATTTTTGAACGAAAGAGATGTGTGTTTTCAGATGATTCTTAAAGATAGCCACAGAGTCAGCAGATCTCGTTGATCATAAGAAGATCATTTATGAAGAGTCAATACTATATTGTTTGAGCTTTCAAAAAAGCAGCAACATTAAGAAATTCAATAAAAAAATGATAAGACGATAGGTAATAGATAATGTTTCAATGAAGATTATCGTTTTTGATTGACAAATATTAGCTAGTTCCCCATGTCTGCAGGATCCGTTACTATAAAGTGTGATGGGTCCAACCATCTATGGATACGAAAAACAAGAGAAAGAATACCCCTGGAGTCTGCGAGTCTCTCTCTCTCTATTCCCATTTCAAGTCTAGCGGAGGAATATAATTGCACCAAAACAAGGTTAGAGATGGACGCTCAAAGAATCCTGAGAGCCTGTGTAAGACATGCTCCTCCAACAGTAGTGACAGGGAGGAAATGGAACCCAACAGCAGTAGGAGAGGCAAAGGCAGCACTCAGACATTAGGACATTTGCTGGACAAGTTCAACATGGCAGAGGAGGACTTGGTTTGGCATCAACCACACCCACATGGCGAAAAGCGACAACAAAGGAAAAACGTCACCTGGTCATGGAGGAGGTTCGGCGTCAAGAGGAAGCAAGTAGATGCGCCAGAGCGATCTCTCAAGCCAACTAAGGCCGTTGGACGAGGTGGGAAGGCATTGAATGGTGCAAAATTACTTGGAGTGAGCTGTGGAGTATGGAAACAAACAGGCTGAGTTTTATTATAAGAGCTCTATATGATGTGCTGCCCTAACCAACAAATCTGCATGTTTGGTGTGGACAGTATACAGCCTGCCAACAATGTGCAGCTCCAGCAAACCTCAAACATATTCTTGTGGGTTGTCAGAAGAGCTTGACACAGAGGAGATACATATGGCGCCACAATCAATACTAGAGTCCTTTGCTGCAGCAGTAGAGACAGAGACAGTGGCAGCAAATGCCATCCCCCAAAACATCAAGGCTTACTCGCTAAAAAGGCAAGCATTTATTCAGGAGGGGCAGAAACCCCCGGCCAACCCCTTGACCTCAGGTTCAGGTCTGCTGAGTAGAGCCAGGGATTGGGAAATGCGAGTTGTTTTAAAACCACAGACTTACTTTCCCCTTGGAAATCGCAGCAACAAACCTGTGGCCGGACATGGTTCTGTGGTCCATCTCCAGTAGTCCTCATAGTTGAGTTGACTGTACATTGGGAAGAGGCCATTAAAGAAGCATTTGAAAGAAAGAATCTCCAGTGTGCCAACTTGGCAGCGGAAGCTAAAGATCAGGGATGGACAGCGAAAGTGTTCCCCATTGAAGTGGGCCGCAGGGGCTTTGTTTCCAATCCCACTACAAGGCAGCTTAATGGACAACAAGAAGGCCCAATGGATGGTTGTCAAAGAACTTGCCACTGTCGTTGAGAAAAGCAGCCACTGGCTGTGGTGGAAACAGAAGGACGGAATATTGGCTGCCAAGTGACCACGTAATAAAATGGTGTTGTGTGTTGTATTGTTATGACAAATGGGACCGGTGTCAGTGAGTGCGCATTAACAGAGCCAGTGGGGCTATAACAGCTTTAGCCAACGGGATGCGTATGGTTGCGTTGATTTTGTTACTGTGTTATTATTTTGTGCCATACGGGACCAGCGGCACTGATCATGCATTTCAGTGTAGGCAGTCGTGGTCTAATGGCTACAGAGTCGGACACGTGACCAGAAGGCTACCGGTTCGATAGGTTTAGGTGGATGGACACTCATGGCTGCCAGATGACCTTGTAGCAATGCGACACACACACAGGTTTGATTAGACCGTCTTTCCATATTCTTGACTGCTTCCCCTTGTCATGCACAAGGCGTGGGGAATGTTTTATTGGGCAATTCAACTACGCTGAAATAGTGGGATGATAACACCGAGTCACATAGAGATCCAGTCTGATCATCTATCTCTACATGATTCTTCAATCTCTCTTATCTGTTCAGTTTAGCTATAACTGAACCCTGAAAACCAAACATCCACTCGATCACATCATGTTTGTGTAGTTGAGTATCAGTGTGTAGAGTAACAGATTCTCCCTCCATCACTGACACTGACTTCACTTCATCACCAAACACACCTGAACAACACAAACACAAAATTTTATTGTAATTATAGGATCAAAAACAGAAAAAAGGGATGTCCTTCGAATGAGATGTTAAACCGAGGTCCTGACTCCCTGTGGTCATTAAAAATCTCATGGGACTTCTCATAAAGAGTAACGGTGTAACCCCGGTGTCCTGGCCAGATTCCCTCCAATGGCCCTTGTTCTCTCTCTTCTCTCAACCGATAACTGGTGTGTGGTCAGGGCACTGGCATCATTGTGCTGTGGCTGCTGTCGCATCGTCCCAGAGGTTAGTGTTGTTGTGATGACCTGCAGAGGTCAGGCTAATGCTGTGTGTATTGTCTTATAAGTAGAAGAGAAGAACTGAGTGATGTGTGAAAGTGAGTCCACCTCTCATGTGCTTGTGTGTTGAGAAAATGCAAACTCGAAACGATCTCATTCCTGCTCAAGTTATTACGCTTGGTACAAGAAACACATAAAAAGTGGATAGTTTTTCATTTGAAAAATGAATCTGGAAGTGGCCACACATGATTTGTAAGAGAGATCTTCACTGAACCTTCACAGAGACTCCCTGCGTTCCACTCAAAAGTGATCGTCCCTGTTCCCTACTCCCTTTGAAGTTTACAGCTCTTGATGTGTGACCTCTAGAGGGGAAAACGCGATTGTATTTCTTAATGTGTCCGTTTATCATTCACTTGGAAAAGAAGGAATAAAAACAACGTCATATTCTTCTTATTGTGAGCGATTTATTGTGTGGTGTCCCCACAGGGCCCTTCAGAGGGCGATATATGTCGTTCTGTACCCACCGACTGTTTATTATCAGATGCTTAACATTATTACATGGTAATCACTAAACATGCAGATATAAAGGTGTTTGTATGTAGTTATTAAGTATATAAGCTACAAAAGATTTAGGATTATTATTCATAACTCATTCACTTTTTTATTTTATTTACTCATTTTTAAGCAAATGTGTTATGTTTAGTCTTAAATATAGGTAAAAATGTTTACCACAAAGTGAGGTTTTCTTTTCAGCGCGTTACGAAATGAAAGGCGGATGATGTGATAAAGTTATGCACCCGAAAACTCAATGTGTTGGGCCATTGAGAAACATTTTGAGACACATCGCTTTCCCACACTTTCACCAGCAGAGGTCATAGTTCTTATCCTAAATGTGTTAAAGACGTTAAAATAAACACGCATAAACAACAATCAATGATGGACAAACACTTATAACCAAAATCAGCCAAAATCCAATAATTTCTGAAAAATAATAAATAAACCTCTTCGTGGAAACTGATTCAAGTCACATTTGAACAGAATAAACATGCGTGTGGTTTTTATCATGTAGAAGGGATGTGACAGAGGTCACAGATGAGTGAGTCAAAGTGAAACTGTTGTGGTCTCATCACATGTGTGGTCTCATCTGTTCAGTGGACAAACAACACGTCTATTAATGTGTTTGTGGTCAATTTGTGTGTGTGTGTTTTCTGGTGAAAAGTTTCCACTCATCATCTTTTTAAATGCTCTTATATACATAAATATACTCAAAACTCATCAACATAAGTTTCAAACAGACATAAAATGTAACCTTATTTACATTTCTCTTTACAAACTTGATGACGTGCTTTACACATTACTTTTATAGTTCTGTTATAATCTCACACTATAAAATCCTCGACGAGAACTCATTAAACTATAATAAAGTTTGTGCGTTAAAGTTGTTCCGTCTGTCTGACGCAGAGATGAGAAGCGCGTGCGCGTGCGCGTGCGCGTTCACGCGAGTGTCTGTATGTGTGTCAGAAGTAAATCACACAGTTTGTGTCACATCACAAATGACTCTTATTTGTCTTCACACATCTCTGCACAATATGGTTTGTGTACTTGCTCTTGTGCAGTTGTGTTTGTGGCATTTCAACGGTAAGTGATATTTAACATTCTTTAACTTTTAGTCTGTGCACCTTGTTGAAAAACGAATGGTTGCCAGGTACACATAGAATCCACATTAAGAATGATTTCCTTATAAGCATGATCTGTCAATGGTCATCATTACGGCTGAAAATCCCAGGCTACCATACGTTTTTTCACTATTTTCTTCAATATACTTCAATGGCTGAACTCACAGAATTGCATTTGAATTGGGTAGATTTCCATTTGGGTAGATCATTTTATCTCAGTTTTACCAAACCATGCATCAGCGGGTACACATGATAATGTCATATGCAAAAATTTGATTATACAATAAACATTTGTTAATGTTACGAAATTGCAAGACAACATAATATTGTAGTCAGTAGATAAATTGTTTTGTATTTAGCTGATAATATAGTTAATGCTATAGTACACTAGAGTACATTTTTGCACCAATAATTCTCATATAACCTTTACAAACTAAAGTGTTGATTGTGTTTGTGTTGTTCAGGTGTGTTTGGTGATGAAGTGAAGTCAGTGTCAGTGTCAGTGATTTAGGGAAAGAATGTTACTCTACACACTGATGATGTTAAACTGAGAGATGATCTGATAGTGTGGATGTTTGGTGTTCAGAGTCCAGATGAGATTATAGCTAAACTGAACAAAGAAGCCAAAACAAAATCATTTATCATCGAGAGAATGAAGAATCATGTAGAGATAGATGATCAGACTGGATCTCTCATCATCACAAACATCACAACTCAACACACTGGACGCTATAAACTAGACATCATTGGAAATACTGTTCAGGAACAAACACTTCAATGTTACGGTCTATGGTGAGATGAGAAATATTATAATCACTATTTCAAATATCCTGATAGTATTATCATTCAAATATATTTATTTTGTTTGTTTACAATGCAATTGAAACCACCTCATGTGTCCTTGGTCTTGTGTTTGGGATCATTGTTTTGCTGGAATGTCCACCCTCTTTTCATTTTCAGCTTTCTGGTAGATGGCAGCAGATTTTTATCCAGAATTTCCCGGTACATTTGTCCATTCATCCTGCCTTCAATAATATGAAGTCTGCCAGTACCCCTTGCTGAAAAGCAGCCCCGAACCAGGATTCTTCCACCCCCAAACTTATGTGTTGGTATGGTGTTCTTAGGGTGCTGGGCAGTACCATTTCTTCTCCAAACATGGTGTATAGAATGCCTGCCAAAAATTTCAATTTTGCTTTCATCTGTCCAAACTATAGTCTCCCAATAATCCACAGGCTTCTCCAAATGCTCTTTCGCAAACTTTAACCGAGCATCAACATGCTTTTTGTTCAGCAGTGGAGTCTTGCATGGTTAGCGTGCACTGCTTATAGTTTTCTTTGAAACAACAGTACCTGCTGATGCAAGGTCTTCCTGAAGTTCTGCCCGACTGGTTCTTGGCTCTTGGAGAACTCTCCTGATTATTCTTTGGACTCCTCGGACAGTAATCTTACGTGGATCACCTGATCGTGGCCGGTTTATGGTGAACTGATGCTCTTTCCATTTCCGGATAATGGCCCCTAAAGTGCTCAAAGGAACAGTCAGCATTCTGGAAATGCGCCTATAACCATTCCCATCTAAATGCTTTTCAACGATAAGATTACGAAGATCTACAGAGAGTTCTTTGCTTTTACCCATCATGGAGTCTTTACTGTGTGCCTCCTAGGTAATGAGAAGCCTTTATAGGCCATCAATTAGGACTAAAGCAGCTGATATCAATTAGTACTGATAGGGGGCAGGGTTTTTCTCTCAATACTGACAGATTTCAGGTGATCTCCTGGCTTTCTATGCCATTTTGCACCTTGTTATCTTCATGTGTTCAAAACTTATTCCCTGTGTCATTATGACTGAACTTGTATACTTAAATGTTCTGATTTCTTTGTATGAATTCAATATTTGTCTTGATGGCTACATCTGGTATGGGATTCCTTTTGTGCCAATAATTACGAACGCGAAATAAAAAAAAAAAAAAAAAAATAAACAACACGAAAGAAGAAATACACTTTGAAAACGAAAAAAATGAACTCCAATTGCAAACTTTTAACATACTTTCAAACAAACTGCATTCATCATCAAATGTTTTCTAATGATCCTTTTTGAAAATCATTGTTTATGAATATGATGCCCGAGATTTCGCTTGCGCTTCATTATTTTTCGTTTACGCTGCAAAAAGTTACGTTCGGACTTGTGGCACAAACCTCTCGCGTGGGCGGGAGTTAACAGTGCTTTACTCTCATTGGCTAGTCAGATTTTGATCGACAGGTCCGTGACCTGGAAGTGGAAGAAGTCTCAGTGGCGGCGCGCAACTTTAGAAAGCAATCTGGAGGTGGACGGTGAAGCTACTTGTGATTAGTTACCTTTGTTATTAAACGTTTTTTTTTTGCTACAGCTTGGATTGAAACGTACGGAGCCCGGCTAGTCTTTTTGCATAACCTTACATTTTTGGAAACATCTACTATTCGTTTATCATTCTTAACAAGGAGTGCTGTTATTTTATTCAAATGCTGTCAATTATATAAATGAATAAAAGGAACCAGTGTTTAAATACATTGTACAGAATACTGTCTAGTAACTCTCTCTTTCTTTCTCTCTCTTTACCCTTATGTGTTAAAACTGTTGAGCGCAGATGTTTATTCCTTATCATATGGTATGGACTGATTTGTTTTAAATCAATATTACTTTGACTTGAGTCTACCTTATAAAGAGATCCTTTATATATTTAAGTGTCAAACACAGGATAACTATTAGTCTAAAGACACTCAAAAAAATCCTGTGTAGAAATGGACTATTTGGACTTATTGACAACACAAAAACAGCCCAATTAGGGATATCCAGCGATACTGACGTGGAGATGCTGACCCACTTGATGGAGAAAGGAGCTTCATCTATGGCAAAAGCAAAGTTTCCAAATTTAGGGATATATGACAGAAGTCATTCATCTGATGTTTTATATGTCCCAAAATAATCTGAAAAGTTTTCTGTATAACAGGAATACAGACCCTCATGTCATTTAATTTCTGTTGAACAAAAAATATGTATTTTGAGAAATGTGTGGTGTCCATTACATGGAAGGCTACTATTACAACTAAAACTAATAATAATCATATTAATAATTATTATTATTATTATACAATTAGGGCAATGTATTCTGGTTATCAACATTCTTCAAAATATATGTTGTGTTCTGCAGAAGGAGGTCACAAGTTTGAAACGATCTACATGTTTGTTTTGATTTTATGACCAACATAATTTCACTTCGATTCATGCTGTCATTCGTTAGGGATATTCTCAAGTTAATTATATTGCCTGGCACAAAAGTATTTTTATGCTTTAATAAGATTTCCTGTGCCTCAGTGGCAAGAACATGGCGATTGGTTCGATCCAGTATATTGCACAAAGTCAGAAATAAATGTATAATATAATGCAATGTTCGTCGCTTTCAAAGCATCAAAAATACTTAAATTATGTAAATGTTCCGTTTGAATTCTCTTATGTATCGAGACAAAAACATGATCTTTCTGTCTGTTTCCTCACTGGTAACCTACTTCCTTGCGAAGCTTATAGTTTTTTGTAATAAAAGTAAACACCTGTTTTGGGGTATTGATTATTGGCAAACCCATGGATTTTACCACGGTAACCATGTTCTAAACAGTAGTGAAATAAGGGCTGTATGCTTCATGCAACATTTTAATAAATCCATGATTCTACGTTTAATAACAAAGGAAACTAATCACAAGTAGCTTCACCGTCCACCTCCAGATTGCTTTCTAAAGTTGAGCGCCGCCACTGAGACTTCTTCCACTTCCAGGTCACAGACCTGTCGATCAAAATCTGACTAGCCAATGAGAGTAAAGCACCGTTAACTCCCGCCCACGGGAGAGGTTTGTGCCAAAAGTCCGAACGTAACTTTTTGCAGCGTAAACGAAAAATAATGAAGCGCAAGCGAAATCTCGGGCATCGTATTCATAAACAATGATTTTCGAAAAGGATAATTAGAAAACATTTGATGATGAATGCAGTTTGTTTGAAAGTATGTTAAAAGTTTGCAATTGGAGTTCATTTTTTTCGTTTTCAAAGTGTATTTCTTCTTTCGTGTTGTTTATTTATTTATTTATTTTGTATTTCGCGTTCGTAATTATTGGCACAAAAGGAATCCCATACATCTGGTGGACATTTTGTGTCAATAGCCCACTTAGAAATCCCCTAACTGATAAAAATGCTGATGTGTCAAATACTTATTTCCCCCGCTGTATCTATGTACCCATTTAGTTCAATCAGGGTTGGGGTAGTGTGGGGAAAAAAACACTACAAAGGGGTGCCTTTCTTACAAAAAGTTTGGGATCCACTGATCTAGAGAATATATTCATGCTTGTGAGCAACAACTGCGTCATTTACATTTAGGCATTTGGCAGACGCTTTTACCCAAAGTGACTTACATTGCTTTATCCTATACATTTTACATGGTGGTCTAGTGGGTTCAAACCACTGTACTGGTAATTAGAAGGTTGCTGGTTCGATCCCAGCATCCACCACCAGTGTGTCCTTGAGCAAGACACTTTACTCCATGTTGCTCCAGGGGGATTGTCCCTGTAATAAGTGCACTGTAAGTCGCTTTGGATAAAAGCATCTGCCAAATGACTAAATGTAAATGTAAATGTATTTGCAATCCCCTGGGATCAAACACACAACCTTGCGATGTTAACACAATGCTCTTGCCACTTAGCTACAGGAAAGCGTCATGTGCAAGAACTAAATGTGTACTATTATCAACAGGACAGAGAGAAAGTATTGAACACAGAAAGGTGAAGCGTCTCTAGAGTCTTCCTGGTGTGGGTGTGTTTATGATGTAGATTCACTGTTTGTCTTCCTCCTCTTCACCACTGACACACAATACCACAATAACTTTTTATTCATATATCTATACTATAAACTTCAAAGAATTAAAGTGTAAATGTGTTTGAAAAGTATTTAAAAGCAGAACTAGTAATGTGTCTAAACCTCTGATATTGTTTGTGTGGTCCTGCTGTACACATGTGTGGAGGAGAGTCTGGAAGCAGAACACATGTGATCAAATATGGATTTATAACAAGAAAAATGATCAAATAGTAGAATATTAATCATGCAACATTACTCAGTGCTAATATAAATATATCGTAGAGTATTAGTCTGCTGGAGAGATGAAGGTGGTGAAAACCACAACAAATAAACATAAAGTTCAGAGTTGGTCCTCCTCCATCTGTGGTCAGAACACAGACCTTAGTTCAGCATCTGCTCATCCTCTATAATCCCCCCGGCCCCTCCACACATGAGAAAAAATATATAATTTGTAAGGAAAAATTATGATTAATGATGAATGTGCTTAATCCTTAAACATGCACATTTATTATGTGAACTCATAGATTTTGTACAGTCCTTAGGCACTTTATACGATATGAACACTAGAGGACGCTCTACAATGTTTTTTACACCGGCTGCGTGTTTTTATTTGTATGAGGACACATGTGCAGAAGTTTGACAGTCAGTGTTTATTTATTTTAGTCAAATGATTCCACGTGTGGGCTACATGATGAAGTACATATGAGAATAAAGTGAAGAAATGTGTTGTGATAAGGACTTTTGATCTATTTAGCTCTAGTCATATTGTGAGCGAGACGCATTATAGAATGAATTAAAAATTTTATACATATTCATAATTATGACATTGGTGTTAAACATTACTGGATATGTTTTCTGACATTGCATTTGGTTGTGTGCTGGGTTGGAAGTCCTTCATAGGTTGCATCGAAAAAATCTAGCAATTTAGAATCTTGAGGAGTGCGCGCGTCAGATGTTGAAGGGGGAAAACTTAAATTCAAAATTGTGTTTGTAACGATCTCAAAACTCCAAATAAATGAATCACAATGTTGACTTGATTTAAGCTGGTAAAAATCTCTTCTTCACATGTGTTAGTTTAGGTCACATGATGAACCTTTGTGTCAGCACACTGAGGAGTTCCCAGAAACTTTTGGGTTATATTTTAGGCCAAACATTTCAGTATTAAACGGGTTCTCCAATACAGAATGGAAATGATTACATTTACATTTAGTCATTTATCAGATACTTTTATCCAAAGCGACTTACAAAGTGTTCAGGGAGCAACAAGTGATATGTCATACAGGAAAAATAATACATTAGGTGCCAATACAAAGTTACCACTACCTGTTGAGAGAAAGAGTTAGGTTTTTGTTTTTTTGTTTATTTTTCTGTCAAGTATTCACAGAAGAGTTGGGTTTTAAGTAGTTTTTTTGAATGTTGTGAGAGATGTGGTTGACCGATGATGTCATTATATCATCACTCTCAAGTCATCCATCAACAAACACAAGTCCTCCATCATCTTCAGAACACAAATTAAGGTGGTTTTGATGTGGTCCCAGAGCTCCAGACAGGAAATGTTTTGATGTGATGAGATTACCATTTGTGTGCAATAAAACCAAAAGAACAACTTGTTCTCTATAATGCGCATCCATAAGAGCGTGTCACACATATAGTTTGCATTTAAATCCAGTGGTGTCAGCTTTAGTATTTTTATTCATCATTTTTTTGTTCAAGTTATTTTTGATTTCTACTGGTCTAAATTTAACTTTTATTGTCATTGTTCTTTCAATGTGATTTCTCAGTAAGTGGAAGTGTTTAGGTTTCTATTTCCCTTGACACGGGATTTCTCAGTAAATGGGAGTGGTTCAGTTTTTTATTTAATTGACCTCTGTATCCTGCCATTGTGTCCATGTTTGAAATATACTTTATAACCTGTACATGTAAAATTCAGTGACCTATAAACCTTTGAGATGATAAAGCATATATAGACAAGCAAATGAGCTCATGAACACAATCCTTCTTTCCACATTAAACTGAAATAAACATGATGTGGGATAATGCATAAAGACACTGATAATTAAAGTTTCTCTTGTTTTAAAATAATCTCTGTACATTGTGAAGGTCAGTCAAGTGCTTGTGTGTGAAATATATTGAAAATGTTTTAGTTTTTTTTGAAAGCAGATGTAAACGTAAAAGCAGATGTGAACCCTGATTGGTCTTATCATCAAGCTCTGTTGATTCTTGAGTAAACAAGTGTTCAGGATGAAAAGTCTTAAAGTTTGAGCAGTTTAACACAGTCAACAGGTCAACAACCACTGAGACACATGATAGAGGAACAGGGGCCTGTACCATGAAAAAAACCTGGGTTTTAGGTACCATGAAAGTAACTCAGCTTTAATCGGTGTTCATCGCCATGGTAACTTACGCTGCACGGCTAACCTGCTCCGGAGCAGTCTATGATCTAGATTAGAGATCTCACATCGAAAATTAACCAATCAGCGGCGAGCAAATTTACATATAAGTGAGGCACCTAACTCACAGTGCGTGTTACAATGGCTAGTTATTTTTAATAATGTTTAATCAAATAAAAATACTAACATAAAAAGATGTAAATATATATTACAAATACAAAATCAATTAATGGTGACTACATAGGTAAAATCTGATTTTAGAGATGACATTTGCTGGCTTTCCCATACACATGAAATTAAATGTATTTATACTGTTATTGTACTACACACAATATGTATTTCTTTGCATTGCATTTTTACATTCTTGTCTGTGGTGCAGAACATTTAGGAACACTTCCAGTTTCACTGTGTTGGGTGAAACATTTATCTTCTTTGTCCACTGAAGAAACCTTCTATTAAACAGCTACAGTTAGATACAGACAAAACCATAAATTGACCGGTGACATCACATTTTTTAACACTGCTATTTTAATCTTTTTGTTATCAAGTTAAACTTACAATGAACCTAAATAATGTATCATACAGTAAACCTACATTTTTAAATGTTTAAGACGTTTTTAATACTAATAAAGCCTACAACATTCCCTATGCATCTGTGTTTTTGTCGGTGCTTTAAGGAAGGTAAAGTATAACAGGGCTGTTTAATAGCCTGTTGGTGGGAGACGGGGGTCCCTATGTATGCCAGAGGTTTTTGCTCTCCTGACCACAGAACCACTTCAACATGGCCCTAAATCAAACCAGAGTCAGGATTGAGATGACCATCGGATTTTTAAATGAACACTTCAAATTACTACAAAGTTCACATTCTGGTATTTTTTCATTTAACCTTTATTAAGAGTAAGCTTGTCTAGTGTATTTTGTTCACATTTCTTCTGTAACCTATGAAGGTAGACACTTCAGTTTCTGGGGAAGGTTGTGAAATGTCCTACAATAACAGAGACACCAGTAACATAAAATATAAATCCTCACATTCACACTTGTGCCATAATGAATAGTACAGTACATTTATCTCTTTAACTTTGTCAGCACACAGATCGTTTCACTTCATCATGTGCTTCATCCTCATAAATAAAGGTAAACTAAATGATAACTAATGTTAGCAGGATATGTTCATTCACTGTGGGGGCACATACAAACATAACACACATCATATTACATTACTGTAATATTTTCCTCACTACAGTATACTGCAGTAAATGTTTGTATATAGTCATTCAACTTGTGCATTAACTTAATCAGCAGTGTTTCTGAAGCCGTTCTCTCTTGTGTAGACAGCAGAAACAGTATAACTCCGTGGCTGAAATACATTTTTGTTTTAGTGAAAGTGACCTATTTGTCAAATATGCACCGCTTCACATACACCGCTATCACTGCAGCGCCCGGGGAGCAAGTAGGGGTTAGGTGCCTTGCTCAAGGGCACCTCAATCATTACCAGCCGGCCCTGAGGATCGAACCGGCAACCTTGTGATCACGAGTCCGACTCTCTAACCATTAGGCCACAACTGCCCCTGTTACTAACATTTGCACATAATTATTTCCTAAGAAACCTACGGAACTCCCTCTATCCATGTTGAACGCAATTGGTTTTAACGATCCCGACGTCACTCGTTCATGTGCACGAGAGCACAAACTAATCTTAGCTTCAGGATCAAAGCTTGAGTTGACAAAGAAACTCCTGGAATGGCTTCATGGTACCAACAAAGCTTGATCACGTTGGTTTGGTTTTGACAACCCAAAACTAATCCTGTAACCCTGAGTTTGTTGAACTACCATCATGGTACAGGCCCTGATGACATGTGTCAGGTCACAGCATTCAACACAACACTTCCCCACTGTTTCAGCACATTTAGTGTTTCTCATCACTTTAGTGTTGTTTGTTTTTAGACTTCTCTGTCATGCGACATCATCCTGACATTTCTTGACAGTCATAAACTCCACCCGTCTGTTATTTCTTTCACTGGTCATACTGGTTGTTAAGTACAGATAGGACGGGCAATTTCAACATGTCATTTTAAGAATGTTATCTGTATTCCTGTAATGAACAAACAAAGTGCTGCTTTAAATACATCAAATTCTTATACCATAGCATGTCAAACATTCATCAGTATGGTTTGTGTAAAGCATGCTTATCTAGTTTAAAACAGACACAGTGGTCTGAACAGTCTTATGGTGACACAGTGTATGTTGTGTGCCCACATAGAGTCTTTAACAGTTCATAATCAATGTAGGACTGCTGCGTCACTGTTAAACATGGTCTGAAGTAGTTAATGTTAAATGATTATGGTAGTAGTTAATGATTAAGGATTATGGTAGTAGTTAATGTTTAATGTATTTGCCATCATCATTATTGCACCTTCTTATTGTATCTGTGAAGTCTGCAAGATCACAAAGTTTCCCATTTTAGGTTTTAATAAGGATGACTTATGTCCTTCATGACTGCTGGGATCTGAGAAAAACACTGTGTTGAAAGAACATGTTTGTTGAGATAGAATGTGCCAGTTCTTCAGGAGTAACTGTGAGGAGGACAAAGATAAAGGAACTATTGAAGCTGTTATTGGCACACAGATGTCTGTGATAACAAAATTATCTTGAATGAGGAAGTAAAAAATGTTGTAAACTGCCCACAACATCAGTTGCTGTTCCTTCAAACTATTGATCGGTTCCGGTTGTTTTACTGTATTTTAATAAAAAAAATATTTTTCGTACAACTATATTTCAGTATCTGTACCTTCACTTTGTGAGTGACTTTGTTTGGGACAACCATGAGGACATGAATAATGCAGAAGATCATCTCTGGTGACAGAGACACTCCCTCTAGTGTATCATCACTCTTTATGAGTTTTATAACCGCTCTGAGTTGTTAACAACGTATCAGAAATGCTTTTAACAATAGTCGTAACTTTGACCTAACATCAAAACATTTCTTAGTAAGACGCAGGAGACTTTTTAAAATAAGCTAGAAGCAAGTTTAAGACTGATTCTTGAATTCTGACTCACTTGTGTTGTATAGTGTTGTGTTGTATATCAAGGAGTACAATGATTTAAACACAAAATTGCCACCCTTGACCTTTTTTCTATTTAATTTATATTTTAATTGAACATAATATGCATCTATAATGGCAGAGCCACTGTTGACCTCTGAATCAGCCAATAGGGAGCCTGCAAGTGTGAAGTCACATCAGCATTACACCATTATTACACCAAGACATTACTTCATTCAGACATTTTGTCTATTTCACTATTATTTTTAATGAATTTATACATGAAGAATTTGGGTCCAAAATGTGAAAACTCATGTTCATTGTGCATCCCAATGCATATCACACTACAGTGGGTTTGTTTTGATTTAAGCCATAATAATTCATAAAATAAAGTTAACTAACACAATAAAAACATGAAAAAAAAAACAAGTCATTTAGGAGCACAGACATGGTCTTTTGAATCTTCATGAATCACTCTTTTTCTTAAGTGTAAGAATAGGATTAAAATGGAAATGTTACACATGTTAAAGCACAAATTTATGTCTCAGATGCATGATGTTAATAAGAACAACTACAGATCAGTTTATAGATTATTATAGATTATTATCAAGGAGATTCTGGAGGGAGCCACACCCACACAAAGGCGGTTAAGTTTCTGTTTGCTAGCGTAGCCTATATATGTCTAGAGAAGTGTGAAGAACACATCAGCTAGTCGAGGTTGTGCTGTAGGTGATGTTCTTGTAGTTCAGTGGTTGAAGCATTACGTCACTAACCCACGAAGTCGTGGGTTTGAAAGACAGTGCACTCTACTCACTGATGAGATCATAATCTACAGCACAACCTTAATACAACAGAACCATTTTTAACTTCTATTTTAACTTTTTACACGACTTCTTTTACATTTATTCTGCAACATGGACTTGTGGTTCATCTTTCTCGCTTACCTGCCGTACTTCATTGCAAAAGGTCAGTGAATATTTTAACACTTCATTGCTTTTAGTCTGTCGACATCGATCCGTTTTAATCGTATTTAAAGACTTGTTGTAGATTAAGGTCTTTTGTGTGTGCAGATTTTAATCGAATCGTTTGATTTTAAATATATTTGCGTGTTTTGTGGATATATGTCTTGCTTTACATCTCATTTGAAAGACGTCAAAAACTGTTTTTATAGTTTCTTCAAACTCTTATAGAAAAAGATTAAAAGTGGCACAATCTTTTGTATAACACGTAACGCATGCTCGTCTGGTTTCACTCTTTGATGGTGCATGGAGGGTTTTGTGGTATTTGAAAACCACGATGAGTCTGGTCTCGCACAGTCATGCAGAGCCATTGTGAGGACTCTATAGTTCTAAACAATTTACGGCTAAGTTGATCAAATACATCTCTGTATAACTGGTGATTTATTACAAGCATGTTTTTGAAACTAAATATTGTGTTCCTGAATACAACAGCTATGTGTGTGTGTGGTTAAATGATCAGAGATGTATAAAGTACTAGAGACCCAGACTTGAGTAGAAGTACAAGTGCTCTATCAAAAAGTAACTTGAGTAGAAGTTGAAGTCCTCTTTAAGCACCACACTTAAGTAGAAGTACTAAAGTATTCAACAATTTTTGTACTTAAGTATTGCAAGTAGTTTATTTTAAAATGTACTACTCAAGTACTGAAAGTGAAAGTACAAGTATTGAGTTATGTAGTTATTAAAGAAAGTAGTCAAAAGTTTGAACATCACATTGTTTTTATTGTTTCAAATGATTAACCTAAAGGACAATCACAATTCCTTTGGCTGTAACTTTTTGTAAACAAAAACAGATTAAGTATGTCCTTTCCCCCTTTAAAAAATACAGCTGTTCATTGTTTGTATTATCCTTCAAATTGCACATTAACTATGTTAAGAATTAGAGCGCAAGATAGCGCTCGTGTTGTTTTAAGACGGTGAATGCGCGCGGTACCGGGATGCGCGCTCTTTTTCTCGATCTCCGCTCTCGCATAACAGTCATTCTATTATACATCACTCACCGAACAAATAAGGCTTTGGCGTCCGCCAAAAAAACATTTCAATGCACGAAAACTCCTGAATTAGTTATGTATAGCATAGTGTAAATTTATACTATTAACCTATAAAACACTACTTCGCAATAAAAACGGGCGTGTGATTAAGCAGCACCAAAGGAGACATGCTCTACGATTTATTTTTGGAAACAGTAGCTGCTATGCTATGTCATTAAATAAGACTCAGAGAAAGTCAACGTGCTGCGTGACAGCCGTTATGATAGCCAGCTAGTTAACGTTAAGTGAACACCGCTGGCAGTGGTAATGTGGGTTTGGAATGGAATGATTCGTAACATTTTTATATTTGTAACTGTGACGGATGTGGAAGGACACACTCACAAATGGGGTTCAGCTTCAATTAATCTTTTTTTGTAAACAATAAGAAGAAAGAATTTACATATTGGCTGATGAAATACTGCAGACATTGATATGGACTAGAAAGATAGAAATTACACATTCACTCGACTCATAATACACATAATCGTCAGATAGTTAGAACAGACGCAAGCATCACGAGAAATGAATCCGTGCTCGCACATGTGACGCACATGGAAATTCAATGCATCTTCTAATACTCTCAACAATCGTGTTAAAGTGCTAAATGCATTGTCTATATATTCACATATATGTATGAAATATAAGGCGTCGAAAAGATTCGCTCGAAAATTATAATTTTCACAATTAATTAGTTAATTCGTCAGAGCATGAAAAACTATACATACCTACAGCATCGCCACTTAAGTCTGCTGCCGTACGGCAAGAGAAGAGCGACAAAATAAAATATCTACAGTACCTTTAATAGCCACAAGAGGGAAGACTTCTAACACCAATAAATATAACCAAATGCCTTATTCTATGAAATTCACAAGATACTCTTTAAATCAAATGTTCTTTTTAACCCCGTTACATAACGAGCAACGATGCAGCACATAAAAAATATCGGAGTAAAAGTATTAAACTCATCGAAAATATCTACTGAAGTAAAAGTGGAAGTAGGAGAAAAAAAGAATACTCTAATAAAGTACAGATACAGCCTTTTAGTACTTAAGTACAGTAGTGAAGTAGATCTACTTCGTTACTATACATCTCTGTAAATGATTTTCTATAAAGACTTCTCATAAAGTACAATGTTATCTCCTCATGTACACTGCTATGATAAATCATTATTTGGCAGCAGAGTTGTTTTTCTGCATCACACTGAGGTCTGGGTGGAGTTCACTTGGCATTCAGTTTCAAGATTTAAATGTCAACACACAGCGCCATCTTGAGGGCACAATTATAACAGAGTTTACATTCTTTATATAGACGCCTCTCTGTTCACACAATATATATTCATGTTTGTTATTCAATTTTAAACCTACTTTTCTTTGAAAGCATGTTTTCCAATGTTACACATTTTATGTCCAAGTTCTGCTTTCTAGCCAAAATGTTCCTGTGATGTTAAAGAAGTGCTTTTAAATTCACATTACATTTACATTTATGCATTTGGCAGATGCTTTTATCCAAAGTGACTTTCTTTCCATAACACTACACATTGGTATCAGAGTTTGTGGAATGACTGGGATCAAACCCATGACCTTTGTTACTAGCGTCTGGTCTGACCACTGATCTACAGGACAACTCTCTCATATCTTATTCCTTATATATGGTGTAATAATATAGAAACTATTTGTGTTGTTCAGGTGTGTTTGGTGATGAAGTGAAGTCAGTGTCAGTGATGGAGGGACAGAATGTTACTCTACACACTGATACTCAACTACAGACGGATGATGTGATCCTGTGGAATTATAGGCCTAAAAACACAGTTGTGGCAATAATCAACTGGAAGGCCAAAAGCATCAAGTTATCAGATGATGAGAGATTCAGAGACAGACTGGAGGTGAATAATCAGACTGGAGATCTCACCATCAGTGATGTCAAAACCACAGAGTCTGGACTTTATACACTTATGATCAACAGAAATAATGAAATCTCAAACAAGATCTTCAATCTCACTGTCAATGGTGAGTAGTTCAGATTGAATCAACTTTCTTGTGTGTACTTATAAATGGACAATTGAAACCAATGGTCTCGTAGAGTCCGCAAACTATATGTATAAGGGTCAAAAGAGATTTCACGTCCATAGAAAGCAAATGTAATGTAGGTCAAATGTCTACTTTATGGTTTCGACAAGGTTTTTGGAGAGTGGAAACATATTTATTTTTTGCTCAGAAAAACAAAAAAATGCTATTGAATTGAAATTAAAATTGAAATCATTTTCTATCTCATTTTCCAGGTAATTTCCTTCCCCTGAATCACATCACAAAACCCACTCAAGATCTACACAACACTGAACTCAATAACAAGTCTTCAGGTGAGTCACGTGTGATTATTAGTGTTATTTAAGATGATATATGTCCTGTAATACAGTCTGATGTAGATTATAGATGTTATTACTTCACATGTAAGAGATCATGTACAGGAAGCTATTGTGATGTCAGAATAAACTCAGACAGTGTGATCAGATGTGAATGTTTGTCTATAGTGTATCCTACTTATTACACAGATACTTACCTCATAAATCAGTTATATAATGAGTCTATGAGAATCCTGTGTGTCAAATCATATTCATGTTAAAATACCTTTACAACACATTGCAGGTATAATTAATTGAGTTGTTTCTTCTCTTCATCCTTGTAGAGTCTCCTGACCAGTGGCTCATTGTAATAACAGCTGTAGTTGTGTCTGTGTTGTGTGTGATCATCATCATCATCATCATCAGCATCATCATGAAGAAAAGAAAGGGTCAGTTTCACCTTCATCTTACAGTATATATCAAAGAAAACATCTTTCACAATTAAACCACTGCTAGAAGACATCATAATATAACATGTTCACTTTATGATCTGCAGTTTCAGGGAACTCATCAGAAAGTCAAAATCATCTGACTGATGAAATAATAAACATCAGTTCAGCAGCACATCTAAAGATGAAGAATCCTCAAAGTGTCTGAATGAAAAACAACAACACTGGTAAACATTATTCACAAACTCTCAACACACATTTAATTAAATGAGGTTTGTGTTTATGAATCATATAGACATCTAATCTCTCTCTTGTTCTTGTTCTTCACAGGATTGAAGCAGGATCAGTGTGAAGATGTTTTGACCAGCATGTGTTAGTACACATGTAGCCGCCCCTTTAACAGACGCATGAGCGAAAGTCACTTTAGTAGAGAACATCAGAGCTTCCCAAAATCAAACGCTCTTATTGCCCGTCTGTCTCGCTAGTAATATTTGCTTTTAGTGATTTATCAGATGATTTTATCCAAAGTGACTTACATATGAGTCAGAACAAGAGAAGCAGTCAGTGCAACAACAAGGGCACCACTGCTAAAGTAGAAGAGGAGTCTGTGTTATCGTGTCAGGTGTTGACACAAGAGAGTCTTTTAGTCCAGTCTTAAAGATGCTAAAGAAGAAGAAGACAGATCATCTCACCATCGTGGAACAGTTCCATAGAAGATGAAAGTGATTTTCTGTCTTTTTGTGATGGTACCACAAGTATGGCGTTTATTTTGACCCAAAAGTCACGTGCGATGCAATCGCTCATAATGATACACAAGCATGAAAAAGCTGCTCCGCGAGCTGAAAAGAATACTCCCGAGGGATTGGAATGATTGGGATGAGTGCTCTCGCGAATCTCTCAGACTTTGGAGACTTTGGAGGCTGGACAGTTGACTGATGACTCCGCATCTGTGATTGGTTGACATTATAGGAAGAAAAGACACAACAGGACATGTTTAGTGGGACCATCATGTCGGAGCAGGTAATTCATTATTTTAAATCAATAATCTTTTATCATGTTTAATCCATGCAATAAACTGCTTAATATAGTTAATAGAAAAGTTAAGTTAGGATAAAATCTCCTTGCAAAGGTTTGCACAGGGCCTTAAGATATGCTAAAGCTAATTTAGCTGACTACGTTAACCTTTAACCCTCAAACTGTTAACGGTTAAGTTAGTCTCTCTGGCCTCAAGTATGTTATTTCTTTAATAAACTGTTAAGGTTACAACACAATACAAATAATAAAGTCAAAGAACATGTATCAATGCAACTTTAATGAACTTGAATTACTATAAGCCTTCATTCCACTGGAAAATCAGTCCTTTACTGACTGACCCTGCATGTGTATATCCAGATAACTTATTTTTTGTGGTTTACTGTTTTCTACATAGACTATTCGTTACATTTTGTGATTATATCCATGATATATTTAATGTTGACTGCGTAAGAAGTGAGATGTCAGAAATCATAGTAGAATTAATGCTATAAATAACATTTCATGCTGCTAATCTGATATTAGATTGATGTTTAGCCTGGATTTCTTATACACAGCCTTTGTTAATGTTTATGAAAGGACTGTATGTTACTAAAAGCACACAGTGTGTATTGAATGCATGGGTGTATAGAGATCATGTCACACCATATCTAGTAGATGCTAAACAATGGACTAGAGAATTATATAATAAACACAAGTTGAACATTTGCATGCTTTTAAACCTCTTTCCACTTTTGAACTGTGATGTGTGTGTTACAACATGGAAATTGATTTTGATACCTTTTTTTGTTCTGTCAACAGGTGAAACATCACCTTTTGGAAAATCGTTTGCATAAATTACAGCAGGCAATTATCAGCGCAACGTCACTGGATTTGGATTACTTGGAGTTTCTTTGTCGTCAGGAGCTGTATATACTGGAGGCCCTATCTAATCACATACAAGCACCCCCTTTTTATCACCCTGGCTGTGCAAGAGCTCTTTGACCTTGTGAGGGCACACGTGTATTGTCCAGCCCTATATGTCAGAGTGGAAGTTGCTGGCACCACAGGACGACCAAAAGTTTTGGTTGAGGAACAACGCCTGAAAGAAACGCTCCATGCTCACCTTCCTGTGCGCTGCATAGCTACACTGAAGGGTGTTTCAAGTAGGGGTGGGCGATATATATCGTCTGCGATACTATCGTTATTGATGTGTTAACGATGTGAAAATTCTCATTATCGAGTATTTAAATTACTCCGAAAAAACATGCATTAAAACTCCACACATTCAGAGGCTGCAGCAGGGCGTCACGTGATTTCTGTTCTGCGCATACACGTCGTCATCTCTCTCACAGGCATGGTTAGCGCATGGCCGCCCGCAAGTTCTACACCGGTGCTGTGTCGAAATCTGTGACCTATCGAAATCTGTGACCTATCGAAATCTGTGACCTATCGAAATCTGTGACCTATCAAAATCTGTGACCTATCGAAATCTGTGACCTATCGAAATCTGTGACCTATCAAAATCTGTGACCTATCGAAATCTGTAACTAGAGAGTGTTGTTTCGTAATTATTCACTCGAGATCGTGCCTGGCGCACGTGAACGCTATCGTGAGCGCGGAAGGGGAGTTTCTTAACTGTTTACCTGACCGCCCACTCCACGATGACGTCATGTTGCCTCGTGCTCTTGTGTTTGTGTAGCTTATGCGTGAAGCCGACTTCTGGAGAAACAGAAGCGGCGACTGAATACTGCACAGCAAGCTCTTTCATTTAAAAGACAAGAACTGAATACATTCTGTATTATCATGACGGTTTTTGTCTTGACTCATAATTTGAAGTAAATCTACATGTGAACAGTTTGCCTATAATGTTCTATAAAGTTTCAGAATCTGTCCATGCCAGTGTGTATAATAGTGACTATATTTTATTTGTCTGTAAATTGTGGTCCTTGTTTGCTTTGATGTTATTTGTTAACAAAAGTATATTATATTATTTAAGATAATCTGATTTGGAAGTGCACCTTTTGGGCAGATTTTCCTTTTTATTTTTGTGCAATCTTTGTACTGGCTAGTACTTGAAGTTAGGTATTTGTTCAATAAGGCCATAGGTGGTAAGGCAATAAGGCCGTAAGGACAAATGGTTGTGTGCAATATGTTACAGATCAGAGTACTTTATTTACAGATGCTATTTGTTCATTATTATTATTATTTCATCTTGCTTGTCTGCTGCACAATTTACATTACAGCAGAGGTGTACAACTGAATGTTTACTCAGAGTTCTATGTTCTTACACTAGTTCAATTAGTATTTTCTCAAATGACTTTGAATTGTTTTTACTTGAATACTTACATGTTAAAGAAAATAAATAAGCAATGTTTTCATTCAACATTGTGCCCATTATTATCATCAGTGATTTAGTAACTCAGACTTTTAAAATCACATTTTTAATGGATATCGTCTAATTATTGGATGGTTACTTAAATGCAGCCACAAATAGCTGTGTGACGGCCCGAATCGTGGCCTCACAAGAGCGGTAATGTGGATGTATCAATAACACACACACACATGCATTTACATGAAGGACATACATTTAAGAGTAAGCTTTATTTAAACGTTTATTCATTTTCATTTGTTTCGTTATGATAGCTCACAGTAACCACAGGAAACGTATCATATTCATTCATTCTTTATTGTCGGGTTTGATTACATTTACAACACAAATTTATATGCATAGTTACTGATTTGGAGTGCACACAAATTAGTTACTGTGTATATGTCACTTATATTTGTTTCTATTTTTGAGTTAAGTTTACCGTGATGAACTTCAGACATGGTCCGCTGCAGCCGCATCTTGGTGCAATGAGGATTAGAGTCCGGGCGGGAACCGAACCTAAGCCTCATTGATTCCGTATTATTGGGTCCGGACATACTTTTGCTGGGATTGGCCGGGGGAGGAAGGAATGTCAATGTATTTATTAGTTGATTTAGTTAGTTGGATATTAATGATATTTTGATTATATTTGGCTTTCCTTATCTTTATTTATAATATGTCTTTGTTTCATTTTGATTTTGATGTATGTAAGCTTATATGTGATGTGTAAAGTTAAATTGTTCCCCTCCTAATTTGTAATGGGCCCCTCCTTTCCTTTAAAAGCTGTTGCTTTGTTCATTTGAGGGAGTTCAGTTTTGGTTTGTTTGGTTGGTTTTTGTCTAGCTGTCTGATCTCATTTTCTGTTTGATTATTTTATTTTTGTTGTAAGGAATTTATGAGTACTTTTTTTCTCGGGTTCAAATAAAGACCCGTTTTTTTGCGCAAAGCTTGTGTTCCTTGTTCTTGGCCTCTCGGTCCCTCACATATGGTGGCAGCGGTGGGATCTTGCAGGCAGACAAGGACACAAAGCTGTGTTTTGTTTTTTTTTGGACCTCAAGGCTGTTTTTTTTCCCTTGTGGATATGAGTCGTACCTTAAAGAAAGGTGGGCCTAAAGCTCCTCCCTTGCAGCACGAAGTGAGAGAGGTGAGGAGGACCAGGACATGGTAGAAGGAGCTGAAGGAGGCGAGGCAATGGGAGACCGAGACGTTTCGGTGACTGGGTTGGCAAATCTGCTTCGAGCCCATATGGTCCGGACAGAGGGCCGGGAGACTGCCAGACAGCAGGAGCAGATGGATCAGGAGCGACGGTTTAAGGCTCTCCAGCACCAGTTTGGGCTTTTACAAATAGAGGTCCAAGCGCGCACCTCTTCCAACCTTCACTTACCTGATGTTGACCGGGAGTCTCTGGAAAGGCCTGATGTGGATCATATAGATTCTGATGGAAACTTAAGGGTTTCAGTTCATCAGCAGAGTTTTAATCAGGCTGGGAACAATATAGGCCCACCATTATCTCAGATACCTCGATTGGAGAAACTGAGTGATACTGATGAAGTAGAACACTTCCTTGTTACTTTTGAAAGGATTGCAGTTGCTTGTAGGTGGACTAAAACTGACTGGGTTTGGCATTTAATCCCTTTGCTGACTGGTAAAGCAAGAGCAGCTTATGTCCATATGGATGTGAACGAGTCTACTGACTATGATAAAGTGAAAGACGCTATATTAAGGAAATATGATGTCAATGCTGAAACTTATCGACAAAAGTTCCGTTCCTTATCAGTAGATCCATCGGAGAGTCCCATAGAGCTTTATAACCGGCTCAAAGAACTCTTTGGAAAGTGGATCCAGCCTAAGAGTAAACAAGTGGGAGAGGTGAGTGAAATCATCATTTTGGAGCAATATCTTAGAATGTTGTCCCCTGAACTCCAGGTGTGGATTCGAGAGAGAGACCCTAGAACCGCAGCGGAAGCCGCGTCTTTGGCGGATGTGTTTGTTGCAGCCAGAGGAAAGAGTAAGCCGTGGGCTTGGAAACCAGTCAATGACCGCCACTCTCTCGACATGCCTCACTTTCAGCAAAGGAAGGTGGAGGGGTCTGGTAAGCCCTATATGAGGAATCCTACTTTATCCAAATTGAATTTTCCTCCTAAACGACCTCCCATATGTTATCTGTGTGGACAAGAAGGGCACACTAAACCAAATTGTCCGAAGATCTCAGCTCAGCTTACACAGCTATGTTTTGTGCCAAGGAGGAATGTAATCAAATCCCCAAGCTCTTTGAGAACTACAAATGTGGAGATAAATGGTGAGAAATTGACTGCTTTGATTGACACCGGTAGTGATCAGACTCTGGTAAGAAGAAAGTTCATATCACCCTCTTTGATCAGTACAGTCAACAAATTGCCTATTTTCTGTGTACATGGAGATGAGAGATTGTTACCAACCGCCAATGTGTATGTCAAGATAGAGGAACAGACTTACCTGATGAAAGTGGGGGTTGCTGATAACTTGTCTTTTCCTGTGATTCTGGGTCGAGATATACCAGTGCTGCTGGAGTTGTTGCAACCGGCTTCACAGTGTAACGTGGTGGTGACCAGAGCAAAGGCGAACCAGTTGGAGGGGATTGAACACCCACTAAGTACTTTACCTTTCTTCAATGCAGATATTGAATCCGGGGTGTCGAAGACGAGAAAGACTAGAAGAGAAAAAAGACAAGAAAAGGTAAAATATGCCGCTCATTTGGAGAGTGAAGATTTAGCATGTGACTTACCTGTGAACTTCCAGATGCCCACCAATATCATTCAGATGCAGCAGGAAGATGATAGTCTCACAGAGTGCTTTGCTAGAACTGCAGAGGTAAGAGAGAAGCCTCTAGATGACACTACGGCCAGATATGTAGTAATGAAGGGGATACTCTATCGGGAGATTGGAGTCCAGAAACAACTTGTGGTTCCACAGTGTGTTCGAGATATGGTGTTACATCTGAGTCACTCGATTCCTTGGGCTGGCCACCTGGGGAAAAACAAGACTGCTGCAAGAATCAAGAAGTGGTTTTTCTGGCCCGGTTTGAAAGTAGATGTGGCCCAATTCTGTAAAAGCTGTCCTGTTTGTCAGAAGGTTTCCCTCAGACGTCCGTCAAAAGCACCACTACAACCACTCCCTATTATTGGCACTCCATTCGAGAGGCTTGGGATGGATGTCGTTGGACCTGTGGAGAGGAGTCGCTCAGGGAACCGTTTCATGCTGGTGATAACGGACTACTCCACCAGATACCCAGAGGTATTCCCATTAAGATCTGTGAAGGCGAAACCTGTAGCTACTTCTTTGGTCCAGTTATTTTCCAGGGTCGGATTTCCTGCAGAAATTCTAACCGATCAGGGCACTAATTTCATGTCTACCTTGTTGAAGCAGGTTTACCAGCTCTTAGGAATTAAGAGTCTGCGTACTACTCCTTATCATCCCCAAACGGATGGGTTGACTGAGCGATTTAACCAGACTTTGAAGCAGATGTTAAGGAAGTTTGTCAGTGAGACTGGTCAAGACTGGGATCAATGGTTGCCCTATCTTCTATTCGCTTATCGGGAAGTCCCTCAGGCTTCCACAGGTTTTTCTCCTTTCGAGCTGTTGTATGGCCGTGATGTCAGAGGCCCATTGGCTCTGCTCCGGGAGCTGTGGGAAGGGAGTCCTGAAAAAGAGCCCACCGGTGTGGTTTCCTATGTTTCACAGATGAGGGAACGTTTGCAGAAGATGACCAGTTTGGCTCAGAATCATTTGGCAGAAGCCAGGGAAAAGCAGAAGACTTGGTATGACCCTCTGGCTCGAGAAAGGGATCTGGAGGTCGGTACACGGGTACTTGTCATGTTGCCCAGTCGAGAGAGTAAACTACTTGCAAAGTGGCAGGGTCCTTACGAAATCAAGAAACGCCTGGGTCCTACGACTTATGAAATCAGTATGCCGGGTCAAGATCGATCTAGTCGGGTTTTGCACGTCAACCTGTTGAAAGAGTGGGTTCCTCGTCCTGAGAAGTCAAAGTCACTGATGATTCGCTGTGTTGGAGAGGAAGAATCTGATGAGCAGTATCTGCCACAGCCAGTTCCTGGGGACATCGGGCTAGATCATCTGACAGCTTCTCAGCGGTCTCAAGTACAAGTTCTCTTCACTTCGAAGGTATTTTCTGAATATCCCGGGTTTACCAACTTGATTGAGCATGGTGTAATACTGAAACCTGATGCTGTCGTGAAACGCCAGAGCTATAGGATACCTGGAAGATTGCAGGTGACCTTGCAGGAAGAAGTAGACCTTATGCTCCGCTTGGGTATTATTGAGCCTTCGAATAGTGAGTGGTGTCACCCCATAGTCCTTGTGCCAAAAAAAGATGGGAGTATAAGGTTCTGTATAGATTTCCGATATCTCAACTCAGTATCACAGTTTGATTCCTACCCTACCCCTCGCATAAGTGACCTAATTGATCGTTTGGGCCAATCCAAATATCTCACAACAATGGACCTTTCTAAAGGCTATTGGCAAATTCCACTGACTCCATCCTCGCAGCCTTTGACTGCATTCAGAACCCCAAGGGGCCTTTTCCATTTTAAGGTGTTACCTTTTGGCCTTCATGGGGCCGTGGCGACGTTTCAGAGGTTAATTGACCAAGTATTACGTGGCTTACCTTTTGCTGCTGCATACCTTGACGATATTATCATTTACAGTAACACCTGGGAGGAACATGTGTCACATCTCACAGAAGTCGTGCGGCGTCTTCAGAATGCCGGCCTAACTGTCAACCCCACCAAGTGTGCTGTAGCTAAACAAGAGACTGAATACCTGGGTTACGTCATTGGCCAGGGTGTTGTGCGACCGCAGGTGAAGAAAGTTCAAGCTTTAGAGAAGAGTGCATTACCCCAGACACGTAAGGACCTGCGATCATTTTTGGGGGTTGCTGGATTTTACCATCGCTTTGTCCCTAACTTTTCCAGCAGGGCTGCTCCGTTAACGGACATGGTGGGGGCACGTTGCCCGAACCAATTGCAGTGGACTGAGGAGAGATTGAAAGCTTTCGGGGACATCCAGGGAGCTTTGACAACTAGTGCTGTGCTACACAATCCTGATTTTAGTCGTCCTTTCGTTGTACAGACTGATGCCTCTGAGAGGGGAGTAGGAGCCGTTCTATTGCAAGGACCACCAGAGAGTCGACAGCCAGTGGCCTACATTAGTCGTAAACTGTTTCCGAGAGAAGTACGTTATTCAACGGTGGAAAAAGAGTGTTTGGCCATAAAGTGGGCGTTGGATTCCCTACGATACTATCTACTAGGCCGTGAGTTTACTCTAGAGACTGATCACAAAGCATTGCAGTGGTTGGAGAAAATGAAGGATTCTAATGGAAGGATTACAAGATGGTATCTCGCCATGCAGCCCTTCAGATTCAAGATACAACACGTTTCTGGTAAAGTCAACGTTACTGCTGACTATCTATCCCGCTCTACTGGCGAGATTCCTGAAGTGGGGGGAAATGTGACGGCCCGAATCGTGGCCTCACAAGAGCGGTAATGTGGATGTATCAATAACACACACACACATGCATTTACATGAAGGACATACATTTAAGAGTAAGCTTTATTTAAACGTTTATTCATTTTCATTTGTTTCGTTATGATAGCTCACAGTAACCACAGGAAACGTATCATATTCATTCATTCTTTATTGTCGGGTTTGATTACATTTACAACACAAATTTATATGCATAGTTACTGATTTGGAGTGCACACAAATTAGTTACTGTGTATATGTCACTTATATTTGTTTCTATTTTTGAGTTAAGTTTACCGTGATGAACTTCAGACATGGTCCGCTGCAGCCGCATCTTGGTGCAATGAGGATTAGAGTCCGGGCGGGAACCGAACCTAAGCCTCATTGATTCCGTATTATTGGGTCCGGACATACTTTTGCTGGGATTGGCCGGGGGAGGAAGGAATGTCAATGTATTTATTAGTTGATTTAGTTAGTTGGATATTAATGATATTTTGATTATATTTGGCTTTCCTTATCTTTATTTATAATATGTCTTTGTTTCATTTTGATTTTGATGTATGTAAGCTTATATGTGATGTGTAAAGTTAAATTGTTCCCCTCCTAATTTGTAATGGGCCCCTCCTTTCCTTTAAAAGCTGTTGCTTTGTTCATTTGAGGGAGTTCAGTTTTGGTTGGTTTTTGTCTAGCTGTCTGATCTCATTTTCTGTTTGATTATTTTATTTTTGTTGTAAGGAATTTATGAGTACTTTTTTTCTCGGGTTCAAATAAAGACCCGTTTTTTTGCGCAAAGCTTGTGTTCCTTGTTCTTGGCCTCTCGGTCCCTCACAAGCTGCATGGTTTACCCTCAAGGTAGTGTATTTTAAATTGTTGCAAAGCTACAATCCTCTAGGTAGATCACCCTAAATGTAAAAAAAACATGTGAAAACATCATAATGTTCTATTACTGCTTGATTTTACACTCTAGAAACAGATAACTCTGAACCTTGAGTTAAATTTCCTTAAAACAAAAGGTTGTCAAGAAATGCTTGTTCTGTTGAAAAATATTTTACAAACTGGCAACTTTTATATACTTTGTGCACCCTTACTTTGCCAGATTACAGCATTAAGGTGTTCACTTTAGTAGTAAAGGAAGACATGATGTTTGAGATTATGCCTCCATAATGACATTTGCGAAATCAGAGACAATTGCGAGACATTTTTGGGTCCTCCCACTTTTTAATACACAGTGGGTTTGATGCTTGTATGGCCATTCAATGAGAAACATTTGTTTTGAAAAAGTTAATGTTTTTTTTCTTGAGGAGGTTGACAAGTGGGAGGCACATATGCAAACTGTTGTAATTCCTTCATCATTCACCTGATTTAGATGTAAATACCCACAAATTAAAGCTGACACTCTGCAGTTAAAGCACATCTTGTTTGTTTCATTTGAAATCCATTGTGGTGGTGTATAGAGCCAAACATGTTAGAATTGTGTCGATGTCCCAATATTTATGGACCTGACTGTACATGACTGGTGGGAAGAAAAGTGAAAGGTTTCAGGTTCAGTGATCCACACTCTTTCATCCACAACACTAATGCGTGGTATGATCTGGTAAGATATGTTATATGCACTTTCTGTTAATAGAGTAACATGCATTTGGAACAGAGAAACAAAGCCTCTTTTTATGTCACTGTCATGGATCATCATATACACATGGATGTAAATGTGAAGCACACAAGTGATGAATGATCTCACCGGTCCATGTCTGTGTCTTTTACAGAATGTTGGATCTGCATAAGTGATCTCCTCTTCACCAGTCTGAACAGTTTCTATAATCATGTCAAACGTCTTTTAATATATGCATCTTCTTTATTTCATATAGATTAATATTTATAATATAAAATTGCAAATATTGCACATAATATTGTAAATAATTCATGATCAGCATTTGGTTGACACTTTGTTATTTCATCGTTGTCATGATTTCTCTCGGTCAGAAAAATTGGATGTTGTTACAGGTCTAGCAGGGACTGTGTGATGAGATTCATCATTTATCACTGAGGACCATTGAGAGACAAGTGTACAACTATTACAAAAGATATAAAACATACCCTGATAATCAAGAAAACAGCACTAACTTTTGAATAGGATAGTCTGTTGACTAATTGTTAATTCTGAGAAACATAAATTTTATATCTAGATTTTTAATAAAATAAATTAATATTAAAACATTTACCGTGTTGTTGTGTTTTTCTGTGTTTTCTGCAGATGCAGTAGATCAGAAGTGCAGTTACAATCATCACAGATCCAGCAGCACAAGAGACTGATACTATCAACTGTGAAGCTGTTACACAAAATACACATTCATAAACATAACTGTACACTTAAAGTAGTGTTGTTACTTTTGACCATAAAACAATATTACACTGTTATTTTATTTTATTTTTTTAATGTGTATTGTCATTGGATAATTTAATTCTATATCCATCCATCCATCTATATGCTTTAACTGATTACAAATTCAACATAAACAAATATGAAAGAGACAACATTTCGACATTTATTTTAAGATTTTTACATTCCACCTTAATGCATTTTTTTTAAAAGGGAAACACATCGGCTCTTGAACGACTGTAAACGTGAAATTTAGATACACCACTTACTCAAAGGCACAGAACAGTGATTATAATTACACAGGTTAAATGAAAGCTCAAAATACTGTGACTTTTCTACCCTGCTGCTATATTTACCTCAAATATGTAAAAAAAAAAAAACTTGTTAAGAGATTATACACCTCATAACGTTATGAAATTCGTGTATAATCCTCATTCATGGTCTAACATAGAAGAGATTATAAAAAGAAAGAAATTAAGTATTGAAAGCGCCAGTAGGCGGCAGCGATTCACTCTTTTAAGGAGTGAGCTACTTAAATTTTTCATTCATCCAATTCGTTCAAAAATCTGATTATTTTAGGAAGAAAACAAACATCAATGTGAATACTTTTGTCATTGATAATTACAGACACTATTGAAAAATGAACTAGCAAAACAGATGGCTGCTTTGGTAACTTGTTATACTGATAGTTATAGCTAAATACATTGCAATGGATTAGCTAGCTAACATATATGGTGTGTACTTAGCTATTATTACACAATATTCTCATACCTCATTCTCAGTACATTTTTTTATTTTGCATCCTTCTCTGACCAGCAGTTAAATATAGTCCGCTGTGCAGCGCTTCTCTTCATTTTTGGCGTACGTTAAGTTACCCGTGTGCTCTCCCATTCAAACACCACTCGCGTTGTTTTGGTGAAAGTGCGACTCATTGGTTGGGCGTTACCAATCGGTTCAATGGAGGGGGAGTATTTTTTGCCTAATTTATTTTGACACACTCATATTTGATTAGGAATAAAATTATTGTCACAAAATAAAGTAATTCTACATATTTTTCATTTGATCTACTGTGATTTTCATGTTGAAATATTGGAGGGGTTGTAACTGATGCATTTGAATATTGGGGGGGTTATGTGTAGTGACGTAGATATGTGTCCACGACACGTTTGTGTGATTCAGAGTCGACTCCCATTTTTACAAGCAAATAACTTTTTTATTTATTCACCTTCAGAGTTACAACTTGGCAGACAGCTTACTTTCAAACACGGCAACATAACAGACTGCATGAAGGTGCTCTAAAGCTTAACTATGAGTTTAGTGCAAGTTAAACATGATTCGGGTTGGTGCCGGTGGTCCAGTGCAATGTGTGCTGAAAGCAGTAGTGAACCCAAGTATGAGTCCCCTGTTCATCCATTCTGCTTCAGTCTGAAAACATTATATTCAGTTAAATTCACAAAAGTGTGTTGTTTAGAAAAGCTCTTGTTAATGATTTGTAGTCATCTTATAATCAGTTTTGTGTTTGTGTTGTTCAGGTGTGTTTGGTGATGAAGTGAAGTCAGTGTCAGTGATGGAGGGACAGAATGTTACTCTACTCACTGATCTCACTCACATACAGAGATATGATCTGATAGTGTGGAGTTATGGACCTGAACACACAGTTGTAGCAAAAATTTAATGGAAAGGCAGACAAAACCAATGTTTGATGTTCAAATACAGACTGAAGCTGAACCATCAGACTGGAGATCTCATCATCACACACATCACATCTCAACACTCTGGACTTTATACACTGAAGATCAGCAGAAACATGAAAGTCTCATACAAGAGGTTAAATCTCACTGTCTATGGTGAGTGTTACATCGAAGAATGGTGAGCTATGAAATCCACCCCTTCAGTTTTCAATATACTCTGTTAATATAAACGAATATAAACAGTTTCTTTATTCATATGTTTGTTATTTTTCAGCTCATTTTCCTGTTCCTGTCATCTCTAGAGTCTCTTCTCAATGTTCTTCATCATCTTCATCATCATGTTGTTGTGTGTTGTGTTCAGTGATGAATGTGTCACATGATGTGAGTGTCTCCTGGTACAAAGGAAAGAGTTTATTGTCCAGCATCAGTGTGTCTGATCTCAACATCAGACTCTCTCTACCTCTGGAGGTGGAATATCAGGATACAAACACATACAGATGTGTGCTCAACAATCCAGTCAGCAACAAGACTCAACATCTCAACATCACTCATGTGTTTTTCTGCTAGTGCACTGTATAATACTCTTGTATATATTGTAAATAAATACCTTGTTTGTCTTTACCTCGGCATCACACCTCATTTGTTTATTTGTTTGTGAAAGGAAAACTTCAACTCAAAAGCAAAGTTGCATTTTTTTTACTCACCCACATGACCTCCAACATGTTTATTGACCTCTCGCCGTCTTCAGAAGACAAAATAAATTTTAGGTGACATCCGAGAGATTTTAGACCTTCATAGACATGATGGTTGTAGTTGTTGTCAAGGTCCAGAAAAGTAGGCCACTAAAGACATCATTAAATTGTGCGTGTGTGTACCTGAACACACACCGACTCATGGGGACTCGTGTCACTGTGGGGACCTAAACTGAGGTCTCCGAGGGCACAAAAGATTATCAATTGTACAGAACGATAATTTTTGAGAATCTAAAAATGCAAAAAGTTTTCCATGATCTTTAGGTTTAGGTGTTGGGTTAGGGGGATAAAATATACAGTTTGTACAGTATACAACTAATTACGGCTATGGACTGTCACCATGGAGATAATAAATATACATGTGTGTGTGTGGAGGATGATGTGGTGTATGCAGGAGTCATGAGAAGATGAGAAAACCAAATGATGAACGCTAAACTGAATGGTTACAGTTTTTAAATACATGTGTACGTGTATGTTAATTGTAATTGTTCATGTCAATGGTATTTTCTATATAGAACAATTAAAAGAAAACAAGTTTTACTTTACATACAATACTAACCATATAAAACCCTGAATAAAAGCCATATATTTAAACTCAAAGACAATGAGCAGTTTTAAAAATAACCATGAATCTGGCTTTGATTTCACTCAAATCTGCTAAATGAATTTGAATCATGTGACAAAAAGGATTTAAGAAAAAAATTTGAACACAAAAGAGATGTTTAGAAGAATGTAAAGCAAACAGGGATGCCGTTGTCATTTTTCCTACTATTGTAGTCAATGGTGGTCAACCCAGATCTGTTTGGTTACCGAATATCTTTTGTGTTCAACCAAACAAAGACAGTACACATTTGAACCACTTGAGGGTAATTTCTGACAGAATTTTCATTTCTGGGTGAACTGTCCCTTTAAGTCCTGAACTCCATTAATGAGATTGTACTACAGTATTCTATCAAGTGTCTGTATAGAAGTGAAAAGAGAGTTTAACATCATTATCTTTACTTTATTAATTCACCCACATCAGTAGAATAGTGTGTAGAGATTGTGTAACAGTGTGTATATGGTGTGCACTTCTTTAGCTCTTTTGTGCGTATACAATGTTAGGGATGAGGCTATAGGGTTGAAAAACAGGATGAATTTATTTATGTCTGACCACATTACACAAAATGTACATTCACAAACTTGATTCCTTCATTTTGACTTTTTAACAATATTACACAAGACTTATACTCTGACACACTAACCAGAAACAGTAAAATACATTCACCCCCTCTCACCACACGATGGCACTCTCATCTGAATATGGACTTTAAATAAAAAATAAATAAAAAAGTTTCTATGAAAAAATATATAAAAAATTATTGAAACCATTAACCCATTTAAAGACCAGAGGGGTGCTGATGGTGATCAAACACTATTGCTTGAGATGTTTGTTTATTGTGGGTCTTCACATCATGTTAAGTTTAGTCACATTTTCAAGTAAAAGGTTAAAAAGAAAATGTAAGATCCACTCTGACCCTTCTTTCTCTTTTCTTGTGCCTGGAGGATTCTCTCTGTGAGATCTGGCTCTAATTCTCTACTGAGCTCTGATTCAGATCATTAGGTCATACTTCTAGACTCCCGTCTTTTTCCTCCACTATCTATCTTATCTATCCTTTATCTCAGGTAAATATCTCATACACTTAGACGCATTTAATTGTATAATGTATCAATAAGCGCATTTACTTTATAGCTCAGTGGATAGACCATGGTGCTGTCAATGCCAAGGTAATGGGTTCAATCCTAGGGATTGCACATAGTCAATAATTCAATGCAAGTCTACCAAATGTGTAAATGTAAACCATTTTTCTTGTTCTATAAACCATTACATTTTTTCTCTAAATCTCTTTGGATTAAATCGTCTGTGTAAATCCCTTTGGAGAACAAATAATACTGTAGGTCCACAAGACCTGTAAATATTGTAATATTTAACAATATTAATGATAATGTTTAAAAACACTTCATATTTCAATACCGCTCTCCTTAAGACACTTGTGTTACAGTTTGTGCAACATGTTTACACTGATCCTGCTCCAGTTCTGTGAAGGAATGAGAACAAGAGAGAAACAGAAAACAACAATTAGGTGCCTAAAGGACTACTATATATACAGAAACAGTATTGTGTTTATAGCAATATTAAGAAAGTATGTGTGTTAGTATTAATGCACGCACATATATATATATATACTGTACATAACAGATTGACACAACGTTGTGTAAGACGCAAGTATTCTAGTAAAGCCAGTTGTAGTCAAGCTGACCTCATCCTTCTCCTTCCTTGCTTAGAGCCTGTGTTACAGTCACCATATCTAACATATATGTCACTCTCACTTCACATTGTCAGACTCGTCCCAATTTTCATTTAATAAAATGTTTATGTTTTATTTGAGTGTTTGTGAATAATGTTTACCAGTGTTTTTGTTCTTCATCAGACACTTTGAGGATTCTTCATCTTCACATGTGCTGCTGGAACTGATGCTTCTCATTTCAACAGTCTGAAGTTTTACACTTTCTGATGATTTCACTGGAAATGCAGAACATAAAGTGAACATGTTATATTATGATGTTTTCTAGCAGTGGTTAAATTGTGAAAGATGTTTTTCTTTGTTATATAATGTAAGATGAAGGTGAAACTGACCCTTTCTTTTCTTCATGTAAACACTGATGATGATGATGATGATGATGATCACACACAACACAGACACAACTACAGGTGTTATTACAATGAGCCGCTGGTCAGGAGACTCTACAAGGATGAAGAGAATAAACACGTTAATTCTTTATACCTGCAATGTCTTGTAAAGATATTTTAACATGAATATGATTTGACACACAGGTTTCTCATTGACTCATTATATAACTGATTTATGAGGTAAGTTTGTGTGTAATAAGTGTGATGATGTTCAGACAGTGTGATACAACAGACTAACATTCACATCTGATCACACTGTCTGAGTTTATTCTGACATCACAACAGCTGTCTGTACATGATCTCTTACATGTGAAGTAATAACATCTATAAACTACAACAGACTGTACTACACCACATATATCATCTTATATAACACTAATAATCACACGTGACTCACCTGAAGACTTGATATTGAGTTGAGTGTTGTCTGGATCTTGAGTGGGTTTTGTGATGGGATTCGGGGGAAGAAAAGGCAGAAATTGAAAAATAAGCAATGTTTACTCTATGAGAATATTGTATTTCTTTTAAAAGTACACAGAAGAAAGTTGATTCAATCTCAGATACTCACCATTGACAGTAAGATTGAATGTCTTGTTTGAGACTTTCCAGTTTCTGTTGATGTTCAGTATATAAAGTCCAGAGTGATTAGATTTGACGTCACTGATGATGAGATCTCCAGTCTGATGGTTCATCTTCACTCTGTCTATGAACATCTCATCCTCAGATAACTTGATGCTGTTTGCTTCCCCGTTGATTCTTGCAACAACTGTTTTTTCAGGTCCATAATACCACCAGGTCAGATCATCTCTCTGTCTAATAGTATCAGTGTGTAGAGTAACAGAATGTCCCTCCATCACTGACACTGACTTCACTTCACCACCAAACACACCTGAACAACACAAACACTTTCTATATTACTACACCATATATAAGCGATAAGATATGAGAGAGTTGTCCTGTAGATCAGTGATCAGAGCAGACGCTAGTAACAAAGGTCATGGGTTTGATCCCAGTCATTCCACACACTCTGATACATGTAGTGTAATACAATGTAAGTCACTTTGGATAAAAACGTCTGCCAAATTGTTGTGATAAGCGTGGCTTTAAGAGCACAGCACATGTGCCAGGTTGCACACATATCTGTCCTGAGTCACTCTGGTTGTGAATAATTGCACCTTTGGGAAATATGTAGTGTGGGTCTTTTCTGTTGTGTTTCCAGCTACCCAGAAGGAGTGGGATGTTTATATGAAACTCCATATGTTGGCTGAATGCGGTCAGAGGTGCTGTTCTGGGATCAGCGTCACCTGGGACACAGCCCGGCAGCTGATTGAGCGCACCTGACGCCAATTAGCTGCCGGGCATATAAGCCGCCTTCTCCCAGCACTCGAGGTTCCCAGGACACACAGCACTCTATGCTGTGGCTCACATACCCCTGAGTGAGAGCGAGGATGTCCCCAGCGAGGGGGAAACGGAGGACCCGATTGCCCAAGCACGGAGTGGTGGAGAGCACCCTGGATTATACCCTTTTGTTTATGTTTATTTATGAGTTGTGAATTAAAATCCCCGTTGGTGTTGCTTACACCACCGCCATGTCTGTGTCGTGTCTCTTACCACTGTCACAATAACCCACAAGGTGGTCTTTTTGGGTGGCACGGACAGATTGGTACTACACTGCTGTTTTGTCTTACGTATTTCGTTTATTTTACCTTTACATTTAGCAGATGCTTTTATCCAAAGCAACTTAAAAAGAGTTCAGTGAGCAATAAGCGATGTGTCATACAGGAGCAATAATGCAACATGTGCTAATTCAAAGTAACTAGTTTCAACAAAAGATAGACCAATACCTGTTGAGAGAAAGGGTAAGTGTGCCTAAAGTTTGTGGTGTTCTTTTATATTGGGTTAGGGTTAGGGTTAGTCCCGAGGTTAGGGTTAGCTTTTTATAAGTCCCGAGGTGGCGTTGTTGGTACTTGTTATTCAACTGCCTGTCCGGTCACATATACTGTACATTTGATTATGAGTATTTGTTTCAATCCCTGGGGTCAAACCCATGATGTTGTTAACACCTAATAATGAAGTAAAATTATTGTGCCCTTGAGATGGCACAATAATTTTGAAATGTTCACATTTGAATCTTGAAACTGAACACTGAGTGGATTAAATGACTCTCAGTCCATCACATGTGTGGTGCAGAGTCCACGAGGAGAGCCAAAATACAGCACAACATCAGTATCAGATTTATGTTCTGGTGTCATCATATGTTCTTTACTGTATTTGTGAGCCCTGCTATCACATAAACATTTTAAACTGTTGACGTCACTATTTCATTTATTCAGATATGTTAACATTTTTATTCTAATACTGTGTTTCAGTCTTTTAAAATCATTATTGTTCACCAGCTGAAATTAAATGAACATCTGTTATAAGTGTTCGTGTGAAGACACTCATCATAGTTTAAAGAACAAAACAAGCCACATCTCAACATACAGAAACAGCCAACAGAGACTGAACCTGATAAACCTGTTTAATTTGTGTACTGAAAAGATTATTGTGTCTGTTTAACACGCTCGCTTATAAAAACACCAGTTATAGATTAGGACCTCATTCAGATACAAATGAGTAGTAAACCAAAGATATTCCAAATCATAGCCTGCCCGATGACAAAGAACATGTATTATATTCACAAAACACACGAACGTTTAAAGAAAATGAGACAAACACAAAAGACCTTAAATCTACAAGAAGGCTTTAAATACGATTAAAAACAATTGAAGTGTCATATGAACAGATGTGATCCAACAACTGAAATAGACGTAATAAAGTAATAAAATATACACTTACCATTCACAATGAAAGTCAGATATGAGAGAAAAATCAAACATAATTCCATAGTGAAGACTTGAGGACTGACCCGAATAATATCAAGACAAAAATGTATAAAAATGTAAAAAAAGAAGACAATAAAAATGAAGATTGAAGAAGTGTATTTTGTTCAAGATTGTGCTGTAGATGAAGATCTGTGTTGTACATTTACATTTGTTGCATTAATATTGACGCATTCAACAGATACTTTTATCCAAAGCGACTTACATTTATTTACGCATTCAACAGATACTTTTATCCAAAGCGACTTACATTACCTTCAAGTTATTCATCCTATTATTATGTGTATTCTCCCACGACATTTTACTCTGGTAACGCACTGCTCTACAGCTGTACCACAGGAACATATTAAACATCATCTCCAGATCATCTTCAGCACAATCTCATTACACTAGTGAACAGGCAGCGGAGGGAGTGGAGTTATATTCTAGAAACAGAAACTAGTCTAATGATTGCGAAACCTACTGTAGACGTGACCAATCTCTCATGAGATCAGTGATCCTCTCATAGTCTGACTGCTTATATTATAAATATTTTATGTTTTCAATGTGGTAGAAGAGCAACAGTCTCACGGTAATTCATCACATTGTCACAAACTGTTTACAGACACAAATTTCCCTCTTTTTTGTGTCAGTCTGCACAACTTTCAATCTATTGTATGATAATATGTGTTATCTTTCAGATTTATAAATACACATCAACTTCCATTGACTCCCATAGTAGGAAAAAATACATTGAGAGTCAAAAGTGCCCCAGAACTATTTGCTGTCCTACATTCTTCAAAATATCTTCGGTGTTCAACAGGTATAGACAAATATCTTTAACTCAAATGTCTCCAGTTACAGAAAACCTTCCAGCCTTCTGGAAATGTAAGTGTGTTCGTGTCATGGGGCAGTTGAAGAAAATGTTTTGTTTTAACATTCAAATTTAAAGTTTGAATGTGGCCATGCAAATGTGGACATGTGGACTTCTACAGACCTCAGAGAGCTCAGAGGTCTAAACTATAAAGAGTTATAAAAACACAAAGAGTGATAAAACTCTGTCTGCGGTCACTAGCTCTTTTAAATTATTCATGTTGTTGTGATGTCCTAAACAAACACACACACAAAGACAGCATTTCAAAGAAATCCATTTTAAAGAAGAAAGAGGATGAAATAATCTGATTACAAACACCTGAATCAAAGAATAGTTTTAAGTCACCACAACTGAAGAAGTGTTCAGGTTACATTTCTGTTCAAAGGTCACGTGACATTTCTTCCTCTTTCACATTCTCATCACTCAATATGTTCTTTGTCTCTACCTGTACACACATCACCTGAAGCACTGACGCACATTCTCTCACTACACAAACATGTTCATGCAACTCTGCACACAGTGCATACAGATACTGTAAAGTTACATTGTCAAATGTGATTGAGAATGTGGGACAGCATGCTTTATGTAATCATAAACGTTTTTTACAAAGATGTTTTCTTTTATTTTAGTCTGTTTTTTTCTAGTCTCGTTTTTTTGAATAAGTTTGGTTTTAGGTGGGGTAACATTATTTCTTTGTTTAGGATTGACTCATCAGGGGCAGGACCTTGATTCATCACTACACTTCATGCTCACGACTGCGTAGACTCTGAAGACCACTGAAGATTCCTTCTGCACAGGCCCAGCTCCAGACTCATGATTTTGCATGACATGTCAGCGTCAATCGTCAGACGTTCTACACTCAATTCATCACAATGGAAGGAATTTGCGTCAAGCTGTACATCTTTTTTAACGTCTAGGGTGTGTACACCATCTCCTTCACCATGTAACCCTAAATGGAGCTAACATTATTTTCATATCATATGCATATCTTCATCCATGTGGGGGTAAGACTATGTGAAAGATACGAGTCAAAGGAGCCAATGGAGTGTCCACAATAATATCAAAGTGCACACCATTGATCATTGTTCTCGCTAAAACATTTTTACATACTTTAATTTCCTTTTAGAACATGAGTTCTGTGATTTAGTTTAATAAAACCTCACACGCCTCGCTGTCTTGAAAACAAGAAAACACAACATGAAACAGGAAAAGTGTTTCATAACAGCATACAAACATATCTAGACATTTTGTTTAACTCTTAGATGTTATTTGAGGAGGGCTCTAGACTTTTTGCACTGGTTGCATTGGTGCGCCTGACTTTTTTTCTTAGGTGCACCAGCACAAAAGTTAGATGCATCCAACAATCTGGTCGACATTACAGTTTTTGCCTGTTGCTTGAACATATTTTGCAAAACTTCGCTCATTTTGCCAAAACTCTACCTACAAGTAAACATGACACAACACTGGGAAATATATCATTCACATCTGTGTCAAATTGAAACTCTACTATCAAAACCTAACATTCCTTTGTAAAAATGTAACTCTGATGACAAAATGACACATACTTGCATCATATGCATTCACTTTCAGATCAGGGGGAACACAGTCTACTTTATATAAATCACTGCAGTCTTTGATTTTCACTGTTTATTCAGATGGCATATTTTCAGGAGGCACATTTTCAAACAACCAAAAAAGGATTTTCTACAATTTCTCAATATTGTACATTCCAGTAACATGAATTCAGATAAAGCAACAAAATAAGAATAGAAAAAACACTATACTGTAAACACAGAAAATCATGGCAATTGTGCATACATGGGCTCATGGATCCCGCCGTCTGTTGGGGTCTGGCCACAGGATCTCATCGACATCACAAGCGATGTCTTCTCGCGCTAGGCCCCGGGGAAAATATCCCCTTGCATGTCGAAACCATCCATGGATTACTGTCACCTGAATGTTACCGCAGGCCTGTTCAATTACCTGCAGAAGAGGCATGCGGGCATGTGGTTGGCGGTCATATACACGCCATCTCCAAGCCGAAAAGAATTACTCTATAGGGTTACAAAATGGCGAGTAAGGGGGCAAGTATACCACTTCAAATTGATTGTGGTTGGTGAACCAGGCCTGAACCAGAGCAGCCCGATGTAAACTGACATTATCCCATACCACCACAAACCTGGGCTTATCTGGTCTATTCAGTACAACTATATTATGGAGAGCATCTAGAAATGTGAGTATATGTTGGCTATTGTATGGACCTAGTTTTGCATGATGATGCAGAAGCCCTCGAAGGCTTATGGCGGCACACAACGTGATATTTCCCCCACGCTGCCCCGGGACGTGCACAATTGCCCTTTGGCCAATTACATTACGAGTCCGTCGTCTTGTTTTGCTCAGGTCGAATCCAGCTTCATCAATGAAAATGAATTCATGAGGTTGTGCAGCTGCATCCATGGCCAAGATTCTCTGTAACATAAATACATATTACTGTACTACAGTGCTACACACACAGAACCCTCACCCCATCACACAGGTACCTGTGTAGCTCTCCCAATGGATCCATGTGATGCTGATATGGTAGATATTCAGCTGCTACTGGATTTCTCCAATACTGTATTGTAAATGTAAAGGACAGTTACACTTACCTGTACATATTCAGCTCGAAGTCCTTTGACCCTGACACTGTTCCTCTCAAATGGGACCCTGTAGAGCTGCTTCATGGTGATGTTGTGTTTTCCCAAGATACGTCTGATGGTGGTAATGCTCACATGGTTTATGTTGTTGAACACTTGCCTGTCTGCAAGTATTTTCTGTCGTAGCTGGTGGAGACGGATGGCATTGTCTGCCCTCACTAGGTCCACAACTGCAAGTTCCTGCTGTTGTGTGAACAGGCGTTGGCGTCCTCCCCCAGAAGGTCTTCTAGTCATTCTGGAGAAATACAACCACAAATTGTCATCAGTTTGCTTCTTTTTCTTACAGTACTTTACTGAATATACTGTGTCATCCACTGTACTGAAACATCTCATTATACTGTAAGTAATCATGCACTGGTATGTTTCACAAAAACTACCACTTTGGCTGCAAAAGGAGCACTAGCACCCTGCAATACCCTGTAAACGTGATGTGGTAATGTAATATACTGTAGTACAGTGCTGTAAATACCCTCTGAGTAGAGTAGAAGGTAGAGAGGTGAAGACATACCTGTTTTCTAGTCGGAATGCTCTTATTACAGATGACACTGTGAAGCGGCTTAGATGTGGGTGGACTCTCTGCCCAGCTTCCCTCATAGTCAGGCCATGGTTGATGACATGGTCCACCAAAGTTGATCTTATATCATAGAAATAGGGGTCCGTGCATGGCCTCTTCGACCTTGACCTCGTCCACCTCCTCCTTCTTCTCCTCGTCCTCCTCCTAATCGTCCTCTACCTCTGCCTCTTGCTCTCCCTCCATCCATGCTTGCAAAGTTCTTGAAATGTCTAAACTAAGGGCTTTTTGTAGCTGTCTGATTGGTTTTCAGTTTTGCAAGTAAGTGCCTTCACGTGTGTATTTGAGTGGTTGCAATTACCCGATGTGTTTTGCATTTTAGATGTATGTGTTTTCCAAATGGCACCCTGAGATTTCCTTTTGAATGAAGTGTTTTATGTATGAAATAGAGTGAAGTATGCAGGACCAAGTGTGTTGCATAAAGGAGTAAGTGTGTTGCAGAATTGCAACTACTGTGCAAAGCAGCGCTTTTGATTAAGGTATGGGTACATGTGTTTGAGGTACGGTAACAAAAGCTTCAAGTTGTGTTACTTTAGTCTAAGCATGGGTCAATAGTGTTCAAGCAACGGGCAAAAACTGTAATCAAACCTGTTCAAAATCATTCTGTTTACTTCATAAATGTACTCACACCAGTAAAAGAGTGTTTATGCAAGGTCTATAGTGTCCTTAGGGTGTGTACTTATTTAGAACAATTATTTTATAATCGTGATATGTGCATGCATGTACTTTTCGGCTTAAACAGCTCCATCATATTACAGTATTTAACAGTTAATCCCACACAACATCTTTCTTTTAAAATAACAGATATATATCTGATCTGACTGAACACGTTATAACTCTGAACTCCTTTGAGTTTACTGTATGTGTTATATTACATCTTATCTAAATAGACGTATTGTGTGTCAAAACATCAAATGATATTAAATTTATTTATTAATTTATTAATAATAAAATGCAACCAATCTTTAAAAAATCCCTTCAAAGCACTCACAGGTTTTTGACATGCAACAATTATTTAAGCAAGAGGACAATAACACCTCGTATAGACTGTAGCCTTATGACTATACACAATCTACCACATGATAAATGTACATGTATTAGTATGTTATCTAGCATTTTCTGAAAGGATTAAGCACATTGATCAATAATCATAATTTTAGCATTTTTTGCCAATTGGTTTATTATAAATTTATTTCAATTTTCAATTTTCTTTCAGCTGGTCTGTCTGTTCCTGTCATCTCCAGAGTCTCTTCTCAATGTTCTTCATCATCTTCATCATCATGTTGTTGTGTGTGAGACCGTGGTTCGAGACCGGTGAGTAATTGTTATTGAGCCCCAGCTGTGCGCTCACCGGGCTAGAATCACGTAGGAGATCGGGAGCATATAAGAGAACTAGCGACAGGACAGTCGAAGAGAAAGGACTGGGCCCGAACATGTTTTACTTCTGTGTTTTTGTTGTGCCGGCTGTTATTATTTATATTAAAACTTTGTTTAAATGTTTGCCGGTTCCCGTCTCCTTCCTTCCCTACTTTGAATCTCTCTACAATCTGATTGTCTCCTGGTACAAAGTGTAGCGGGTGGAGAGACAACACATACACAAAAGGTGTTTTATAGCCTGACGCTGATTGCGTAAGGGTGACACGCCACATCCCCCACTAGAACCTTTAGACCTGGGTGGGCGTGGGGGGTTGGGGAATGTGGCTGACTGGGGCAGAGTGTCGACAGACCGTCGGCGTTGCCGTGGGAGGCCCCAGCCCTATGTGCCACGGTGAAGTGAAAGTCCTGGAGCGCCAAGAACCAACGGGTTATGCGGGCGTTTGTGTCCTTCGCCTTCGCCATCCATTGCAAGTGGGCGTGATAGGTAACGAGGGTAAAGCTCCTCCCGAGGAGGTAATATCGGAGCTCCAGGACGGCCCACTTTATGGCTAGGGCCTCCTTCTCCACTGTTGCATACCGAGACTCGGGATCTCACCCTCCCGAGTCTGGGACAACACCGCACCTACTCCCGTATCTGAGGCATTGGTCTGGAGTGTGAAGGGGCAGCTGTAGTCGGGGGCATACAACACTGGGGATGATGTTAGGGCTGTCTTTAATATCTGGAAAGCCCTCTCCGTCACCTGGGTCCAGATGTTAGCTGCCCAAAGGTGTCCCACCATAGGGTGGGCACGGGCCAGCTCCAGGATGGAATCCGTCTTTCCCTTTGGGACAACTAGCAACTGCTTTCCCTACCCCAGCCTCTGACCGACACAGTATAACAGACAATTTTTTATAATGAAATGAGGAATCGGATGTGGCCCTGGTATCCAAACCTCTTTCTCGACAATGCGTACCTGATCCCAGCAGTTTCACAGGCGCTCATCTTCGCGTTGTTCTTTCCCAAAAGATCCCCCCCGGTGATCTGTTGGAAAAGGTCAGAGAAAAGGTTAGGATTGCGACACTCACCCTCTGGTTCATATCCGGTGGCCATCCATGCCTGGCGGGATCTCTGGGTCCTCCGAGGGTGGTGTCTCCGGGGGCGGCCCCCTCCGCCGGTTTGCCGTAATGAATTTGCCAGAAGTTGGTCAAACCCTGGCCAATCCCGACCCAGCAGCACGGGTACGGGTAGATCATCCACAATCCCTACATCCAGAGGCCAGGACCCTTGGATAGTGGCCCCGGTCACGCTACGGTCGGGGAATTTCCGGGTGTCCCCGTGAACGCATTTAATCGGGATTGTGAATTTTCCACCCGCACCAGGAGCCACTACGTGGGACTGGACCAGGGTAATAGCGCAATAGCATTTACCTTGACTATCCACTGGGGAGCTCCGGGTGATGCTTGTTTGTGTATCACACACCCGGCCGTCCAGCCTCGGGGAGCCTCCGGTCCCGGCTCCGTGGGCACAGGTTCATCCATGGGTGAGGGGGCCGCCGGTCTTTTACCTGGTCGGGAGGTGCCCTCCATTGGTCGCCATGCCGGGGTTCCCCTCCGGGGGATCAGCATCGCGGGCTGCAGACGCCTGTGCCAGTTCCACTGCTTGTATCAGTTCTCTCAGTGTGGTAGGGCCCCTCATGCTGACCGTAGTGCGGTACAGGCGCGGTAGTCTATGCTACCTCTGCTCCTAATTCTGTTTGGTAAAGTCACGTTACTTATGGTCATGATATATAGTTAGTTTATAAATCATTGATGCATTTGCTGGAGGAATACGTAAAGGACTTTTATCACCATACTGCTTATCAGAAGTGTAAAATATGTACGTGTAATGACGATTATTATACGTACTTTCCTTTGAGCTAAACTAATTCCTTCACTGACATTGACGTTTTAAATAACTTATTTCATGGATGTGATCTTGACAGATCTGGTGGGTAATCATATTTGGGGAGTTAAACTCATCCTAATCTTAACATGCAGCTAAAATTGCTACAACAAGAAGACTTCCTCTGCAAGTGCTTGTGCCTCCACCGTGGCCACAGGATCGTTGATTGTTTGTCTTACTTCCAGTAATGCCTCCCAAACCTCAGAACCCTGATACCGAATTGCATGAACACTTTGAAGCATACTCTCCCCTCTAGTGTCACCCCATGACCTCATGGTTATGTTCAAGTGATACTTCAAATCACTCCGTCTTTTTGTGCCAACCCTAACCCGTCACACGTGCTGGTGATTTCGCTTGATCAGCTCTTGCTGCACTTACGCCTCGTTTGTGAGTCCGGAACCGGCCGGTGTTGCACCGGAAGTGTTCCTCCATAGCAACAACTCCCGTCAACAAAAAGGTTCCGGACCTGGTCACCCCGTGACATTCACACTTTACTTCTTTTTTGACAAGAAAAAGTTGACATTCACTGTGTTTGATTGCAAATAGCAGCCAGATGCCATGCCTTTGAGACAGCACCTGAGCACAATGGCAGCCCAGAGAAACAGATAGGCAGCAAAACGAAAATATATTTGAATTATAAACTGAGAGCGTCTTTGCATTAACTGATCACATATTTTAAAACTACAATACTCAATTCTTTCTAGAAATGCAATCCGAAGTTGTTGAAAGTGACAATTAAACTTACATTTATACAAAACTTTGCACCTACAGCGTTTTAGCCACCATTTTATTTTTTGGAGCTTGAGCCCTCTCGACCAATCACGTTCTTTGCATGCCGTTATAGAAACGTCAGGTCTATGAGAAGAGGTGTTGGTTGACGAGAATCACCATCGACCTCTGATGACTCAGATACTCAAAAACAAGAATGATCATTTGTAAAAATATTTTTAAGCAAAAACGATCATCTTCATTAAAACATTATCTATGACCTATCGTCTTATCTTTTTTTTATTTGCTTATGTTGCAGCTCATTTTATTTTTGAAAGCTCGAACATTGTAGTATTGACTCCTGATCTTCTGATCCTAAATGACGTAATAATAAACAAGAATTAACAACAATCAATGATGAAGAAACACTAATAAGCAAATGTCATGAATAAATAAACCTCATCTTATACATGATTCAAGTCACATTTGAACAGAATAAACATGCGTGTGGTTTTTATCATGTAGAATAAATGTGACAGAGGTCACAGATGAGTGAGTCAAAGTGAAACTGTTGTGGTCTCATCACACGTGTGGTCTCATCTGTTCAGTTTGTTCCTAAGAGCTCTGTGTTATAATGTGTTTGTGGTTAGTTTGTGTGTTTAGTTTTCTGGTGAAAAGTTTCCACTCATCATCTTTTTAAATGCTCTTATATACATTAATATACTCAAAACTCATCAACATAAGTTTCAAACAGACATAGCATGTAAAATAACCTTTTTAACATTTCTCTTGAAAACCTTAATGACGTGCTTTGCACATTAAATTCCCACTAAGAGTTTATCGTCAAATCCTTACTAAAACTAGAACTCATAAAACTATAATAAAGAAAGTTTGTTCGTTAAAGTTTTTCCGTCTGTCTGACGCAGAGATGAGAAGCGCGTGCGCGTTCACGCGAGTGTCTGTATGTGTGTCAGAAGGAAATCACACAGTTTGTGTCACATCACAAATGACTCTTATTTGTCTTCACACATCTCTGCAGAATATGGTTTGTGTACTTGCTCTTGTGCAGTTGTGTTTGTGGGATTTCAACGGTAAGTGATATTTAACATTCTTTAACTTTTAGTTTGTGTACATTGTGAAAATGTACTTGTTTAAAAGAATGAGGTTTTGAAAACACAGTTGCCAGGTACACATAGAAACCACATTAAGAATGATTTTGTATCTATGGTCATCATTTCGACTAAAATCACAGGTAACTACACGTTTCTTTAAACCTATTTTCGTCAATGTACTTCAATGGTTGAACTCACAGGTTTTGCATTGGGTAGATCATCTTATCTCAGTGTTAACCTGGCAACCTTAAATATTTATAAATAATATTAAATGTATAGGTCTACATATCCCATTGAAGTAGTTATGGAAGAGTTCAATTTGACTGCAAAACAGTTTGTAATCTGACTATTGTAAGGTGGTAAAAATGTGTGAAAAGAAGAACCATCAACCACCCACTGGACCAATGGTGGAGTCCAAGTGTCATGGCGAAGGCATGCGCGCGTTCTGTCTTTCCGGCACTCTAGGTAGTTACAGTTAACATTATTTTAATATTGCTTAATTTATATGACTCCAAAATATAAAAAGGAAACCTTGTTCAATGATATTATTTGTATTTGATAATTTGGGTCAATGCTTGATTATCCCGCTTTACTCTCACGGTCACAAACTCGCCAGTCTTGGTCATTGCCAGAGGTAAGAGACCAGTAACATTAAGGTGGCTGCTCACTGCTAAACACACCTTTTTTGGTCAACCTAGATTATTAACACCTAATCACAAGCAACAATTATTTTCAGCCAGAGGTCATGACCTCTCCACAGAGATAGATAGATCAATCTTACCTTCTCTAATGGCAGCTTTATATAATCATGCCATGGTTTCCCATGTACACTTAACTGGAATATTATTACTGTAATCAGACTATGAGACTTACCCTATTTAGATTGGTCAGACAACCCTTGTGTTGTTCTAAACGGAAATTCACATCAACAGCCTCTAAGATCTAAGTACACTTAAACTAATGCCAAGTTGTCAGTCGGATCTCTAAAATTCTCAGCTGGTGTGTCTTTGCCTGGATCTGATGAGGCCACAAATGGGCATTTGCATGAAGACACAACCTCAACAGTGAGCAGAATATCTTTAAAGCCTCAAACCTATGTTATGATCTGCTCTACTGCTGTGGATATGAGACCATTGTACCAATCGCACTGAGACATTTCAAATGATACCAAATATGCATATGAAGATTCTTTGTTCATATAAGATATGGTACTAGTCCAATCCAGTTCATGGGTGAGCTTTCAATTGCTCTGAGTTCAGTTGGAGAGAGAGGAGAGGGGGACAAGAGAACAGATGTAAAGGTGTGAGTTGGTAATCATGATTCATTGTTGTACGCTGTCTGAGATGGAGATGCAAACCCTGTGGTGAGTTCATTGTGTTGCATGAAGTTCTGTGTTTCCCGGGATATGGTTCCCTTTTGGTGCGGACACCTTGGCACCAGCCTTACACTATATAGCTAATGTCACACATTTTGTGATCAGATGCAAAAAATATTAAGTGATTATACTGAAGATATAATAAAGATTTGTTATTGTGATGTAATAGCAAGACAACATTAAAAATATTGTATTCAGTAGATAAATTGTTTTATATTTAGCATATAATATATTTAATGCTATAGTACACTACAGTACATTTTTGCACCAATATTTCTGATAAAACCTGTAAAACTAAAGTGTTGATTGTGTTTGTGTTGTTCAGGTGTGTTTGGTGATGAAGTGAAGTCAGTGTCAGTGATGGAGGGACATTCTGGTACTCTACACACTGATACACAACTACACACACATGATGTGATACTGTGGAGGTTTGGTGTTCAGAGTCCAGATGAGATTATAGCTAAACTGAACAGAGAAGCCAAAACAAAACCATCAATTATTGAGAGATTGAAGAATCATGTAGAGATAGATGATCAGACTGGATCTCTCATCATCACAAACATCACAACTCAACACACTGGACTTTATAAACTAGAGATGATTGGAAATACTGTTCAATACAAACACTTCAGTGTTACTGTCTATGGTGAGATGAGAAATATTGTAATCACTCTTTCAAATATAATGATAGTATTATCATTTAAATATATTTATTTAGTTTGTTTTCAATTGAATTGATTCTTTGTGTTTTCCAGCTCGTCTGTCTGTTCCTGTCATCATCAGAGTCTCTTCTCAGTGTTCTTCATCATCGTCATCATCATGTTGTTGTGTGTTGTGTTCAGTGATGAATGTGTCACATGATGTGAGTGTCTCCTGGTACAAAGGAAAGAGTTTATTGTCCAGCATCAGTGTGTCTGATCTCAACATCAGACTCTCTCTACCTCTGGAGGTGGAATATCAGGATACAAACACATACAGATGTGTGGTCAACAATCCCATCACAAACCTCACACAACATCTACACATCACTCAACTCTGTCACACATGTTCTGGTTCAGGTGAGTCACATGTTTGTTTATTTGCTTTTTAATTTTACCTTTTGTTGTATTTCAGTTAAAAGTCTCTTTTCTCTTACTGTCCTTCAGCTGGTGTCCACAGTTGTAGTTTTACTGAAACTGTGATCCGATTGGTCCTCTCTGCTGTAGTGGGTGTGGCTACTGTTGCTGTTCTCATATATGACATCAGATGTAAATAAGAATGTCAATCAATGATGATCACAGATATTATAAATATAAGAATGATATTGAGATATTTCTTCAACACTGTTTTAAATGGTTGTCTTTGTTAGAAGTTTTTCAGATGTCTGTGTTCATAGTTATTTTAGCCTCATGATTTCAATTGTCCTTATAAAAGGAAAAATAAGAGTTTAAAGTAACAACATGAAGTATAGCGTGTGAGGAAATAAATGTGGTGTTGTAGGAGTCAAAGTGTAACTGCTGTGGTGAAGAGGATCAACTGCTCGTCTGTTTTTGTGTGTGGTTTCTGAGCATGCTGTGTTCTAGTAAAAGATTTCTTCACTTCCTCTCGTATCTCTTTATTTCTTCTACTCATTTACCTCCTTTACTGATCAAATTAAACAGTGAATCCAACAATACTGACGTTTCAGAAGTGTCACACATCAAAGGTTAAAACATTTCTCATCATCTGTCGTGATTGTCAAGGTGAGAACCCAGTTTACTAGACGAATATACTTTTATTAATAGAATAAAACACCCACGATGGGGAAACGAACTAAGACAGTCAAACTACAAAAACAAAGACGTTCTACAAAGGAGACAGCCAGGATAATATAAATTACTCACATATGAACTAAGACACAACTAGACAAACAATAAACATACAAGGGTGAGGTAGTCCAGGGGCCTGTACCATGAAGTCGGTTTAGAGAGTAATTTTCGCTGCATGGCTAACCTGCACCTGAGCAGTTTATAATCTAGATTAGAGAGATCACAACAAAAGTGAACCAATCATGGGTGAGCAAATTTACATATAAGTGTCTATATGAGTACATACATTGTCCTCTTTAACTCTGTCATAGTTTCACTTCATCATGTGCTTCATCCTCATAAATAAAGGTCAACTAAATGATAATTAATATAAGGCATGATATTATCATTCACTGTAGGGGCACACGCACACATTATACACATCATATTGTGGTTTCAAATGTAAAATCAAACATCCTGCAGTTTCTTCACTTACACATGGCGAAAGAATGTCGTGATGAAGAGTTCCTGTCAGTAAAATGATCTTTATTTAATATCTAAGAGTGTTACGTTTGGATTATTTGTTTAGTTTGTAATTATTTATTTTATTTCAAAGTTCACGATTTGTCAATATATTTTTTAAATAACAAAATGTTTCTCACTCCTGACACATATCATTTTTTATATTGTATTTTCATTGGTATTAAAAAATTAAAAAAAGAAACAAAATTAATTTAAAAAGACGCTCTTAAAGGGGTAATGTAGCCTATCCCTCGTTCAGTACATTTCTCCAAACTTTTACAAATTGTAATTTGTTAAAGTCTCCTGATGTTAAATGCAATTTTCAATAAAGAGTGTATAAAAAAATAGTTCCGGTATGGTTTGTATGGTTCCGGTTGTGTCAAACTCCTTTTTTTATAAACTGCCGTAAATTATTTCGGCAGGAAGTAGACGCACTTTCGCGCATGCGCGGAACAACTCGTGTTTCCGGCCGGGACCCACAGTCCCACATGGTTAGCTCGCCTTTATGTAAGTTCCGCTTTGAAGGTTTCTAGCTCCTGGTTAGAATGGAGACCAAAGGTAAATATTGTTTATTTATCGTATACTTTTATTTGTGTTGGATATTATGGGTTTCTTTTCGATGCGTTATGTTTGCTGATTTCCCTTATTATTCATTCATTGGTTTGTTATGTTAAGCACGTGGATCTTCACGCTTCAAACGATCTTGATTGCAATGAAAATGGATTTGCAAATAAACGCGTGTGAACCATCAGTCGAAGAGTCCAGTTTTCATTTGAGTAAGAGAGTTACAAAGAGGTCACTATAGATTAAAAACATAATACTATCAAAACTCGCAACTCTCATGTTCAAGTATTGATTCATAACACGTACTTTACAGTATTCCAATGCATTAAAAACAGAAATAAAATATTTAAGTATTCATTTAAAAGAAGTTGTTTAATTTGTTATTACAGGTGTCGGCCTGTGTAATGGTGATTGAACACATGTAAACACAAACAGTGTGATTGTTATTTCGGCCGTTTAGTCGTGACTACAGTAGAAATGATTTCTGTAAAATATGGTATGATACAGAATGACAGCTTTAGGACATGTTTTATTAGCTGACTCGTCACCTGATGCAGTTTCATCGTCTCGCCACTAGAGGTCACAATAGCACAACACACGACTGCATTTAAATTATACACGTACTTATGTGGATTGCCAGATATAAATGTTATTAATAGTAAATGCTCAATTCAGTCGATTTGAATTTAATTAATTTAAAATGCTGCAATAGCTGTAAAGCACCTCTGTCCTCTCGGATTCCTGTAAGAAACATAATGTCAAATTGTATTAAAGTGCTTGGAACAAAATACGTTTTTGGTTGGAGGAGCAATGTACATGGCGAAGAAATCCAAGTTAGCTGTGTAAAGACGTTTACCTTTCGTTTACGTTTATGCATTTGGCAGACGCTTTTATCCAAAGCGACTTACATTGCTTGATCCTATACATTTTACATAGGTATTTGCAATCCCCTGGGTTCGAACCCACAACCTTGCGTTGAAAGATGAGCCCAACATTACTTAATATGGACATGCTTAACGCCTCAAGTTGATCTGCATACACCGGAAGTTAAAGAAGAGTATAGAGAAGTTGTCATCAGCCTTCTCTGAATATGTAATGACGCAATATCCCCAGTTTATACAGATGGATCAAAAGAACTTGAGTGTCGGACGACTGTTGCGAGGACAAGATGAGGAACAAGGGATGTGGTCAATGTCAAGTGGAGGAAACGCGTATGAACAAGAATTAGTGGAATGATAGAAGAAATGAAGGATGGAGACCAAGAAATAGTTTTTGAGAGTCTGATAAGATGGTGAAGGGAGATAAATAGTAGAGTTTATGATTTTATAAGGGAGACTGGATTAAAAGATCGCATTTAGGTTAGAACTCTCCACACCCCCGAGCAGTAGGTGGCGGTAATGCAACTAATACGTTTGATGTCGGCCGCCGATAAAACCAAGAAGAAGAAGAACGTCATCACTGAAGCCCTCGTGGAGGAATCATGTCTTGGTTATTCATGCTGAGCTCTTTCTTTATCTCGTATTGAAGCGCAAAACACACAGTACATCCAAATTGACTTCATGATTCCGAGCGATTTAACTGATCTGGGTAAGAGTGCATAAAGTCAATTTTATGTTTGAGGATTTTTGTGTGTTCATTGTATTCCGTGAGTCGCGATTCACAGCACCTCATGTTTAACACACTTGACTTTTATTCGAGTACGACGATTGGGTTTCATCCGTTTTCTGGTTTAAAATCAATGATTGTTATATCTGATCATGGCTGTCAGACTCTTTTAGTGAGTTTGATGTGTTTAATGGATGTAAAATAGAGCTCGTGTTTGAATGAGGAAGCACGTGAGCCTGGAGTTTGACAATCACGAGTGTTAAATCCAAACGTGGTCAATAATTTGAGATCTTATTCATAATTAACACGTTAGTGTTTAACATTACTGCAGAGGTTTCCTGAGTGTTCCTATTTTACTACCATTTAATCCTGTACTCTGTGCTGCTGTGTGTTTGTTTTAGAGCTGTTTCAGGATCAGTCATTGAGTCGTGTTAGCAAATCAGAAGCTAGAGAAAATGTCAGCCAATCAGAACTCGGGAAGTGCTTGCGTCATATATTGGAAGGCAGAAGTTAAAGTGAGAGGTTTCACCAGATGTACGATTGAAACTGAAGCCGGGTTTTCTGCGCAAGTGCAATGGCTTCTTGAAATCACATTATCTTAAATAACGTATAACACATGGAGCACGCGGGTGAAGTAAATAACGTCATAACGCACGATAATATAAATAACAAGTCAGACTGGGCTGCAGGTGAATATTATTGAGAACGGCTGGTGTACGTCATGAAAGTAGGGGCTTCAGAATGGCTCTCACGGTATTATGATGTCATAGTTCTGTAACCTTGTTTCTACGACTGCTCAATAAATCGTTAATACATTTTAGAATGCGATTAAGTGATTTTCTGTGTTTTTTCCCCATCAAAGTTCTTCACATTAAATGCTGCTGCATCTGTAAACCAGAGGACGCTGTTGCCTAGAAACTCCAAAATGCAGAAGAATCCCTATGAGGATCTATCTCTTGCTGTTTTTTAAGGTATTTTCATATTTATGTAAATGTAAATTTACTCAACAGCACAATTTTAATGAGCACGACTCAAAGGGAGTTATATTTTTTGCACGTTAAAAACAGTCTCTGCAAAACCCATGATACAATATTAAAGCCACCGGAATCTGTAAAAAAAAACCTGTGTCCTCTCCCCAGCACTATTATGACATGTAACATGCAAAGTTGAAACTAACACTAAAGTAGTGTAGAAATGAACACCAACCTAGGTACTTTCTAAATAAGTAAAAGTGACCTATTAGTCAGATATGGTGACCCAAACCCCGAAATGTGTCCTCTGCTTTTAACCCATCCAGTGAGTAGTGAACACACGCACACCCTCCTAGTATTTCTAGCTAAGAATCTTTGAATGGGTTTATTGTAGCGTAATATCTTCAAATCTTTTCTGTTTGAATGTTTAATGGTGTTTTTTTTTTTTTATTACGTTAATTACATTTCTTTAAAGTTGATTGAAGCCAAGAGTATTATTATGTCTTATTTTATTGCCATCTTGTTTGATAACCTTGATGTTCAGGTGTTGTAAATCTTTCAAATAAAAAAGTTCATGAGAATCGTGAGAGAATCCGGATCTTTATTTTAAGCAAGAAAACCGGGATTTTCATTGTATAAAGAATGGTGCAGCTCTACCGCTGGCCCTGAAGATCTAACCGGCAACCTTCTAGTCACGAGTCCGACTCTCTAACCATTAGGCCACGACTGCCCCAAAATAACTCATTGGTATCACTTTATAGAGAGGTTCAATTTATTTAATTTTAAAAACGTCTATCTTGTAGCTCAATGGTCAGAGCAAGCACTAGCAACGTCAAAGTCATGAGATCGACCAATGGATTGCACTTGCTCAGATACTTATGTTTAGAATAATGCAATGAGAGTCCCTTTGGATAAAAGCATGAATGTAAATGTCTCGGCTAACATGCGAAATATGTTTTTTCAGCAAAAACATTGAAGTGTTTGGTGGCTTCTAAATTCAGCCCTGTTTTTACCATAAGGGAACAATGGCGTTTTTCTGTAAGAGATCAGTTCTTGTTCATCTAAATAAAGCATTCTTTGAACCTCTTTGTTTCTGTCTGGACGTGAATAGATGTCATGAGTTTATCCGTCACATCAGAAGCACATGAACAATCTCAAAGATGTTGTCTAGTGACTGCAAACAGAGCCATACATTGTATTCTTAATATAAGAAATCTAATCTTCCAACTGATGCTGTTTTATTGAATTATTGTCACGCAAAGCTTTTACTTTTAGATGGTCACTTAGATGACTGCTTATATAGATCACTCACCAGTATTGCAATTCTGAAAAGTTTTATCACTCATAACTTAATTTACCAGGAAAGTTATTAAGAAAACTATTTTCCACTGAACTGTTGTCTGTAAATGTCAGACTAGAGATGTAAAGAAATTAAATTTCCAGGTCATGGTTATAGTGACCAACATTACGGTTATCAATGTCATCCTGCTCTTGTTCAAATGAGGTAAAACTGTCCAAAAATAACTGATACACAAACACATTTCAACAAGTTTTATATTGGAAAATCAACAAACAACAATAACATGCGCATCGTTTTAAGAATGAGACTATTTGAAGAAAGCGCTTTATTGCCTGATTGAAGGATTTTGTCTTCGTCATAGACGCAATTATGCTAATACAAATTATGTAAGTTTAGGCAAAAACATTAAATAGACATTAGCATAAAGCCCTGAGAGGTTATAGTGTTTCTACTGCAGGTCGTGATGAACAGTACCTTGATTGGGAACACCAAATCTACACATAAAACAATACAAGCAATGTGCACAAATCAAATGTAAACAAATCAAATGATCAGCAATGATTGGAAGTCCGTTAATGCATATGGGCAATTCCAACGTTATGGATGGGACGAATGTATTTATAAAATGTTCTATTGAAAAAAAAGGAAATGTGTTATGGAAGGGACAAAAAAAGGGAGATGACAAACTTTGTAGGATTTCTGTGAAATACAATCCACAATCCTGAAGCAATAATACCCGATGAATGGAGAAGGGATTAGAGCCCTGCATATCAGCCTAGTCGGGACACAACTTATTTACGGCCCTAGGAACGGGCTTCGGGTCAATTTTCCGATCATAGCTTACACATGGATCGGGCCTGTTTTAGGAAAATGCGTTTTACACGTGAAATACATTTTATGACCGATCGCGGTTATCATAATGCCTTTTACTCACGCACACAGCCATGCATGATGCTTGCACAGAGGTTTCCAGCCATGGACAATTAGACATTCAACTCATGTGCAGCGGAGAACATCAAGAAAAGATCGTAAATGCCAAACTTAAGAGTGAAAATGCTGAAGGAAAGGCAAACTTTGGCGCAACTTTTGAATGACAACCTTAAATGACGAGCCAACTGTTAATGCACAACTTTGCAAGGCTTGCAAAGCTACGATAGCAAGAAAACGGGATCAATCTCATTTACAGAGACATTTTGATTGTGGAGGATGTAACGTTAGCGGAGCAGTAAACAGCTGAGTTTCAGTGATTTCCTTGACAAACCAATTCTCTCTACAGTGAAGTCACGAATCGCAGCCACATGCGTGAATTTGTGCTGTACAGACATACAGCCAATTTGAAACAGCAGGTTTCATTAAGTTAGCACAAGAGCTAATAAAGTAGTTCAACCCATGACCGTCTGTCAGCTACGAGTTTACTCCCTGACCCCACTGCAATCTCCCGAAATATCTGTAGATTTTATTGTAGACTAGTCAAGTTTTGATGTGATATTATATATGCCAAATTGATAAAACAAGGTGAACTCGATGCCGGCTGAAAGCCACTTGCGGCCACAGTCAAATTGGAAAAAAACACTGAACCAAATCCAAATATAAAAGCCGCAACCTGTGGTCTTTCAGAATAGGCCTACGTTTATTGCCAACACTTTATAATATGGTTGTAATTGTTTACTTCAGTAAATGTGTTAGCTGACAATGAGCAATACCGTATGTTGTTAGCATTTATTTAGCTTTTTAAAATGTCCATATATATATATATATATATATATATATATATATATATATATATATTTACACTATTTAATTTGACATTATCTAACGGCTTGGCTGTTGATGTTGTTCTCATAACTCTAAACATAGCTGTCTAGGTGCAGAGCTCAAGCTACAAAATTAATAGAAATTAATTTAGCCAACGTAAGTACTTGTTAGTGTTGTCACGATACTGGAATTTCTAACTTCGATACGATACCTTGAAAAATATCGATACTCGATACCATTTTCGATACCACAGAGAAAAAAACTGCCACAACATTAAGGGGGTAATTTTTATTATTATTATTTAAAGATAAATATAACATATATAATGTATTATAAAGAGTTAATAAAGGGTAAAACGTGTTGTAACGCATTATGTACTGTTGCAGGTCGAGTCTCATCTTCTTTCTGGTGCTACAAGAGAATGCCAAACTTTAATAAAAAATATATTTTTTTTTTGACCACACTTTTAAAATGAACTGAACTATGTAACTAATCTTAGAACTTAAGTTAATGGTAATAGATATTTGTTAACATGAATAAATAATGAAAAATACTTCCAAAGCATGTATTAATCTGAGCTAAAAGTTAATTTAAACTAACATTTACTAATACATGTACTAATTAAAATCCAAAGTTCTATCTGTTAATATTTTTTTTCATTGGACCATAGCAAACATGATCCGTTGTATTTTATTACATACTGTCATCAAAGATTAAAATATACTGTAGCAAATGCATTGCTCATCGTTCATAAATGCTGGTTAATACATAACATTATTTGATGAACATATTTTATTGCCGGATTCACATATCACTGATCCACACACGCAAACTTCTGTGCATCACACGCGAAAACAATGCTCACTGGATCGACATGAAGACAAATTACAGAATTGAAGTAATCATTTTTTGAATTAAGTTAATTAAGCACAAGTTCATTTACATTTGACCACAGTTAACGTATTTAAAGATTCGCAGTTAAAGATTCCTCAGTCGGATTATATTAACTTGAAGAATTACGGTGAAAAAACGAGACAACACTCATATTGCTATATTAGAGGTGTTAGCGCCTTTTGTTAGCACTGCTCTGTAGCAACTCTTCAAATTGGCTTGTTTGTGTCCTTCGGCTTTCCACGTTCATTTGCTTCATATCCAAAATATTTCCAGATAGCACTCCTGCTGTGTTCTTTATCAACCAAAGCCGGTTGCGGAGGCGCCGCACACGCCATATTGATATTCACTTCACTTTTGCTATGTAACCAGAGCGAATGAGACGAGACACGTGACAGGCACTGCGGTCACGTGTGGTGTTTGTCAACGCGCCTTTGGAGATAAGTGAAAGTGACAGCTCGGCAAGGATCGGAGTATCGATACTTCGGGAAATTAGTATTGGTATCGTTCAGATATTTCAGTATCGATATTTATCGAAATATCGATATTTTTGACAACACTAGTACTTGTTATTGTCTCCTTCACGAGTGACAATGGCGCAGATGCTACAACATTGCTGTTGTGCTGGCGTAGTATGTCAAGTCCATTTGGCAAAGAGCGCAAATAACGACACCTTTACGTTTGGGACTAAATTTGAAGTATTCCCATACCCATGTTTTAAAAATATGTTTGCCTTTGTAGGGCAGTATAGTAGATCGTACACTAGCTAACAATTTCTGTATTATTTTGATCCTTACATGCCATTATTGACTTTTTTTATCAATGTCACAAAAACATCAAACTTTTGATTACCGTACCTTGTTTCTCTGCTCTAGTTTTTCTGGTGATTCAATTGTGGCAGGAAAATAGAATTGCCAGCGCGTGTGCAGAATGTGGACAAGAGATGTAACCGGTAGGCAGGTTGGCACCTGTGACACGGACTATCGCAACAAGTCTGTTGGCTGACCGTCTAAAGCATATGGCACACTTTTCTGGAAAGACTTCAGCGAGTCCCAGCATTCAATGGAGACGTGTGAGTCGTGTTCTTCAACGGTCCGCCAGGAAACAAAACAAATAAGAAAGTTTCAGTGTTTACATCTGTGACAATGAGCGTTGATCAGGATCAACTAAATGCTGCTTTTTTAAAAGTATGTGAGGTTCTCTTGCACATTGTAAGAACTTATAAGCAATTTCGGTCATACTGCCTGTTTTGAAACGCTTCTGTACCTCATTAATAAACTAAAGAGGTGCAAATCGTCAAACGTGTGGCGTGGATCTTGCCAACAAACTCATTCAGCACAACTGTAAATTTATCTTTGTCAAGAGAGTCGTGTCCATGAAATAAATGTTTTTTATTCATTTCAGAAAATTAGAATTTCTCGGAACTGAGTCTACATAAGTTTCCTTGGGATTTTGCCAGCCGATGCTCCAGGAGACTGAAGCACTATTGTTACAGTAAAGTAGTAGACGATCATGAAAGAATGACTTACTAGTTGAACATCGTTCTGTTATCGTGGGGACATTTCCACGCTTCTAAACATGACGCGGCAACAAAACGATACTGAATTGGTAGCTCAACTTTTCATTTGTTTGTTTTGATTGCAATGTGCATTCATACTGGTGAACTCGCTGTGGACAGTATAACTCTGATTCAACGAGCCAACTGGACAGCTTAAATGATTACAATGATGTGCACCACGTGAATTTAAGAAATTGAATGTGCTTGCATCCAAAACAAAGAATATTCACCGGAACAGCCATGAAGCACAGTTATAACAGCGCCTATTAGCTCTTGTATGGTAAGGGCCTGATTAGACAGAACGTCTCTTGCTGTCAGACGTGCCCCTTTTGAATTGTTTTCAGTGGGCAGGGAGCGCGACATCCTTTTGGCGAGAGTTCTGAGGCGACATGTTATTTGGCAGAGGTGGCCGCCTCCAATTTTTCTATGCAGGAAAAACCCTGATAGAAGAGAAATTCATTATAAACATTAATAAAGTTGTGTACAATGGCGATGATCTTTTGATATTACAGTCTTAATGCGTTAACTCTTGTTTCTCTTGTTTATAAATAATAATCCCTGTACGTTGTGATAGTCAAGTGCTGGTTCGTGAAATAGATTGCACATTTGATTCATTTTTTTTTTAAGCAGATCTAAATCTCAAGTCAAAGGAGAGCAAATTTAAACCCTCATTCGTCAACAACATCAAGCTCTGCGATCAACTGTTTAAACTTTCCGTCCTGAGCACTTGTTCCTCTGTCAGCTGATATACAACCACTGAGATCACACTCGGCAACATGTCAGGTCACCGCAAGCATAAACACATGCTGCTACATCGTGTCGCCATATTTAGGAGTTTTTTCAAGAAACTTTTTTGTTGTTGTTTTTTAGGCTTCTCGTTCACATGATCATTTATTGACTGTCAATCATCACCACCCATAAGTTTAAATGTGTCATTTTAGCAAAGGTTATCATGTGGATGCATGTAATTATCAAACTATGTGTTGCTCAAAATACTTCAGATGTTGATGTGATATGCAACACAGTGAAAGTGACTTATTTGTCAGATATGGTGACCCATATCCGAAATATACCTCTGCTTTTAACCCATCCAGAGAGTAGTGAACACACGCACAGCAAGTAGTGAACACTTGTCCACCCGGAGCAGTGGGCAGCTATCACTGCAGCGCCCAGGGAGCAAGTAGGGGTTAGGTGCCTTGCTCAAGGACACCTCAATCGTTACCCGCCGGACCTGAGGATCGAACCAGCAACCTTCTGGTCACGAGTACAACTCTCTGAAGTGAGAAACATAACACTGGTGGCTTTCAAACAAAGAACTACTATTTCTGCTTCTCCAAACACAACTGACTTTCTTGAAGAGTTCCAATGTCACAAGTTTAATAAATGCTCAGTGGTCTGACGACCTCTCTTATTATAACACCGTATATATTATCAGTCTTTAACAGTTCAAAGTTAATCTAGGACTACTGCGTCAATGTCAAACATCCTCATAATGTAGTTTTAATGTGTGTTTGTCATCATCATAATTGCACCTTCTTAACGTGTCTATGAAGTCTGCAAGTTTATGAAGTGTCCAATTTGCCATTTAAGGTATTAATAAGGATGACTTGTGTCCTTCATGACTGCTGTGAAGGGAGCAATGCTTCATAGACAAAGGACATTTTTTGTTGGGCGCCGTAAAAGGTGAAATGTTGTTCAAGAAATGTGACATTTCAACAGATACGAGAACTGACCACAACGTTCGTTTTTATCACGTAAAACTATTCTTTTAATGCATTTCATTTAAATGATCTGTTGTTAAACTTCATATCAGTGTCTGTAATGTCACTTTGTGTGTTTCTTTGTTTGGGACAACATGAATAATCCAGAAGATCATCTCTAGTGACTGCAGACTGAGCCTCTCACCTCTTTATTAGTTTTAGGGTTGTTTTGTTGTCTGTTTAGTTGTTTGAAACTTCTCAAACATGCTCCTAAGAATAGTCAAACTTTGACTTAAGCGTCAAAAAGATTCTGAGTAAGAAGTAAAACATATTTAGGAGTAGGAGACTCAATAAAGAAGCAAATAGCCACTTTCAGTACAGTTTAAAACTGATTCTTATGTTCTGACGTAAGTGTTGTAAATTAAGGACTACAGTGAATTAAACATTTAATGGTTCTTGACCTTGAACATACTGTACATCTTTAATGGCATAGCCACCCTTTACATCTGAATCAGCCAATAAGGAGCCTGCAAGGGTGAAGTTACAGCAGCATTAAACGATTTATTTATGACTGAATTAAAGGGGTCATTTGGCGCGGCTAAAATGAATATTATTGTTTGCTTTTGATGTAATACAATGTGTACACACGATTTAATGTTAAAAACGCTATTTTTTTTCACAGGGAGTGCATGTTTGTATCTCCTCTTTGCTCCGCCTCTCTGTAAAGGGGCCTTTAGACTGTGTGAATGTTAATATTAACTCGCATAATATATGTGTTAAACTTACTGTATATAGCTGCAGATGGACACTTGGAGTTTAGCTGTATGAATGTGAATTCATTATGTGCATTAATATGTTTAGCTGCAGCAAGCTGTTTGTTTTGCTAATGAACAGGGGTGAACACTACTTTCGTTTTAAACGTCTTTAATCATTCGTGCTATGGCTGAGAGATCATTCACAGCTTACTTGTTATGCTTTCATGTTGTGTGTGTAACGGTATAACATGTCAACGACAAGCACTTAAATCCACTTTATTCTGCTGAGATCTGCTGGTGTGCAATCCGTGAGCGCCATTAGACGGATGTTTGGTCTCCAGACGAATGATTTGTAACGTTGAAGACCGAGAAATAATGGATGAAATACAACACGAAGGACAGAAGGGGGTGGTGTTCGCTGAAACTCATTTTCATTTAGAGAGACATGCACCAAAACAGCTTGCTGTGAGCAGCTAGTTTTTGTTTTGTTCTGACTCCGTGAGATGTTTTGTTTACACAGCCGTCGACTGTTTTTAAGCAAAATATGTTTTTTGCTTGAAAACCATATCGTACCAACTTGTTGAAATGTTCGTCTGAGGAAACCTTTAAGTAAAACGTTAACATTTTTAAGCTTTTTATTTTTACTTCATACACTACTAATTTTACTTTGGTCAAACCATGGAATTGCCCTTCATGTTTCTCTCTTATCAGACGTACTTAATTGTGAGCGGTAAGTGTATGTTTTATGACTTTATTGCTTCATCTTTCAGCCTTTTAAAGTATAAAACGCGTTTTAAAATAATTGATCATGTAAACACTTTAACGGAGCCCTCGGTGACGCAGCCTCCCGAGCATAAACAAAACAAAGCTCGACTGTTAGCGGTGGTTTGCTTTAAATTATAGTCTTTGGCCGAGAAATATCAGGTTTATATTCTTGTTTACGGCTGCAGAACGCTAGAACAACATTACCAGTGTGTCAATAATCACTTAATGCTTGATATTAATAGGTGATGTATTCATTGCATTGTGTTATTTCTGATAACTATACCTATTCCGTGACTATACCTATTCCGTACACACATGAATGACTAATAATTTAGTGAATTCACTCATGCATTTAAATGCAATTGTTACTTTGTTAACTGCAGTGTTTGCATGGCGCAACACGATGAAAGACAGCAGGCGGGACTTGCACCATAGGCGAAATTTGCGGGTGTTTGGGTGTTTACATGTCCCGTTGCCCTAATGAACAGCTGTGGCGGGGAGGTGCTTAACAGTTGTCAACACTCAGATACGTCTCGATGGACAGAGTCCCTTTGCTGTTTTTATTAGATACACGCTTACAGAAACATCTTAAACATGGCACAATCATTTGTACAACACCTTTAGCACACGGATGTACATGCGCAACACAAATGAGTATTGTGTGCTATACCAGACCATCAGAGGGACGATTTTGGATTGGCAGCCAGGTCCGCATAGTAATTATACATTTAAAAACATCAAAATAGACCCGCCGTCAACCGTTAAATGAAAGTGTTTACGTAATTACGCGCATGCGCAGAACGGACCGTGCCTGCGTCCCGGACACAAGACAAATTAAAGCTGCAAGCAGCATTTAGCGGGTTCGAGCGATTTAAGGCATCTAAGGTACGTCTGCCATCGCCGATCAGTTTCAAGAATCGCACCATAACAGATCAAGGACGGACGACACTCTAGCGCACCAAGTAAAATGTCAGAAACGTTTAATACAGTTGCAGAGATATAGATCTTGCTAAAAGGTTGCTAAGCTAATCCGTTTGGTTGCTATTGGCGTGGAATGGCACCTGCCAATTAATAACACATCAAACCACAAGTGGCGAAACAACTCCAGTGACTCTGCGATGCTCTATTGCAGAGATGGAGGTCTAGCTTAATGGTTGCTAAGTTAACAGTTTAGTTGCTATGGGTGTGGTATGGCACCTGCCAATTGATATTACATTAAGTCACAAGTGAAATTAACCGAACCCCTGTGTCTCTACAATATTCAACTGCAGAGATATACGTCTGTGTAACTGATTGTAGTGCTAATCTGTTTAGTTGCTATGGGCATAGCTTGTCACCTGTCATATTATAATACACTTTTCCATGAGTAGAACGAAGCAACTTCTTTGTCTCTATGACATTCGATTGCAGAGATATTGGTCTTTTTTGTTAATTTAATGCATATTTTTCAACATAGCCTCTTTTGTGTTTTGAAGAATTAAAATTGAATTTAAAATTTAGGACAATTTTAAATGGATACATTGATTCATATTCATGAATACATTGTGGTCAGTAGGACATTGACATTGTCTGCAATAATATTTTAGAAGGACGTGCCATTTAAATTATGTTTCTTTGGTAGACACACCTCACATGATATATCCCATTTCTTCTCAATTTTGATGTTTGGTTTGAACTTCAGGAAGTCATGTTTACCATGTCTAAATGCCTAAATGCATTGAGTTGCTGCCATGTGACTGGCTGAGTAGCAATTTGGGTTTACATGCAATTAAACTGGTTTTATCTAATAAAGGTGTGTTGTATATATATATATATCAACACAGCATCTTAAAACCAGCCAGACATGTGCTATATTTATAGATGTGTAAATATGGAGCAACTTTTAATCTGTAATACATTATATTTCTAACACTGTCTTCCTGTGAGACATATTTCATTACACACACATGCACAGTCTCGATCACACAAGACACACAGAACTATACAGTGCATTCACACTCTTATGATAAAGAGGGAAATGATACCCAGAAACATACACACATGCACACTACACACCTTTATCCTGCACACATTTATCGTTCCTTAAGCAAAGCTACATGCATTGTGATCTGGTGACTCTATAAGAAAGCCATTGAAATGAATGATATTTCACCTTTTTGACTCTTATGAAGGAAAGCCTATTCCTATGAGCATCACATTTTGCATGATTGTTAAGTATCATAATATGTATAATAGTACTAAATGGCAAGTCAGTTGGATCATTTATTAAGGACTAGCGACCTTCACCGTACACGATTCACGCTAATATCAAAAAGGACACTGTTATGGTCACAAAACTAAAAACACTCAACATGTTTTTGATGATTATTGACCTAGAGAATCTGAAAAAATGTACTGTGGTGGAAATTTTGAAATTGCTTGAAAATCCTTGAACAAGTTTGCAAAAGTAGTTTTTTACATCATAACCAATAAGTCACAAACCATTTGATAGACATCAATGGTTCAAGAGGCAAAGTTGTTATGAATGAGGAGATCTATCGTTTGATATCAATAGTTTGTGTATTACTCAAATGACATGTGACACAGAGTTGTCTAGGCCACCAAAAGACATGTACATTTGGCCATTTTTACTGTTATAGCGCCACCTAGTGTCCAAACACCACGTTATTTTGTAGGTGACCTTGGAGTGATGATCTACATATATTTCCCGAGGCATATGATGATATGTTAAGCCGTTCTGGATTTATGGCCATTTAAATGTGATAGGCTCCACCCGTTCTTTTATTTTGGCGCCCCTAAGCGACCGTGAAAGGAAATTTCTACTTTTTTTCGATAATTATTTACAAACACTTCCCACAGAAGTCATCTGCATTGTTTTGGTTCCGATCGGTCGAAAATCCAACGACTAGTTTGCGAAGGTAGGTTTTTGACCTCATCAGCGATAACTCACAAACTGTTCGATTGACAGAAGTTGTTCCAGAGGCAAAGTTGCTCAGAATGAAGAGTACTATCATATGATACCAATAGTTTCTGTATATGTCAAATGTCACGTGATACACAATTGTTTAAGCACTCCTAAAGCGTTATTTCGCCCCCCGGTGGCCGAATGAGTTCACATTTCTTACAGACCTTAAAGACCATGAGACGAATAAGCCCAGCGAGCGTCGTTTTGTTCGGCCTCCGTTAACCCGGTCTAATAAGTGCTCAAACTTCATTGGCCAATGGCGGCCATGTTTTTTAAGATACGCCAATGTCCTTTTAGATATTCATGTAGAATGAGACAAAGACACACCATACCAAATAATAAGTCAATCGGGCAAACTGTTGCGTAGTTATGGCCATTTTCTAGCTCATTCAAATTATAGCGCCACCTAGTGGCCAAACGCAGCATTTTTTTTACCTTGACCCCGGATTGAGGGTCTACACATATGTTCCAAGCCCCATGAAGATATCTCAAACAGTTAAGGAGTTATGGCCATTTTAGTTCAATATGTTACTTCCGTTTTGGACATTTTTGCACCCTCTAGCGATGGGGGATGAAAATTTCATCTTTTTTTTAATAATTATTCATATTCACACTCCACAGAACTCATCAGCGTTGGTTTGGTTCCAATAGGGCAAAAATCCAGGGACTAGTTCATTTTTAATTTTTTTCATAAAATGCTAATTAGCGAAAAAATTTGCATACCGGAAATGAAATCAGAGATATACGTTTTTTAAGTTTTGAGCCAGTGATTACACTGATATAAGACACTTGGGTGTGCGACAAACAGTTTAGGAGTAACAAGCGTTAACGCGTTCGGCATCGCTGTAGCGCCACCTATGGGCCGATTTGGCTGGTTCCGTGTATCTGAGTAGCGACAAGGACTACTACCATCTGACCAAGTCTCAGCTCTGTCGGCTTTACGGTTTGGGCTGCACGATCAGTTCTAGGGAAGAAGTATAATAATAATTAAAGCTGCAAGCAGCATTTAGCGGGTTCGAGCGATTTAAGGCATCTAAGGTACGTCTGCCATCGCCGACCAGTTTCAAGAATCGCACCATAACAGATCAAGGACGGACGACACTCTAGCGCACCAAGTAAAATGTCAGAAACGTTTAATACAGTTGCAGAGATATAGATCTTGCTAAAAGGTTGCTAAGCTAATCTGTTTGGTTGCTATTGGCGTGGAATGGCACCTGCCAATTAATAACACATTAAACCACAAGTCATGCGAAACAACTCCAGTGTTTCCGCGATGCTCTATTGCAGAGATGGAGGTCTAGCTTCATGGTTGCTAAGTTAACAGTTTAGTTGCTATGGATGTGGTATGGCACCTGCCAATTGATATTACATTAAGTCACAAGTGAAATTAACCGAACCCCTGTGTCTCTACAATATTCAACTGCAGAGATATAGGTCTGTGTAAATGATTGTTAAGCTAATCTGTTTAGTGGCTATGGGCATAGCTTGTCACCTTCATATTATAATACACTTTTCCATGAGTAGAACAAAGCAACTTCTTTGTCTCTATGACATTCTATTGCAGAGATATTGGTCTTTTTGGTTAATTTAATGCATATTTTTCAAAATAGCCTCTTTTGTGTTTTGAAGAATTAAAATTGAATTAAAATTTAGGACCATTTTAAATGGATACATTGATTCATATTCATGAATACATTGTGGTCAGTAAGACATTGACATTGTCTGCAATAATATTTTAGAAGGCCGTGCCATTTAAATTATGTTTCTTTGGTAGACGCGCCTCACATGATATATCCCATTTCTTCTCAAGTTTGATGTTTGGTTTGAACTTCAGGAAGTCATGTTTACCATGTCTAAATGCCTAAATGCATTGGGTTGCTGCCATGTGACTGGCTGAGTAGCAATTTGGGTTTACATGCAATTAAACTGGTTTTATCTAATAAAGGTGTGTTGTATATATATATCAATACAGCATCATAAAAGCAGCCAGACATGTGCTATATTTATAGATGTGTAAATATGCAGCAACGTTTAATGTGTAATACATTATATTTTTTAACACTGTCTTCCTGTGAAACACATTTCATTCCACACACATGCACAGTCTCGATCACGCAAGACACACAGAACTATACTGTGCATTTACACTCTTATGATACAGAGGGAAATGATACCCATAAACATACACACATGCACACTACACACCTTTATCCTGCACACATTTATCGTTCCTTAAGCAAAGCTACATGCATTGTGATCTGGTGACTCTATAAGAAAACCATTGAAATGAATGATATTTCACCTTTTTATCATTTATGAAGGAATGCCTCTTCCTATGAGCATCACATTTTGCATCCTTGTTAAGTGTCATAATATGTATAATAGTACTAAATGGCAAGTCAGTTGGATTATTTCTTAAGGAATAGCGACCTATAACATACTCGTTTCACGCTAATATAATAAAGCACCCTGTTATGGTCACAAAACTAAAAAATACTCAACATATTTTTGATGATTATTGACCTAGAGAGTCCAAAGAAATGTACTGTGGTGGAAATTTTGAAATTGCTTGAAAATCCTTGAACAAGTTAGCAAAAGTAGGTTTTTTACATCATCACCAATAACTCACAAACCATTTGATAGACATCAATGGTTCAAGAGGCAAAGTTGTTATGAATAAGGAGATCTATCGTTTGATATGAATAGTTTTTGTATTAGTCAAATGTCACGTGACACAGAGTTGTCTAGGCCACCAAAAGACATGCACATTTAGCCATTTTTACTGTTATAGCACCACCTAGTGTCCAAACGCCATGTTATTTTGTATGGGACCTCGGAGTGATGATCTACATATATTTCCCGAGGCATATGATGATATGTTAAGCCGTTCTGGATTTATGGCCATTTAAATGTGATAGGCTCCACCCATTCTTTTATTTTGGCGCCCCTAAGCGACCGTGAAAGGAAATTTCTACTTTTTTTCAATAATTATTTACAAACACTTCCCACAGAAGTCATCTGCATTGTTTTGGTTCCGATCGGTCGAAAATCCAACGACTAGTTTGCGAAGGTAGGTTTTTGACCTCATCAGCGATAACTCACAAACTATTCGATTGACAGAAGTTGTTCCAGAGGCAAAGTTGCTCAGATAGAAGAGTACTATCCTATGATACCAATAGTTTCTGTATATGTCAAATGTCACGTGATACACAATTGTTTAAGCACTCCTAAAGCGTTATTTCGCCCCCCGCTGGCCGAATGAGTTCACATTTCTTACAGACCTTAAAGACCATGAGACGAATAAGCCCAGCGAGCGTTGTTTTGTTCGGCCTCCGTTAACCCGGTCTAATAAGTGCTCAAACTTCATTGGCCAATGGCGGCCATGTTTTTTAAGATACGCCAATGTCCTTTTAGATATTCATGTAGAATGAGACAAAGACACACCATACCAAATAATAAGTCAATCGGGCAAACTGTTGCGTAGTTATGGCCATTTTGTAGCTCATCCAAATTATAGCGCCACCTAGTGGCCAAACGCAGGATTCTTTTTACTGTGACCCCGGATTGAGGGTCTACACATATGTTCCAAGCCCCATGAAGATATCTCAAACAGTTCAGGAGTTATGGCCATTTTAGTTCAATATGTTACTTCCGTTTTGGACATTTTTGCGCCCTCTAGCGATGGGGGATGAAAATTTCAACTTTTTTTTAATAATTATTCATATTCACACTCCACAGAACTCATCAGCGTTGGTTTGGTTCCAATAGGGCAAAAATCCAGGGACTAGTTCATTTTTTATTTTTTTCATAAAATGCTAATTAGCGAAAAAATTTGCATACCGGAAATGAATTCAGAGATATACATTTTTTAAGTTTTGAGCCAGTGATTACTCTGATATAAAATACTTGGGTGTGCAACAAACGGTTTAGGAGTAACATGCGTAAACGCGTTTTTTATCGCTGTAGCGCCACCTATGGGTCGATTTGGCTGGCTCCGTGTATCTGAGTAGCGACAAGGACTACAACCATCTGACCAAGTCTCAGCCCTGTCGGCCTTACGGTTTGGGCTGCAGTATCAGTTCTAGGGAAGAAGTATAATAATAATTAAAGCTGCAAGCAGCATTTAGCGGGTTCGAGCAGTCTAAGGCCTCTATTGGCCTTGCCATTGTCAACTAGGCTCAGGAATGGCACCGTAACAAATCCACAACGAATGACACTCTTCCACACCAAGAAATATGACAGAAACGGTTGGTAACTTTTAATACAGACCATGCATGCGTACACTCGTATGCAAAAACGGGCGTAAACCGATAATACCTAAGGGACGAGTGCAATAAACCATTTCTCATGTCTCTATGATGATTTGTTGCAGAGATAGAGATCTTGCTAAACGGTTGCTAAGCTAACCTGTTCGGTTGCCATGGGTGTCAATTAATACCTGTCAATTAATAACACATCAAACCACAAGTCAAACGAACCAAGCCCCGTGTCTTTATAATATTCTACTGCAGAGATGTAGGTCTGGCTAGACGATTGCAAAAAATAATCTGTTTGGTTGCTAAGGGCGTGGCTTGGCAGCTGTCAATTGATAAAGAATGAAGCCATTAGCAAAGCAAAGCCACTCCTGTGTCTCTAAAACATTCTATTGCACATATATAGGTCTTTTTTTTAATACAATGCACATTCTTCAAAATAGCTTATTTTGTGTTCTGAAGAATTGATAAAAAAAATACGACCAATTTAAATAGATAATTGATTCACATTCATGGTCTGCAACAATATTCCAGAAGACCTTGCCATTTAAGTGATGCTTATTTGGTTGAGTCTGGTGAATCTGAAGGCCATTGGAGTACAGTGAGCTCATTGTCATGTTCAAGAAACCAGTTTGAGATCATTTGAGCTTTCTGACATGGTCGATTTTTTTTACTGCTGGAAGTAGCCATCAAAACATGGACATGGTTGGCAACAATCCTCAGGTGGTATGTGTTATCTAATATATCCCATACCATATATCCAATTGTTTCTCCATTTTGATGCTCGGTTTGAACTTCAGCAAGTGTGTTTACCACGTCTAGAAGCCAAAATGGATTGAGTTCATGCTATGTGACTGGCTGATTAGCAATTTGACTAGCAAATGATGTATTTATTAAAGACAAGTTTAAAATAGTAATTTTAAATGTATGATGTTTCACCTTTTTGACTGTTGTGAAGGCATGCCTCTTCCGATAAGAATCACATGTTGCATGCTTGTTTTGTGTCATAATATGTATAATAGTACTTAATGGCAAGTCAGTTGGATTAATTATTAAGGAGTGGTGACCTTCACCACACTCGTTTCACGCTAATATAATAAAGGACCCTGTTATGGTCACAAAAAAAAAAAACTCAACATGTTTTTGATGATTATTGACCTAGAGAGTCCAGAGAAATGTACTGTGGTGGAAATTTTGTAATTGCTTGAAAATCCTTGAACAAGTTTGCAAAAGTAGGTTTTATACATCATCACCAATAACTCACAAACCATTTGATAGACATCAATGGTTCAAGAGGCAAAGTTGTTATGAATGAGGAGATCTATCGTTTGATATCAATAGTTTGTGTATTAGTCAAATGTCACATGACACAAAGTTGTCCAGGCCACCAAAATACATGTACATTTTGCCTTTTTTAATGTTTTAGCGCCACCTAGTATCCAAACGCCACCTTCCTTTGTATGTGACCTTGGAGTGATGGTCTACACATATCATCTGAGCCCCATGATGATATGTTAAGCCGTTCTGGATTTATCGCCATTTTAATGTGATAGGCTCAGACCATTTTAAGTTTTGGCGTCCCTAAGCAGCGGTGAAAGAAAAATTTCAACTTTTTTTCAATGATTATTTACATTCACACTCCACAGAAGTCATCTGCATTGGTTTGGTTCCGATCGGTTGAAAAACCAAGAACTAGTTCGCGAAAGTAGGTTTTTGACATCATCAGCGATAACTCACGAACCGTTTGATCGATAGAAGTTGTTCCAGAGGCAAAGTTGCTCAGAATGAAGAGTACTATCATATTATAACCATAGTTTGGGTAAATGTCAAATATCACGTGATACACAGTTGTGCATGCACTCCAAAAGCGCTATTACGCCCCCCGGTGGCCGAATAAGTTCATGTTTCTTACACACCGTCAGGACCATGAGACAAATAAGCCCAGTGAGTGGCGTTTTGATCGGCCTCCGTTAACCCGGCGTAATGAGTGCTCAAACTTCATCGACCAATGGCGGCCATGTTTTTTTGATATACGCCAATGTCCATTTAGATATTTATGTAGAATGAGACAAAGACACACCATACCAAATAATAAGTCAATCGGGCAAACTGTTGCGTAGTTATAGCCATTTTCTAGCTCATTCAAATTATAGCGCCATCTAGTGGCCAAACGCCACTGTTTTTTTATTGTGACCCCGGACTGAGGGTCTACACATGTGTTCCAAGCCCCATGAAGATATCTCAAACAGTTCAGGAGTTATGGCCATTTTAGCTAAATATGTTACTTCCGGTTTGGATGTTTTAGCGCCACCTAGCGACCGTGAATTGAAAATTGAACTTTTTTTTAATAATTATTCATATTCACACTCCACAGAACGCATCAGCGTTGGTTTGGTTCCAATAGGGCAAAAATCCAGGGACTAGTTCATTTTTTTTTTTTTTCATAAAATGCTAATTAGCGAAAAATCTATAATGGCGGAAATGAAATCGGAGATATACGTTTTTTAAGTTTTGAGCCAGTGATTACCCTGATATAAGACACTTGGGTGTGCGACAAACGGTTTCGGAGAAACAAGTGCAAACGCGTTTGGTATTGCTATAGCGCCACCTATGGGTCGATATGGCTGGCTCCGTGTATCTGAGTAGCGACAAGGACTACTACCATCTGACCAAGTCTCAGCTCTGTCGGCCTTACGGTTTGGGCTGCAGTATCAGTTTTATGGCAGAATAATAATAAGAAGAAGAATAATAAAACCAACAAATACAATAGGTTTCTAGCCCTTCGGGCTCGAACCCTAATAATAAAACCAACAAATACAATAGGTTTCTAGCCCTTCGGGCTCGAACCCTAATTAAAGCTGCAAGCAGCATTTAGCGGGTTCGAGCAGTCTAAGGCCTCTATTGGCCTTGCCATTGTCAACTAGGCTCAGGAATGGCACCGTAACAAATCCACAACGAATGACACTCTTCCACACCAAGAAATATGACAGAAACGGTTGGTAACTTTTAATACAGACCATGCATGCGTACACTCGTATGCAAAAACGGGCGTAAACCGATAATACCTAAGGGACGAGTGCAATAAACCATTTCTCATGTCTCTATGATGATTTGTTGCAGAGATAGAGATCTTGCTAAACGGTTGCTAAGCTAACCTGTTCGGATGCCATGGGTGTCAATTAATACCTGTCAATTAATAACACATCAAACCACAAGCCAAACGAACCAAGCCCCGTGTCTTTATAATATTCTACTGCAGAGATGTAGGTCTGGCTAGACGATTGCAAAAAATAATCTGTTTGGTTGCTAAGGGCGTGGCTTGGCAGCTGTCAATTGATAAAGAATGAAGCCATTAGCAAAACAAAGCAACTCCTGTGTCTCTAAAACATTCTATTGCAACTATATAGGTCTTTTTTTTAATACAATGCACATTCTTCAAAATAGCTTATTTTGTGTTCTGAAGAATTGATAAAAAAAATACGACCAATTTAAATAGATAATTGATTCACATTCATGGTCTGCAACAATATTCCAGAAGACCTTGCCATTTAAGTGATGCTTATTTGGTTGAGTCTGGTGACTCTGAAGGCCATTGGAGTACAGTGAGCTTATTATCATGTTTAAGAAACCAGTTTGAGATCATTTGAGCTTTCTGACATGGTCCATTTTTTACTGCTGGAAGTAGCCATCAAAACATGGACATGGTTGGCAACAATCCTCAGGTGGTATGTGTTATCTAATATATCCCATACCATATATCCAATTGTTTCTCCATTTTGATGCTCGGTTTGAACTTCAGCAAGTGTGTTTACCACGTCTAGAAGCCAAAATGGATTGAGTTTATGCTATGTGACTGGCTGATTAGCAATTTGATTAGCAAATGATGTACTTATTAAAGACAAGTTTAAAATAGTAATTTTAAATGTATGATATTTCACCTTTTTGACTGTTGTGAAGGCATGCCTCTTCCGATAAGGATCACATGTTGCATGCTTGTTTTGTGTCATAATATGTATAATAGTACTTAATGGCAAGTCAGTTGGATTAATTATTAAGGAGTAGCGACCTTCACCGTACTCGTTTCACGCTAATATAATAAAGGACCCTGTTATGGTCACAAAACAAAAAAAACTCAACATGTTTTTGATGATTATTGACCTAGAGAGTCCAGAGAAATGTACTGTGGTGGAAATTTTGAAATTGCTTGAAAATCCTTGAACAAGTTTGCAAAAGTAGGTTTTTTACATCATCACCAATAACTCAAAAACCATTTGATAGACATCAATGGTTCAAGAGGCAAAGTTGTTATGAATGAGGAGATCTATCGTTTGATATCAATAGTTTGTGTATTAGTCAAATGTCACGTGACACACCGTTGTCTAGGCCACCAAAAGACATGTACATTTAGCCATTTTTACTATTATAGCGCCACCTAGTGTACAAACGCCACGTTATTTTGTATGTGACCTCGGAGTGATGGTCTACATATATTTCCCGAGGCATATGATGATATGTTTAGCTTTTCTGGATTTATGGCCATTTAAATGTGATAGGCTCCACCCATTTTTTATTTTGGCGCCCCTAAGCGACCGTGAAAGGAAATTTTAACTTTTTTTCAATAATTATTTACAAACACTTCCCAAAGAAGTCATCTGCATTGTTTTGGTTCCGATTGGTCGAAAATCCAACGACTAGTTCGCGAAAGTAGGTTTTTGACATCATCAGCAATAACTCACGAACCGTTCGATCGATAGAAGTTGTTCCAGAGGCAAAGTTGCTCAGAATGAAGAGTACTATCATATGATACCAATAGTTTCTGTATATGTCAAATGTCACGTGATACACAATTGTTTAAGCACTCCTAAAGCGTTATTTCGCCCCCCGGTGGCCGAATGAGTTCACATTTCTTACAGACCTTAAAGACCATGAGACGAATAAGCCCAGCGAGCGTCGTTTTGTTCGGCCTCCGTTAACCCGGTCTAATAAGTGCTCAAACTTCATTGGCCAATGGCGGCCATGTTTTTTAAGATACGCCAATGTCCTTTTAGATATTCATGTAGAATGAGACAAAGACACACCATACCAAATAATAAGTCAATCGGGCAAACTGTTGCGTAGTTATGGCCATTTTCTAGCTCATTCAAATTATAGCGCCACCTAGTGGCCAAACGCAGCATTTTTTTTACCTTGACCCCGGATTGAGGGTCTACACATATGTTCCAAGCCCCATGAAGATATCTCAAACAGTTCAGGAGTTATGGCCATTTTAGTTCAATATGTTACTTCCGTTTTGGACATTTTTGCGCCCTCTAGCGATGGGGGATGAAAATTTCAACTTTTTTTTAATAATTATTCATATTCACACTCCACAGAACTCATCAGCGTTGGTTTGGTTCCGATAGGGCAAAAATCCAGGGACTAGTTCATTTCTAATTTTTTTCATAAAATGCTAATTAGCGAAAAAATTTGCATACCGGAAATGAAATCGGAGATATACGTTTTTTAAGTTTTGAGCCAGTGATTACTCTGATATAAAACACTTGGGTGTGCGACAAACGGTTTAGGAGTAACAAGCGTAAACGCGTTTTTTATCGCTGTAGCGCCACCTATGGGTCGATTTGGCTGGCTCCGTGTATCTGAGTAGCGACAAGGACTACTACCATCTGACCGAGTCTCAGCTCTGTCGGCCTTACGGTTTGGGCTGCAGTATCAGTTCTAGGGAAGAAGTATAATAATAATAATAAAACCAACAAATACAATAGGTTTCTAGCCCTTCGGGCTCGAACCCTAATAAAACTAACAAATACAATAGGTTTCTAGCCCTTCGGGCTCGAACCCTAATAATCCGCCCTATCCCTGTATAAATGATATCATCAAATCTCTTACAGGCTATTATTGTATGTCTTGTTCATTTTTCAGTGTTCTTCTTTATGGTCCATTCACTTGCAATGATCATACTGTATAAGCATGAGAAACAGATGAATGGATGCATACTGTTAATGTATTGCACATTGTGCATTCTCTTGTATAAATATACTGTATGTATATTATAATGCAATGCAAGTCACTTTGGATAAAATCATCTATTAAATGCGTAAATGTGCCGCAACTGCTACTTGAGAGGATTTGTTATTGTACAACATACCAGAGATGATGTTATCCACGTGGTTTCCTGTTTCAAGATTCAAATGTGAACACATAGCGCCATCTCGAGGCATAAATTATAAAAATATTTACATTCTTTATATACACTGCTCTCAAGTCTATCTTTCTCTTTCAGTATTATTAAAAGTAGAAGGTCATGGGTTTGATCCCGGGGATTGCACGTACTCCATAACAAATGTTTATTATAATGCAGTTTAAGGCTGCCAAATGTGTAAATGTAATGTGAATGTATACATACTGCAGCCAGAGTTCCAGATGAGTGGCTTACATCTCTGATCACACTGTGTGTGTGTATATATATATATATATGTTATTTATTTTAAATCAAAAGGTTAGAATTTTATGTCCAAAGTTCTTTCCTGTTTCTTCTTTCTAGCCAAAATGTCCCTGTGATGGTTAAAGTAGTGCTTTTAAGCTCACATTTCATTTACATTTATACGTTTGGCAGATGCTTTTATCCAAAGCGACTTACATTGTATTATACTATACATTTGTCTCAGAGTATGTGACCCATGACCTTGACGTCACTAGCGTCTGCCCTGACCACTGATCTACAGGACGACCCTCTTTTGCATTATTATTTCATATGGTGTAGTAATATAGAAACTGTTTGTGTTGCTCAGGTGTGTTTGGTGATGAAGTGAAGTCAGTGTCAGTGATGGAGGGACATTCTGTTACTCTACACACTGATGTTGTTAAACAGAGAGATGATCTGATCGTGTGGAGTTATGGATCTGAAAACACATTTGTGGCAAGAATCAACAGGGAAGCAAACAACATCAAGTTATCTGATGATGAGAGATTCAGAGAAAGAGTGAAGCTGAACCATCAGACTGGAGATCTCATCATCACACACATCACATCTCAACACTCTGGACTTTATACACTGAGGATCAGAAACAACAATAAAGATTTAGACAAGAAGTTCAATCTTACTGTCAGTGGTATCTCAGATTTAATCAACTTTCTTCTGTTTACTTTGAATAGAACACATTATAGAAACACAATAGTCTCATAGAGTCAACAAACTATATGTTTAAGGCTCAAAGACGTTAAGATGTCCCCATCCAAAGAAGTGTTTTTATGTCCATAGAACGCACATTAAATGTATTAAAATGTCAACTTTATGGTTTAAACAAAGTTTTTGTAGAATGGAAACATGTGAAACCATCATATATATTTTTTTTGCACAGGAAAACAAAAATCCAATTAAATTAAACGTGTTTGAAAGGAACTGAACTGCACCAATACTACTAATAATTACGTCTCAGTGAGTCGATCACCACATCTGATGTCCAATGACCACAAGAGAAATGTACTGTGTACATAATCACCATCAATAGATCACAGATTAACAAATCAAATATACAGATAAAGAGCGTAGGCCTACGCTAAATATACACAAACAAAGTGAATTACATTAACACATTTGGATTTCAAGTATACAGATGTAGGCTGATCTCTCAAATACAGTTGAAAGAAAAGTTAGGGGAACCCTTTGGGCTTACTTGGATATCTTCATAAATTGGTCATAAAATGTGTTCTGATCTTCATCTAAGTCACACCAATAGAGAAACACAGTCTGCTTAAACTAATACCGCACAAACATTATACGTTTTCATGTTTTTATTGAACACAACATGTAAACATTCATAGTGCAGGGTGGAAAAAGTATGTGAACCTTTGGGTTTAATAACTGGTTGACCCTCCTTTGGCAGCAATAACCTCAACCAAACGTTTCCTATAGTTGCAGATCAGACCTGCACAACGGTCAGGAGAAATTTTTGGACCATTCCTCTTTACAAAAGTGTTTCAGTTCAGCAATATTCTTGGGATGTCTGGTGTGAATCGCTCTCTTGAGGTCATGCCACAGCATCTCAATCGGGTTGAGGTCAGGACTCTGACTGGGCCACTCCAGAAGGCGTATTTTCTTCTGTTGAAGCCATTCTGTTGTTGATTTACTTCTATGCTTTGGGTCGTTGTCCTGTTGCATCGTCCATCCTCTGTTAAGCTTCAGTTGGCGGACAGATGGTCTTAAGTTTTCCTGCAAAATGTCTTGATAAACTTTGGAATTCATTTTTCCATCAATGACAGTAATCCGTCCAGGGCCTGAGGCAGCAATGCAGCCCCAAACCATGATGCCCCCTCCACCATATTTCACAGTTGGGATGAGGTTTTGATGTTGGTGTGGTGTGCCTTTTGTTCTCCTCACATAACGTTGTGTGTTCTTTCCAAACAACTCAATTTTGGTTTCATCTGTCCACAGAATGTTTTGCCAGTAGTGCTGTGGAACATCCAGGTGCTCTTTTGCAAACTTCAAACGTGCTGCAATGTTTTTTTTGGACAGCAGCGGCTTCCTCCGTGGTGTCCTCCCATGAAGTCCATTCTTGTTTAATGTTTTCCTTATTGTAGATTTGTCAACAAAAATGTTAGCATGTGCCAGAGATTTCTGTAAGTGTTTAGCTGTTACTCTAGGATTCTTCTTCACCTCATTGAGCATTCTGCGCTGTGCTCTTGCAGTCATCTTTACAGGACGACCACGCCTAGGGAGTGTAGCAACAGTGCTGAACTTTCTCCATTTGTAGACAATCTGTCTTACCGTGGACACATGGACATCAAGGCTTTTAGATATACTTTTGTAGCCCTTTCCAGCTTTATGTAAGTCAACAATTCTTGATCGTAGGTCTTCTGAGAGCTCTTTTGTGCGAGGCATGGTTCACATCACACAACGCTTCTTCAGAACAGCAAACTCAAAACTGGTGTGTGTTTTTTATTGGACAGGCCATTTTTAATCAACACATCCAATCTCATCACATTGATTGGACCCCAGGTTGACTGACTCCTGGCTCCAATTAGCTCTTGGAGAAGTCATTAGCCTAGGGTTTCACATACTTTTTCCACCCTGCACTATGAATGTTTACATGTTGTGTTCAATAAAAACATGAAAACGTATAATGTTTGTGCGGTATTAGTTTAAGCAGACTGTGTTTCTCTATTGTTGTGACTTAGATGAAGATCAGAACACATTTTATGACCAATTTATGAAGAAATCCAAGTAAGCCCAAAGGGTTCACATACTTTTTCTTTCAACTGTATGTAGTGGACAAGGAGTGCAACAGTATGTGTTAGTCCATACGGTTCTTTAAGACGTTCAGATGCAAGGATAGCGATGTCAAGCTGCAGTCTCAGGATCTCTGATGCACAATGAATCATCAGTGATGAGGAATATATAGTCTATGATGTGTGTGATTGATTTATCTTGTTTTACAGGTCGTCTGCCTTTTCCTCCCCCGAATCACATCACAAAACACACTCAAGATCCAGAGGACACTGAACTCAATAACAAGTCTTCAAGTGAGTCACGTGTGATTATTAGTGTTATTTAAGATGATATATACATTTACATTTATGCATAGGTATTTGCAATCCCCTTGTGTTGTTAACACAATGGTCTTACCACTGAGCTACAGGAAAGCTTTCAATATATGTGGTGTAATACAGTCTGTTGTAGTTTATAGCTGTTATTACTTCACGTGTAAGAGATCATGTACAGACTGCTATTGTGATTGTCGTGACCAAGTCCGAGTCAAGTCCGAGTGCAATTACCAACGAGTCCAAGACAAATCCCAGACCATAAAAAAAACGTCTCGAGTCCGAGACCAGACTAGAGTACTGCAGCACTAGTGAAAACACTCTATTGGTTTAGTCTAGACTTCTGGTTGTGTTGGGGGGAAATCTGTTGATTGTCGAGTCTCAAACAAACACAGTGATAGTCAAGAAAAGGTCAAAGCCATCAGGTGCCCAATTTAGAAAAAAAAGAAAAGAAGAACAGGAGAAACGAGCAAAAGACATACTGTAGGTATGCAACTTTGTTCTCTCTGTATGATTATGACAGTATATACAGTGAGGAAAATAAGTATTTGAACACCCTGCTATTTTGCATGTTCTCCCACTTAGAAATCATGGAGGGGTCTGAAATTGTCATCGTAGGTGCATGTCCACTGTGAGAGACATAATCTAAAAAAAATCCAAAAATCACAATGTATGATTTTTTAACTATTTATTTGTATGATACAGCTGCAAATAAGTATTCGAACACCTGAGAAAATCAATGTTAATATTTGGTACAGTAGCCTTTGTTTGCAATTACAGAGGTCAAACGTTTCCTGTAGTTGTTCACCAGGTTTGCACACACTGCAGGAGGGATTTTGGCCCACTCCTCCACACAGATCTTCTCTAGATCAGTCAGGTTTCTAGCCTGTTGCTGAGAAACACGGAGTTTGAGCTCCCTCCAAAGATTCTCTATTGGGTTTAGGTCTGGAGACAGAACCTTGATATGCTTCTTACAGAGCCACTCCTTGGTTATCCTGGCTGTGTGCTTCGGGTCATTGTCATGTTGGAAGACCCAGCCTCGACCCATCTTCAATGCTCTAACTGAGGGAAGGAGGTTGTTTCCCAAAATCTCGCAATACATGGCCCCGGTCATCCTCTCCTTAATACAGTGCAGTCGCCCTGTCCCATGTGCTGAAAAACACCCCCAAAGCATGATGCTACCACCCCCATGCTTCACAGTAGGGATGGTGTTCTTGGGATGGTACTCATCATTCTTCTTCCTCCAAACACGTTTAGTGGAATTATGACCAAAAAGTTCTATTTTGGTCTCATCTGACAACATGACTTTCTCCCATGACTCCTCTGGATCATCCAAATGGTCATTGGCAAATTTAAGATGGGCCTGGACATGTGCTGGTTTAAGCAGGGGAACCTTCCATGATTTCAAACCATGACGTCTTAGTGTATTACCAACAGTAACCTTGGAAACGGTGGTCCCAGCTCTTTTCAGGTCATCGACCAGCTCCTCCCGTGTAGTTCTGGGCTGATTTCTCACCTTTCTTAGGATCATTGAGACCCCACGAGGTGAGATCCTGCATGGAGCCCCAGTCCGAGGGAGATTGACAGTCATGTTTAGCTTCTTCCATTTTCTAATGATTGCTCCAACAGTGGACCTTTTTTCACCAAGCTGCTTGGCAATTTCCCCGTAGCCCTTTCCAGCCTTGTGAAGGTGTACAATTTAGTCTCTAGTGTCTTTGGACAGCTCTTTGGTCTTGGCCATGTTAGTAGTTGGATTCTTACTGATTGTATGGGGTGGACAGGTGTCTTTATGCAGCTAACGACCTCAAACAGATGCATCTAATTTAGGATAATAAATGGAGTGGAGGTGGACATTTTAAAGGCAGACTAACAGGTCTTTGAGGGTCAGAATTCTAGCTGATAGACAGGTGTTCAAATACTTATTTGCAGCTGTATCATACAAATAAATAGTTAAAAAATCATACTTTGTGATTTCTGGATTTTTTTTAGATTATGTCTCTCACAGTGGACATGCACCTACGATGACAATTTCAGACCCCTCCATGATTTCTAAGTGGGAGAACATGCAAAATAGCAGGGTGTTCAAATACTTATTTTCCTTACTGTATGTCATCAATAGAGGGCTAATGTTATTTGATGAGTATAACTCTTAAGTTTGTTAGCCTTTTTGCTATGATGTTTGCTTGTAAGTGAATGAGAAACCTGTCAATAGTATTTGTTTAAAATACTTTTTCAGTCAATTCTGCAATGTGTTGTACACAGACTTATTTGAAAAATGTAAGTGTTTCTTCTCTTCATCCTTGTAGAGTCTCCTGACCAGCGGCTCATTGTAATAACAGCTGTCAGCTGTACAGCTGTGTTGTGTGTGATCATCATCATCAGCATCAGTGTCTACAGGAAGAAAAGAAGGGTGAGTTTCACCTTCATCTTACAGTATATAACAAAGAAAAACAACTTTCACAATGTTAAACCACAGCTAGAAAACATCATAATATAAATCAAATCCCTTTATTGTCACTCAACTATATACACAGGTGCAACAGTAGGTGAAAAACTTGGGTGCAGTTTTGACCAACATGGCAGTATGACAAACATTTCTTGTACACATTTACACAGTAAACATTTCTGTACAAGTGTTCCACCACAATACAACAAATTATGCATAATATACATGTAACTACACAGCATCAAATGAACACAATGTGCGTAGTGTACAGTGACGGATATGTACTGGTCCTGATGATGCGGTATCTCTTTCCTGATGGAAGGAGTGAGAACAGACCGTGAGTCGGGTGGCTAGTATCTCTAGTAATCCTCCTTGCTTTTTTCACACACTGTCTGGTGTTAATTTCCTGGAGGGAGGGAAGCTCACCTCCGATTGTTTGTACCAGTCTCTGCAGGGCATTCCGGGTTGAGAGCGCTGCTTTTTTCGTACCAGGCAGTGATGCAGCCAGTTAGGATACTCTCTGTTGTGCCGGTGTAGAATCGAGTGAGGTACTTTTCCCCAAGAGGTCTTTCACTCGATGCATGGAGAACCCTGCGAGTTCGTTGGCCGAATCTGGCATTCCTGCTGTTAGCCAGGTTTCAGTAAGGCAGATAATGCAGCAGTCCCTCGTCTCCCGGTGAAAAGTGATCCACGCACTTAGTTCGCAAAGTTTGTTATCGATGTTATTCGATGTGCTACTTCAGAACAAATGTTCAAAAGTGATTGTTTGTCGTAGACAATAAGGCAAACAGTATCCAATATAAATTGCATTTAGGTTGACAGAGGTCGACAAAACAAACAAAAAACGACAGAGTTGGTTCGGAGCTCGCGACGCAGCAGCCATACTCTGCGCCATCTTGGACTAAAAAGTAACATGTTCACTTTATGTTCTGCAGTTCCAAGGAATTCATCAGATGGTAGAAATCTTCAGACTGATGAAAAAAGAAGCATCAATACCAGCCGAACATCTAAAGAGAAAGTCTCAAGGTGTCTGAATGAAAAACAACACTGGTAAACATGCTTTATATACAAACACTCAAATAAAAGATGTGCGTGAGAGATAAATGTATTCAAATAAATGTTTGTATTTATATTTTAACATAATATCAATTATATGTAAATGTATATATATTTGTGTAAATATTTGTCATATATATAAACATGTGTTTCCTAATACTAACACACGTACTTTCTTAGTATTGCTATAAACACAACACATTTATTAAAATCAAATAGACATGTAATCTCTCTTGTTCTTCACAGGATTGGAACAGAAATCATGTGAAGGTGATTTGACCAGTATGCAGACACATAAGGGAGTGAAACTTTATCATAGAACATCAGAGCTCCCCAAAATCAAATGCTTCAATCTTCCCTTCTGTCTTGTAATAAAACAAATCTACATTATAAGTCACTTTTGACAAAAGCATTTGGGACAGTCGTGGCCTAATAGTTAGAGAGTCGGACTTGTGACTGGTTGAGGCTGCTCCGGGTGTATGTGTGTTCACCACTTCCTGTGCGTGTGCTCACTAATCACTGGATGGGTTAAAAGCAGAGGTCACATTTCGGGTATGGGTCACCATACCTGACGAATAGGTCACTTTCACTTTAAATGACTTATTAAAGGAGGAAGGTTCAGCCGATTAACAATGATAATTACAAGCTTATACCATAATCTATAGTCACCTCTTGTGCAATTTTATTGTAGTCATGTAAACTTTTCTTATGTCATTGTTGTCTCTTTTATTTTACTGTAAAAATTGTGATTCATTCTGTGCAACATTTTCCATGTTAAGCAACTTCAGTTTATTTACAAGCCAATTTCATCAGTGATCTGCAGCATAAACAGTAAAAACTCTTTTCACAAACCAGACAAAAACTTGTTCGTGGCACTTACAGAATATCAAATCCTTTGAGAAATCCTTGAAATGAACTGCAGCAAGGAGTGGATCTTTTAAAACTGGGCTTTTATAAGTGAGTGATTATAAGCGCATTAAACACACAATCCTCTAGATTCATTGTAATAAAATTCTCACAAAATTACTATGTTTTAATAAGAATGTAATTGTTTAGCTTTCCTGTAGCTCAGTGGTAAGAGCATTGCGCTAACAACGCAAGGTTGTGGGTTCTATCCCAGGGTATTGCAAATACCTATGTATAAATGTATATGATAAAGCAATGTAAGGCACTTTGGATAAAAGCATCTGCCAAATGCCTAAATGTAAATGTATGTAAATGTCTAGAATTTATTTTTAACCCTTACTTATAAAGTAACTTTTTCAATGCACTTTCCTTTAAACATATTTATTATAGTTTGACTTTATATTTTCTGCACTTTTTCCTTATACAAATGTTGATATAGCTTATACTCATACCTTTGGCTGATATTGCTTATAAAGTTTTGTATTATTTGCCAATTTTGTTGCCTGCAGTAATTTACTGATGTAGTGATTTTATTTTCTTACCTATAAAAGTGTTGCCAAGATTACTTAAATGGACTGTTTTTAACTCACCAAATTTTGGTAAAAAGTTATACTTTTCTTGAAAATATGGCTACAAAGTAATTTCCGTTTTTTAAACTGAAACTACAGATTATTGTTAGCAACTCTTCTTAAATACAGAAAAATCATGTTTTGAGTACTAAGATGAAATTATTACAGTAATAAGCTATACATCAGTTTCACAGTATTCCTACAGTAATATTACAGAAGATTACAGGCGTCTCTGGTGCCAGTATTTTACTCTAAAAATATAATACAGAACGTAAAATACAGAATTTCTTATTTACAGTAAAATACTGTAGAGCAACTTTACAGTATTCCTACCGTAGCATAACAGTAGTTGTCTGGCATCTGTGCCAGCAGTAATTTGCCGTTATTTTACAGAGAAATGTTTTACAGTGGCTCTTTACAACAGTGTGAAACTGAAATTGCAAGACTGAAAACACTATTTAAAAGAATAAATTTCTGTGACAAATGCTGTAGTCTAGTGGGATTGATTTAGTGCAAACTACTTTTTGAGTGATTAATTGTAAAGAACCTTCTGATGCTTTTTATGCTTATTAGTGTTTTATAAATATAATTGTTAATATTAAATGTAAAGCACATTGGTCAACATGTGTTCTTTAATTGTCCTATATAAATAAAATGACAGTTACTATACGAGCACACATAACAAGTAAAAGCATATTTAAAAGCAATTGTAGTTCCAGTTTAGCATCAGTCTGAGGATCTCAGAATCATCTTCTCATGACTCCTGTGTACACCACATCATCTTCCACTGCAGCTCTCTGACACACAAGATAAAAATATATACATTAATGATACGCTTAATCTAACTTCCAGTGGCAGTGTATATACTGCCCAACAGAGGAAAAGAACAGTAACTACACATTTGGTCAAAATTAAGATAAGGTTTGAAATGGGCGTTGTGACATCTGTTCTGTCTTGTGACCAGTCTCTAGGTTCAATTTTGTCCTGTTTCAGAGAAAAGAGAATATCAAAATTGCAGTAACTGGCTGCAATGACTGGCTGGTGTGAAAACTTTAAAGGCATTTTTCTCAGTTTCAGTGTTTGTGTAGTTACTGCACTTAGCCTTAGTAGGGCAGTTTAAATGACTGGTGTGAAGGAAAAAGTGCAACTAACGTCAGGACCACTTATGTCAAATGATATACAACTAAAGTTTAGAGACACTTGTGAAATGTTTCTCTTGACTTTAGAAACCTTTTGATCTGAAGGTGTTTGCCTTAATGTGTAGTCATCTGGACAACTGATGTGTGAAGAAGTGAAGAATTAAGTAAACGGCAACCAATGAGAGGTCAGAACAGATGGGAACTCCTTCAAAATGTTTAAGAAAATCTCAGGTGGAGTCATCTTAACAATCTGCTAGATAAAATGACCAAAGAACATTTCTGCAATGAAGATGATCTAATATAAATTGTTTCACTTTTTACCTCTGTGCTAGTACGGCTGCGCTCTACCATGACATGTTACAGTAAATTAAAGCTTTTCTATGATTGCTGTACATGTAGGGTGATTTCTATTATCATCCATTGTTTTCATGTATTTCATTTACATAAACGATTTGTTGAATGGGTCCTGTAGTTTGGGCGCATTTAAAGAGACTGTACGGTACACTGGCCTCTAGCGGTTGAGTTTGGTATTGCAGTCTAAATTCAAAATATTGGAGAGACAAGTTTTGCCAAGTAATGCTTCTTCTGGCTTTCTTTTGATTGTTATGAAAAATAATCTCCAGGAACTCTTTTGTTTGTGAATGTGTACTGGAAGTTCAGTTGGGTCACAAAAGTCTGCATGTGCAGTAACGTTTGTTTATGTTGTTTAGAGGAAACTGTGTATATGCACTTGACTACATATCTGTTTACTGATACTTGCATGTGGAACAGAGAAACAGAAGCTCTTTTATCTACATTATAATGAATGATTACATACACATGCATGTACAGGTGAAGCACACAAGTGATGAATGATCTCACCGGTCCATGTCTTTGTCTTTTAGAGAATGTTGGATCTGCATAAGTGATCTCCTCTTCACCAGTCTGAAGCGTTTCTATAATAATATCAAACATGTTTTAATATATGCAACAGTTTCTTTTCATTCAAAGCTATATATCATAGTAACACATTTACACAGTATACTGTTTCCCATAACAGATGTGACACTCTTTATGTTTTGTGATAGTTGTTCATAAGTCTGAGATATTAATGAGATATGACGTGGCCTAATTATCTTTCAGGTCTTAGAAAAGAGTGTCTCAATATATCACCACTTAATTGTGTTAATTACGGTATAGTTTGAATATATTGCACATTATTTCGTAATTTTCTATTGTCAGGAACCTATTTGGTCGATACTTTATCATAGTAGTGGGTGGTTTTACACCCGATTAACATTTTGTCTTAAAATAATAAACATGGGGTTTAAATCATCTATTGTGACAGGCGCAGTTCTTCACATTCATCTAACAGTGAACGTACAACCGGAATTCCGGAAAAGTTGGGACGTTTATTCAATTTGAATTAATCTGGAGTTTTGTTGTAGGAATTTGGTCCCATTCTCGCGTCATAAAGGTTTCCAGCTGCTGAAGAATTCGTGGTCGTCTGGACTAAAGGAAGGCCAATTCAGTACCCAGACTCTTCTACTACAAAGCCATGCTGAATCTTTTCAAAACTGCTTGCTATTTTAGCCATTTGTTGCCCCCGTGACAAAGTTTTTGAGACCTGTAGCAGGCATTACATTTTAAATGAGCAAATTGAGTGGATAAAAGTGTACAATTTCTCAGTTTAAACATTTGCTATGTGATCTTTTCAATTGTCTTTTCAATTGAACCTCAACATTTAAGAGACCCATAAACAACTATTTCAATACAAAACCAATCCTGATGCACAGACAACACAGCATATTTCAACATTAGGTGTATATACAAGATTGAATGGGATGGTCAGCCTTTATCAATTCTGAGAAACATGTAAAACCTTTACCGTGTTGTTGTGTTTTTCTGTGTTTTCTGCAGATGCAGTAGATCAGAAGTGCAGTTACAATCATCACAGATCCAGCAGCACAAGAGACTGATACTATCAAATGTGAAGCTGATACACAAAATACACATTCATAAACATAACTGTACACTCTAAGAACTGTTGTTACTACAGAATACATTACTATTTTACAGATTTGAAACAACTTGATGGTAAATGATGACCGAAGTTTCATTTTTGGGTGAACTGTCCCTTTAAATGTAAAAAGATATGTACCCACTCCCACCACACGAGGGCGCCCTCCCTCATCTGAACACGGACTTAACTCGATACATTCCTCACAGTAAACAACTGTATTCTTCTCCACACACTTCTCTCTTTTCCCTGCAGATCATTGCTGAGTGTTGCTCTACTTCTGCATTACACTGTTTATTTCACACCCAGCATGTTTTTGTTTTGCCCGTCCTGTATTTTGGAAACTTGTTTGTTTGAATTTCATATCTGGAGTTAATGTTAATGTTTTTTTTAAATAGCCTGGAAAGTTAAGTATGTGACCTTGTGCCAAAGGGGGCCATTGGGTTTGCTACAGTCCCAGGGCCCAATGTGTTCTTAATCCGGCCCTGTGTCTACTAGTGCATTAGTTGTGTCGATTATTTAAAAAACAGTTTGATAATAAATGTTTAATAATACCAGTAGTCATGTAAAATACTACAAAAAATTCCCTTTAACTTCAAATACTTGTTTTATATGTTTTTGAAGTTAAAGTATAAGTGAAATTAAAAATGTTTTTAATTTTTTAATTTTTATTTTTCATGAAATATTGCGGCATTTACTAAAAATAGTTAATCAATGTGGGTCATTGTCTTTTAAAAATTTGTGTGCACTCATAATCGTCTGTTTAAATCTGAAAATGCACAATCCAAATTTGTAAATATCCATCTTAAATGATCTTCAAATTTTCTTTCATTTCTGGGTGGACTGTCCCTTTAACGCATGACACAATAGCTTTGTATGCTACGTCCTGACCACCACGGCTTCCCAGTCATTCCTAATTTGACTCACCAGTGTTTCTTAAGGCCTCTCCAGATTACACGATTTTGGCCCGATTTTTATGTCGTAGACGTTGGACATCACAGTAACGAAATGGGGCGTTGAGACATGCAAGATTCAATGATGTCATCTCGTATAGATATGGTGCGCAGATTTTTTCTTTTGCGAACGAGACTGACAAGCACGACATATAACACACGTGTAAGCCTGCATGTACGTCTCCATTTGTTTTACATGGAGACGTACACGCATACATCACGTCAGGTAGACACGTTAATAACGTGTGGCTGTTGATCTATACAGACATCACGGTGACGTCACGTAAGTGTGTGTGTCGAGCTGACTAACGTTCTTATTTTAATTCTGTACAATGCATTTGGTTTCCCAGTAATAGATATAACTTTGTGATTAAAGTGTATTGTCATGTATGATGATTATACGATCTCCCGAGAGGCAAATCAAATAAAAGTTTAGTTTACAAAGGCTGCCGAGGACCACTTATTTTACTATTTGCACTCGCTAAATACATAGTGCTATAAGTAGAGATTATAACTTAAGTGACAAAGTACACTCTTGTTATATAGCGTTTGATTTAAGCAAAAGGGGAACCTGTTTATACTTCTTTTACAAAAAAGTTTAGTTCAGTAAAAAACTAAAAGAATGACGTGTGACTCACCTGAAGACATGTGACAGAGTTGATTGATGTGTAGATGTTGTGTGAGGTTTGTGATGGGATTGTTGACCACACATCTGTATGTGTTTGTATCCTGATATTCCACCTCCAGAGGTAGAGAGAGTCTGATGTTGAGATCAGACACACTGATGCTGGACAATAAACTCTTTCCTTTGTACCAGGAGACACTCACATCATGTGACACATTCATCACTGAACACAACACACAACAACATGATGATGAAGATGATGAAGAACATTGAGAAGAGACTCTGGAGATGACAGGAACAGACAGACCAGCTGAAAAACATTTGAGAATCAATTAATGATAAACAAACTAAATATGTTTACATACGTTATACAGTGGTATGCAAATGTTTTCACACCCCTTGCAGAATCTGGAAAAAGCTGAAACGACTGTAAAAATAAGAGGATATTTGAAAATGAAGGTTTATTTTGAATTGAGTCATGCACTGAGCAAGTTATTTCACTAGAGAAATGTTAGTATATTTGACTCATGTGCAGCAGTAACTTTATGATGTTGAGATTCATCTGTTTACATTGAGGACAATCAAGAGACTCGTACACAACTATTACAATAGATACTATAGTGCTGCCCATGAAGTCAACACCATTCAGTTAAAGTCAGGTGAGTATAATCCTCTGAAAACTGTCATTGATTGTTTAGGTGACATCATACAGTATTAACAATCAGGGGCGTCTAAACTTTTGCACGGAGCTATTTTTAGAAACTCTGTTATTATTCTTCAGTGTGAACTTTATGTTAACATTTCTTTAGTGAAATAACTTGCTCAGGGCTGGATTAAATTATAAAAAAAATCCTTAATTTTCCAAAATCCTCGTATTTTTCCAAAAGTTTCAGCTTTTTCCAGATTCTGCAAGGGGTGTGTAAACATGTGCATACCACTCTATATGAATAATAATACTATCAGGATATTTAAAATGGATTATAATATTTCTCATCTCACCATAGACAGTAACACTGAAGTGTTTGTTTTGAACAGTATTTCCAATGATCTCTACTTGATAAAGTCCAGTGTGTTGAGTTGTGATGTTTGTGATGATGAGAGATCCAGTCTGATCATCTATCTCTACATGATTCTTTAATTTCTCACTGATAGATGATGTTTTTTTGACTTCTCTGTTGATTTCAGCTATAGTCTCATCTGGACGCTGAACACCAAACATCCACAGTATCACATCATCTGTGTGTAGTTCAGTAACATCAGTGTGTAGAGTAACATTCTCTCCCTCCATCACTGACACTGACTTCACTTCATCACCAAACACACCTGAACAACACAAACACAATCAACACTTTAGTTTGTAAGGCGTTTATGAGAACTTTGGGTGCAAAAATGTACTGTAGTGTTCTATAGCATTAACTACATTATAGTTTATGTAAAATATTAAAGTATAAAACAATTTATCAAATAACTACAATATATGATATGCTGTCAAAAATTTAGGGGAACATTAACAAATGTATCTTGTATCTATAATCATTAAATATTTATTGTATATGACATCATCATGTGTGACATTAGTTATAGAGTCAGTTTACAAATCATTTTGAAGTCAAATTGAACTCTTCCATAATTACTTCAATGGGATATGTAGACCTATACATTTAATATTATTTATGAATATTTAAGGTTGCCATATCCACCGATGGTTTGGTAAACATTGAGATAAAATGATACTGCTTGCAAAAAATTTTTTTTGTAAAACAGTGAAATCTACTGTAGTGATTTTAGCTGCATTTTAAGATAACAATGAGCTTAACTTACCAAATATGATTCTCCACCAGATCTATCAAGATCACATCCATGAAATTAGTTATTTAAAACGTCTATTTCAGTCAAGAAATTAGTTTAGCTCAAAGGAATATATGTATAATAATCGTCATTACACATACATATCTTACAATTTCTGATTAGCAGTATAGTGGTAAAAATCCTATATGTAATCGTCCAGCAAATGCATCAATGATTTTATACACTAATGTTATCTCATGACCATAAGTAACATGACTTTACTAAACAGAATTAAGCCCCAAGCCGGGGTGGTCGTTGGATTGTCCTCCGCATTCTCATTCTTTTCCGTTCCAAATTTTAATTCAAAAGCCTCCTGTCACGGAACGTGTGGTGAGAGAACCGAATTGCAGGCAGACGGTGGTGAGGTTAAACAAAATACTTTAATTAAAGGACACGAAAACACAAAAGAAAAACCCACAATGGGGTAAAATACAGGGGACAACAGCGACAGCCAAACAGGAGTGAAAAACTCACGGAGGGAAAACAAGCTGTAACAAAAATCTAAAAGAGAACGAACTGGAGCAGAAGCGCTCGAGCAGAAACGCTGGGACACAGCATGGACCATTTTTCAATAAGGCAGTTCCAACGGGCATGCGGACACAACAAGATACAAGAACGAAAGAGCACAGGGCAGATATTAAATCGGGAGACGAACAAAGGATAATTAACAAGGAATAGGTGCTGGGGATTAAGCACTAATGGGAACGTTAACAAGGAAACGAGATGGCCGGGAAACACTGACGAGACACAAGAAAGAGCATGACACATCAATATATAACCTAGCCATGACTTTCTCACACAAAAACCTAGGCTATGCCATGACTCCGCTGCAAGAACAAGAATAAATATGACATGATAGCGGAATCATGACACCTCCGAAGTGGATCAGTAATGGTGTTTTAAATGCATACCTGCCCTGCCCCCAGATGGTCTGCGGTCCAATGCCATGAAAGTGATAAGTGGACCAGAGAAAGTTCCTTTGTTTTTCATGGCGCCTCATTTGCATAGCTCTGACAGTATGGTCAGTTTGCGTTTAATACCTAAACTTAGTTATGGACATAGTATGATGCATTATGATGTGTTTTTAAAACATAGCTCATCATATAGGGAATTCAGAGAGGTGTAGTTACATATGAAACATGCAAGGCATTGAACTGTGAACCATCCCAACGTATGAATACATCAAATGAACCCTAAATCAAAACTTGTATATCTAACAGTTACAGACTATTTACAATGGCACGAGCGTCAACACACAACCTAGACATTTAGATACTTTTACAGAAAAGGATAGTTTAAATCACATGAGTTTCTATTTCTTAGAGAAGTTTCTCTGGTTAGCCTGATGTTAGATGTTAAGTTAGAGATGACACAGACACTTATCACCAATACTTTGAAGCTAAGGAGTCGTAAATATCCTACAGAGAAACCAAACACTCTCGCTGAGAGTTCAAAACCTTAAACCAGACTCCTGGAGCTAGGTTTTGCTATAGTCTTTTGATGATGGTATCTGGAAACCTGGACAAAAGTGAGTGAGGGGGTTTAAGGCTTTCCTCTCGATGATCCAGTCACTACCCAATGGAACACCAGTGACCTCAGCCATCGAAGTAAAACATTATGTTTAAAAATACGGTTGTTGCCTGTGACTTTTGTTGTACTGATTATTACCATTGACAAATTGTGTTTATACTGAGAAAATCATTCTTAATGTGGTTTCTATGTGTACCTGGAAACAGTGTTTTTTATCCTCATTCTGATAAACCAGTTAATTTTCACAAGCTAAAAGTTAAAGAATGTCAAATATCACTTACCGTTGAAATGCCCCAAACACAACTGCACAAGAGCAAGAACACAAACCATATTCTGCAGAGATGTGTGAAGACAAATAAGAGTCATTTGTGATGTGACACAAACTGTGTGATTTACTTCCGACACACATACAGCCGTTTGCGTGAACGTGCACGCGCTTCTGATCTCTGCGTCAAACTGAGGGGAAACTTCTTACATATGCATTAAAATATCTGATGTAATCTGAATGTAGTGTTGCTGTGGGTGTGAATCTTTGACCTTTGACACTTCAGTGTCTGTTTGAACCTTATGTTGAGGAGTTTAAGTATATTTATGTATATAAGTGCGTTTGGAAAGATGATGAGTGGAAACTTTTCAACTGAAAACTAAACACACAAACTAACCACAAACACATTATAACACAGACGAGCTCTTAGGAACAAACTGTTTGTCCACTGAACACCGGAGATCACACCTGTGATGAGACCACAACACTTTCACTTTGACTCACTCATCTGTGACCTCTGTCACACTCATTCTACATGATAAAAACCACACGCATGTTTATTCGATCGATAAGACGATAAGTAATAGATAATGTTTTAATGAACGGTTAATAACGGTTTTTGTTTCACAAATTGTCAGGAGTGAGAGGGGAGAACCCAGATGCAGGCAGCGGTTAAAGGGTCAATAGAAACAAAGATTTACTTAACAAAACACAAAACAAAGACCCATGAGGGGGTAGAACAATAACAACAAGGGAATAATATACGGACAACTCAGGAAGGTAACCTAACTAAATCTGGACTAAAAAAACACTTGTCTTGTCATGAATCTCTAGGATGAACCCAATTGCAGGCAGAGACAGGACAAGACGAGATTGTACGGGGTTAACAGAGGTATTTATTGACAAACACTATAAAAACTGACAAAACAAAACCCACGAGGGGGAAAACAAGACAGGAGTAAGTCAATAATCTTAAACAAACAAGGACACGAACTAACTAAACTATAAAACAAAACCCTAGAACAACAATGACTAAACTTACTAGATACGGGGAACAGGAACAGGAACACGAGTAGCATACAGCTTACAGAGCACATACATCAAACAGCATAAACACATTCAATGCACGAGCAACAAAACAAAGAAACATGAGGGCTCTTTATAGGGGAAGGTAATTAACACTAACTACGAAACAGGAGGGTAGGGCAACGATGACGCGACTGGGGAGAATATGGAAAGCCACAAGGGTCAAAAACATCTCTCCCCACATAAAACCATCAGGCAATGCCATGGCTCCACTTGAGACAAGAATAAAACATGACATGGTAGTGGAACCATGACATGTCTAGACTTGGTTGTAATCACAAACAGGAACAAGACAGAGGAGTCATGAGCGAGGTAGTCTCAGCCTCAGACGTCACGACCCGTGGGCTGAGCGTCTGACGCTTATGGCACACTTTTTTGGAAACACTTCAGCGAGTTCAAAGTCGTTGTCTGATTAGTTAAATTCCACAGGATTTCCGGGAGACATGTGTGTCGCGTTCTTTGACGGTCAGCCAGGGAACAAAGCAAAGCGCAGAGACTTTCATTATAAGACTTTCGAAATTATTGAATGTTGGGATTTATGGACTTATGAGTTACTTCGGACTTCGGGATTTCTTAATCATTGGGTTGGAGCAGGATATAGGACATGATGTGTTTTCTATGCCTTTTATACCATTTATAAAGAGAAATATTTTGCATTATAAGTACTTTGATGTTTCTTGTTTTTCTTTGGTCTGGTCTGTGGCACTACTTTGGCACACACGAACAACAACAACAACAACACTACTTCTTCTTCTTCTGTAATTGTGTTGGTGGTTGAAATTCAAGTTGAGTGTATTACCGCCACCTTCAGTTTGGGTTGAGAAATAATTGTTTGAGGTGCGCTGTTGAAATGCATCCAAATGGGAACAACTGTGAACAGAAATTTTTCCGCAAAAAGTCGCCGGCAAAGCGGTGTTGGGGGGGCCGGGGTGGCCAAAGATTAATTTATGGTGGCCTTACCCTATTATAACACAGCTCTTTTTCGCCACCTGCTGGAGTATTATAGAAATGGTCAATAAACAAATCAGTGAACAAATCATTTTGGTGAACAAACTGAAAAGGAACAAATCACTCAAATCAATAATTTATTCCCATCGGGAATAAAACATTTAAGGGAAGCTAAATGCGGTAACAAGAGGGGTTTGCCAAAGAAAATACCAGAGAGAAGACATAATAAGCTTGTTCGACTTGATGTGGCGCCGCAAGATCCGACAGAAGGATGAGATCAAAGTACCGCCAGAGTTATTCGAAACCAAACTTTGAATGTTTTTTCGAATTCTTGTGACCGACAATAATATGCCTCTCTCCACACAAAACATGAGGCTCTGTCATGATCCTGCCACCAAACCAAGAAAGACATGAAATGAAGTGGCAGAACCCTGACACAAATATTATTAAAAAATAATAATTCTTGTTTTTGAATATCGATTCATCAGAGGTAGAAGGTGATTCTCTTCTGGATCTGACATCATAAACCAGAACAGCTACAGTAGCCACGCCCACCAGAGCAGAGACGACCAAGCGGATTACAGCTTCAGTAAAACCACAACCACAGACAAACAGAATAAATTAAAGAGATGTTTGAATTTTAAATACACTTTTTCATCTGAACATGCAAAAAGTAACGACTGTAAACATTACATGACACACCTGCATCACCAAACACTCCTGAACAACACAAATAAAAAATATTTTTATTATTACAGGTAGAAAAACAAAAATGTGTTTATTAATGACCACATATAAGTTCAAATAAACTTTTATATGAGAGTTAGAAAACCACAAATAGACAAGAATGAACTGAAATACTCTTCATAATATTAAAACAATTCCTGTTCAAGTAAAAAAAGATATAAAAAATTATGTGAGAATTTATCAGTGAGTGCAAACCTGTGAGTTTAAGCAGCGCCTGTTGATGTGCAACAGCTAATGTGTGAAAACCTCAACATTCACCTACCATTCAAACACTGCAGAAAAACTGTCACACCCTTTCTGGTGCCACTTTATTTTCTTTCTTAAAGAAGACGTCATGAAAATCCCACTTTTTCTGTGTTTTAGTGCTATAATCGGGTCCCCGGTGCATCTTGCAAACCCAGAAAACGTGAAAAATAAGATCCCAGTAAGTTTGTTTTGGTTTGCCTTTCCCTGCAAGCTAGTGAGAAATCGAGCCGCTCCGATTTCGCACCGGTTATGATGTTGTGATTCTACACCAGGGGTGTCCAAAGTGTCCTGGAGGGCCTGTTTCCTGCAAAGTTTAGCATCAACCCTAATCAAATACACCTGAACAGCGAATCAAGGTCTCACAAAGCAGACTAGACACTTCCAAACAGGTGTGTTGAGCCAAGTTGGTTCAAAACTCTCAAGACTTTGGCCCTACAGGACCAACATTGGACACTCCTATTCTACACAGTTCCACCCACCGCGGCCCGCTATTGTTGTTTTCACAAGCGACAGCGGTATACGTGACGTCATGGCTAAAGTTTGTGGATAACATGCAATGTAGTCGCTGCACAGAGTCCAATCCTAGGAGGAGACAGCAGTGGATTTATTCCATTTTTATTGGAAATCCCTCAGAAGCCATAAGTAAAAACCTGCTTGTTTGATCGAATCCCTTCAAACCAGAGTGCTTTTTCAACCTAGGACAGTACAAGCAGGATTAGCTTCAAAATTGTTCCTCAAGAGGGATCGAGACCGGCTGCATGAGACAAAACTGCCGATGTGAGTAATATTTATGAAATGAACCGCACTGAGTCGGGATAAAGCCTCCAGTCTCTGTGCAGAAGACTTTCCCTTGAAAGCATGTCCGCTGCATGGTTCAGACGACCAGGAGAAATATGTGTTCCCCTGATAGAGAGTAGATGCCCACAGTAGGAGCCTCACAGCCTGCTTGAAAAGGGTTCCGGAGTCAACCCCTCCCTTGCAATTTATGTACGAAACCACGGACATGTTGTCGGGATGAATCAGGACATGTTTGTGGTCCGGCCTCGACTAGAAAGTCTGAAGAGCTAAAGACACCGCGTTCAGCTCCAAACGATTTATGTGCCATTTGCTCAGTGACTGTGACCAAAGACCAGACGCCGGCATCCCCTCAAACACCTATCTCAAGGACGACACATCCGTCATAAGCACTGTGCGCCTCGTCACCAGCCCCAGGGGAACTCCCCGACTGAGCATGCTCAGGTCGAGCCCCTGAGGCAGTTGTGTGTAACCGGGACGCATGCCCGACTCGAGGACCATGGCCACCACGGAACTCTGGCCTTCAGCCAAAACTGTAGTGGTCGCATGTACATAAGACCAAGGTGGCAGACTACCGACCCAATAGACCCAAAAGCCTTTGAACGACCTCAGGGGAACAGACCGAACCGGGCTGAGCATGTGCAGAACTGAGGAGATGGCCGCGCATCTCAACTGAGTGGAACATACCCCCAGATACGTCATAGACTGACTCAGAGTGAGTTTGCTCCTCCGATAAGACATGCCTTGAATGGCTTTCCACGCGTCCAGGAACAGACATAACGGCCGAATCTCTACAGGCGTGACCATCAGTGGACTGCTTAGAGAAGCACTCAATGCACTGGCAAGACTAAATGCACTGGCAGGGAAATGGCTGGTGTGTAAGAATATACTGACTCTCATCCATAGGAGCGGCCGTGGACGAGGGAAGGCTGGTTATAGCAGACTTTGACCTCTTTTAACTGATTTGCAAATAAAAAACAAAAAAGTTTTGCAAATAAAAAGCAAATTGAGTAGCAAATAAACACACATGTGACTCACCTGTAAACTTGTGACAGAGTTGAGTGATGTTGAAATCCTGGACGATAAATTCTTTCCTTTGTACCAGGAGACACTCACATCATGCAACACATCCATCACTGAACACAACACACAACAACATGATGATGAAGATGATGAAGAACATTGAGAAGAGACTCTGGAGATGACAGGAACAGACAGACGAGCTAATTAAGAGGTTGACAGATTTCACGTTTTAATCAATATTCTATTTTATTGTATAAACAAAATGTGATCTTGTGCTTTGTTCACTGAATCTAAACCTCAGTTCCAAACAATAATACAAATATAAATGATGAAATGATTGGGTTATTACATATGATGTCATTTTTAAGATGAATTAGTTATCTATCTATTGAATCTATAATACTAACCATAGATTGTAAGATTAAATCTTTTTGTATGAGGGTTTATAGATTCTGCTGATCTTCAGTGTTTATGGTACAAACATGGTTACCTGAGATACTCATACTCGCCAGCAGAGAGCATTATCCCCTAAGTTTTAGTTGGACTCCATTTCCCATTGGCCCTTGCGCTGCTGATTACACCCAGGCCTGGAACTCATTAACATGGCTTTATAATCTCAGGGTATTTTCCAAACGTGAGTGAGCATCCCTATGCCTTACTGCCTTCGAAGGGCTGACTTTAAGTGAACTGTTTGTAGAATATTGGGCATGACTGTCTCTCGTGTATGCGTTTGGAATTCCCTTAAAGGGAATGACTTGCCAAATGTTATCTTGACAACACCGCAGCTGCACTCTTAATCCACCACTCAGTTGTTAAAAATAGACAGTATATTTCAAGTGGGTGTAACACAGGGTTTCTGCCAATCTCGTATTAATCTTGAGTACCTATAGAGAAGTTTTGCATACTTTGTATCTTCGAAGAGTATTTAGTTTGACCACATTTATAAAAGATAGAGACAGCTGTACGATTATTTCCAAAATCATACGGCGCGTGCGGGGGGGAGGGGTAGACTGAACCAAAGATCACTTCTGAGTGGAACCCAGGGAGTCTCTGTGAAGGTTCAGTAAAGATCTCTCCTACAAATCATGTGTGGCGTCCTCCAGATTCATTTTTTAAATTGAAAACTACACACATTTTATGTGTGTTTTTTACCAAGTCTTATAACTTTTGCATTTACTCAAAGGAATGCAACAACCAGCAGTACACACAAGCACATCACAGATGGACTCACTTTCACACATCACTCAGTTCTTCTCTTCTACTTATAAGACAAAACACACAGCATTAGCCTGACCTCTACAGGTCATCACAACAACTAACACTTCATTGTCATTCTACAACACACAAGTGCCACACAAAATAACAATTAAGACCATTTAAATATCTAATAAGTTTAAAATAATAATACTTGTTTGCAACACTATCTTGTAGAAATGCCCTGAACCCTTGAGTGTTGACTTCACATGTTCTCTCAAAAGTGTGTTGGGCTTTAGTGATGCTCACATTCAATCTGAATTTGCCAGATCAAATGAATTGCAAATAAATTTTAAAATTAAAACATAGGTAGTATCAAAATATATTATAAGGGATGTAGCTGCAAACTGTATATTTACACAACAAAACATCTAGACGATGATAAATAAAACACAACTCTGTGTAATAGAGACCTCTAGTGTTTAATAGAAGAAACTGCAGGTGACTTTACACAGATCTGATGAAGACCTCACATTTATTTATTGATCTCAGGAGTTAATAAATGAGTGTTTATGTAAGTGCAGTCATACTAAAGCTTTTACATGATGTTTAAAATACATATAAATAAACCCTGATGTGAAAGATTTTTTTTAATATTCTAGATTTGTTAACTTTAAATCATTGACTTTAATATAAGAGACAGAATGTCCTGCTGTGGTAAAGTGATGTTGTGAAAGATCAAATACACATCAGATCTGAACACACATAGATTGCTGAGTTGATTGTGGTTTTCAATGGAAATAACACACACACACTCACACACACGTCATATTAATTGTGTGGTCTAATAATATATGTTACTTAGGTTTGGCACTACATAGAGAAACACATCATGAAGACTTACATTTGACCCAAAATACATATTTGATCATATTTGTGTGTGTTTGTGTGCGTGCGCAGTGTGTGTGTGTGTGTGTGTAGGTGTGTGTGCGTGTTTGTGCTCTTTGTCCATAACCACACAGAGGTTTCCTTTACTGCATCTGCTTTCAAATACAAGTGTCAGCATTTTTACACATGAACACTCAACAAATCTGATCATAAACACATTGTTCAATAGATTATAAATAAACACACACACACAATAAAACTCTCTAGTGACCTTAAGTGTGTTTAATTATTTAGTCTCTGTTAAATAATAAGATGATAAGTGTCACAGTTCTTCTGCAGTGGTGAAGTCTTGTGGTTTTCACACATTCAGTTGTTGCTCAATCAACACACGCAACTTAAACTCACAGGTTTTGCACAGACTGATATTCTCTAACAATATATTATTTTTTAGATGAACATGGATTGTTTTAATAATATGAAGTGTATTTCAGCTTCTTGTCGATTTGACGTTGTCTAACGCTCATGTAAAAGTTTATTTGCAGTGATATGTGATAATTCATAAACACTTTTCTGTTTTTTATCACATAATAAAAATAATGTTTGTGTTTGTGTTGTTCAGGTGTGTTTGGTGGTGAAGTGAAGTCAGTGTCAGTGATGGAGGGACATTCTGTTACTCTACACACTGATGTTACTGATACTGTTCAGTGATCAGTTATAGACAAAACAAAACCATTTATCAGTGAGAGATTGAAGAATCATGTAGAGATAGATGATCAGACTGGATCTCTCATCATCTGTATTTTCTGTCCTGTTTTTACAACGTCTGCTGTGCTGATCTTCTGGTTTATTGTCATTTTTATTCTTATGTCTGTTGCCACGTGATTCATCCATGAGTCATCTTGAGCCCCCGCATCTCTGTATACTGTGGTGGGCTATATGAGACCCACTTTTATTGCACTTATGCTTTTTGTTGTCTTTATATTGTTCCAACTGCATCCATTGTTTACCTCATCTCAAAGTCACTTTGAATAAAAGCTTTTGCTAAATGACTGAATGTAAATGACTGGTAATAAACAAGAATAAATAACACACAATGATCAAGAAACATTAATAAGCAACCGTCAGCCAAAATCTAATAAACCTCATCTTATACCTGATTCAAGTCACATTTGAACAGAATACACATGCGTGTGGTTTTTATCATGTAGAATAAATGTGACAGAGGTCACAGATGAGTGAGTCAAAGTGAAACTGTTGTGGTCTCATCTGTTTAGTGGACAAACACTTTGTTCCTAAGAGCTCGTCTGTATTGTAATGTGTTTGTGGTTAGATTGTGTGTTTAGTTTTCTGGTGAAAGTTTCCACTCATCATCTTTATAAATGCACTTATATACATAAATATACTCACAACTCATCAACATAAGTTTCAAACACACACTGAAGTGTCAAAGGTCAAACTAAACTCTCACTCATGACGGCCTACACTACATCAGATATTTAAATGTCAGCAGTTTATTTGCAAAAATCTTAAATTAATCATGTATATGTTTACCTCAAGATAACAAACGAGAGTATTAGATGTGAACATTGAACACCTACATGTTTAATATACAGATGAACAATTTGATGACGTCATTCTGCACTTCAACTTCTCATCAGATTCTAGAATGTGATTGGCCATTAAAGGAGAGGAGCACATCTGTCACTTCACTTCATTTAAACTTTATTCTTGAAATATATCAAACCATCATTTATGATAAAAGCTCACAGTGACGTCACAGAGTCACAGATGAAGAGATTCAGCTGATCTCAGATGTGGTCACATCCCCGAGTTTCAGTCAGACATCAAAATCTCTTGACAAACTAGATGATGTGTTTAACACATTCATTTTAAATCTCTATTATTCTCTCACTCTATAAGAGCTAGAACTCATAAAACTATAATAAAGAAAGTTTGTGAGTTAAAGTTGTTCCGTCTGTCTGACGCAGAGATCAGAAGCGCGTGCGCGTTCACGTGAGTGTCTGTATGTGTGTCAGAAGGAAATCACACAGTTTGTGTCACATCACAAATTTGTCTTCACACATCTCTGCAGAATATGGTTTGTGTACTTGCTCTTGTGCAGTTGTGTTTGTGGCATTTCAACGGTAAGTGATATTTGACATTCTTTAACTTTTAGTTTGTGTACATTATGAAAATTTACTGTTTTTACAGAATGAGAATAAAAAACACGTTTGCCAGATACACATAGAATCCACATTAAGAATGATTGCCAATAGTAATCAGAACGTTATCAGAACAGAATCATAAAAATCTTGTATACTACAGTATTTAATAGTCAGGCTAGTTGATAAATTATTTTGTACTTTAATATTTAGCATAGTACTATTCAAAAATACAGTACACAGTCAATTTTACTACAATTTGCTATAGTTCATTCTATAGTATACTGCAGTACATTTTTGCACCAATAATTCTCATAAAACCTGTAAAACTAAAGTGTTGATTGTGTTTGTGTTGTTCAGGTGTGTTTGGTGATGAAGTGAAGTCAGTGTCAGTGATGGAGGGACATTCTGTTACTCTACACACTGATCTTACTGACATACAGACACATGATGTGATCCAGTGGATGTTTGGTGTTCAGAGTCCAGATGAGATTATAGCTGAAATCAACAAAGAAGCTAATTCAACATCATTTATCAGTGAGAGATTGAAGAATCATGTACAGATAGATGATCAGACTGGATCTCTCATCATCACAAACATCACAACTCAACACACTGGACTCTATAAAGGAAACATCATTGGAAATACTGTTCAAAACAAACACTTCAATGTTACTGTCTATGGTGAGATGAGAAATATTATAATCACTCTTTCAAATATCCTTATCATTATAAATCTAAATTTTGGTTTGTTCATTTCATCAATTTTATTTCAGCTGGTCTGTCTGTTCCTGTCATCTCCAGAGTCTCTTCTCAATGTTCTTCATCATCTTCATCATCATGTTGTTGTGTGTTGTGTTCAGTGATGAATGTGTCACATGATGTGAGTGTCTCCTGGTACAAAGGAAAGAGTTTATTGTCCAGCATCAGTGTGTCTGATCTCAACATCAGACTCTCTCTACCTCTGGAGGTGGAATATCAGGATACAAACACATACAGATGTGTGGTCAACAATCCCATCACAAACCTCACACAACATCTACACATCACTCAACTCTGTCACACGTCTTCAGGTATGTTTTTTTTATTGAATTGAACTTTCAGATTTACTGTAAATGAAGTATAGGTTGATAGAAAATATAAAAACAACGTCACATGATAAAAGAAATTCACATACTAGCAAAAAGTCTCATCAAACAAATAGGTTTTAAGGCGTGTTTTAAACATGTTCACTGAGGTAGATCTTCTAACGGACTATTCCAGTACTTAAGAAACCTTTGCTTTTTAAGCGTGACCGAGGAGTTTCAAGCAACAAGTGGTTTTGGGATCTCAAAGACCTCTGTGAGCTACTAAAGTTGATAAGATCAGAAATATATTTTTGTGCAAATATACTTTTAATCCAGCACAATACATTTACTCATTTAGCACTGAATTTTATCCAAAGCAATTTAAAAATGAGCCAAAAAGTGCCCTTTTAAGTGATGTGAAAATGATCTCAGTAGGGGTGTGATGAGTTGCTTGTGCTTAATGTTAAAGTTTGGCTGTGGGATGGAAAATGACGTTGTGGAATGGTCGGGCCTATCACTGTAGCTCTTCTCACAGTACACACATACTGTACATCGTTCTGTTATTAGCGTGTTCTGTACAGTAATGAGAAAACAGGTCACGTCACAACACAATGCACACTCACACAAATGCTCCCAAATATATTTGAAGGTCACACGGATTAAAATTAGGGAATTTACTCAATCTCATGAGGATATGATTTATGGACGTGTAGACACTTGACCAAGTGAACACGCCGTAAATGACATGCGCTAATGTAATTTATTGTTATTATATGGCCAGATTTTGCACCACTTCAGGCCGAAGCTGTTTCTCTTCTAGCAACAACCATTCCTGGGTGAAAAGGATTTTCGAATTAGAAAAGAAAGTGGGCGTGGCTTGCGTTTTTCATTGCGAATTGATTGGTTGTGTAATCAGGGGAAAATAAAATGACCCACATTGATAAACTACTTACTATAAATCCTGCAATATTTCATGAAAACATGGGCACTGTCGTTTTTATATTCGCTGGGACTTTATAAGGTTTTTATTGGTAGTATTTTACACAACTATTGGTATTATTAAACATTGATATAGTCCAGAAGTAGAGCAAATGATCTGCAGGGAGACGATAGTGTGTTGAAAAGAATGCAGTTTTATTCATATGTTAAATAATGTATAGAGTGTAATTAGACGAGGGCGCCCTCGTGTGGTGGGAGCAGGTGCATGTCTTTTTTTGTCAAAGGGACAGTACCCCCAAAAGTGAAAATTATGTCATCGTTTACTCACCTTCCAGTTGTTCCAAATCTGTACGAATTTATTTGTTCTGATGAACAAGATATTTGGAAGAAAGATATTTGGAAGAATGTGTTTAACCATGGAGATGGTGGTCTAGTGGGTTAAACCACAGAACTGGTAAATCAAAGGTTGCTGGTTCGATCCCAGCATCCACCACCAGTGTGTCCTTGAGCAAGACACTTTACTCCATGTTGCTCCAGGGGGATTGTCCCTGTAATAAGTGCACTGTAAGTCTCTTTAGATAAAAGCATCTGCCAAATGACTAAATGTAAAATGTTAACCGGACAGATTTTTTCCACCATTCACATCCTTAGTAGGACAAATAAAAAGAAGACATTTTGAAGAATGCAGGACAGCAGGTTTATGACAGAAATGAAATAATAAAGATTCAATAGTAATGTATTCTGTATTAACAAGACTATTTCAAGTTTACAGTTATTTTTATGAATGTGTATTTTGTGTAGCAGCTTCACATTTGATAGTATCAGTCTCTTGTGCTGCTGGATCTGTGATGATTGTAACTGCACTTCTGATCTACTGCATCTGCAGAAAACACAGACAAACACAACAACACGGTAAATGAAAAGAAAGACATAAAAGATAATCAGACGGCAACATAAGATCTCATTAATATCTCAAACTCATGAACAACTATCACAAAACATAAAGAATGTTACTTCTGTTATGTGAAACTATATGTGTTACTATGATGTATTTTACATGAAAAGAAAGTGTTATATTAAAACATGTTTGACATGATTATAGAAACTGTTCAGACTGATGAAGAGGAGATCACTTATGCAGATCCAACATTCTGTAAAAGACACAGACATGGACCGGTGAGATCATTCATCTCTTGTGTGCTTCACCTGTACATGCATGTGTATGTAATCATCCATTAGAAAAAACAGCATCTTCTGTTCCAAATGCAAGTATCAGTAAACAGATGTATTCAAGTGCTTTTTCATCTTAACAACATAAACAAACATAAACAAAGGTTACTGCGCGTGCACACTTGTGTGACCCCCAACTGAACTGTAGATTATTTCTGATAACAATCAAAAGAAACTTCTTGTCTCTTCAATATTAAGACTGTGTAACCAATCTTAACCACAAGATATCAGTGTACCATATGGGCCGCAAATGCATGGGCAGGCGTAAACGATGTGACATCATAGCCCGTATTCATGAAAAATGTTAGCGCAAAGAATTGCTCCTAGTGACAATATATATACATAAAGGTATATATATATATATATATATATATATATATATATATATATATACATATAGTGCGAATGTGGGAAAAATCTTTCCTGTGGCTCAGTGGTAAGAGCATAGCGTAAGGTTGTGTGTTTGATAAAAGCATCTGCCAAATGCATAAATAACAGGAAAAAAGACATGTGCGATGACCCATACTTTAAAGCAGTCTTATTTTCCTTCTTGGTCAACCAACCAATTGTCATACATAGCAACGGGTCAGTCCCACCTCTTCACTACGATAAAGTTTTTGTCTTTTCCTTGCTCAGAGTTTCTCTCAGATTGGTCTTGAATCACTTTTAAACTAAGACTCCAACCTAGACATTTAAAAAAAAATTAAGAGCTTTCTTAGAGGATTCTCTGCTTTAAGATTACAGGCCCAGATTATGAGGGGATCCCCAACAGCCTGTTTTGTGTCACTGTTGTGGTTTAAAGGAGATTACAAAAAGAAGAATAGATGGATTTGTATAAAGACAGGGTGTTTCTGTACACATGCTGGCGACTCAAAAGTGCATTTTCTGGGATTGAGCCACTTTAAATGTGACCAAACTGCAGGAGACATTCAACTCTTTGTTTCTTTAATAAACTGAATATACGACAAAGTTCAACAAATCGTTTCTTTAATACAATTCTTATACAGTAATTTAATAATATAAAGTAATATGAACATAAATAAAATATTGATAGTTGTATTATTATATTAAAATTCAGCAACATTATCTCTTACCAAATCATACATTATCTCTTAGCTTTGTGTTGTGGGTCATGTATATACACTTTTCACTGCAAGTTATCTTTAGCATATCATTTCCTTCTTAACTTGTGTATGTTGTGTGTGTATGTTGTGTGTTTGTCAGAGAGCTGCAGTGGAAGATGATGTGGTGTACACAGGAGTCATGAGAAGATGATTCTGAGATGCTCAGACGGATGCTAAACTAGAACTACAACTTCTTTTAAATATGTGTAATGAGAAAAGTGTGGTTGTATAGTAAATGTCATTTTATTTATAAAGAACAATTAAAAGAACACATGTTGACCAATGTGCGAGATTTATATTACACTTATAAAACAGAAAATAAGTCACAGATTAAAGTCTCATGATAAAACTCTCAGACAGCGGTAGCAGGCGGGCTGTTCCAGTGTCTGTGACTTGTGCTTCAGCAAAACCCTGCATCACTCTTGTTTTAGACCTCAGAACTACAACACATTCATTGCAGTTAAAAGCATCAGAAGGTTCTTTACAATTGCTCACTTAAAAGTAGTTTGCACTTAATCTGTCGCACTAGATAAAACACTTGTCACACAAATGTATTAGTTTGTGAGAAATGTGTTTTTTCAGTGTTACAATTTCAGTTTCACACTGTTGTAAAGCATAACTCTAAAATATTTCTCTATAAATAACAGTAAATTACTGTCGGCACAGTTTTTCACTGTAAACACAAAAAAAATGTTTTACAGTATTCTTTTATTTTTACAGTAAAACACTGGTAAGTATTATATACAGAATAAGTAATATTCTGTAATTCTACAGTATGAATACTGCAGAACTCATTTACAGTTTATTACTGTAAAAACGACAACCCGTATGGGGTTTAAGCAAGATCATCAAAAAAAAAGAGTATAACCAATGTAAACATTTGTACGAGTAAGTAAAAAGTGCAAAAAACACAAAGTCAAACTCAGTTACATAAGATTAAAGGACAAAACTCAAATTCAGTCTTCAAATATCTCACTTCTCCTCTTTAATTAGTGTTTTAATATTGTCCACATATATTACAGACATGAGAACAAAAATCACGGACAGGCAAAGTCTTACTCAAAGTCACGTGAAACATCAGCGCCATTGAGCTTTTTCAAAAACAAAGCCCATGCATCACGTAAAACAATTGAAACATATAATGCTTAAATGCTACAGATTACTGCCATTTCTTATCGTGGAAAATATTGCCCACAGCCCAAAATGAATCACAGTTGTTTACAGTAAACATGTAAACAGACAGTAATGACATAAGAAAAGCCTATACAAAAAACATCTATCAGTTTTTATTACAAAAAGAGTCTGAACTGACTATAGCTTATGTTAAAAATTTGTAATTCTCATCTAATTACATCCATCCATCCATCCGTCCATTTTCTTCCACTTCATCCTGGGCCGGGTCGCGGGGGCAGCAGTCTAAGCAGGGATGCCCAGACTTACCTCTCCCTAAACACTTCCTCCAGCTCTTCCGGGGGGACACCGAGGCGTTACCAGGCCAGCCGGGAGACATAGTCCCTCCAGCGTGTTCTAGGTCTTCCCCGGGGTCTCCTCCCGGTGGGACATGCCCGGAACACCTTCCCGGGAAGGCGTCCAGGGGGCATCTGGAAAAGACCTCAGCTGGCCCCTCTCGATGTGGAGGAGCAGCGGATCTACACTGAGCTCCTCTCGAGTGACCGAGCTTCTCTCCCTATCTCTAAGGGATCGCCCAGCCATCCTGCGGAGAAAGATCATTTCGGCCATCTGTATCCGGGATCTTGTCCTTTCGGTCATGACCCACAGCTCATGACCATAGGTGAGAGTAGGAACGTATCTAATTACATTAAAATAAAAAATATAGAATCTACAATAATGAAAAACCATAGCCTTAAAAATGTAATGGGGATCGAGTTAATCTTACAATTTCATCACATTTGTTCACATGATACCACTGTTTAAAAAAAAATATTATATGTTTTGGAAATGTTAATAAGTACATCATCATTCATTGTGACGCCTTATTTTTTTGACCAATGACAGATTTTTTTAAACAAAAAACAAACATTAAGGTTCAAAATGGACAAAAAATGTCCATGTCCAAAAACGCTCATAAACAGAATTATTTTACTTTACTTAAAAAGTATGTGCAGGTCTTTAAATTTCTTGCAGTAATTAGTTTGACCCCCACGTGGCAACCGTGTCCTGGGTGCATCGATTTGAGGTAGTAGAAGAAAACCTCACCGAAGGATGTATTCTGTGCAAGGCTGTGCATTAGGCTGCCCATGTATGCTTACCTACACTTAAAAAAATCAGTATGCCACAGGCTTAAGGCCCCCTTTGTGTGGAGTGCACTGCTTTGTGACCCCCCAATTAAAGATTAATAATTGTAATCTTTGAATTTTAAGTAAACCAAAAATATATTCAGTTACACACTCCTGGAACTTCAACTCTTTTGGTTGGTGGTCTTATTTTTCTGACGTTTGATTGAGTTAAATCTGGGATAAATTTATATATTTCATAAATCACCACACAATGCATCTAGTGGCCTCCAGTTTGAGAACCACGGCTCTAGATCCCTGAGCTCTGCTTATGAACCGTGTCTTGTGGTATCATCACAAAAAGGCACAAAATCACTTTCATGCACCTTCTGGAACTGTTCCACGATGGTGAGATGATCTGTCTTCTTCTGCTTTACCAATCTCAAAGACTGGACTAAAAGACACATCTCTACACCTGACACGATAACACAGACTCCTCTTCTACTTTAGCAGTGGTGCCCTTGTTGTTGCACTGACTGCTTCTCTTGTTCTGACTCATATGTAAGTCACTTTGGATGAAAGCATCTGATAAATGACTAAAAGCAAATATTACTAGTGAGACAGAAGGGGCAATAGGAGCGTTTTTTTGGGAAGCTCTGATGTTCTCTACTAAAGTGACTTTCGCTCATGCGTCTGTTAAAGGGGCGGCTACATGTGCAGTAACACATACTGATCAAAACATCTTCACACTGATCCTGCTTCAATCCTGTGAAGAACAAGAACAAGAGAGAGATGAGATGTCTATATGATTCTTACACACAAACCTCATTTAATAAAATGTGTGTTGAGTGTTTGTGAATAATGTTTACCAGTGTTGTTGTTTTTCATTCAGACACTTTGAGGATTCTTCATCTTCACATGTGCTGATGGAATTGATGCTTTTTATTTCATCAGTCAGATGATTTTTACTTTCTGATGAGTTCACTGGAAATGCAGAACATAAAGTGAACATGTTATATTATGATGTCTTCTAGCAGTGGTTAAATTGTGAAAGATGTTTTTCTTTGCTTATATAATGTGATATGAAGGTGAAACTGACCCTTTCTTTTCTTCATGATGATGCTGACGATGATGATGATGATCACACACAACACAGCAGTACAGCTGACAGCTGTTATTACAATGAGCCGCTGGTCAGGAGACTCTACAAGGATGAAGAGAATAAACACGTTAATTCTTTATACCTGCAATGTCTTGTAAAGATATTTTAACATGAATATGATTTGACACACAGGTTTCTCATTGACTCATTATATAACTGATTTATGAGGTACGTATGTGTGTAATAAGTGTGATGATGTAGAGACATTGTGATACAACAGACTAACATTCACATCTGATCACACTGTCTGAGTTTATTCTGAGATCACACCAGCTGTCTGTACATGATCTCTTACATGTGAAGTAATAACATCTATAAACTATAAACTCTATCACAGACTGTATTACACCACATATATCATCTTAAATAATCACACGTGACTCACCTGAACACTCCAGACAGAGTTCAGTGTTGTCTAGATCTTGATCGTGCTTTATGTGATTCAGGGGAAGTAAATGACCTGGAAAATGAGATAGAAAATGATGTCATGTTTATGGGTCAAATACAGAGTTTTCTGTGTAATTCAATTGCATTTTTGTTTTTCAGAGCTTTTTTTAACCCTTATACATATAGTTTGCTGAGTCTACGAGACCATTGGTTTCAATTGTCCTTTTGATGTAACTCTCAAGAAAGTTTATTTAATCTGAGCTACTGACCATTGACAGTGAGATGGAATGTCTTGTATGAGACTTTATTGTTGCTGCTGATCCTCAGTGTATAAAGTCCAGAGTGTTGAGTTCTGACATCACTGATGGTGAGATCTCCAGTCTGATGGTTCATCTTCAGTCTGTCTATGAACATCTCATCCTCAGATAACTTGGTGCTACTGGCTTTACCGTTGATTCTTGCAACAACGGTGTTTTCAGGTCCATAACTCCACACGATCAGATCATTTTTCTGTTTGATGACATCAGTGTGTAGAGTAACAGAATGTCCCTCCATCACTGACACTGACTTCACTTCATCACCAAACACACCTGAACAACACAAACACTTTCTATATTACTACCACATGTAATGAATAAGGGACGAGAGAGATGTCCTGTAGATCACTGGTCAGAGAAGACACTTGATAGATCTGGATAAAAACATACACTCGTTTCATGTTTTATTTCATTTTATTATTCTATTTCATCTACAAGCCATATCTCATAGTTGCAATGTAAGTCGCTTTGGACAAAAGCATCTGCCAAATGCATAAATGTAAATGTAATGTGAATTTAAAAGCACTTCTTTAACATCACAGGAACATTTTGTCTAGAAAGCAGAACTTGAACATAAAATGTGTAACATTGGAAAACATGCTTTCAAAGATAAATAGATTTATAATTGAATAACAAACATGAATATATATTGTGTGAACACAGAGCAGTCTATATAAAGAATGTGAACGCTATTATAATTGTGTCCTCGAGATGACGTTGTGTGTTGACATTTGAATCTTGAAACTGAATACAGAGTGAACTCCACCCAGACCTCAGTGTGGTGCAGAAAAACAACTCTGATGCCAAATAATGATTTATCATAGCAGTGTACATGAGGAGATAACATTGTACTTTATGAGCAGTCTTTATAGTAAATCATTTAACCACACACACACATAGCTGTTGTATTCAGCAACACAATATTTTGTTTCAAAAACATGGTTATAATACAACACCAGTTGTACAGAGATGTGTTAGATCAACTTAGCAGCGAATTTGTTTGGAAAACAGTGAATTATTTAGAACTATAGAGTCCTCCGTGACATGAGTTACTTCTGCAGCCGTTCTTCTGGCGGACGTCTGTCCTAGTGTCGCAACTCTGTTGTCGCAACTCTGTCTGTCTGCATGACTGTGCGAGACCAGACTCATCGTGGTTTTCTAAAACCACAAACCCCCCCCATGCACCATCAAAGAGTGAAACCAGACGAGCATGCGTTACGTGTTATACAAAAGATTGTGCCACTTTTAAACCTTTTCTATAAGAGTTTGAAGAAAGTATAAAAACAGCTTTTGACATCTTTCAAATGAGATGTAAAGACATATATCCACAAAACACGCAAATATATTTTAGATCAAACGATTCGATTAAAATCTGCACACACAAAAGACCTTGAATCTACAAGAAGTGTTTAAATACGATCGATGTCGATACACTAAAAGCAATGAAGCCATAAAATAAAACACTGACCTTGTACAATGAAGTACGGCAGATAAGTGAGAAAGATGAAGCACAAGTCCATGGTGCAGAATAATGTAAAAGAAGTCGCGTCGAAAGTTACAATAAAAGAAAACAAAAAATGTTTTTGTTTTATTAAGGCTGTGCTGTAGATTATGATCTCATCAGTCAGTAGGTGCACCTGTCATTCAAACCCAAAACTTCTTGGGTTAGTGACGTAATGCTTCAACCACTGAACTACAAGAACATTATCTACAGCACAACCTTGACTAAGACGATCTGTTCTCCACCTTTGCCTCTTATATTTATACGCTATAGAAACTAAACCGCCTTTGTGTGGGTGTGGCTCCCACCAGAATCTCCGTAATCATGATCTAACATAATCCATAAACTGCTGTGCAGTTCTTCTTATCAACATTATGCATTATTTTCATTTCCTTTTCGCATTGTCCAAAGTGACTTACATTGCAATATCCTATACATTTATACATAGGTATGTATAATCCCCTGGGATCGAACCCACAACCTTGCAATGCTCTTACCACTGAGCTACAGAAAAACATCATGCATCTGAGCCATAAATTTGTGCTTTAACATGTGTAAAATTTCTATTTTATTCCTATTCTTACACTTAAGAAAAAGAAAGATTCATGAAGGATCATAAGTGTTAAGACTCTGTCTCTGTTCCTAAATGACTCATCGTGTTTTTATTGTGTTAGTTAACTTTATTTTTGGAGTTAATATGGCTTAAATCAAAACAAAACAACTGCAGTGTGATATGCATTGGGATGCACAATCCCAAAACACATGTACATGAGTTTTCTCATTTTGGACCCAAACTCTTCATTTATAAATTCATTAAAAATAATAGTAAAATAGAACATAATGTCTGAATTAAGTGATGTCTTGGTGTAATAATAGTGGAATGCTGATGTGACTTCACACTTGCAGGCTCCCTATTGGCTGATTCAGAGGTCAACAGCTATGCTTTAATAGATGCATATTATGTTCAATTAAAATATAAATTAAATAGAAAAAGGGCGGCAATTTTGTTTTTAAATCGTTGTACTCCTTAATTTACAACACTTACGTGAGTCGCAAATTAAGAATCAGTCTTAAACTTGACTGAAAGTTGCTTATAGCTTACTCAGAAATGTTTTGATGTTAGGTCAAAGTTACGACTATTGTTAAAAGCATTTCTGATAAGTTGTAAACAACTCAGAGCGGTTATAAAACTCATAAAGAGTGATGATACACTAGAGGGAGTGTCTCCGTCACCAGAGATGATCTTCTGGATTATTCATGTCCTCGTGGTTGTCCCAAACAAAGTCACTCACAAAGTGAAGGTACAGATACTGAAATATAGTTGTACAAAAAAGATCATTTTTATTAAAATACATTAAAACAACCGCAACCGATCAATAGTTTGAAGGAACAGCAACTGATGTTACGGGCGGTTTACAACATGTTTTACTTCCTCATTCAAGAGTGTTTTGTTATCACAGACATCCGTGTGCCAATAACAGCGCATAATAGTTCCTTTATCTTTGTCCTCATGTCAGTTACGCCTGAAGAACTGGCACATTATCTCAACAAACATGTTCTTTCAACACAGTGTTTACCTGAAGCATACTGTAAAGCCGTTCTCAGATCACAGCAGTCATGAAGGACATAAGTCATCCTTATTAAAACCTAAAATGGGACACTTTGTGATCTTGCAGACTTCACAGAAACGTTGAGAAGTTGCGATAATGATGATGACAAACACATTAAACCTTAACTACTACCATAATCATTAATCATTAACTACTTCAGACAATGTTTAACAGTAACGCAGCAGTCCTACATTGACTCTGAACTGTTAAAGACTCTGTGTGTGGACACACAACTGTGTCGCAGTAACAAGACTGTTCAGAGCACTGTGTGTATTAAACTAGATGACATGCTTTTATAATCAGATACAGAACACAGAAGACATATGAGACCTGCAAACATATGCGGAAATCATAATCTCTTCAAGGTTTTGAGAAAGCATTTTTCTTGCGAACAACTTTGCAATGTGTTATTTTCTGACTTGACTGCATTTCACATACCAAACTAATGAATGATTGACATGCTATGTTATGAGAATGTGAAGTATTTTAAGCAGCACATTGTTAGTTCATTACAGGAATACAGATAACATGCTAAAAATGACACATGTTGAAACTTGGCTGTCCTGTCTTTACTTAACAACCAGTATGACCAGTAAAACAGACGGGTGGAGTTTATGACTGTCAGGAAATGTTGACGTGACGGGGAATTATAAAAACAAACAACACTAAAGTGATAAGAGAAACAGTAAATGTGCTGACACAATGGGGAAGTGTTGTGTTTGCTTTTGACCTGACACGTATGACATCTGTTCCTCTATCATGTGTCTCAGTGGTTGTTGACCTGTGACTGTGTTAAACCGCTCAAACTTTAAGACTTTTCATCCTGAACACTAGTTTACTTCAGAATCAACAGAGCTCAAGTTCAAGTTCAAGTTTATTATTTGTCACATACACAATCATACGGGGTATAATCAGCAGTGAAATGGAGGTCAGGACAGGTCCGCTCAATGGAGAGTGCAAAAAAATAAAAGATAATACATAACACACAAGCATATATTTAAAAATAGGTAGGAATAAGATTAAAAAAAGATAATAAGTAAAAAACAATAAAATAAGGAGTAAAATGTGCAATGAACTAGAATGTGCAAAACCGTCTACTGTGGATTTAATAAATATCAATATAAACAGGGATGTGCAAGAGAAATGTGCAAACAGGTTGTACTGGGTATGTACACATAGCAGCAATGCGGAAGATGGATAATGATGGGTGTTACAGTTAATTAAATGAGTCCTGAAGATGTTATGAGACTGAGTTTAGGAGCCTGATGGCCTGAGGATAGAAGCTCCTCCTCAGTCTCTCAGTTTTTGCCATCACGCTTCTGAAGCGCTTGCCCGATGGCAATTTGATGAAGAGACGGTTACCGGGGTGATTTGAGTCATTGATTATTTGAACAGCTCTGCTTCTGCAGCGTTTGAGGTAGATGTCCTCCTGAGAGGGGAGGGCAGACCCAGAGATGCGCTCAGCTAGGCGCACGACTCTCTGCAGAGCTTTGCAGTCCTGATTTGTGGCATTACTGTACCACACTGAGATGCACTGAGTCAATACACTTTCTATGGCCCCTGAATAGAAAGTTTTCAGGATTGCTGGAGAGACCCTGAATTTCCTCAGCTGTCGCAGATGGTACAGTCTTTGCCTGGCTTTCTTGACCTGTGTTGAAATGTGTGCAGTCCAAGTCAGGTCCTCGGAGATGTTTACACCGAGGTACTTGAAGCTGCTCACCCTCTCCACAGGGGTCCCGCTGATCATAAATGATGTTAATGGATGACTATAGATTAACAAAGTTCGGGAGAAGCCAGAGCATATAATTAAGACCGGCTGGTTCGCAATCAGCAATCATAGACTCTACCCTTTCAGCTCATAAGTAGAGAAAGATTTTTATCTGAAGCCATCTCTAAAGGATTACACATCCCACCACCTCCCCGGCTCCTCTACTTGAGCTCTTTTCGACAGCAGAACTCCGGGGGGTGAGTTCTGGGTTCGGCCGTTTCCGAGCTCGGCGCACTCGCCCCTATTGGGGGGCGGGAGTGTTCCGGGATCGGATGGAATCGGCGAGCTCGGAACCTGCCCCCCGGACAGCACGCCAAACACGCATACTTTTACTACCCCTGCTATCTTCATTATCTGCTCAGGTGAACTCGTGAAGAGGAGTGTAGGGCTGCTGCTGTCCCTTCCGGAAGTCTACAATCAGCTCTTTAGTTTTGCTCACGTTCAGAGAGAGACAGTTGTCCTGGCACCATGATGTTAGTCTCTCTACCTCACCCAAGTATGCCGTCTCATCATTGTTGAAAATGAGGCCCAGAACCACAGTATCATCAGCAAATTTGACAAAAGAAGTGGAGCTGTGAGAGGACACACAGTCGTGTGTGTAGAGAGAATAGAGCAGGGGACTCAGAACGCAGCCCTGCGGGGCTCCTACATTCAGGGTGATGGAGTTGGAGGTGAACTGGCCCATTTTCACCACTCGTGGTCTGCCGGTGAGGAAGTCTTGGATCCAGTCACAGAGTGTAGTGTTTAGGCCGAGGTCTGAGAGTTTGACAGCTAGTTTGGAGGGGACTATAGTGTTGAAAGCTGAGCTATAGTCAATGAATAGCAGTCTGACATAGTTGCCATTTTTGCTGTCAATATGTGTGAGGGAGGAGTGCAGTACCTGAGAGATGGCATCATCAGTAGACCTATTTGGGCGATAGGCAAACTGAAGAGGGTCCAAGGTAGCAGGGATGGAGGAGCATATGTGTTTCTTTAAAAGTCTCTCAAAAACCTTCATGACTGTTGATGTGAGGGCAACTGGACGATAGTCATTCAGGCAAGAGGGTTTACTGTTCTTAGGCACAGGGATGATGACAGATTTCTTAAATGAGGTGGGAATCACAGAGGTAGCAAGGGACTCATTAAAGATGGAAGTAAACAAACCAGCAAGCTGGATGTGGAAGACCAATCAGGGTTCACATCTGCTCTCACATTTATATCTGCTTTCAAAAAACAAACAAACACATTTTCAATCTATTTCACAAACACAATGTACAGAGATTATTTTAAAACAAGAGAAACTTTTATTATCAGTGTCTTTATGCATTATCCCACATCATGTTTTCTTTATTTCAGTTTAATGTGCGAAGAAGGATTGTGTTCATGAGCTCATTTTCTTGTCTATATATGCTTTATCATCTCAAAGGTTTATAGGTCAGTAAATCTTATATGTACAGGCTATAAAGTACATTTAATACATGGACACAATGGCAGGGTACAGAGTACAACAAAATAGAAACTGAACCACTCCCTCTTACTGAGAAATCCCGTGGAAAGAATAATGACAATAAAAGTTACATTTAGACGAGTAGAAATCAAAAAATAACTTGAACACAAATATAATCAAATAATACTTAAGCTGACACCACTGGATTTAAATGCAAACTAAATGAGTGGCACGCTCTTATGGATGCGCATTAAAGAGAAAAAGAAGTTCTTTTGGTTTTACTGCGCACAAATGCTATTCTCATCACATCTAAAATTTCCTGTCTGGAGCTCGAGAACCACATCAAAACAACCTTCATTTGTGTTTTGAACATAATGGAGGACTTGTGAAGGACTTGTGTTTGTTGATGACTTGAGAGTGATGATATAATGACATCATTATCATTCTATGTTGGAGAACCCCTTTAATACTGAAATGTTTGCCCTAAAATATAACCCAAAAGTTTCTGGGAACTCCTCAGTGTGCTGACACAAAGGTTCACCATGTGACCAATACTAACACATGTGAAGAAGAGTTTTTTACCAGCTTAAATCAAGTCAACATTGTGATTCTTTTATTTTGAGCTTTTGAGATCTTTATTAGAACAATTTTGTATTTAGATAAAAATAAAGTAAAGATACCTGAAAACATATTCAGTAATGTTTAACGCTAATGTCATAATTATGAATATGTATACAAAATACGTTAATTCTATAATGTGTCACTGGCACAATATGACTAAATAAGCTAAATAAATCAAAAGTCTTTATCACAACACATTTGTTCACTCTATTCTCATATGTACTTCGTCATGTAGCCCACACGTGGAATCATTTCAAAAAATTAAATAAACACTGTGACTGTCAAACTCATGCACGTGTGTCCTCATACAAACAAAAATATATCTGAACTGACAGAACATGTTATAAATCTGAACTCCTTTGCATTTACTGTATGTGTGATAGTTCATCTTAAGTACCTAAAAAGACGTATTGTGTGTCAAAACATCAAATGATATTTAATTCTTCATGATGTGAGTCCTTCAGTGTCAGTTCATTACACAACTGTGTGAGAGAGACCTCTAGTGTTCATATCGTATAAAGTGCCTAACCTATGAGTTCATATAATTAATCTACATGTTTAAGGATTAAGCACATTCATCATTAATCATAATTTTTCCTTACAAATTATATATTTTTTCTCATGTGTAGGGGCCGTGGGGATTATAGAGGATGAGCAGACGCTGAAGTGATGTCTTTATGTTTAGTTGTGGTTTTCACCACCTGCATCTCTCCAGCAGACTAATACTCTACAATACATTTATATTTGCACTGAGTATAGTTGCATGACTAATATTCTACTATTTGATCATTTTTCTTTTATAAATCCATATTTGATCACATGTGTTCTGCTTCCAGACTCTCCTCCACACATGTGTACAGCAGTACCACACAAACAATATCAGAGATTTAAACACATTACTAGTTCTGCTTTTAAATACTTTGTAATTTTCTGAAGTTTATCATATAGAAATGTGTTATAAATAGTTTTGTGTGTCAGTGGTGTGGTGGTGAAGAGGAGGAACATCTACATCATAAACACACCCACACCAGAAAGACTCTAGAGACGCTTCATCTTTCTGTTTTAAATACTTTCTCTCATACGATTAGATCAGTGGGTCCCAAACTTTTTGAAACTAAGGCACCCCTTTGTAGTTTTTTTTTTCCCACAGCACCCCAACTCTGATTGAACTAAATGCGTACATACATACATCAAATTAAATCCAGATGACCAAACAACAAATAAAGTATAAACAGTTGCATGAATTTATAACAAATGCATTATAACAGACATTATATGAGATGAAACAAATCATTGAAATGAACCATCTGTCATATACAACTCGATGACACGTGTAAACAAATCTTATAGTCTGATATGAACCCATTTGCTGTATGAGGAAATCGTTCGAACAAAACACATTAGAATAAAGATTGATACTTCATTCTTTAAATAATAATAAACAACTCACAGTTTTCTTTAGGTTCCTATTTGATTTGCTCAAATCTGACCTTACCACCTAAAAAGAAAACTAATATACCTGTGCATGTGTAAGGGTGTTTTAATGGGATACATGCAGGGTTTGAATTGAGGGGGGGCTGTGGTGGCCCCGGACCCCTTATAAGTCTTACAGGCTCCACCAAAAAGTTTCAAATAATGTGAACTTAGGGGGCCCCTTGGTTTTTCATTAAAACAAGACCAAAAACCCAAAATAATATTTTGACAAATAATCACACTAAAACGAAACAGTATTGTTTTTATTTGTCCAAATTTCACAAAACTAAATGACACTTTATCTGAAAACTTAATGTATGCTCAGGCGCACATCATGGTGTTCAATGACAAAACTCAACAGTTACTATCCGTCGATTTCTTTTATTTTTGGGGCTGGTTAGGGGACCCCCAAAGAGCTTTAACACAATTCGAACACTGGATACATGTGCCTGCTTTTTGGGAGCACAGCCTCTTTAAGGCCCTGATCAGACTAAACGTGTAATTTGCTTTGAGACGTGCCTCTAATAAATTGTTTTCTATGGCAAGCCAATGGTGTCAGAATTACGCTATAGTATAAACGTGTCTATATCCCAAGGAAAATATTTGACGCGTGAAACGCGCGAAAAGCTGTCAATAGCGCCGTATTTAATGGCGTTTTCAGGCGCCCGAAAAGCACCGCCTTTTGCGCCGCTGGCTTGCCATATGACGGCGTAAAAAACGCAGTTTTGGTTGCACAGAGCGTGCGTTATTTACAACGTTTTGCTTGTCGTATAATAAGCCCCTCCTGCTGGTTTCCACAGCCAATAAAAATGAAGTGTTCTCTTCGCATGTGTAGAGGAGGCAAGGGATAATGGAGGATAAGCTGTAAATTGTATGTTCAGATGTGGTTTGCAGCAGAAAAAACAACAACCCTGCAATCTGTACTACAGACTACTAGTATGCGCTTGATGACATATATGTATAAATACAATTTCTATTGATGTATGAGTTGTTCGAATAGGACAATATCTGGCTGAGATAAAACCGTTTAGATCTCAAGAATCTGAGAGTGCATAAAAATCAAAATATTGTGAAAATGGCCTTTGAAGTTGTTTATCACGGGTACTTTAGCAGGCCATCCTCTTACAAAAATAAAGTTTTTATTTATTTTAATAAAGCTATTTTGTACATTTCCTACCTTAAATATGTCAAAACTTTATTTTTGTGAGTGGATGGCCTGCCACAGTGCCTCTGATGAACAACTTCAAAGGCGATTTTCTCAATATTCAGATTTTTTTGCACTCACAGATTCATGAGTTTTAAACAGTTGTATCTCAGCCAGATATTGTCCTATTCTAACATCTCACACATCAAAATAAATCTTATGTATACATCCTTCAGATTATGAACAAATCTAGATTTTGAAAAAAATACCCATAAGACTGTTTTGTTGTCCAGGGTCATATTTCTCATAAATAATATGCATGGTATACACAATGAACAGAATATAACACAACGCAAGCATTACAGTATTTATTAAAATTAATCAATATTTACTCTAAATATCTTAATAATTAACTGAATTAACAACAGGTTAAATTATATTCCAGACCGGGAAAAACAATATAAACAGATCAGCTGTCTGTGCATGTGCATGCGAAACCGAAAGTAAATAATAAAACGCGCATTATTAAGACATAATAACAAGTTGACTAACTTCCTTCTTCAGTGACTATTACCTTGAGGAAACACTTCTGAAAAACGATCGGATAATGAAAATATAAACTTAAATATGAACTATAAACTGCCGGAGTAGGACAGCTCAAGCTCCGCTACAGGAACACTGACTACCGGATGGAGCTGAACTGTTACCATAGCAACGATTTCAACGTAAGAGTCCGTTTCTGAGGAGGCTTTAAAACACGGACTGTCTATGGTGAGGTGAGAAATGCAGCTTCAAATAACACAATCTTAATTTAAATACAAAAAAGTGAAATTGAAACAGACTCACAGATCACTATAAACTTCGGCTTGAAGGAAATTTAATGTATTTGGGTTTGTGGTCTTTTATTTTGACACTCACATGTTTTCAAGGTCGTCTTGACTATTCCTGTCATCACCGGAGTCTTTCCTCAATGTTCAAAGTGTTCGGTGATGAATGATGAGTTCATTCTGTATTTACACTTTTTTATTTTGTTTTGCTAAATGCTTCTTAAAATATGAACACAAACATCTCTTTTATTTCTTCAGTTTGTGTTTGCTGTTGTGCTCGTACTGAAGCTGTGATTGGTCATCTCTGCTGTAGTGGGAGTGGCTACAGCTGCTTTTCTGGTTTATGACATCAGATCCAGATGAAAATCACCATCAACTTCTAATGTCACTGTTATGCAGAATAACAGCAAATATGCATAATATGTTCAATTTAAGACCAACTCAAATTAAGCTAACATCAGCAACCACTTCATGTGGATAGAGTCCCCATTGATTCAGGAAGTCTAATATACATATCAAATGGAGGGTATGGACGTGTCAGAGCTGCAGTGGAGGATGATGTGGTGTATGCAGGTGTCCTGTGACTGATCAAACTGTGATTCCTCTGACTGATGGTTTGAGGACAGAAACTGAATATAAATATGCTTTAAACTGTTTTATGACATCTGCATATCTAAATGAAGCTTTTATTTAACTGTTTGTAACTTAAGGTTTATAGTTTGCAAGCATGTCTTTATCATTATCATGTAATTGTTGATTGTTATTTGTAACGTTCATTGAAGATTTAAAGAAAACTATAACATGTATATCATTTATCTTTAGGCATAGCTGCTACACATATCTAAAAAATATAAGAGCAAAAAAGGGTACAAGAAGAGTGAAATTATGAAAGGCTTACTATAACATTACACTAATTACATTAATCATTACTAAATATCCAACAAATAAATAAAACTTTAATAAAATCAGATGTACATGTTAAAAACAACCAGTCAAAATGTACAAAACAAATACAAATTTACAAACTAGTTGCAGTACAAGACATTCCATAGACTTCCATTGATTTTATATCTGGTTTATGAAATATTCTATCCCTAACCCTTTCCCAACACCTAAACCCATTAAATCCCTTTTTCACAGCTTTCAAGATATAAAATGAATGGGGGCATTTGACCCAGTAGAGCTTTAGGTTGAACAACAACCCTGTAACAAATATTTAACTGTGTCACGAACAGCACGATAAGGATTAGGATCCAAATGCAGTGTATTAGGGGCAATCTAAAGACAAAATCCAAACGACAGCCATACATCCAAACACAGGTGGTCAGTCCAAACACAAGCAAACATATCCACATGATAATGCCAGAACAGATTAATGTATGTGACATGAAAGTACAAGTGATGATAGGTGTGCCCTCTAGTGGATTTGAGAAGGCACTCCAGCTGGTGAATGTGACGCTTTGCTTTACACAGACTTCATCATTCGTGGTGCTGAAGTTCATGCTACTTTCATCATCTGTCAGAGGTTGTGATGTTTGCTGAAAAGTAAAGTATCATTATTTGAAGCCCTTCGTTAGCAATTATGTAAAAATTGGGAAAGTTGTTTTGTTGGCATTTTATTTGAAGATAAAACAATAAGAGCTTTATCACCTCTTTGTTTGCGTACTCGGACACAGATACAGATGATACAGATCATCAGAAGTGCAAAAGGAATCGCACAGAGGCCCTGGACACGAGAATCTACAAGGATAAAAAGAAACAGAATTAACAGATATTAATTTCATCAACACATATAGTAGAACACACGTAGAACAATTAATATCTAAAGACTGATGCACTTTTAACAATCAATCAGTTTTCAGCTATAGCTTGACTTAACATAAAGTTTCGGTGAATAAAAAGGACTCTGTGGGATCAGATATTTCACCCAGAAGATTTCCAGTGGCAGAGATTTTTAACTTTAATAATTGTAAATTATCCTAAATAAGTGCAGTGTCAAGTATCGGGGGTTAAAATAAGTGCAATTCCATTCTTTCAATAATTGACAGATTGTCAAAAATAGTCAAGACAAAAACGAACACTATTAAACTTCAAGAATTTATCAGATGCTTTGCAAGAAAAACCTGCCAATATTTTGCCAGCAGTTGCAAACTTCCAGGTTGACCCATTTTACATTCCTTTCTATCTGGCATAATGTTTAAATAGAAACTCTTACAGATAACCACATAAAGGCAGACATACAACAAGAAACAATTATGAATGATAATAAGTACACACATAAGATATATTGAATTTGAATTACTCACCATGGACAGTAGTAACAACAGTAAGATTGAAACTCTTATTTGAGACTTTATGGTTGTTGATGATGTTCAGTGTATAAAGTCCAGAGTGATGAGTTGTGGTCTCATTGATCACGAGAGCTCCGGTCTGATCATCCATATTAACTCTGTCTCTGAATCTCTCATCATCTGATAATCGGGTTATACCGGTCAGTTCATTGAGTCTTGCAACAAATGTCTTTTCAGGTCCATAGGTCCACACCATCAGATCATGACTCTGTTTAAGAACATGAGTGTACAGAATAACAGAATGTCCTTCTCTCACTAACAATGATTTAACATCACCTGCAGACACACAAATAATTTCACACAGATTAAGGATGATGACATTCTGTGGATAAAATACAGTCTCAATGAGAATCAGTTTTCATTAATGCTCATGCTTTAAACAAACTACTACTGTATATTCACAACTACATTTACACATTGTTAGAAACAGCCCATTTGAAATATGACAAGTACACTTTAACAAGTAGATTGAAGCTGAAATCTCACCATAGATGATAACACTGAACCTCTTATATGAGACTTTATTGTTGCTGCTGATATTCAGTGTATAAAGTCCAGAGTGTTGAGATGTGATGTGTGTGATGATGAGATCTCCAGTCTGATTGTTCATCTTCACTCTGTCTCTGAATCTCTCATCATCTGAATACATGGTGCTGTTTGCTTGTACATCTATTGTTGCCACAAGTGTGTTTTCAGGTCCATAGGTCCACACCATCAGATCATGACCCTTTTTCAGAACATGAGTGTAAAGAATAACAGAATGTCCTTCTCTCACTGACACTGACTTCACATCATCTGCAGACACACAAACAGTTTCACACAGATTAATGATGATGACATTCTGTGGATAAAATACAGTCTCAATGAGAATCAGGGTTTTTTTTAATGCTTCATTTGAAATATGACTAGAACCCTTAAAACTGTGATGTATAAAGTACCTAAAAGCAATACTTGAGTAAAAGTACAAATAGGTTGCCAGAAAATGACTTTGGTAGAAGTGAAAGTAACCTTTTACAACATGACTTGAGTAAAAGTCTTAAAGTAACCAATGAACTAAAGTAACTAAAGTTCTTTTTATGTTACATAAAGTTGTGCTCAAATGTTTACACACCCCTTGCAGAATCTGGAAAAAGCTGAAACTTTTGGAAAAATAAGAGGATTTCTGAAAATGAAGGCTTATTTTGAATTGTGTTCTGCCCTGAGCAAGTTATTTGACTAAAGATAAAGTTTACAGTAAAGAATAGAAACAGAATTTCTATAAATTGCTCAGTGCAAAAGTTTACACGCCCCTGATTCTTAATAGTGTATGATGTCACCTAAACAATCAATGACAGTTTTATGTTTAGTCAGAGTTGTTTAAGGGTTTCTTGTTTGTCATCAGTCATTAGACTGTCCACTGATCTTAAGAAACATTATCCATGTCCTCCACAATCTTTTATTTTTCAGCATTTCTGGATATTTGACTCATGTCCAACAGTAACTTTATGATGTTGAGATTCATCTGTTTACATTGAGTTCAATCAAGAGACTCGTACACAACTAAAGTGTGAACTTTATGTTAACATTTCTTTAGTGAAATAACTTGGTCAGGGCAGAGACTAAATAAAAAATAAACCTTCATTTTCAAAAATCCTATTATTTTTCCAAACGTTTCAGCTTTTTCAGATTCTGCAAGGGGTGTGTAAACTTTTGAGCACAAGTATAAATTGAGTATTTAAGTAAAGTTGAAGCAAAATTTGTTGATAAATATGTTTATATTTTTAGTATAAAGATGAAAATATGGTGATCACACAGAATTGTTAAACTTTGAAAAAGCTCCGTCTCAAGCTCAGTAGTTTTATCTGGAACAACATGTTGCCAAAATGCTAAACTTTCTTTTTAACTATTCTTTATGTATTATAAAATTAAAATATAAAATTAAAACTGAATAAATGCAGTTTATCTTTAAAAGCAGCAGCACATTGAAACCTTGTGTTGAAATTAACCGCAGAGAGCGCTTTTATGCACATTGAGCTTCAACCAAAGATTGGTTCAGTGTTGACAAGGTGACTGGATGCTGACTTCTCTATTTCAGAAAATCGGAGTAAAAGTTTACATTTTGTTCAGGAGATGAAGTGGAGTAAAAGTAAAGACTCAAGTACAGATACTCTCAAAACATACTTAAGTGCTGTACTGAAGTATTTTTACTTTGTTACATTACAACACTGCTAGAAAGTACATTGAAGCTGAAATACTCACCATAGACGGTAACATTGAACCTCTTGTTTGAGACATTTTTGTTTCTGCTGATCTTCAGTTTATAAAGTCCAGAGAGATTAGTTGTAGTTTCATCGATCACGAGAGATCCAGTTTGATCTTCCAGCTTCACTCTGTCTGTGAATCTCTCATCATCTGAATACATGATGCTATTGGCCTTTCCATTGAGTCTTGCAATAAATGTGTTTTCAGGTCCATAAGTCCACACCATGAGATCATTTCTCTGTTTAAGAACATGAGTATCAAGAATAACAAAATGTCCCTCCATCACTGACACTGACTTCACTTCATCACCAAACACACCTGAACAACACAAACACAAATAATTTCCAGTGAACAAAAATAACATGAACATGTTCAATTAGCTATTTTAGACCACACTATTGTCTGTAAATCACAAGACTGTACAAAAAGTGTAATCTTTCTATTCACACTAATAAAGCACCATTACAGTTTTAACAAGGTTTGGATGGAGCCAAACATAGAAAGTGTTGAAGCATTCAGTGTTGATGAATTTCAAAAAGCATAGTTTGGAGAGAGATGTCATTTTACTACAGCAACACATGCAAGTATATGAACTCTGTCCATCGTTCTTTCTGACAACAAAGTGTATGGACACAACAAGCTCATAATCATCACTTCAGAAGAGAGATTTATCTTATTTTCAAGAGCATGTGAAGGTCGCTTTAATAATGAGTTTGCATGCATTCCTGAAGAAAATACGTTTTCTCTTTAGTTGAAAAATAAGTGTTGTTTTATCTCCTGTATTGCTTATAAGTGTGTTCCTAATATTTTGCTACCATGTCTTCAATGTTGACAATTATCCTTCACTTAATATAGTGTTACAATGTTTTTCTCTTTTAGTGACATGACTTTACAAATTCCCATAATTCAACAGTGATGTCAACCTTTTAAAGTGTTTATTTGCGACACATTTACATTTACACCACATCAGGGAATCTTGTGCTATATATACATATATAGCACAAGATTCCCTTTTGCAGTACAGTAAATGTGGTGTCGCAAATAAACACTTTAAAAGGTTGACATTACTGGAATTACTGGAATTTTACAGTAAGTCAAGTAATATATATGTGTACATATATACATATATATTACTTGTATACATATATATTCCTTGACTTACTCTAAAATTACTGGAATTTTAATGTTTAACTGGTTAACACTATAACCCACATGCTCAGACGGTTAGTAGTAATAACAAGACAAGGTAATGAAGCTGTGGTGGTATACAGAAATCCTTCTCCCATCCGCCGTGTTTAAAATTTAAGGCCTGCCCATCTCGGGGGAAATGCGATATTCAAATTATATCAAATCACGACTTTACATTGTTAAACATGGCATTAGAGGGCAATTGTGTGCAACAATTCCCTCGGGAACTAATCCTTCAGATAATTCCATGAGCACATGAAGGCAGCATTAAAACATCATTAGATGGGATTGAATTCTATTTTTGGAATAACATGCCAAACCCTCAAACTTAGACTTAATTGAGACCCAAAACATGGGATGCACTGGCATGACAGATTATTATACACAAACATCTTCATCTTGTTGTGTTGTATTTGACTGGCGCTATATTAATCATGACATCACATTTAGGTAGATGTTGTGCTATAAACCAAAGCAATGTATTAATAGTTATGACTGACGGCACATTTGTACAAACTGACAAACTTAAGTCATGTGAGTCTAAAAACATGAAAGGAAATCCACACAAACAGAATTTGAACAAACTGTCATAAGAGCATAGATCCTTTAACATTATCAACTTACCACGGGCGATCAGAAGGGACACACAGAGCAAAATCAAGCAGATGCCCATAGTGTTATCTTCTATGATGTTATGTAATTCATTACATTAAGATTTGTTCATGTCATGTTTATGTCATAGCAGGTGATTCTGTGATCAGACGGGTGGTTCAGAGAGCTGCATCAGTAGATAAAGACAAACTGAAGTGTGTTTTTGTAAAAGAGAAAATGAAAGTGGAGTGTCAATGCTGTTGGGTTCAGTAGAACACAGCTCTGTGTAAACTACACACAACATGCACCACATTCTTCTGCCTTCCACCTGCTGACGCAGCACTTCCTCTAGCTTCTGATTTGCTGACATCTTTGCATATGAAATGACCAAGTGACTGATCCTGAATCTGCTCTAAACCCAATGTTGGGGATTAACTTACTACTTTTAAACAGTGTAGCTTTTCCAGTAGTTCATTACTTTAAAGGAGAGGTTGTTCCAATGGTTTCACTAGATGTTAAATAAGTCTCTGGTGTCCCTAGAGTGTGTTTGTGAGGTTTTTGCTCAAAAAAACATCACAGATCTTTTAATATATCATGCGCTACACGAAAACTTTTGCATGTGAGGAGAAACGCGCTGTTTTGGTGTGTGTGTCTCTTTAAATGCACGAGAGCTGCTAGTCTCCGCCCCCTTTTCAGCAGAAAACGTGCTGTGTGAGTGAGCCTGTGCTTCCAGCGACAAAACATTTAAAGTTTTTTTTTTACAAACCAATCACACAGTTTTCTGAAGTGAAGATATTCAAGACAAATGCATCGCTATTTAATTCAAATTAACGTTACACAGAAAAATCCTGTCGCATGTTTACAAGCCACACACATCGCTTTCTAATAGTGAACAGACAAATGTGTCACAGTGACATTTTATCTACTTTTAAGTTGCCGCAGGTCCCTGTGGTTAAAAATACTGGTACTTTAAATGTCTTTATTTGCAGCTTTGACTCGTTCAGTGTGGATGATTTCCATTGAACACTAAATAAATCAATCGCTCTCTTGTCTCCTGTGAGTCTGGTAACATTGTGCAGACAACAACACAACAGTTCGTAAGCTTTGATAATTTTGTCATCGTGTTTGAACTTCACACATGTGAACACAACAATGGTTGCAGAGATAGGCTCTGTAATGATTTGTCTTTTTTTCACGTTTTCTGAGTTGGCAGGTGCACTAGAGACCCGATTTTAGCATTTTAACATGGAAAAAGCTTGTTTTTTTATTTCCCCCTTAAGAAAATAGTGTGTGTGTGCGTGCGTGTGTGCGTGCGTACGTAAATATTCAAAGTTCTAAACAATCATCATATTAAGTATTAAATATGAATCTAATGCAATGAAAAATAATAAATAAACAATCATTTGATGATGGTGTTGTATTACATTTTTTGAAACTTCTCTTGGAATTCAGTCCGGTCAACCACATCTCTAAGTACATTCAAAAGTCTACTTTAAACTAGGCCTGTTAAACAGGAGTAAAGAGAAATCAGGTAAAACTTTAATAACATCTGATGCAGCACTTTATATTCAGTCAATTCATAACTGCAAATAATGACTCGTAAATAATTAACTTACAATCTTTTCCAACATATTTTGATGGGAGGTTGACGGCTCAGTGTCAGAGGATAGATTTTGATGTTCGGACGGTTCAAGACTTAACTTAACATTATTCACCAAAAAGTTGTCAATTGTTCTTTTCATTTCCTCTCATCATCCACTGTTACATCACCTCTGTTTCACTGACGTCATTAGTCTGCTCACCTCTCTCTGTCTGACTGCAGCACACACATTTACAAACGTACACACCAGAGGTTGATCTTCACTTTTTTATTGTCCGTCATTTTGACTGACAGGCTCGTAATAATTCTATCATAATCTGTTATTACGCGTCACTATGGTGCAAGGTGCCGTTAGGTGCTAATTAGTATATTCGTGACGTCATCACGCTGTACTTGCGTCTCGGAAGCTGATGTATTTTAATACAACCGAATGCCCAATAAAGCCGTTGTTATTTAAATTCATTTAAATATTTAATCTTTAATGTTTATGTTCATATGTGATAAGATCTGAGAAAACCCAATACATGGTGCACATTTATAAAGTTTTACAGTAATTGATATCCTCCTCACCCTCAGGGGAAATCACCCAAACTTGATTCTCAAGAGGAGACCCGCCCACAGCTGACTCAGGGGGTGGACTGGACTAAACCAACCACCACACCCCCCAGCACAAACCCAGACCCACAAATTCATTACAATATTGTATTCTGTATTTATTCACACTGTATATCTGCACTTGCTAATTGCACTTCTGGTTAGACCTAAACTACATTTCGTTACACTGTACTTGTATATGTGTAATGACAATAAAGTTTAATCTAATCTAAAAAAAAAAACTGATGTGTGAAGACATTTACATTTACATTTAGTCATTTGGCAGATGCTTTTATCTAAAGAGACTTACAGTGCACTTATTACAGGGACAATCCCCCTGGAGCAACATGGAGTAAAGTGTCTTGCTCAAGTACACACTGGTGGTGACTGCTGGGATCGAACCAGCAACCTTTGGTGTACCAGTTCTGTGGTTTAACACACTAGATCACCAAGAGAATTAAGTTGTCCAGATATCTTAACATTAAGGCAAACACCTTCAGATCAAAAGGTTTCTAAAGTCAAGAGAAACATTTCACAAGTGTATCTAAACTTCTTAACTTATTTGACATAAGTGGTCCTGACGTTAGTTGCACTTTTTCCTTCACACCGGTCATTTAAACTGCCCTACAAAGGCTAAGTGCAGTAACTACACAAACACTGAAACTGAGAAAAATGCCTTTAAAGTTTTCACACCAGCCAGTCATTGCAGCCAGTTACTGCAATTTTGATATTCTCTTTTCTCTGAAACGGGACAAATTTGAACTTAGAGACTGATATCACAACGCCCATTTCAAACCTTATCTTAATTTTGACCAAATGTGTAGTTACTGTTCTTTTCCTCTGTTGGGCAGTATATACACTGCCACTGGAAGTTAGATTAAGCGTATCATTAATGTATATATTTTTATCTTGTGTGTCAGAGAGCTGCAGTGGAAGATGATGTGGTGTACACAGGAGTCATGAGAAGATGATTCTGAGATCCTCAGACTGATGCTAAACTGGAACTACAATTGCTTTTAAATATGCTTTTACTTGTTATGTGTGCTTGTATAGGAACTGTCATTTTATTTATATAGGACAATTAAAGAACACATGTTGACCAATGTGCTTTACATTTAATATTAACAATTATACACTAATAAAACAGAAGGGAGCCGCTACAGCACAAGTCTGGATTACTTTGTTTTACCACAAACCACAGGACTTCAACACATTCATTGCATTTAAAGCATCAGAAGGTTCTTCTTTACAATTTCTAACTCAAAAAGTAGTTTGCGCTAAATCTTTCCCACTAGACTACAGCATCTGTCACAGAAATGTATTCTGTTATACAGTGTTTTCATTCTTGAAATTTCAGTTTCATACTGTTGTAAAGAGCCACTGTTAAACATTTCTCTGTAAAATAACGGCAAATTACTGCCGGCACAGACACCAGAAATCTACTGTTATGCTACGGTAGGAATACTGTTAAGTTTATTTACAGTATTTTACTGTAAATAAGAAATTCTGTATTTCACGTTCTGTATTATATTTTTACAGTATAATACTGGAACCAGAGACGCCTGTAATCTTCTGTAATTCTACTGTAGGAATACTATGAAACTGTGATTTATAGCTTATTACTGTAAAAAGTGCTTTGTATTCTTGTATCTTATTACTCAAATTCAGTATTTTAAGCAGAGATGCCAGCAGTTCTAGTAGTTCTATAAATTAAACTGAACTTACTTTTTAGCCATATTTTGTCAAGAAAAGTTTAATTTCTTTCTATAATTATTTCAATTTTTTCCAAAAATTGGCTAGTTAAAAACAGTCCATTTATGTAATCATGGCAATACTTTTATGGGTAAGAAAATAAAATCATTACATCAGTAAATTACTGCAGGCAACAAAATTGGCAAATGATACAAACCTTTATTTATAAGCAAGATCAGCCAAAGCTATGAATATAAGCTATATAAACATTTATAAGGTTTTAACATTTATACGTATAAGTAAAAAGTGCAGAAAATATAAAGTCAAACACTGTAACATATGTTTAAAGGAAAGTGCATTGAAAAAGTTAATGTATCGGTAATTGTTAAAAATAAATTAATACATTATTTTTTGAGCAATGACAGATTTTGAAATAATCTGGTTCAGGTTCAAAACCACATTCAGGACTTTATAAGTCGCTTTGGACAAAAGTATCTGCTAAATGACTTAATGTAGATATGTTTTATTACTATCAAGACAGATGGGAAGATTGAAGCATTTGATTATGGGGGGCTCTGATGTTCTCTGATAAAGTTTTATTCCCTCATGTCTTTGCATGCAAGTCAAATGATCTTTACACTGATCCTGCTTCAATCCTGTGAAGAACAAGAACAAGAGAGATTACATGTCTATATGATTTTAATAAATGTGTTGTGTTTATAGCAATACTAAGAAAGTATGTGTGTTAGTATTAACAAACACACACACACATAATATATATATATATATATATATATATATATATATATATATATATATATATATATATATATATATATATAACAAATATTTACACAAATATATATACATTTAAATTTAAATATAAGTGATATTATGTTAAAATATAAATACAAACATTTATTTGAATACATTTTTCTCTCACGCACATCTTTTATTTGAGTGTTTGTATATAAAGCATGTTTACCAGTGTTGTTTTTCATTCAGACACCTTGACACTTCTTCATCTTTAGATGTCCGGTGTTATTGATACTTCTTTTTTCATCAGTCTGAAGATTTCTACCATCTGATGAATTCCTTGGAACTGCTGAACATAAAGTGAACATGTTACTTTTTAGTCCAAGATGGCGAAGAGTATGGCTGCTGCGTCGCGAGCTCCGAACCAACTCTGTCGTTTTTTGTTTGTTTTGTCGACCTCTGTCGACCTAAATGCAATTTCTATTGGATACTGTTTGCCTTATTGTCTACGACAAACAATCACTTTTGAACATTGGTTCTGAAGTGGCAGATTGAAAACCGGACTGCAAACACTTCAACGCTGATCCGCTGTTTACAAACATGAAAGGGGAGGCCTTTGTCTTGACAGACCGGCCGCGGAAACACAGACAGAAAAGGGGAAGAAGAGCGGGCGTTCTCATCAGACTCAAACGGCGAGTAAACCGACCACTGCTACCTGGTAATTTTCATGGCAAACGTGCAGTCTCTAGTTAACAAACTTTGCGAACTAAGTGTGCGGATCACTTTTCATCGGGAGACGAGGGACTGCTGCATTATCTGCCTTACTGAAACCTGGCTAACAGAGGGAATTCAAGATTCGACCAACGAACTGGGTTCTCCATGCATCGAGTGAAAGACCTCTCGGGGAAAAGTACCTCACTCGATTCTACACCGGCACAATAGAGAGTATCCTAACTGGCTTCATCACTGCCTGGTACGAAAACAGCAGCGCTCTCAACCCCTGAATGCCCTGCAGAGACTGGTACAAACCATCCGAGGTGAGGTTCTCTCCCTCCAGGAAATAAACACCAGACGTTGTGTGAAAATGCGAGGAGGAATTCTAGAGACACTGGCCACCTGAGTCACGGTTAGGGCTGTGCGATTAATCGAAATCGTTAAAAAACCTCGATGTGAGCATCTGCCATTTCTAAACCGCAGATAACACGATTCTTTTCCCGCTAGGGATGGGTGATATAAACGATATGCGATATAAACGATACAAAATTGGCCTACGATAGAGATTTTAATTCTATTGCACTATCGCGATAATGCATGTTGATGACGGAATCTACCCGCGAAATTTAGAGCCACGAGCTGCAGCCGGCAGCTGAATTGAATGTGTAGTTATGCGGCTCAGTCCATCAGTGGGTCTTGAACTCCAGTAAGGTTATTTTATTCACTTTAAATGAAGTGATTTTCTTTAATCTAGTTGAGGCTGATTCACTAATAAATTAGTTGTTGCAAAAAATGCTGATTACCGATGTATTTTCCATGAATCTGCTATCAGAAAGAGCTTTATTGCCAAGTATGTTTGCACATACAAGGAATTTGTTTTGGTCACAGGAGCATCCAGTACACAGAATGAGCAACAACACAGAGACCATGAAAACAATACAAAACAGTTACACAGATGATTTAAATAAGGGCCTATGGGTATAAAAATTAAGAAATACAATACAATAAACATAAAAGTTAAGCTTTAGAGAGTAAAGTTATGTGTGTATGTAAATATGTACAAGTAAAAAATAGAATAGACTATTTCAGTAAAAGGTATGTGTTATATGCAGCAAGATGAAATATAATTTACAGAAAAAGTTGTATAAAAAATGGATAGTGTATTATCTGAAGGATATTGAAGATTGCACTTTAATATTATTGCACAGAGTTAATTGCACATAAGAAGTCTTGCACGCAAGAAAAAAAATTAAAAAATAATTTAACTGTTCAAGAGGTAGATGGCCTGTGGGAAGAAGCTATTTTTGTTTCTGGTTGTTTTGGTGCTCAGTGCTCTGTAGCGCCGACCAGACGGCAGCATTGTAAAGAGATGATGGCTTGGATGTGAGAGGTCCAGGGTGATCTTCTGAGCCCTTTTCCTCACTCTGGATGTATACAGTTCTTGGAGGGAGGGCAGGGGAGCACCAATGATCTTCTCACCAGTCAGAACCGTCCTCTGTAGTCTTCTGAGGTCTGACTTTGTGGCTGAGCCAAACCAGACAGTGATGGATGTGCAGAGAACAGACTCTATGACTGCTGAGTAAAACTGTTTTAATAGAGTTTGTGGTAGGTTGAACTTCTTCAGCTGATGTAAGAAGTACAACCTCTGCTGGGCTTTTTTAGCAATAGAGCCAATGTGATTGTCCCACTTCAGGTCCTGAGAGATGGTGGTGCCCAGAAACCTGAATGACTCCACTGCTGCCACAGTGCTGTTCATAATGGTGAGAGGGAGGAGTGCAGGGGGGTTTCTCCTGAAATCCACAATCGTCTCCACTGTTTTAAGCGTGTTCAGCTCCAAGTTGTTATGACTGCACCAGACAGACAGCTGCTCAACCTCCTGTCTGTAAGCAGACTCATCACCATCATGGATGAGGCCAATGACTGTGGTGTCGTCTGCGAACTTCAGAAGTCTTACAGAAGGGTCCTGGGCAGTGCAGTCATTTGTGTACAGGGAGAAGAGCAGTGGGGAGAGAACGCATCCCTGGGGGGCGCCAGTGTTGATTGTGCGAGTGCTGGATGTGAGTTTCCCCATTCTCACTAACTGTTGCCTGTCTGTCGCTATGTTAGCGATTGAAACATTACTTAGCTAGTAAACGTTAGCTAGTAAAGGATAGCTTGTTACATAGAACGTCACAAACTGCAATTTTACACACCGAAGCCGTTCCCATTCATTGTTTTATTTTAGGGGACCTTGCAACGTTCCCGCCATTCAGGTCCCATGTCACACACAGCCGCGAACATACCGATTGCAATTTTGTGACGTTGTCACTATATTCAGCGTTCACAAGAGGTGCACAGCTTTCATTCAGTTAGAGAATGTCGTTTTTTCAGCATCTATTGTGTGCAGTATGTGCGCGGCGGATAAGTTAAACATTCAGTTATGTGAAACTCGGGCGATTCATCAACGAGTATAACACAGATATTAAGCATCTTTTACTGTTACTGTCTTTTTATTTGGTTATATAATATTTATTTTAATAGTGTTTAAAAAGTGACTCATTGTCAACATGTAGTATCATGGGTAGTGTGTTTTTATATTTGTTTCCTGTATTCACAACAAAGACAAAAAATATATAAATGGAAAAAAGCTTTTTGTTCACTTGCATTACAGTTTGTGACAGTTCAATTCAGTTATAATATGACTAAGTCTGCATGATAAACCAATAAATCTAATGCATATTGTCGCTTAGTGTCGTAGTTAGTAGTATTTTGACTGTATTATTTGTGTCCCCTTCAAAAATTGCTCTTGAGAAATTTTGTATGTATTGTTCCCCCCTACTGTTAAATGAGATTTACTCCCATGGTTCTACCACCTCAAAACTAAACATGTCGTTGAATACCAGCATTGCCAGGCAAACATTTTCTTTATTTAAAATAGCCATGCCTAATACTGGAAGGATATCCCTAATTCACAGTGTCTGTTCCTTTATTAACAAGACACCAGTTTTAATTTCATTAGGAGAACAAAATGTTTTAAACCAAATGCGTTTCCTCGGCTGCAGGTTTGAAATATGTTTTTATTTAAAGTATCTGTGCATTTACACAAAATAATTTTCTTTGCCTAATTAATACTGGAAGTATTTTCAGTACAGTGTATGTTCCTTAACTAAAAAGACACCAGTTTTCTGTTCTCTGCAACTTGGGTGGCATTTAAGAACCAAGGACTTAAACTAAGTATAGTGCCTTTTAGAAGGAAATACTTTTATATTCATCTGCAACATTTTGTTGTATAATTACAGTTTTGCTTTTGCACAACAAATGTTCTCAAAACGCCATACGTTTCTATATGTCTTTAAAAAAAAATACATTTAGCACTTTCCTAAGGGTCTGTGTAACCTGTTCTGAAATGGTTCTATTATAATTTATATATCGCAATATATATCGTTATCGCAAGAGGCTGCAATGTATATCGCAATAAGGATTTTAGGCCATATCGCCCATCCCTATTTCCCGCCCACTGACGTCAGGCAGTATGCTATCCGAACCAATCAGAATCCCTCGCAGCGAGCGCGCCTACAAAGCCTGCGAGAATTTAACAGAACGAACGGTTGATCAGAACATGGGGATCGTACTGAAACATCTGTGATATGGGAATATTTTGGATTTAGCAGAGATGATGCATCACAGAGCCACGTAATTTGCAAGACCTGCAAAACCATCGTTGCAGCAAAACATGGTAACACATCTAATCTATTTCAACACCTGAGGCAGCGCCACAAAGAGCTCTATGACCAGTGCATGGAGAAGAAAAGCCAGGACACGAACAAAAGTGCACCCCAAAAACTAGGTGAACAAAAATCTATAATACATGCATTTGCGAGCTGCACACCATACGAAAGAGGTTCAAAAAGACAAAAGAAATAACCGATGCCGTCATGTACCATTTATGCAAAGATATGATGCCCCCCAATATTGTCAGTAAAGCCGGCTTCCAAAAAATGATACACGCACTTGATAAGAGATATCAGCTGCCGTCGCAAAGTTATTTTTCAAGAGTTGCCATCCCTGACAAGTGAAATACTACGCGACTACTTCCGACATGTGGTCAAGCAGAACATCAGAGCCTTACTTAAGTTTAACGGTGCACTTTATTAATGATGATTTCGAAATGAAAAGCTAAGTCTTGCAAACATCATACTTCCCCAATGACCACACTGGAGAAAATTTGTCTCAGGGTTTAAGAGATGCTTTGGCTTCCTGGGGACTTTCTGTGGCTGGTATTTTTCCTTATGTCTGTTTTAGAGACTTTTTGTTAAAATTAACTTTATATGTTTTTGAGACATATAATTTAGTATGTTGGTTCCAGAGACTAATTGTTACACTTTTATTTATTATTTGGCCCATTGTCTGTTTTATAGACATTTTGCTTGACTTGGCTTTTGCTTGCCTTAAGTCTGTTCAGGACATATTACAGCTTTTTATGCTTCATTTTGAAACATGTTTTAATAAACACTCCATGCATTTATAAAATCTACATTTCCCTTTCTGTCGGTCTCTCGACGTTGTGTCGAGAACGACAGATGGGGTTCACCCTTGAGAACCAATCAACTCTGACTACTATAGAAAAGGCCAATGAAATTTGGCAAATGAAATTTGCTTGCCGGTCTCCGCCCCTGGATGTCCGGTATAAAAGGAACCCGGCGTGCAGCATTAATTTACCTTTTGTTCTTCAGAGCCTTCGCTCATGACTACGAACAGAACGAATTTAATGAATTCTTCTTCTTCTACATTGCCGGATCTACAACGTAGTGGTTCCGGAGGTGTTTGAGATTTTTTCTAAAAAGGTCCTTTTCAGGACTGAGCATTCTCCAGCGCGGCATATCCTGCTGTTCTCTTGGGTGCGGCACCCTCATCGAGGAGGGGGATGGACACGATCGCTGCATTAGGTGTCTGGGCGTCCAGCACGCTGAAGCAGCGTTCGTTGACACATCTGCCCGCACTGTCTTCCTACAGGAACCAGCCACCATTTCGTCTGCTACCCGGGCTGTGACATCGGTGGCTACGGCCCCGAAGTCTGCCTGTTTTAGCAGCGTTAGTGATGTGGGGACCTCTGCGAACGTAAACGTAGAGGAACCTAAACCTTCCCCAACCGGCGGTGGCATACCGTCCGGATCCTCAGGCACGACCCCCGCGACAGATGGTTAGCTCCACCAGCCGACGAACCACCCCCCGTGGGAATGATGAAGCAGACCGTCCCCTTGGTTACCCTGTCACAGTCTCTGGGAGCTCGAGAGCAGCCCACACTGTTTTGCTGGCCAATGCGGGCGGTCCGTCTTGGTTACTCGATCCAGTTCGCCAGAGACTCTCCTAAGTTTCAGGGCATCATCTCTCCATCCGTCAGAGGCAGGGACGCCTCCGTACTTCGGGTAGAGGTCACCACCCTTCTGGCAAAACAGGGATCGAGTTCTTCCCTCAAACCAAGATGTTCAGTGGGTCACGACTCGCACTTCATCGTTCCCAAGAAAGACGGCGGGTTGCGCCCCATAGGTTTGCGTACCCTGAACAAAGCACCTTCACAAGCTGCCGTTCAGATGCTCACGCAGGGGCGCATCCTGACATCTATCAGGTGTCAGGATTGGTTCGGGGCATTTCAGTACAGAGTCCTCCCTTTCCGTCTGTCCCTGTCTCCACGGGTCTTCACGAAGATCGTGGAAGCCGCCCTTTCTCCCCTTCGGGAAAAGGTGTGCAGGTACTAAACTATCTCGACGCCTTACTTATCTTGGCACAAACATGAGATATGTTGTGTACACAGAGGGACCTTGTGCCCCGGCATCTAGACCGATTAGGATTTCAGGTCAACCAAGAAAAGAGCAAACTCTCCCCAGTGCAGAGCATCCTCTTTCTAGGTATGGAACTAAACTCTGTCACAATGACGGCGCAGTTGTCCGCAGCACGCGCCCAGTCAGTGTTGAACTGCCTGGAACACTTCGGGCAGTCAGCGGTCCCCCTGAAACAATTTCAGAGGCTCCTGGGACACAGGAGGCTCTCCACTGAGAGCCTTCTCGTTTGGCTCTCAGCGGAGATGTTGCATTTTCTCACTCCCCGTCCTTGCCCTTATTTTCCCTGCTTTGTCTCTTGTCTTGTCTTGTCTCATCTATTGAGAGACTCTCTCTGCACTGCCCTCCAAACTTGGAAAATCAGGATTTGATCAACTGGTCTCAACTTAATTGACACCATTTTCTCGACGAGAAAACTGGGTTCGGGGGAACCCGTACACCCTGACGGAACGTTGGAGCTGGCTACACGATGGACGGGTGGGAGATGGCGGATTGTGTGTCTGGCGGCTCTTTTTTTGAGGACATCGAAGATTTACCTATTTGGAACCATGATAACAGGTCTTGTGCTGATTGGATTAGGCTTTGCCCTGGGTTTTCAAAAATTCATAAAACGGGAACAGCTGTCCAAAGCCTCAGAAGGCTGCCAGTATCGATTGAAGCTGTGGGAAGAGCGGTCAGCATTGTGACTGAGACTATTGAAATATGGTTGTTATCAGGGGGATCTTAACAGCTTTGGGAAGGAAAATTGACCGTATCGGAGATCAGAACCACAATTGACAATGAGGGTTGCCGTGACATATTGGAATACGGTTTCCCGACTAAACAAATCACAATCTTATCTTTTTGGCTCCCCGTATCCAGCGATGGCCTTGGCCAAAGACCGCAACTGGAAAATTAACCCTGTGAGAGTACTGCAGTTCCTCCCCCCCACAAAGACTCAGAACTATCACACACACAAGCGGGTCTGTGAGCAGCGCCGTAATGGTACTGGGCCAGATGACTGCTTGCCGGAGCTGGATTATCTTCCCCTGTTGCAAGTCTTGTCTATGGTGTATTATGTGTACCTGTTTTTCTCTCCCCTTCCCTCATGTTTTGCTGTATTTTTCTTCTTAAATCCATTTTGTTACACTGTACTTGCTATATGTGTAATGACAATAAATTGAATCCAATCCAATCCAACATGGTAACTCCGCACTGGTCTAACCGCACTTGACTACAGAGTTGATGCTCTGGACAGCGACTCCCCCTGAACCATTCCCCTGACAGAGGACCTGCTCTCTCAGGGGAAGGACACGTTCTGGCATCTCAGATCAGACCTCTAAAACACCCATGTCTTGTCTCTAGACGGGATGAGAAGATCCTGAGATGGATACTTCCCCTCTACGGCAGAGACCATCACCCAGGCTAGGGCCCCATCTACTAGGCGGTTACACACCTCTAGACGGCGCCTCTTCTCGTCCTGGTGTCTCTCTCAACGGGAAAGACCCACTGAGGTGCTCGATCAGGATTGTGCTGTCCTCCTTACGAGACTGGAGACTAACATCTCCCCTCCACACTGAAAGTGTATGTAGTCGCTATCGCCACTCATCACGACTCAGTTGATGGAAAGTTTCTAGGGCAACATGACCTGGTCACCAGGTTCCTAAGTGGCTCCAGAGGGCGAAATCCCCCTCATCTCCGCTCCGTACCCTCTTGGGACCCTAACGTGGGTCCAAGAGCCCCTCTGAGGTTCTGATCTTCTGAGGTCCTGCGTGGCGACATGTAGGACTGGCATCCGGGGGGGCGTATGCCTGCAAAAGCATCTTTCCCCCCTCCAAGAGGTTGGGTCAGTGTTCTATCTACCTCTCTTCTTACCCAAACACATGGCTAAGAAACTGGTACCTCACCAACCTTCTTTCTTACCCAGACACTGGTTAAGAACAGGCATTCCATCCATCAACAAACAAGCACCCCCTGGGGGTTGGCTGGGCAGAGCAGCCTTCCCCCTTAGGCCGGGTTACCATATGAACTATCACAGATATTTCTAACCGGACCTAGTGCTACTGGACGCAGTAACACCCCCCGTGGGCTGTTCCGTCTGATATATCCTCATGACAACGGTTCCCACACATTGTAACCCATGAGCTTCCCCAGGTGGGCCTCCACCTCGCGGTTAACTACCCAGTCCGCACGTTCCATGTGTTCTCCTCCAAGGACGAGACTGTAGAAAGATTCAAGTAGGGAAGGAAGAAGTCGGGAACCGGAAGACATTTTCAAACATTTAATAAAGTAATATAACAGCCGGCGGCCCCGCACGGACGACCGCAGGCAAACAACACAGTAAAACATAAGAACATCAATACAAACACTTCGGGCCAGGACCTCTCTCTTCGACTGTCCGGTCGCTCGTTCTCTTACAGTGTTTCCCCTACCATTATATAAGGGGGGCGCCCCGCCCTCCTAACGGCTCGCCCCGCCATCCTTGAACGTCAAGTAAATTTGATTTGATTTTCTTTATAGCGCCAGATTACAATTTGTTATTTTATTAAACAAACTAAATAACCCTTAAGTAATATGTTATTTATCTTATTTCCACGATGGCATGTCTTTTCTGTCTGTGTTTGCGCGTTTACAATTATCCAAATGAGTGCGCACGCGTGGGCACACACAAACAAACACTAGTGGACAGAGAGCGCGGCGGGAAATATGTCGCGTCAATCAGATGAAAACCAGATGAAAATATTTGCGTTTTTTTAAACGCTCACATGGAACGGAAGATGGCAACACTCGCTCTACTGCGAGTAGCAGCCGGAGTAGCTCTCCTGCTCCAAGTCTAACTGTTGCGCATCCTGGCCCTTACAAGCATCAAAAGTCCAGTCATCAACGGATGACGGGTAAAATGTATATTAATAAAATACATGCCGCTTACTATTTACATATGTGTGTTTAAAATGTTTTAGTCAGGACATTGTAAATCTGCTGATTAAAGAAGACAAGAGATTTTTAATACGCTATGCAGGCCGCTCTGTGTTGTTTGGGAATGTCTTGCGCACGTGATGACGTTCAGAACAGAGCACGTGATGATGTTCTGAACAGCGCACGTGATGACGTTCAGAACAGCGCACGTGATGACGTTCAGAACAGCGCACGTGATGACGTTCAGAACAGCGCACGTGATGACGTTCAGAACAGCGCACGTGATGACGTTCTGAACAGCGCACGTGATGACGTTCTGAACAGCGCACGTGATGACGTTCTGAACAGCGCACGTGATGACGTTCTGAACAGCGCACGTGATGACGTTCTGAACAGCGCACGTGATGACGTTCTGAACAGCGCACGTGATGACGTTCTGAACAGCGCACGTGATGACGTTCTGAACAGCGCACGTGATGACGTTCTGAACAGCGCACGTGATGACGTTCTGAACAGCGCACGTGATGACGTTCTGAACAGCGCACGTGATGACGTTCTGAACAGCGCACGTGATGACGTTCAGAATATCATATAAAAAAACGTCTCCCAAAAAAAGCCCATTTAAAATTTGTTTATCATATAAATGTATAACTAACATTAACGAACAATGAATGAGCAATATATTTGTTAGTATTTATAAATCTTTTTTTAGTTGTTACAAAATAAAACTATTTAAGCTCTGGTCCATCAATATTAACAAATACTTCTATAAATTTAACAAAGGTTATTTGCAAAAGTCAATTTTAAAAAGATTTAAATACATTTTTTTTTTTAAAGAGATATCTTATGTTAACATTTTTTTAACTTTCACAAAGCATTACCCTCCCAGACAACCAATTTATGCGACAAAGATAGATAGATAGATGATTTAAGATTTCTCGTCAACCTCCCCAACCAACCAACCCCCCCCTCCAAAGCTGTAAACCTAGGGGAAACACTGTCTTGTATGCTCCCATCTCCTCCGTGATTCGAGCCCGGTGTGCGCATAGCTGGCGCTCATTCACAATTACTCACCGGACTCGAACCACGGTCTCGCCCCGCCTACTCTACTACAGAGACCATACCTATATCCACCATATTCCTCCCCACGGGTAGGAGGTGGCCTCTGCAGCGCTTCTATGATTAAGAATTGCGCTTACCCGGTGTAAACCCAATCCGGATGGCCTCTCGCCAGTAGAGAGCTAAGGCCCCGTCCGTGAAAGGTTACAGGTCAGGGCTGTACCCATCTTTCTCCAAGAAAGCTCTGGGACCCGACCACCACACCGGAAGGTTACAGTTTCACGAAGCTTCGAGCTGACACGCCCAGGCTTGTTACCATCGCTTCGCTGAGATTGTGACGCGATACAGCCTTTGTGGCGTTTTCCATAGGTAACCCCATCTGTCGTTCTCGACACAACGTCGAGAGACCGACAGAAAGGGAACGTCTTGGTTACGTATGTAACCTCAGTTCCCTGATGGAGGGAATGAGACGTTGTGTCCCTTATGCCACAAACACGTATCGTATTCTGCTGGAGTCGTGAGAGGCTCTCAGGCTCTTCAGAACAAGAGGTAAATGAATGCTGCAAACTTCATTGGCCTTTTCTATAGTAGTCAGAGTTGATTGGTTCTCAAGTGCGAACCCCATCTGTCGTTCTCGACACAATGTCTCGATCCCTCCATCAGGGAACTGAGGTTACATACGTAACCAAGACGTTTCCCTGTTCGTTTGTGTAAGGAAATAAAGTGTTAAAAAATTTGACTGAAAATCGAAATTAAAATCGAAATCCCCAAATGATTTAAAAATCAAGATTCTTTTTTTTGTCCATATCGTACAGCCCTAGTCACGGTCTGTTCTCACTCCTTCCATCAGGAAAGAGATACCGCAGCATCAGAACCCGCACCAGCAGACTACGTGACAGCTTCTTTCCCCAAACATTCAGACTCTTAAACTCTTGACTTTCACAATCTATTCATTAGCACCGCACTTTATCCCCACTAGCACGCACAACTTTATACACTGTCTTACTGTAATACACAATACATATCAATCACTGTACACTACACACAATATGTACATTTGATGCTGGGTAGTTAAATGTCTATTATGCATCATTTGTTGAATTGAGGTGGAACACTTGTACAGAAATGTTTACTGTGTAAATGTGTACAAGAAATGTCTGTCATACTGCCATGTTGGTCAAAACTGCACCCATGTTTTTCACCTACTGTTGCAGTGTGTATATAGTTGAGTGACAATAAAGGGATTTGATTTATATTATGATGTTTTCTAGCCGTGGTTTATTTTTGTGAAAGGTGTTTTTCTTTGTTATATACTGTAAGATGAAGGTGAAACTGACCCATTCTTTTCTTCATGTAAATACTGATGATGATGATGATGATGATCACACACAACACAGAGACAACTACGGCTGTTATTACAATGAGCCGCTGGTCAGGAGACTCTACAAGGATGAAGAGAAGAAACACGTTCATTTTTCAAATAAGTCTGTGTACAAAACATTGCAGAATTGACTGAAAAAACTAAGTATTTAAAACATAAATATGAGTCACAGGATTCTCATTCACTTACAAGCAAACATCATATCAAAAAGGCTAACAAACTTAAGAGTTATATCCACCGATTAACATTAGCCCTCTATTGATGACATGGATACTGTCATAATCATACAGAGAGAACATAGTTTCATACCTACAGTATATCTTTTGCCCGTTTCTCCTGTTCTTCTTTTCTTTCTAAATTGGGCACCTGATGGCTTTGACCTATTCCTGTCTATCTCTGTGTTTCTTTGAGACTCGACAATCAACAGATTTCCCCCCAACATGACCAGAAGTCTAGACTAAACCAATAGAGTGTTTTCACTAGTGCTGCAGTACTCTAGTCCGGTCTCGGACTCAAGACGTTTTTTTTATGGTCTCGGAATTGGACTCGTTGGTATTTGCACTCGGACTGGTTGAGAGTTTGATCCCAGGGGATTACACATACCTATGTATAAATGTATAGGATAAAGCAATGTAAGTCACTTTGGATAAAAGCGTCTGCCAAATGCCTAAATGTAAATGTATATATCATCTTAAATAACACTAATAATCACACGTGACTCACCTGAAGACTTGTTATTGAGTCTAGTGTTGTCTGGATCTTGAGTGGGATTTGTGATTTGATTCGGGGGAGGAAAAGGCAGACAATCTGTAAAAGGAGATAAATCAATCACACACATCATAGACTATATATTCCTCATCGCTGATGATTCATTGTGCATCAGAGATCCTGAGACTGCAGCTTGACATCGCTATCCTTGCATCTGAACGTCTTAAAGAACCGTGATGACCAACACATACTGTTGCACTCATTGTCCACTACATATTCGAGAGCTCAGCCTACATCTGTATACTTGAAATCTAAATCTGTTAATATAATTCAGTTTGTGTGTTTATTATATTGCGTAGGCCTACGCTCTTTATCTGTATATTTGATTTGTTAATCTGTGATCTTTTGATGGTGATTATGTACACATTACATTACTCTTGTGGTCATTGGACATCAGATGTAGTGATCGACTCACTGAGACGTAATTATTAGTAGTATTGGTGCAGTACAGTTCCTTTCAAACACGTTTAATTTAATTGGTTTTGTTTTTCTATGCAAACAAAATATATATATAATGGTTTCACATGTTTCCATTCTGCAAAAACTTTGTTGAAACCATAAAGTTGACATTTTAATACATTTAATGTGCGTTCTATGGACAAAAAAACACTTCTTTTGGATGGGGACATCTTAACGTCTTTGAGCCTTACACATATAGTTTGTTGACTCCATGAGACCATTGTATTTCTATCATTTGTTCTATTAAAAGTAAACAGAAGAAAGTTGATTAAATCTGAGATACTCACTGACAGTGAGATTGAATGTCTTGTCTGAGACTTTCATGTTTCTGCTGATCCTCAGTGTATAAAGTCCAGAGTGTTGAGATGTGATGTGTGTGATGTTGAGATCTCCAGTCTGATCGTTCAGCTTCACTCTGTCTTTGAATCTCTCATCCTTAGAGAACTTGATGCTGTTTGCTTCCCCGTTGATTATCGCCACAACTGTGCGTTCAGGTCCATAATACCACACGATCAGATCATCTCTCTGTTTCACAACATCAGTGTGCAGAGTAACAGAATGTCCACTCTTGACGGACACTGACTTCACTTCATCACCAAACACACCTGAACAACACAAACAGTTTCTATATTACTACACCATATGTAAGCAATAAGGTACCAGAGGGTCGTCCTGTTGATCAGTGATCAGAGCAGATGATAGTAACGTCAAGGTCATGGGTCACATACTCTGAGACAAATTTATAGGATAAAGCAATGTAGGTCGCTTTGGATAAAAGCATCTGCGTAATGCCTAAATGTAAATAAAGTTATTTCAAGAACATGCTTATAATAAAAATACAGAAATGCATGTTATCAACTTTGCTTGGGAGACAGTGAAATGTTTAGAACTACGGAGGCCTCCGTGACACAAGTTACTTCTTCATTCCATTCTTCCAACAGACATCTATGCGAGCGTCGCAACTCTGTTTTGAGTTTGTCCGTGCCAGCGCACAATTTTTAAGCTGGCAGTGTGATCCATTCTGCGCATGATCGTGATTACGTAAACATTTTCATTTGACGGTTCACGGCGGGTCTATTTCGATGTTTTTAAATGTATCATTATTATAAGTGTACGTGGTTGCCGTTGCTATTATTTATTTGTTATTAAAATTAATAAATAAACTTACGTTTTGTCAGATTGCCCCGCTCGTCCTCGTCACCCGTGCTTATTGTGTTCATACATTTTTTTTCTAAATTCTAAGAATTGTTTTAACTTCAGAGTGAGGGAAGCCTGCTGGTTTTCACACGCACGCATGCGCAGCCGCAGTTTACCAATTCACAAGCGCTGATCAAACGGTTCAAATTTATATTTTTCACAAAATCGGACGTGTCCGAATAAGAAACTGATAAATCAGTGATATAATAGAAAAAACTCTTTACAATGCTGTTAAACCAACACAACTCTATATAACAGAAAAAAGACTTCCCGTTTATTCTATAATCCATGCAAATATAAACAAGTCGTGTAAACATAAAAACGTGTGTGTATTAAACATTTTCACAGATATTACTTTGTTTTGATAGTTGGGGGACTAAGAAAGGCTTTTATTTCCCCTCGATGTGAAACCGCAACCAGGGTTCGTACGGTCATGAAAAACCTGGAAGAGTCATGGAATTTTAAAATGGCAATTTCCAGGCCTGGAAAAGTTTTGGAAAATGAATAAACTCAGAAAGTTTTGGAAAAGTCATGGAAATTTGTTTTTCAAAATATCCGTTTACTTGAATTTGTTTAATTGATAACATTGGTTTTCAAATTGCAATAATTTTTTCGTTCGGGCGATCAGTTACATCACGTGACATGTTCTCTGCGTGCAGGGGCGCCGCCAGGAATTTTGGGCGCCATGACCAAAAAGTAAAATTTTGGGCCCCCTCTGCGCAGCTCTTGTCGCCACATCTCTAGGACTGAACTGTCCCATCAAAAGCTTTACATAACTCAAATTAAAGGCTTGCAACTGTCTTGCTTCTTATAGTTCAATACTTGTACTAGTACAATATTTACTGCTGGTGATTTGTACATGCATGCAAGTCTATTATGCAGTTCACTATTTGATGCAAGATTAGAAGCACCCATACAAAAATTTGCTGTCAATGTATTTTTTTGTAAAATTTGACAAAATGGAAAATTATCTTAACAAAATTATTAGGGTTATTATAGTACTAAACGTTTCCCTGCACTGATTAAATGGTGATTAAATGTAGGCTAACACTAGACTTATGCTCTCATGTAGCTCAGTGGTACGAGCATTGCGTTAACAACGTAATGTTGTGGGTTCGATCCCAGGGGATTGCACATACCAAAGTATAAATGTATAGGTTAATGCAATGTAAGTCGCTTTGGATAAAAGCGTCTGCTAAATGCATAAATGTAAATGTTTTGCTATCTTATTTCACTATGGACATTAAGCCAACCGGTGAATATCACTCACAGATAGGCCAGTGGTTCTCAACTCTAGCCCGCGAGATCCATTTTCCTGCAGAGTTTATCCCCGACTCTGATATAAAACACCTAAACAAGCTAATCAGCGTCTTTACAATAGATGCGTTCAATTTAATGCGGCGCTGCGAAAATCTATCATCGTATAACATTTAAGTACCGCAAAAGACATTCTGCAAATCGCGCGGTTCGCATTTGAATCGCTCTCGCGGTACTTTAATGCGATATGCCAAACAATCTGCGCAACCCAACATTAAATTGAACGCGTCTGTTCCTGAAGTCACTGATTATCCTCTTCAGGTGTTTTATCACAGATGGTGCTGAACTCGGCTGGAAAGTGGATCTCGCGGGCCAGAGTTGATAAGTATGAGGCGCGGAAGTTGACAAAAGTGAAGCGAATGCCGAGAGAGGGGTTGAGTGTGCGCGAGAGGGGTTGAATGTGCGCGAGAGGGTGCATACCATAAACGTGCGCAAGAGGGAGTCGAGAGTAAATTATTCTGAAAAAGTAATTAATTACTAGTTACTCATTACATATTCAATAGTGTAATTAGATTACTGTCCAAATTACTCTGTCCAAAAAGTATTTAGTTACTCATTACTAATTACTTTCTATATCCTACATCAACCTTGATTAGTTAAGTGATTCAAGGATAGACATGAAACGGCTTATTTAATTCATTCAAAATAATAATATTATTAACTGACCAAAGTATTACAAATATGAGCACAGATTTTAAAGTAAGACTTTGAATTTTGACGTCAATAACACCATTGCACACGCATATATTTCACAATGTATTTAGTTTAATTACATCAAAACATGTAAACATATTTAGAATTGCAGGACACCTCCGTTGACCAATTCCCATTCTAACTCATACGGTATTGGTCAACGGAGGTATCCTGCAATTCTAAATATGTTTTAGACACGTTTTATAATTCTATTTCTATTCTTTTACAGTGCACTTGTTGTCAGTGCAATGATGTTCAAAGATATTTTACAGAACTAAACACTTGTGTGACAATATATGATGAAAATATGCTCTCCAGAAATTTGAACAGCATGGATCAGTGGCATAGGTTAATGGAGGAACACTGTCGTATACAGTGTTGGGTGTAACTAGCTACTAAGTAATTAGTTACTGTAATTTAATTACTTTTCCCTTGAAAAAGTAAAGTAAGGGATTACTCTCATGTTTTCTGTAATTTAAATACAGTTACTTTTGATGTAATTAAACTAAATACTTTGTGAAATATATGCGTGTGCAATGGTGTAATTGACTTCAAAATTCAAAGTCTTACTTTAAAATCTGTGCTCATATTTGTAATACTTTGGTCAGTTAATAATATTATTATTTTGAATGAATTAAATAAGCCGTTTCATGTCTATCCTTGAATCACTTAACTTATCAAGGTTGATGTAGGATATAGAAAGTAATTAGTAATGAGTAACTAAATACTTTTTGGACAGAGTAATTTGGACAGCAATCTAATTACACTATTGAATATGTAATGAGTAACTAGTAATGAATTACTTTTTCAGAATAATTTACTCTCGACTCCCTCTTGCGCACGTTTATGGTATGCACCCTCTTGCGCACACTCAACCCCTCTCTCGGCATTCGCTTCACTTTTGTCAACTTCCGCGCCTCATAGATAAGCACTGCTATAGGCTACACACCTTTCTCGGTGAAAAACTGGGTTACAGTTTGACACCATTTCCTTTGTCTTTCCTCTCTCTCTTATCTCTCTTTCCTTTTTTTGAAAACTTGAAAACAGATTTTGATTAGGGAACATTGTCGTCACTGTAGTTCTGGCGCATCTACTGACTGCAACTAAACACCGTCACTGAGCGCGCTAAGTCAGGACCAAACCATTTCATTCAGAAACAGGGGGGTGGTTGGTCATTATGAATGTTTACTTTTTGATCAATGGTAATTTTTAACTTTTACATGCAAAAACAAAGAGGTAATTGTATAGATGATGGTTTGATAATAGTATATTAGTTTTTTCATATTTTGGGGCCCCTGTCAGTCATGGGCCCTTGGAATCGTCCTAACTTTTCCCCCCTATACGGCGCCCATGTGTTTATATGTTACTTATATTTGTTTCTATTTTTGGAGTTTAAGTTTACCGTGACGAATGTGAGGGACCGAGAAGCCAAGAACAAGGAACACAAGTTTTGCACAAAATGAAATGGGTCTTTATTTGAACCCAACAAAAAAATAACTTTACATACTCATACATTTCTTACAACAAAAATAAAATAATCAAACAGGAAATGAGATCCAAACAGTTAGACAACAACCAACCAAACAAACTAAAAAAACTGACCTTACAAATGAACAAAGCAACAGTTTATAAAGGAAAGTAAGGCCCATTACAAATTAAGGGGGGAAACAATTTAACTTTACATACCACATATAACTAGGGCTGCAACAACGAATCGATAAAATCGATAAAAATCGATTAGTAAAAAAGTTGTCAACGAATTTCATTATCGATTCGTTGTGTCACGCGACGCGGAGACGTTTGGTTATTAAAAAAAAACTTTATTTGAGCGCGGAGCGAAGTAAACACACTCGGTCTCTCTCGCGCACTGATGCTAGCAGAGTTCGGCGCCTCATATACAGGGCGGAGCAAAAATAAAAAAACGAGCGGAGGAAAGATACATGACGGAGGCAGAGAAATCCCCGCGACCCAAGTCATCATAGGTGCGGGAGCATTTCACACTAAATAAACAGAAAAACTGTGTTAACTACAAAATATGCAAACGCGACATGGCGGGAGCAACGCGGCAATGATCCAGCACCTGAAACTCAAACATGTTTGAGTCTGTGATGAGGAGGAAGGGAGTTCAACAGCAGATTAAGTCATTACAGAATCATACTTTTGTTCCGTTTCGAAGTGAAGAACGTAATGTCCCTGGTGCGGATGTTTACTCGTTATCCAGATTGACAAGCATCACAAGTTAGCATTAGCTGGTTAATAACAGTATAATCAGGGGTGGTGTAGTTACTTTGCGCTTTGCATTGTAAGACTAAAGACACGTTTTTATTCACTCGCCTTTTTTGGACCATTCATTTATCAATCTGTTGTCATGTATAGCTACACTGCAAAACTTCCTTAGTAATTTTGTCTAATTTCCAGTCCAAATATCTAAAAAATCTTAAATCAAGATTACTAGACAAGAAAATTAATTGATGCTTAAAACTTCTGTTTGAAATGATATCTCATTAAGATTATTTTTGTACCCCATCGGCGGATAATTTTTCTTGCTTTAAGCAAACAATCACTTAATTTGACGTGTTTTTTCAGAAAACAAGACATCATTTCTTATGCTTTTTCATGTGTCTAGTACATGTTTCTTGATATAAGATTTTTTTTTAAATTTGGACTGACAACGGGACAAAACTACTAAGTTAGAAAAGCAATTTTTGCAGTGTATAGGCTATTCTGTGCTTTCTCCCATATAGGTTATTATTGACAAATATATTTGTGTGTGTTGTACTTTTTAATTTAATTTTAAAGTTATTTTATAGCTCTTGGTCGTCTTAAGCTTTGTTAAAATGTGGTGTATAAATGAAGCTTGCACTTACTACAATGATGGTAGTAATTGAATGAATAAGCTTCAAGTGAATTTGAGATAGAGAGTGTGTGTGTGTGTCAGTGTTTGTCAGTGTGTGCGTCTGCAAAAGTGTGTGCGTCTGCGAGTGTCTGTCTGCAGTGTAGTGTAGAGAACAAGTTCTTACATTCAAACAAATCCTGTTAAGTTTTCTGATTTGTATTGTTCTTTAGTTTTTATAAATTATTTATTGTTCTGGCAGCTCAGGTGGCACTTTTATTTTAAAAAAGTCTATATATTTGGCAGATGTAAAGCATACATGTGTATGTTTTTTGTGTTAGTCCATTTTTGTTTGATTTTATTATTTTTATAACAGCTCAGGGATGTTCAAGGAGCAACATGCTTGTGCACTTTCTAAAGATTTTAGTTCTGTTTTTGAATAAAGGGTTGGAAATTATTGCTTTTCTTGTGTTTTTTTTTTATCCGATTCATCGATTAATCGAAAAAATTATTTACAGTTTAATCGATTATTAAAATAATCGTTAGTTGCAGCCCTACATATAACCTTAAATACATCAAGATGAAAATGAAACAAAGACCAATTATAAATAAAGTTAAGGAAAGCCAAATGTAATCAAATATCATTAATGTACAACTAACTAAATCAGTTAATAAATACATTAACGTTCCTTCCTCCCCCGGGCAATCCCAGCGAATAGTATGTCCGGAACCAAAAATGCGGAATCAATGATGCTTAGGTTCGGTGCCTGCCCGGACTCTAATCCTCGTTACGCCAAGATGGGGCCACACGTGTTGGCACGTGTTTAATGGATAGCCAAGTTTAGATAAAGGCTTTTTAAACTTCTATTCATTGTGAGTGCCTCAGAACTACTGTTTATTAAGTCATGGAAAAGTCATGGAATGTAATTGTAAAAAAAGTGTACGAACCCTGCGCAACACACACATCACACGGAAGTTCCCCGCTGCACATTGTGTCACCGCTAACAGTCGTGCTTTGTTTAGTTTGTGCTCGGGCGGCTGCAACACCGAGAGCTCCGTTGAAGTGTTCACACGTTTATTTATTTTTAAGCACTTTTTATGCTTGATATTTGGTCTTTAGCTCATAAAGCTCGGCACTTTATCTGCAAAAAATGCCCACTTATGCATATAATAGTTTTTTTTGGTCTTATAAAATATAATTTATTTGGATTTTTTGGGTTTATTATGCCAACACGTTACTTTAAGTCTGCCCGACGACAGAAGACACAAGGATACATTTTATATATAATAATTCGATTAAAACCTGAAAACAGAATCTACAAAGCTGAAAGATGAAGCAATAAAGTCATAAAACAAACACTTACCGTTCACAATCAAGTACATCTGATAAGAGAGAAACATGAAGCGTAATCCCATGGTTTGACCAACCGCGGTTGAGTTGAATTGATCTTCGCACATTCGGACTTCCCGGGTCCAATAGCTTTGTTAATAGTCATTTAAAAAGGATACGAACAATTAATACTCATTAGCGACTATGATGAGAAGTACCTACTGATGGTCATCTGCTGTCCTGCGCGTTCAAAAATTGGCTTTATGGACTTCGGATGAACAAAAGTTGAAGTTTATTAAGTTGAATCTCAGCGCTGGGCTTATCTCAGACAAAAAAAGTCTTCACAGAGAGAATCAGCCTCGCTCAAACAGTGTACAACATATTTATAGTGTGTATGTGAGAGGGTGTATCTTCTTTCTTCAAGCTGTGCCTCCCCCGAGCGCGTACTGCGGTCAGGCCAGCCTCCACTTTGAAAACGTCGGTCAAGCCAGCCTTCACATTGGTTTTCTCTGCGCGCATATATGAAAGATTGCGGTAGGAGCGCGGGACGACAAATTTCAAAATAAAAGCGGTTTCAGACACTTACATTTGTAAGTGATTTAACGGTTGCAAGTTATGTTGCTATGGTTACTCTTCAGTTTCTATAATGTTTTAATTGATTTCTAGGCCGTTGATTATGTATTTTGGTAGTTAGAAAAATGTTGCTATGCAGTTTGTGTGGCGTTCTGGGTGGTTGCTAGGCCGTTGCTAAGGCTTCTGGTGGTTGGTTTTGACCAAGTGGGCCAATTGTGGCCAAGTTGTTAAAGAGATAGACTCATATGGGTGACCATAACTGACATATAGGTCATTTTTCATACACCATATCAGGACTTTCTGATGTGGAGTTTTGTAATAAAAGTCCCCTCAATATCCTATATAGACTGATATTTTCTCTATGTTCAGATAGGGATTAAAAATAAACTACCTGTTTCTAGAAAGTGATTTCACCTCAGAATTATAGAACACCATCTCAGATTGACACTCAAACAATATCAGGATATTCTGATGTGGAGTTTTTTAATAAAAGTCCCCTCAATATCCTATATAGACTGATATTTTCTCTATGTTCAGATAGGGATTAAAAATAAACTACCTGTTTCTAGAAAATGATTTCACCTCAGAATCATAGAACACCATCTCAGATTGGCACAAAAACAATATCAGGATATTCTGATGTGGAGTTTTGCCATAAAAGTCCCCTCAATATCCTATATAGGAAGTTTTTCTCTATCTTCAGATGGGGATTAAAAATAAACTACCTGTTTCTAGAAAATGATTTCACCTCAGAATCTTAGTACACCATCTCAGATTGGCACTCAAACAATATCAGGATATTCTGATGTGGAGTTTTGTCATAAAAGTCCCCTCAATATCCTATATAGGAAGTTTTTCTCAATCTTCAGATGGGGATTAAAAATAAACTACCTGTTTCTAGAAAGTGATTTCACCTCAGAATCATAGAACACCATCTCAGATTGACACTCAAACAATATCAGGATATTCTGATGTGGAGTTTTTTAATAAAAGTCCCCTCAATATCCTATATAGACTGATATTTTCTCTATGTTCAGATAGGGATTAAAAATAAACTACCTGTTTCTAGAAAATGATTTCACCTCAGAATCATAGAACACCATCTCAGATTGGCACTCACACAATATCAGCACATTCTGATGTGGAGTTTTTTAATAAAAGTCCCCTCAATATCCTATATAGACTGATATTTTCTCTATGTTCAGATAGGGATTAAAAATAAACTACCTGTTTCTAGAAAATGATTTCACCTCAGAATCATAGAACACCATCTCAGATTGGCACTCAAACAATATCAGGACATTCTGATGTGGAGTTTTGTCATAAAAGTCCCCTCAATATCCTATATAGGAAGTTGTTCTATATCTTCAGATGGGGATTAAAAATAAACTACCTGTTTCTGGAAAATGATTTCACCTCAGAATCTTAGTACACCATCTCAGATTGGCACTCAAACAATATCAGGATATTCTGATGTGGAGTTTTGTCATAAAAGTCCCCTCAATATCCTATATAGGAAGTTTTTCTCTATCTTCAGATGGGGATTAAAAATAAACTACCTGTTTCTAGAAAGTGATTTCACCTCAGAATCATAGAACACCATCTCAGATTGACACTCAAACAATATCAGGACATTCTGATGTGGAGTTTTGTCATAAAAGTCCCCTCAATATCCTATATAGACTGATATTTTCTCTATGTTCAGATAGGGATTAAAAATAAACTACCTGTTTCTACAAAGTGATTTCACCTCAGAATCATAGTACACCATCTCAGAATGACAGTCAAACAATATCAGGATACGTTTTTAAATAACTCCCCCCCAAAATTTCCTATATACAGTATGCTGTTTTTAAAATTCACTCACACAATCTTTTCTTGTTGCTCATTAAAATATTCAGACAGTTTTATGACAATCTTATTGGTTTCAAAGACATTTAAAAGAGCATAGCTTTCAATTCCAGCTGTGTGCTCAATCCAACTGACACTGTTCATGGAACTGTTCAACAGTCACATTGGATCTAGAGTGGAATGGTAAAATTTCAATGAAATTATAAATATCTTCAGATTACAAGTTAATTTAATTGTATTAATTTATCTTTCATATTCAGCCTTTACTACACCAGCACAGACTAAAAAATGAGATCAAATTGTGAAATGACACTGAAATGTGAAAGGAAAAAAAATCTCACCCAGTGTGTAGAGGTTTTGCCATTGAACACATGGCACAGTTATTGGCCTCATCGAACCATAAAAAATATGTAAAAAATTAACCCGATATTAGCTTAACATATTTCAATTTGGTGCAGCAGATACAGCATTCAAATTTATAAATATTTTAAATTATATTTAGCATGCATGTATTTGTTATTTATGTATATTTATATTAATACTTAATGCATAATTTAAATTTGACCCTACAAGGAAAATGAAACACCAAATGTTATTGATTCACCCTAATTGTCTTTGAAAACTAAACATTGAAGACATGTTTTGTCTTTGTACAGTCCATTGTATTATCCATCCATCCATCCATCCATCCATTTTCTTCCGTTTATACGGGGCCGGGTCGCGGGGGCAGCAGTCTAAGCAGGGATGCCCAGACTTCCCTCTCCCTAGACACTTCCTCCAGCTCTTCCGGGGGGACACCTAGGCGTTCCCAGGCCAGCCGGGAGACATAGTCCCTCCAGCTTGTCCTAGGTCTTCCCCGGGGTCTCCTCCCGGTGGGACATGCCCGGAACACCTTCCCGGGAAGACGTCTAGGGGGCATCCGGAAAAGATGCCCGAGCCACCTCAGCTGGCCCCTCTCGATGTGGAGGAGCAGCGGATCTACTCTGAGCTCCTCCCGAGTGACCGAGCTTCTCACCCTATCTCTAAGGGATCGCCCAGCCACCCTGCGGAGAAAAATCATTTTGGCCGCCTGTATCCGGGATCTTGTCCTTTCGGTCATGACCCACAGCTCATGACCATAGGTGAGAGTAGGAACGTAGATTGACCGGTAAATCGAGAGCTTCACCTTGCGGCTCAGCTCCTTCTTCACCACGACAGACCAGTACAGCGACCGCATTACTGCAGAAGCTGCACCGATCCGTCTGTCAATCTCCCGTTCCATCCTTCCCTCACTCGTGAACAAGACCCCCTCACCCAGATACTTGAATTCCTTCACTTGAGGCAGGAACTCTCCACCTACCTGAAGTGGGCAAGCCACCCTTTTCCGACTGAGAACCATGGCCTCAGATTTGGAGGCCATTGTATTATTTTAATAGCCAAAGTTCTTCAAAATATTTGTTTTTTTTGTTCTGCAGAAGAACAAAAGTCATAAAGGTTTAAAATAAGATAGTAAGTCCATTATAAAAGTGCCTTTTATGAACTACCCATTTAAGATTTATTTTGTATTGTGTACTTTTACATTAACATTAGGTATACTTTGTCAAGAGTCCAATAATTTCTGTTAATTTCAATCTCTCCTAATATCTGTAATTGATTTTTGCTTCTCATGGCATAATTTATATCTCCAGCCTTCTCCAACCTTCTCCCCTGCTACACTTGCCTCATAGATAATTTACTGTGTCATTTATTTTACAACTACCTTTTTTTTTAGAAAAAGCGATCTTTACCACTGTAATTTTGTTTGTGATACATGTTGTTTCATTTATTTGCTATTTCTGTGGCCTTCACAGACTGCATATAGGCTTCTTGATTTTGTCCAGGTAAAGGCATGCATTACCCTATAATCACATTTTCGATTTTTATACAGTACTATGCTTTTGGTTCTGTAAGGCTGGGGCTAAGGTGTCCACACCAAAAGGGTACCACATCCCGGGAAACACAGAACTTCATCCAATACAATGAACTCCCCAGTGGGTTTGCATCTCAATCTCAGACAGCATACAACAATGACTGATGAATGCCAACTCACACCTTTACATCCATTCTCTTCTCCCCCTCTCATCACTCTCTCCAACTGAACTCAGAGCAAGCGGAGTATTTAAGGGAAGCTGGCAAAATATTCTTGGGAATTCTTACTACGATAAACCCGATGGTGCTGTGTTTGCATTCAGACTCCGATCGCATCTTTTTCTACTGTCAGATATCCGTCTTCTTGGACTCGTAGACTAATCTTTGAGGATTTGATGTTTTGTTTTTGTATTCTCTGAATTGAATTGTAATTGGTTGGAAACATTTACCTGACTAATGAATTGTCATGTTTGAATTTGTTCTGCATTTTTCTTATTAAATGCACTATATCCTTTGTTACCGCAAATCTACGTTCAGGTTAGTGACGGACTAAAAAATTAGGTGGAGCATTGGGGAACACCAGCTGAGATTTTAGAGCTCCGGCTGACTACTTGACATTAGTTTAAGTGTACTTAGACCGCAGGGGCCAATGTTTCCGTTTAAAACAGCACATATGTTGTCTGACCAATCTAGATAAGGTAAGTCCCAAACCTCTGGTTACTGGAATATTATACTAAGTGTACATAGGAAACTATGGTATGATTATGCAAAGCTACCTTCAGAGGAAGTAAGATTGGTCTAAGATTGAAGTAAGAGTGGTCATGACCTCTGGTTAGAAATAATCATTACTTTAATTACGTTTTTATTGTAAGGGAACAGATAAAATAATACTTTCTGAGTGTTACTAGTCATAGAACCTCTGGGAGTGACCAAGACTGGCGAGTTTGTGACTGTCAGATCCGCTAGTAACGGCCGGCGCGAGACTCTAAGCGACACTGAGAATCGGATGAAGGAGTGTAATTTACACTATGGCAGAAGAACCAAACATTGACCAAAATTGCAGGATTATTATCACGCATAATAAGCAAATACAAATATTATCATTCAACGAGGTATCTTTTTTATCTTTGGGAGTCAGATAAATTAAGCAATGTTAAAATAACTGTAACAACCCAGACCGCTGGAAAGAAAGAACGCGCGCATGCCTTCACCATGCCACTTGGACTCCGCCATTGGGTCAGTGGTTGGTGGTTCTTCTTCTTTAACATGTTTTCACCACCTTTGAGTTCAATAATAAATTCAAGATATTAGACTCTGACATAGTAATGATTATAAGACCCCTTTGTGTTTGTGGCAGAAGCTGTCTGTAACTTATATGTGAATAAAATTTACCAGACAACCTTCAGTGCTAATAGAGATATTATACTAACCAATGTGTAGAAGAATTTAGCCAAAAAGGGTCATAATAAATTCTATTGTTAATATTCCTCTCTTTGATTTCCTGAGTTTTATTTACTGTTTTTAATGTTTGATTGCCTTTGCTAACCTGGAAATATTGATTAGCCCAGCCCACAACATATTGTGTTGTCCGGTATGTAATTTAGTCTAAATTTTGACATTCCTGAAATCTTTCTTATTTAAATTAATTTTACTAGGTGATCATAATGAAAAGGTGTTTTGTCTGAAGATTAGTTAAAAATGATTTTCTTCAACAATCAAGCTAATTGATTTTCCTCAACATGTTTTGTTAAAGCTTCTTTAGAATACACTCTTTAAAAAACAGGTGCTTCAAAAGATAATTAAATGTCATAGAATAACCTTCTGGTTCCACAAAAATCTTTCTGTTTCACAAAAGGTTCTTTGTTGCGAAACTAGGTTTCTCAGATTATAAAAAGTAAGAAACGTCTCGGTTACGTCTGTAACCGTCGTTCCCAGATGGAGGGAACGAGACGTTGTGTTGAGAGACATACTTGCGTTTGATTCTGAGAACCTATCATCTCTGAGATAAAAATAAAAATGCCAATGGGGATTGGCGAATGGCCTGCCTACGCCAGTCTCCGCCCTTTACATACGGGTATAAAAGGAAGATGGCGGCGGTCATTTATCACCCTTTGTGCTGAGGAACCTGAGCGGTGCTCCTTCCAGCGGATCGGCAAAGCGTTGTGGCATGAAGACACAACGTCTCATTCCCTCCATCAGGGAATGAAGGTTACAGACGTAACCGAGACATTCCCCTTCAGTCGGTCTCTCGAATTTGTGTCAAGATACGGTGCTGAGCCGTATTACGACCTCGAGCTGAGCGACACTGACTAGGCTAGCGAGTCACAAGTGAGCGGTGCAGCGAGATGTAACCTTCCAGTGAATAGTAGTGGACATACTGCAAAGCCTGTACTGACAGTCATCACCGACAGGGCGTTCGGCTTGTAGTGAGGCGCCATCCGGAGCCGTCGCACTGGGAAAGAACACTGCTCTCCTCTTGGAGAGTGCGTTACGAAGACCACATCCTGCCGTACGGGAGGTAACATGTGGAATACAGACATGGTGTCCTGTAGGAGATGACATGCGAAGAAGGTTATAGAACCTTGCGAAGGTGCTGGGCGTAGCCCAACCCGCAGCTTGACAAATATCTGCCAGAGAGGCATCTTTGGCCAGTGCCCAGGAGGAGGCCATACTCTGAGTGGAGGGGCTCTCACTGCAAGAGCGCACGGGCGATCTTGGGAACGGTATGCCATGGAGATGGCGTCCACGATCCAGTGTGCCAATCTCTGTTTTGAGACAGCCATCCCCTGGTGCTGTCTCCCGAAACAGACAAACAGCTGCTCGGACCTTCTCAGGTCCTGTGTGCGGTCTAGGTAGAGGCGCAAGGTGCGTACCGGACACAGCACATCGGAGGTTTGGTCTTCATCCCAAGGGGGAAGCGCCTGGAGGTTCACCACCTGGTCCCTGAAGGGAGTAGTGGGAACCTTGGGCACGTAGCCGGGCCTGGGTCTCAGGATCACGTGAGAGTCGCCAGGCCCAAATTCTAGGCAATTCTGGGACACGGAGAATGCCTGGAGGTCCCCAACCCTCTTGATGGAAGCGAGCGCCAACAGGAGCGCAGTCTTCATCGAAATAAGAGGAAGAGTGGCGTCACCGAGGGGCTCGAAAGGGGCCGTACCAAGGCCCTGAAGGACCACATTGAGGTTCCAAGAGGTGCGGTCGAGGTGGGTTCACCCTTCTCGCGCCCCTGAGGAACCTGTTGACCAGGTCGTGCTATACCCAAAGACTTAACCTGCACGAGATCGTGATGTGCGGCAATAGCGGCAACGTACACTTTCAGCGTGGATGTGGAGAGGTTACTCTCTAGTCTTTGCTGTAGAAAGGCCAGCACGGACCCGATCTGGCAATTCCGTGGGTTCTCCCCGCGGGAAGAAGACCAGGACGAAAAGAGCTGCCACTTATAGGCGTACAATCATCTGTAGTGTCGAGGAGAGCTTACAAGCCTTGGACAGGAGTCTAGGTCGACTCCTCCAGGTGGCCGCCGTATGCGGGCACAAGTGTCCAGCGACAGCCTGCTCCACCTGGGGGATGTCAACATATCCTCAGCTCCTCATGCACCTCCGGGAAAAAAGATACCCGGGCGGGGTGCGGCCTTTGGTCGCGCCCCAACCCCAGAAACCAAGAATCCAGCCGCGAGCGCTTGGGTGAAGGGGGCGTACCGCACGACAGCCCAATGCTCACGGCCGCTCGGGTTAGCATGGCTGACATCTCAGCTTCGGACTCCTCTTGACCTCGACCGACCGAAGACGGGAGATCGGAGGAGCCTTCTGCATCTGATGCCATAAGGTAGCTGTCCGACGCATAGACAGACACTTCGTCCTCATCCCTTTTCCAAGCCTGCCCGCTATGGGACAGTCGACCGCCGTCTGACTCAGGGATGAGTCTTTTGCAACCCAGGACACAGCTACAAGACATGCACGCAGCTATGGGAAAAAAAGCGGCCCTGAAAGGGGATTTTACTCTTTAGGTTTGTGGCTCTCTGCCGAAACGCCGAGGGGAAGTCCGCTCTCAATGGGGGAAGGTCCGCTGCTCTGCGTTGCAAATCAAGCAGTGAAGTCTCGAAAAGAAAGATACTGTGAGCAATAATAGCCGTAGCATCAGGTTCCGAAGAACAAAGGATGATGAATGACCACAGCCATCTTCCGCTTATACCCGTATGTACGGGGCGGAGACTGGTGTAGGCGGGCCATTCGCCAATCCCAATTGGCGTTTTTATTTTTATCTCTCAGATGATAGGTTCTCAGAATCAAACCCCAATCTGTCTCTCAACACAACGAGAGACCGACCGAAGGGGAACAGATTGTTTTTGAAGCACCTTTAACTGAAGGTTAAAATTAAAAAATGCACGTAATGTAGAGACAAAATCTATTAGCAAACCAACTTGTAAAATGTAATTATATTTCACATATTACTTTGCATTACTTCACATACCATGGTGACAATGACGCCACAGCTACTGGCATCCTGCTGGGTTGGAAGGGTCAGCACTCCTCTCCATTTTCCATTTTATTTTCCATTTTATGTTCTGCCACTCTGTTTTCCTATGGCACTTCTTATTTTTAGGTACTTGCTGAATGTGATTTGTTATGTTAGTTATTGAAATTGATATTTAGAACACAGAAAAAAATTGATACATTTGATACATTTATTATCGGGGGGGGGGGGGGGTAAAGAGTGAATAATAAGCAGACAAAAAATTCACATCCTTTTTTAGATAAAAAATAAATAGCAATTTAATGATAATATGATTTTATTGGGTAATTAATTTCCCCCAAAAATGTGTGAGCTGCAAAATCGTGGACAGCCAATATTTAATAGCTTGTACAACTGTTTGATATCTGTCAATATCAGTTTCATTAAAATATGCTAAAAAATATTAAAAAAATCTTCTGGATCAGCATTAAACCATCTGAACATGTGTAGAGCATGGTACATCAAGAAGGCACAGAAAAATTAAAAAAGACTATTTGTGATCACTATTGTGATCAATTGGCTTTAATGTGTAAATCAGAATCATTTCTAAAACATTGTAATAAGATGTACATTCATATAGCCAGGGCAAGCTGTTATGTTCACATACTCAAGAGCAAAGAGTCAACACCTAAACTAAGAAAACAAAAACAAATGACAAATGCTTAAACTTTTTACCATCTAGTAGACTTAAATATTTAATCAGAATAATTAGTAGACAGTAAAACAATAACATCTTTGTCAAAACGTAGTCATTATTCGGTATAAGCATCACAAAAAAAGGATATAATTGAAGTGAGGTGGAATTAAGGAATCCAGCAGTGAATAAAAACACAAACTAAATTTTTCGATTTCTAATGGAATGATTTTCTAGGAACATAAAGTTTCCCTTTCCCAACTGAAAATGTGGAAGAAAGCCGATATGAGACATTTATATTGCATTATATTGCATAACTCCACATCAAAAAGCCCTGATATTGTTTGAGTGCCAATCAGAGATGGTGTTCTATGATTCTGAGGTGAAATCACTTTCTAGAAACAGGTAGTTTATTTTTAATCCCTATCTGAACATAGAGAATAAACTTCCTATATAGGATATTGAGGGGACTTTTATTAAAAAACTCCACATCAGAATGTCCTGATATTGTTTGAGTGTCAATCTGAGATGGTGTTCTATGATTCTGAGGTGAAATCACTTTCTAGAAACAGGTAGTTTATTTTTAATCCCCATCTGAACATAGAGAAAATATCAGTCTATATAGGATATTGAGGGGACTTTTATGACAAAACTCCACATCAGAATGTCCTGATATTGTTTGAGTGTCAATCTGAGATGGTGTTCTATGATTCTGAGGTGAAATCATTTTCTAGAAACAGGTAGTTTATTTTTAATCCCTATCTGAACATAGAGAAAATATCAGTCTATATAGGATATTGAGGGGACTTTTATTAAAAAACTCCACATCAGAATATCCTGATATTGTTTGAGTGTCAATCTGAGATGGTGTTCTATGATTCTGAGGTGAAATCACTTTCTAGAAACAGGTAGTTTATTTTTAATCCCCATCTGAACATAGAGAAAATATCAGTCTATATAGGATATTGAGGGGACTTTTATTAAAAAACTCCACATCAGAATATCCTGATATTGTTTGAGTGTCAATCTGAGATGGTGTTCTATGATTCTGAGGTGAAATCACTTTCTAGAAACAGGTAGTTTATTTTTAATCCCTATCTGAACATAGAGAATAAACTTCCTATATAGGATATTGAGGGGACTTTTATGACAAAACTCCACATCAGAATATCCTGATATTGTTTTTGTGTCAATCTGAGATGGTGTTCTATGATTCTGAGGTGAAATCACTTTCTAGAAACAGGTAGTTTATTTTTAATCCCTATCTGAACATAGAGAATAAACTTCCTATATAGGATATTGAGGGGACTTTTATTAAAAAACTCCACATCAGAATGTCCTGATATTGTTTGAGTGTCAATCTGAGATGGTGTTCTATGATTCTGAGGTGAAATCACTTTCTAGAAACAGGTAGTTTATTTTTAATCCCCATCTGAACATAGAGAAAATATCAGTCTATATAGGATATTGAGGGGACTTTTATGACAAAACTCCACATCAGAATGTCCTGATATTGTTTGAATGTCAATCTGAGATGGTGTTCTATGATTCTGAGGTGAAATCATTTTCTAGAAACAGGTAGTTTATTTTTAATCCCTATCTGAACATAGAGAAAATATCAGTCTATATAGGATATTGAGGGGACTTTTATTAAAAAACTCCACATCAGAATATCCTGATATTGTTTGAGTGTCAATCTGAGATGGTGTTCTATGATTCTGAGGTGAAATCACTTTCTAGAAACAGGTAGTTTATTTTTAATCCCCATCTGAACATAGAGAAAATATCAGTCTATATAGGATATTGAGGGGACTTTTATGACAAAACTCCACATCAGAATGTCCTGATATTGTTTGAGTGTCAATCTGAGATGGTGTAATAAGATTCTGAGGTGAAATCACTTTCTAGAAACAGGTAGTTTATTTTTAATCCCCATCTGAATATAGAGAAAAACTTCCTATATAGGATATTGAGGGGACTTTTATGACAAAACTCCACATCAGAATATCCTGATATTGTTTTTGTGTCAATCTGAGATGGTGTACTATGATTCTGAGGTGAAATCACTTTCTAGAAACAGGTAGTTTATTTTTAATCCCCATCTGAATATAGAGAAAAACTTCCTATATAGGATATTGAGGGGACTTTTATGACAAAACTCCACATCAGAATATCCTGATATTTTTTGAGTGCCAATCTGAGATGGTGTACTAAGATTCTGAGGTGAAATCACTTTCTAGAAACAGGTAGTTTATTTTTAATCCCTATCTGAACATAGAGAAAATATCAGTCTATATAGGATATTGAGGGGACTTTTATGACAAAACTCCACATCAGAATGTCCTGATATTGTTTGAGTGTCAATCTGAGATGGTGCACTATGATTCGGAGGTGAAATCACTTTCTAGAAACAGGTAGTTTATTTTTAATCCCCATCTGAATATAGAGAATAAACTTCCTATATAGGATATTGAGGGGACTTTTATGACAAAACTCCACATCAGAATATCCTGATATTTTTTGAGTGTCAATCTGAGATGGTGTTCTATGATTCTGAGGTGAAATAATTTTCTAGAAACAGGTAGTTTATTTTTAATCCCCATCTGAATATAGAGAAAAACTTCCTATATAGGATATTAAGGGGACTTTTATGACAAAACTCCACATCAGAATATCCTGATATTTTTTGAGTGTCAATCTGAGATGGTGTTCTATGATTCTGAGGTGAAATAATTTTCTAGAAACAGGTAGTTTATTTTTAATCCCCATCTGAAGATAGAGAAAAACTTCCTATATAGGATATTGAGGGGACTTTTATGACAAAACTCCACATCAGAATATCCTGATATTGTTTGAGTGTCAATCTGAGATGGTGTTCTATGATTCTGAGGTGAAATCACTTTCTAGAAACAGGTAGTTTATTTTTAATCCCTATCTGAACATAGAGAAAATATCAGTCTATATAGGATATTGAGGGGACTTTTATTAAAAAACTCCACATCAGAATGTCCTGATATTGGTTGAGTGGCAATCTGAGATGGTGCACTATGATTCGGAGGTGAAATCACTTTCTAGAAACAGGTAGTTTATTTTTAATCCCCATCTGAATATAGAGAAAAACTTCCTATATAGGATATTGAGGGGACTTTTATGACAAAACTCCACATCAGAATATCCTGATATTGTTTTTGTGTCAATCTGAGATGGTGTTCTATGATTCTGAGGTGAAATCACTTTCTAGAAACAGGTAGTTTATTTTTAATCCCCATCTGAATATAGAGAAAAACTTCCTATATAGGATATTGAGGGGACTTTTATGACAAAACTCCACATCAGAATATCCTGATATTTTTTGAGTGCCAATCTGAGATGGTGTACTAAGATTCTGAGGTGAAATCACTTTCTAGAAACAGGTAGTTTATTTTTAATCCCTATCTGAACATAGAGAAAATATCAGTCTATATAGGATATTGAGGGGACTTTTATGACAAAACTCCACATCAGAATGTCCTGATATTGTTTGAGTGCCAATCTGAGATGGTGTTCTATGATTCTGAGGTGAAATAATTTTCTAGAAACAGGTAGTTTATTTTTAATCCCCATCTGAATATAGAGAAAAACTTCCTATATAGGATATTGAGGGGACTTTTATGACAAAACTCCACATCAGAATATCCTGATATTTTTTGAGTGCCAATCTGAGATGGTGTTCTATGATTCTGAGGTGAAATCACTTTCTAGAAACAGGTAGTTTATTTTTAATCCCCATCTGAATATAGAGAAAAACTTCCTATATAGGATATTGAGGGGACTTTTATGACAAAACTCCACATCAGAATATCCTGATATTTTTTGAGTGCCAATCTGAGATGGTGTACTAAGATTCTGAGGTGAAATCACTTTCTAGAAACAGGTAGTTTATTTTTAATCCCTATCTGAACATAGAGAAAATATCAGTCTATATAGGATATTGAGGGGACTTTTATGACAAAACTCCACATCAGAATGTCCTGATATTGTTTGAGTGCCAATCTGAGATGGTGTTCTATGATTCTGAGGTGAAATAATTTTCTAGAAACAGGTAGTTTATTTTTAATCCCCATCTGAATATAGAGAAAAACTTCCTATATAGGATATTGAGGGGACTTTTATGACAAAACTCCACATCAGAATATCCTGATATTTTTTGAGTGCCAATCTGAGATGGTGTTCTATGATTCTGAGGTGAAATCACTTTCTAGAAACAGGTAGTTTATTTTTAATCCCCATCTGAATATAGAGAAAAACTTCCTATATAGGATATTGAGGGGACTTTTATGACAAAACTCCACATCAGAATATCCTGATATTTTTTGAGTGCCAATCTGAGATGGTGTACTAAGATTCTGAGGTGAAATCACTTTCTAGAAACAGGTAGTTTATTTTTAATCCCTATCTGAACATAGAGAAAATATCAGTCTATATAGGATATTGAGGGGACTTTTATGACAAAACTCCACATCAGAATGTCCTGATATTGTTTGAGTGCCAATCTGAGATGGTGTTCTATGATTCTGAGGTGAAATAATTTTCTAGAAACAGGTAGTTTATTTTTAATCCCCATCTGAATATAGAGAAAAACTTCCTATATAGGATATTAAGGGGACTTTTATGACAAAACTCCACATCAGAATATCCTGATATTTTTTGAGTGTCAATCTGAGATGGTGTTCTATGATTCGGAGGTGAAATCACTTTCTAGAAACAGGTAGTTTATTTTTAATCCCCATCTGAATATAGAGAAAAACTTCCTATATAGGATATTGAGGGGACTTTTATGACAAAACTCCACATCAGAATATCCTGATATTGTTTTTGTGTCAATCTGAGATGGTGTTCTATGATTCTGAGGTGAAATCACTTTCTAGAAACAGGTAGTTTATTTTTAATCCCTATCTGAACATAGAGAAAATATCAGTCTATATAGGATATTGAGGGGACTTTTATTAAAAAACTCCACATCAGAATGTCCTGATATTGGTTGAGTGGCAATCTGAGATGGTGCACTATGATTCGGAGGTGAAATCACTTTCTAGAAACAGGTAGTTTATTTTTAATCCCCATCTGAATATAGAGAAAAACTTCCTATATAGGATATTGAGGGGACTTTTATGACAAAACTCCACATCAGAATATCCTGATATTGTTTTTGTGTCAATCTGAGATGGTGTTCTAAGATTCTGAGGTGAAATCACTTTCTAGAAACAGGTAGTTTATTTTTAATCCCCATCTGAATATAGAGAAAAACTTCCTATATAGGATATTGAGGGGACTTTTATGACAAAACTCCACATCAGAATATCCTGATATTTTTTGAGTGCCAATCTGAGATGGTGTACTAAGATTCTGAGGTGAAATCACTTTCTAGAAACAGGTAGTTTATTTTTAATCCCCATCTGAATATAGAGAAAAACTTCCTATATAGGATATTGAGGGGACTTTTATGACAAAACTCCACATCAGAATATCCTGATATTTTTTGAGTGTCAATCTGAGATGGTGTACTAAGATTCTGAGGTGAAATCACTTTCTAGAAACAGGTAGTTTATTTTTAATCCCTATCTGAACATAGAGAAAAACTTCCTATATAGGATATTGAGGGGACTTTTATGACAAAACTCCACATCAGAATATCCTGATATTGTTTGAGTGCCAATCTGAGATGGTGTTCTATGATTCTGAGGTGAAATCACTTTCTAGAAACAGGTAGTTTATTTTTAATCCCTATCTGAACATAGAGAAAAACTTCCTATATAGGATATTGAGGGGACTTTTATGACAAAACTCCACATCAGAATGTCCTGATATTGTTTGAGTGTCAATCTGAGATGGTGTTCTATGATTCTGAGGTGAAATCACTTTCTAGAAACAGGTAGTTTATTTTTAATCCCCATCTGAACATAGAGAAAATATCAGTCTATATAGGATATTGAGGGGATTTTTATTAAAAAACTCCACATCAGAATATCCTGATATTGGTTGAGTGGCAATCTGAGATGGTGCACTATGATTCGGAGGTGAAATAATTTTCTAGAAACAGGTAGTTTATTTTTAATCCCCATGTGAAGATAGAGAAAAACTTCCTATATAGGATATTGAGGGGACTTTTATGACAAAACTCCACATCAGAATATCCTGATATTGTTTTTGTGTCAATCTGAGATGGTGTTCTATGATTCTGAGGTGAAATCACTTTCTAGAAACAGGTAGTTTATTTTTAATCCCTATCCGAACATAGAGAAAATATCAGTCTATATAGGATATTGAGGGGACTTTTATTAAAAAACTCCACATCAGAATATCCTGATATTGTTTGAGTGTCAATTTGAGATGGTGTTCTATGATTCTGAGGTGAAATCACTTTCTAGAAACAGGTAGTTTATTTTTAATCCCCATCTGAAGATAGAGAAAAACTTCCTATATAGGATATTGAGGGGACTTTTATGACAAAACTCCACATCAGAATATCCTGATATTGTTTGAGTGCCAATCTGAGATGGTGTACTATGATTCTGAGGTGAAATCACTTTCTAGAAACAGGTAGTTTATTTTTAATCCCCATCTGAAGATAGAGAAAAACTTCCTATATAGGATATTGAGGGGACTTTTATGACAAAACTCCACATCAGAATATCCTGATATTGTTTGAGTGCCAATCTGAGATGGTGTAATAAGATTCTGAGGTGAAATCACTTTCTAGAAACAGGTAGTTTATTTTTATTAAACTGTTACATCACCTCTGTTTAACTGACGTCATTAGTCTGCTCACCTCTCTCTGTCTGACTGCAGCACACACATTTACAAACGTACACACCAGAGGTTGATCTTCACTTTTTTATTGTCCGTCATTTTGACTGACAGGCTCGTAATAATTCTATCATAATCTGTTATTACGCGTCACTATGGTGCAAGGTGCCGTTAGGTGCTAATTAGTATATTCGTGACGTCATCACGCTGTACTTGCGTCTCGGAAGCTGATGTATTTTAATACAACCGAATGCCCAATAAAGCCGTTGTTGTTTATATTTATTTAAATATTTACTTAATGTTTATGTTCATATGTGATAAGATCTGAGAAAGCCGACACATGGTGCAAATTTATATAGATCTATTACAGTTATTGATATCATATTGTAATGAATTTGTGGGTCTGGGTTTGTGCTGGGGGGTGTGGTGGTTGGTTTAGTCCAGTGCACCCCTATGAGGCAGCTGTGGGCGGGTCTCCTCTTGAGAATCAAGTGAGGTTTATATATTTCACCTCAGGGTGAGGAGGACATTTAAGAGACCTGATGTCAGAGATCACACTATACCGGCTTTAGAGAAAAGCCCAGGCGTAGAAGGACCTAAGAGACACTGACACTGAGTACCAGCGACTGTCTGGATGCTGTTACGAGTGGCGTGACGTTGACCGGGTTCACCCGCGATGTGCTGGATGTTGATGCGCGTTCTGTGGACCTAACGTACCCGCGACCGGCTCTTTACCGCGAGGTCCGCAACCTGGGAAGTCTCGTGCGGATGTGAAAGGACATCCGGGTCTTGTTCGTTTAAGGAGAATGGGAAGTGCCGTATTTTAAACATTATTTGTATGAGTGTAGTAATGATTGTGTTTGTTTTTAGAGTTTAACTTTCATCACGGTGTGAAGTGGATATCGTGTGTTTAACTCCTGTGGTGTGCAGTGCTTTGAGTGTCCACTAGAGTGTAGTGTTGTGAATCATATCCGCATTTGTCATTGGACCTGGTGACGTCATACCAAACCGTGGGTGATTGAACTTGATGCATAAAACTTAAATAATGTTTCAATAAAAATAATCTGGTTTACTGTGTACACGTCGTTCTCCTGAGAGGTATTTCTCTTTAAAGGTTTTTCCTCTTTATTGTGATATCAGTTACGATATTCAAGCCCTTTCCAAATCACTGTTTATTTTGCTCATATCTTGTGTATGTAAAGTTATGTCTGAGGTCGACTGAAGCGCTGTGATGTTCAGGAAAGGAATTTGGAAAAAAAAAGTGTTCAAAGTTCAGTGATGAAAATAAAAGCACAACAGTCCAGTATCACAAGTGAAAGTCACTTCACAGTGTTAAGAGATTAACTCTAATAACTATTTAATAGAAAAATCTGTGAATGACAGAGAATTTTGGGTTAACACGCCTCTGGTACACACACATACAAGAATATCTGAACCTCGGCCAATCAGAGTCCTCTTCTTTGTGCTCAAAGGTCTCAAAAGCTCAAAATAAAAGAATCACATGTTGACTGATTTAAGCTGGTCTCTTATATCCCCGTTTTGGTTTCGTTCACACGATGAATCAGCCACACACAAAGTAATGTGTCCGCACACTGAGGAGTTTTTCAGGAACCTTTGGGTTCTTTTTTAGCTTTTTATAATATTTCAGTATTTAAAGATACTCCATCACAGAAAGAAAATGTCATTATATTATCACTCAAGTTATTTCATCTCCAGAACACAAATGAAGATGAGTTCCCAGACCTTTCTGACTCCTCACATAGACAGTAAAGACATCAATCTTACTTCATAAAGTGATGAGAACGTTTTGTTTGCAATAAAACAAAAATATCAACTTAAACTTATCAACTTTTATCTCTTCAGCGTCAGTCTCTACTGCACATCCACAAGAGTGTGCCACGTATTTAGATTGCATTAGGGTTAGTATCTTTTTATAATAAAGATCAATCTCTTTGTTTTAGTTATTTTATGTTATGTATTATATCACATATTTATTTAAATTTTTTGTCTGTTTATTTCCTTCTTTTTGGGTACATTGGCATTTTTTTTATAAATTTGCGCGCACTATTTTTCATGCACAAATCAGGATTAAAAAAAATAAGTCTAAATAAGTGCACACCGTAAGGACACTCTAGACCTCACATACACACTCTTTTACTGGTGTGAGTAAATTTATGAAGTTAACAGAATGATTTTGAACAGGTTTGATTAAATATTCCACTCTTATTAATGAAGATAAATATTCAAATAACATCTTTTCCTGTGGCATGTTTTTTTTTTTTATTGTTTTCATGACAGCGAGGCGCCACGTGGATGAAAATATGCATATGACATCCAAATAACATTGTGCGTAGTTAAACTTGTCATGGTTATCTCCATTTACGGTTAGATGGTGGAGGAGATGGTGTACACACCCTAGACTGTAAAGAGGATGTACATATAAGTGTTATGTACTCCCATAAGTGATGAACTGAGTGTAGAACGTCTGACGATTGACTCTGACATGTCATGCAAAATCATGAGTCTGGAGCTGGGCCTGTGCAGAAGGAATCTTCAGTGGTCTTCAGAGTCTGCGCAGTCGTGAGCATGAAGTGTAGTGATGAGTCAAGGTCCTGCCCATATTCCCTGATGATGAAGAAATAATGTTACCAAACCTAAAACCAAACTTATTCAAAAAGGAGACGTGATAAAAACCGACTAAAATAACAGAAAACATCTTTGTAAAACACTATTGAAGCGTAATTGTATTTCATAGCTCCTGTCTCATTTGTTAACATGGAGAGGGCGGGTTTATGACCTGTTTACCAGTCACCAGGGTAGCTCGCGGCTTCACTTTTCAGGACGTGTGAGGCACCTCTGCTCTTCCTCTGTCAGGGATTTATTAAGGGAATTTTGGCAAACACTTTTATTAAACAGTAAACTTTTGTGTGTACACAAATCTTCCTTTTTTGCTGGCTCACACTTTCATTCTGAGGAATTTGAAGAAATAAACTGAGAAGCAACCTGACCGTCATCTTCATGATATACTGAGTTTGTCAGCTACAGAATCGTTTGAAAACTCTTAATATAATTATGACCATCATTATATGAGACTGACTATACTGATATTATAGCTTGAATAACTTCATTAGACATTGATTTCTACTGGAGTCTCTTTTACTTTCATGTTCATTGTTCTCTGCATGTGATTTCTTTATAAATGGAGTGTTCTTGTTTCTGTTTCTCTGTTCTGTAAATGTCATTGTTTATGTTTTAAAGGTTCCTCATACTGTGTAGGGTTAATGTGGGTAGTCTGGGACATTTGTTGCATTGTTGAATTCTACGATTTATTTCGATATCTATCCAACAAATTAGATCAACACATCAGACTTTTCTGAAATCCTGGAGATGTTTTCTCAACAGATCAGAAGAAAGAATGTAGACATACAGTCATGACCAAAATTGTTGGCACCCCTGAAATTTCTCACCGAAAAGTATTGCATATACACATGTTTAATCCCTTTGTGTGTATTGGAACAAAACAAAAAAGGAGGGAAAAAAAACATTTGACATAATGTCACACAAAACTCCAAAAATGGGCTGGACAAAATTATTGGCACCCTTAACTTAATATTTGGTTGCACACCCTTTGGAACAAATAACTGAAATCAATCGCTTCCTATAACCATCAATTAACTTCTTAAAACTCTCTCCTGGAATTTTGGACCATTCTTCCTTTACAAACTGCTCCAGGTCTCTCATATTGGAAGGGCGCCTTTTCCCAACAGCAATTTTAAGATCTCTCCACAGGTGTTCAATGGGATTTAGATCTGGACTCATTGCTGGCCACTTCAGAACTCTCCAGCCCCTTTTGCCATCCATTTCTGAGTGCTTTTTGAAGTATGTTTGGGGTCATTGTCCTGCTGGAAGACCCACGATCTTGGACGCAAACCCAGCTTTCTGACACTTGGCCCTACATTGCGACCCAAAATCCACAGATTTCATGATGCCTTGCACACAGTCAAGGCACCCAGTGCCAGAGGTAACAACAACAAAAAAAAACATCTTTGAACCTCCACCAAATTTGATTGCAGGTACTGTGTTCTTTTCCTTGTAGGCCTCATTCCGTTTTGGGTAAACAGTAGAATGATTGGCTTTACCAAAAAGCTCTATCTTGGTCTCATCTGTCCATAAAAAGGATTTTGGCTTACTCAAAAGAATACAGTTTACTTGGCAAACTGTAGTCTTGCTCTTTTATGTCTCTGTGTCAGCAGTGGAGTCATTCTGGGTCTCCTGCCATAGCGTTTCATTTCATTTAAATGTCGACGGACACTGATGCACCTTGAGCCTGCAGGACAGATTGAATTTCTTTGGAACTTGTTTGGGGCTGCTTATCCACCATCCGGACTATCCTGCGTTGCAACCTTTCATCAATTTTTCTCTTTCGTCCACGTCCAGGGAGATTAGCTACAGTGCCATGGGTTGCAAACTTCTTGATAATGTTGCGCACTGTGGGCAAAGGAACTTCTAGATCTCTGGAGATGGACTTGTAACCATGAGATTGTTGATATTTTTCCACAATTTTGGTTCTCAAGTCCTCAGATGGTTCTCTTCTCCTCTTTCTGTTGTCCATGCTTAGTGTGGCACACACAGAGACACAATGCAAAGACTAAGTCAACTTTTCTCCTTTTATCTGCTTTCAGGTGTGATTTTTTTATATTGCCCACACCTGTTACTAGCCCCAGGTGAGTTTAAAGGAGCATCGCATGCTTGAAACAATCTTATTTATCCCCAATTTTGAAAGGGTGCCAATCATTTTGTCCAGCCCATTTTTGGAGTTTTGTGTGACATTATGTCAAATTTGCTTTTTTCCCTCCTTTTTTTGTGTTGTTCCAATACACACAAAGGGAATAAACATGTGTATAGCAAAACATGTGTTAATGCAATACTTTTCTGTGAGAAATACTTGATTTTCTGGAAAAATTGCAGGGGTGCCAACAATTTTGGCCATGACTGTAAATGAGATAATGATAATGAAAATCACAAATTCAGTGTCTCAGACAATTAGAATATGACATAAGATCAATAAAAAAGTATATTTAAACAGAAGTGTCATGCTTCTGAACATTATTTTCATTTCTTTTCACTCAATGTTTCTTTTGGCTTCTTTTGTATGAATTACTTCATCAATGTGGCGTGACGTCATCAGTGCTCAGGTGTGATAGAAGACCAGGTTTCTTTGATAGTGACCTTCAGGTCATCTGTATTGTTGAGTCTGGTGTCTCATCATAGATTCTCTGTGGGGTTCAGGTCAGACGGGTTTGCTGGTCAGTCAAGCGCAGTAACACTATGGTCATTGAACCAGTTTTGGGTATAATCTCTGTACATTGTGAAGGTCAGTCAGGTACTGGTACGGGAAATAGATTGAAAATGTTTTTCTTTGTTTTTTAGGCAGGTCTCAGTCAGAGGAGAGAAGATGTGAACCCTGATTGGTCTTCCACATCCGGCTCTGTTGATTCTGAAGTAAACAAGTGTTCAGGATGAAAAGTCTTAAAGTTTGAGCAGTTTAGCACAGTCAACAGGTCAACAACCACTGACACCATGTGATAGAGGAACAGCTGACAACACATCACTCCTCCATTGTGTGAACAACTGTCATTTTGGACTTCCCAGTCAGAGGATCTTTTCTTGACAGTCATCATCACCCGTCTGTTAGTTGTTTTACTGGTTATACTATGTTGTTATAGATAGGACGGGCAAGTTTCAACATGTCATTCTTAGCAAAGATTATCATGAAACCTGAGATTATCAATCTATGTCAAAATACTTGAGGTACTCATGTCATTGGTTGGGCTGGTATGTGATATGTAACATAGTCATGTGAGAAAAATAAAACTGCAGTAGCTCGCAACAAACAACACTGTGAGAAAAAGAAACAAAAGCAGGTTTTCTGCTTCTTTCAAAAAAAAGAAAACTATCTTGGAACACGATTGACTTTCTTGAAGTTTCCATGATTTAAGCACATCTGAAGGGTCAGTGACTGCTCATCTCTGCCTCCGTGTTCTATATCTGATCATAAAAGAATAGTCATCTACACACAGTGCTCTGAACAGTCTTGTTATGGTGACACAGTGTGTGTTGTGTGTCCACACACAGTCTTTAACAGTTCATAGTTAATTTGTCATCATCATTATTGAACAATGTAATCATAAAGGGTCCATGTTGCCATTTAAAGGCAGGATTTCTGAATTCTCTCAGGGGTTATTGATGTTCAAAATACCAAAACAGACACACCTCATCCCCTATCGTGAACTGTGCTCCTTACTGCTAATTGGCTTCAAGGCCCAACTTTGTCTTAACAAGCATAATTCAAAAATCTGACACCCCACCTTTAAGATTTTAATAAGGATGACTTATGTTCTTCATGACAGCTGTGATCTGAATGGCTTTAATGTACCTTTATGTCAAACACTGTGTGCAGCGTTGCATGAACATGTTTGTAGTGAGAGAATGTGCGTCAGTGCTTCAGGTGATGTGTGTACCCGCCCTGACAGGTAGAGATAAAGAACGTATTGAGTGATGTGAATGTGAAAGAGAAAGAAATTTCCAGGACCTTTGAACAGAAATGAAACCTGAACACTTCTTCAGTTGTGGTGACTTAAAACTATTCTTTGATTCATGTGTTTGTATTTCATCCTCTTTCTTTTTTTAAATTGGATTTCAGTATCTGTTTGCTGTCTCTTTGTGTGTGTGTGGTGTGTGTGTGTGTGTGTGTGTGTGTTTGTTTAGGACAAGCACAACAACATGAATAATTTAAAAGACCAAGTGACCTCAGACAGAGTTTTATTACTCTTTGTGTTTTTATAACTCTTTATAGTTTAGACCTCTGTCCTCTCTGAGGTCTGTAGAAGTCCACTTGTCTACATTTGCATGGCCACATTCAAACTTTAAATTTGAATGTTCAAACAAAACATTTCCTTCAACTGCCCCATGACACGAACACACTTACATTTCCAGAAGGCTGGAAGGTTTTCTGTAACTGGAGACATAAGTGGACAAACAAAAAAATCCTCTTAAAAAATGAACTCTGAGAAAGATATTTGGAAGAATGTGTATACCTGTTGAACACAGAATATATTTTTAAGAATGTAAGAGAGCAAATAGTTCTGGGGCGCTTTTGACTAACATTGTATTTTTTCCTACTATGGGAGTCAATAGGAGTTGATGTGTATACAGTGAGGAAAATAAGTATTTGAACACCCTGCTATTTTGCATGTTCTCCCACTTAGAAATCATGGAGGGGTCTGAAATTGTCATCGTAGGTGCATGTCCACTGCGAGAGAAATAATCCAAAAAAAATCCAGAAATCACAATGTATGATTATTTAACTATTAATTTGTATGATACAGCTGAGAATAAGCATTTGAACACCTGAGAAAATCAATGTTAATATTTGGTACAGTAGCCTTTGTTTGCAATTACAGAGGTCAAACGTTTCCTGTAGTTTTTCACCAGGTTTGCACACACTGCAGGAGGGATTTTGGCCCACTCCTCCACACAGATCTTCTCTAGATCAGTCAGGTTTCTAGCCTGTTGCTGAGAAACACGGAGTTTGAGCTCCCTCCAAAGATTCTCTATTGGGTTTAGGTCTGGAGACAGAACCTTGATATGCTTCTTACAGAGCCACTCCTTGGTTATCCTGGCTGTGTGCTTCGGGTCATTGTCATGTTGGAAGACCCAGCCTCGACCCATCTTCAATGCTCTAACTGAGGGAAGGAGGTTGTTCCCCAAAATCTCGCAATACATGGCCCCGGGTCATCCTCTCCTTAATACAGTGCAGTCGCCCTGTCCCATGTGCAGAAAAACACCCCAAAACATGATGCTACCACCCCCATGCTTCACAGTAGGGATGGTGTTCCTGGGATGGTACTCATCATTCTTCTTCCTCCAAACACGTTTAGTGGAATTATGACCAAAAAGTTCTATTTTGGTCTTATCTGACCACATGATTTCTCCCATGACTCCTCTGGATCATCCAAATGGTCATTGGCAAACTTAAGACGTGCCTAGACATGTGCTGGTTTAAGCAGGGGAACCTTCCATGATTTCAAACCATGACGTCTTAGTGTATTACCAACAGTAACCTTGGAAACGGTGGTCCCAGCTCTTTTCAGGTCATCGACCAGCTTCTCCCGTTTAGTTTTGGGCTGATTTCTCACTTTTCTTAGGATCATTGAGACCCCATGAGGTGAGATCTTGCATGGAGCCCCAGTCCGAGGGAGATTGACAGTCATGTTTAGCTTCTTCCATTTTCTAATGATTGCTCCAACAGTGGACCTTTTTTCACCAAGCTGCTTGGCAATTTCCCCGTAGCCCTTTCCAGCCTTGTAGAGGTGCACAATTTTGTCTCTAGTGTCTTTGGACAGCTCTTTGGTCTTGGCCATGTTAGTAGTTGGATTCTTACTGATTGTATGGGGTGGACAGGTGTCTTTATGCAGCTAACGACCTCAAACAGATGCATCTAATATAGGATAATAAATGGAGTGGAGGTGGACATTTTAAAGGCAGACTAACAGGTCTTTGAGGGTCAGAATTCTAACTGATAGACAGGTGTTCAAATACTTATTTGCAGCTGTATCACACAAATAAATAGTTAAAAAATCATACATTGTGATTTCTGGATTTTTTTTTAGATTATGTCTCTCACAGTGGACATGCACCTACGATGACAATTTCAGACCCCTCCATGATTTCTAAGTGGGAGAACATGCAAAATAGCAGGGTGTTCAAATACTTATTTTCCTCACTGAACATACATCTGAAAGATAAGACGTATTAAAATACATTAGATTGAAAGTTGTGCAGACTGACATGAAAAAAGAGGGACATTTGTGTCAGTGAACACAAATGAATAGATTACAGTTTTTGACAATGTCATGAATAACCAAGACTGTGTTGCTCGTCTACCACATTAAAAACATAGCATATTTATAGTATACTATGATCATGGAATCTTTGTTGGGAGGGTGAGGGATCTCATGAGAGGTTGGCCTCTACAGTGTATTCTAGGTTACACAAGCAGTATTTAGTTTCTGTTTTCTAGCCTCTTCTAAAACTCAACGACCTCAGCAGCCTGTTCACGAGTGTAATGAGATTGTGCTGAAGATAATTGTGTGTGTTTAATATGTTCCTGTGGCGCAGCGGTAGAGCAGTGTTTTACCAGAGTAAAAGATCATGAGAGAATACACATAATGATAGGATGAATAGTTTGGAAGTAATGTAAATCGCTTTGGATAAAAGTATCTGTTGAATGCATGTCAGTCCTCAAGTCTTCACTATGGAATTATGTTTGTTTTTTCTCTCATATCTGACTTTGATTGTGAATGGTAAGTGTATATTTTATTACTTTATTACGTCTATTTCAGTTGTTGGATCACAGCTGTTCATATGACACTTCAATTGTTTTTAATCGTATTTAAAGCCTTCTTGTAGATTTAAGATCTTGTGTTTTTCACATTTTAATCATCTCATTTTCTTTAAATGTTTGTGTGTTTTGTGAATATATAAACATGTTTTCTCTCATCGGGATGGGTTTATGTTATATCTTTGGTTTACTACTCACTTTTATCTAAAAGACCAAGACGCCCCTATCTATAACTACTGTTTTTATAAGCGAGTGTGTTAAACAGACACAATAATCTCTTAAGTAAACAGGTTTATCAGGTTCAGTCTCTGTTGGCTGTTTCTGTATGTTGAGATGTGGATTGTTTTTTTGTTTAAACTATGATGAGTGTCTTCACACGCACACTTATAACAGATGTTCATTTAATTTAGCTGGTGAACAAGAATGATTTCAAAAGACTGAACAACAGTATTGAAATAAAATTGTTAACATATCTGAATAAATGAAATAGTGACGTCAACAGTTTAAAATGTTCATGTGATAGCAGGGCTCACAAATACAGTAAACAACATACTGATGACACCAGAACATAAATCTGATACTGATGTTGTGTTCAGTCTGTGATGGACTGAGAGTCATTTAATCCAAACAGTGTTCAGTTTCAAGATTCAAATGTGAACACACAGCGCCATCTCAAGGGCACAATTATTTACTACATGATTAGGCGTTAGCAACAACAACATCATGGGTTTGACCCCAGGGATTGCAGACAATCAGAAACAAATGTACAGTATAATGCCAAATGTGTACATGTAGTGTAAATGTACATGCTGTGGCCGGAGTTCAAGTATTTGATGATAGCAGATAAGTATTGCTCACAGTATTGTTAGATTTTAAATCTATTTTCTTTGAAAGCATGGTTTTCACATGCATGCAATTATGTCCAATTTTCTTTCCTGTTTCTTCTTCTAGCCACAATTGTCCTGTGATGGTTAAAGTAGTGTTTGTAAATCCACAAACATTTATGCATTTGGCAGACGTTTTTATCCAAGTGACTTACATTGCTAGCCACACCAAGGTCATGAGTTTGATCCCAGGCATTGCACAAACTCAGAAACACATATACAAACTACACATTTGTATCGGACTATGTGCAATCCCTGGGATCAAACCCATGACCTTGACGTTACTATCGTCTGTCCTGACCAATGATCTACAGGACATCTCTCTTGTGCATTATTATTTCATATGGTGTAGTAATATAGAAAGTGTTTGTGTTGTTCAGGTGTGTTTGGTGATGAAGTGAAGTCAGTGTCAGTGATGGAGGGAGAGAATGTTACTCTACACACTGATGTTGTCAAACAGAGAGATGATCTGATCGTGTGGACTTATGGACCTGAAAACACACTTGTGGTAAGAATCAACGGGGAAGCAAACAGCATCATGTATTCAGATGATGAGAGATTCAAAGACAAACTGAAGATGAATGATCAGACTGGAGATCTCATCATCACACACATCACATCTCAACACTCTGGACTTTATGCACTGAGGATCTACAGTAACATGAAACTCTCATACAAAAAGTTCAATCTTACTGTCAATGGTGAGTATCTCCGATTGAATCAACTTTCTTCTATGTACTTTTAAAAAGTACAATTGATAGAAACACAATAGTCTCGTAGAGTCAGCAAACTATACTGTATAAACATAAAATCACTTTTATTTCATTTTCCAGGTCATTTTCTTCCCCTGGATCACATCACAAAACCCACTCAAGATCTAGACAACACTCAACTCTGTGAGGAGTGTTCAGGTGAGTCATGTGTGATTATTTAAGATGTTATATGTGGTGTAATACAGTCTGTACAAGACATTGCAGGTATAAAAAATTTAGTTGTTTATTCTCTTCATCCTTGTAGAGTCTCCTGACCAGCGGCTCATTGTAATAACAGCTGTCAGCTGTACAGCTGTGTTGTGTGTGATCTTCATCATCAGCATCATCATCTACATGAAGAAAAGAATGGGTCAGTTTCACCTTAATCTTACATTATATAACAAAGAAAAACATCTTTCATAATTTAAACCACTGCTAGAAGACATCATAATATAACATGTTCACTTTATGTTCTGCAGTTCCAGTGAACTCATCAAAAAGTGAAAATCATCTGACTGTTGAAATGAGAAAGATCAATTCCAGCAGCTCATGTGAAGATAAAGAAGCTTTAAAGTGTTTGAATGAAACACAACACTGGTCAACATTATTCACAAACACTCAAATAAAACATAAACATTTTATTAAATGAGCTTTGGGACGAGCCTGACAGTGTGTGTCCTGTGTGTGTGTATGTGTCATGAACATTAATGCACACACACACATGTATATATTTAGGAAATATATAATTATGAATTATGTGATTATTAAATTATATTTAAATGTTAATGTGTGTATATATATATATATATATTATTTTAGTTCATGTAAAGTCTGAGGTTAAAACAATGAATAATGATAAATCACACCGCTATTTATTTACTAACATTGAAGATGTGTCCCACAGACCTGAACAACATACAAGGGTTAAATAAAGACTAGTCTGCAGACGAGTGTTTAAAACTGTGTTCTTAGAAACTAAGAGTAGAGCTCAGGAGAGAATTAGAGCCAGAGCTCCCAGAGAGGAGACTCCAGGCACAAGAAAAGAGAAAGAAGGGTCAGATTATATCTTACATTTTCTTTTTATCATTTTCTTGACCATGTGACTAAACTTTACATGATGTGAAGTGACTAGGGTGACCATATTTCAGCTTTCAAAAAAGAGGACAGTCAGTGGGGGCAGGAGGTAGATGGACACCCACAGCGGGTGGAAAGATTGGGATGTGTGTAAATACTTGACAAATGCGTTTACAACCATGAAACTGTTACTGAACTTTAATACATAAAGTAATATCCTTCCCATTCAACTTTTGGGCTTCTGCAATAGAATAATAACAAACAAATAAAAAGTTTAGCATTTAAATAACAACTTTTTTTAAAAAAACACTGTCTTTTCAAGGCCATAGGTTAAATTCAAAATCACTTGCCATTAAAAAAAATGGGCATCGTTAACGCTATTCAGGTGACATGTGCCACCCACTGAAAAGCAAGCTGGTCCTCTCACTATTGGTTGTTGCCGTGGTGCTGAGGGAATGAGATGCACTTTTTTTACGTACGTGCGAGCGTGCTTACGCACATTACCGACCAATGGTGGCGAGCAAGAAGGCGTTGCTTTGCAAAAATTATAAAACGCATGCAATGAATGACGACTTTAGAACGTTAAACCCGAATCCCGGATATTTTAGGAAATGTAGAAATCCCGTCCGGACGCAGTTTTTGTCGCAAAAAGAGGACATGTCCGGTAAAAAAGAGGACGTATGGTCACCCTAGAAGTGACCACCTTTTACCCCCACTGTACAGGACCCACAAAAACAAACATCTTCTCAAGCAATAGTATTTGATCCCCATCAGCACCCCTCTGGTCTTTAAATAGGCAAATTGTTTCAATAATTTGTTATATATTTTCTAATATAGCTAAACCGCCTTTTATTTATTTATTTTTGTTTGTATTCACATGTTGAGATGAGAGCGCCCTCGTGTGGTGAGAGGGGGTGAATGTATTTTACTGTTACTGATTAGTGTAAAGTATAAGTCTTGTGTAATATTGTTAAATAGTCAAAATGAGGGAATCAAGTTTGTGAATGTACATGTTATGTTGTGAAAACGATATAAATTCATCCTGTTTTCTAACCCTATAGCCTCATCCCTTACGTTGTGTGTGTACGCACAAAAGAGCTAAAGAAGTGTGCATCATATAGACACTGTTACACAATGCCTACACACTCTTGTACTGATGTGAGTTAGTTAAAAAAGTAAAGATAATGATGTTAAATTCTGTTTTCACTTCTATACACACACTTGATAGAATACTGTAGTACAATCTCAATAATGGAGTTCAGGACTTAAAGGGACAGTTCACTCAAAAATGAAAATTCGGTCATAAATTACTCGCCGTCCTTTGATTCCAAATGTGTATAAATATCTTTGTTTGGTTGAACACAGAAGATATTTGGAAGAATGTTTGTAACCAACAGATCTGTGCCACCATTGACTACCATCTAAATCTAATTTTGTGTTCAACCAATTTTTGCTAAATCCTTTTTGTCATGATTAAAATTCTGAAAATTGTGAAATCAAAGTGAAATCAAAGGCAAATTTGTGAATAGCCGGTCTGGTGATTTTTTTAATTGCTCTTTGTCTTTGAGTTTAAATATATGTCTTTTATTCAGTGTTTTATATTGTTAATATTGTATGTACAGTAAAACTTGTTTTTTTTAATTGTTCTGTATAAAAAATATCATTGACATGAACAATTACAATTTCCATACATGTACAATCTGGAAGAACCTTGCATATTTAAAGCAGTCATAGATCCAGTTTAGCATTGTCATAAGAATCTCAGAATCACAGAGGGTTTGTTCATCTTCTCATGACTCCTGCATACACCACATCATCCTCCACCGCACATCTCTGACAGATACACACACACAGAAGATACACAGATGAATGAGGTAATGTTATACTTAATCTGACTTTCAGTTGCATTGTATAAACATGACTGGTGTAAAGAAAAGTGAAATGTTTGATTTCAGTGACCCACACTCTTATGCGTGGTTTGATCTGGTAAGATATGTTATATGCACTTACTGTAAATGAATACAGTATCCGTTAATAGAGTAACATGCATTAGGAACAGAGAAACAAAGCCTCTTCTTCTACATTATAATGAATGTTTACATACACATGCATGTTCAGGTGAAGCACACAAGTGATGAATGATCTCACCGGTCCATGTCTGTGTCTTTTACAGAATGTTGGATCTGCATAAGTGATCTCCTCTTCACCAGTCTGAACAGTTTCTATAATAATATCAAACATGTTTAAAAATATGTAACCTCTTTATTTCATATAGATTAGCATTTATAATCTAAAATTGCATATATTGCACATAATATTGTAAATAATTTATGATCAGCATTTGGTTGACACATTGTTATATCATCGTTGTCATGATTTCTCTCGGTCAGAAAAATTGGATGTTGTTTCAGGTCTAGCAGGGACTGTGTGATGAGATTCATCATTTATCACTGAGGACCATTGAGAGACTTGTGTACAGCTATTACTAAAGATATAAAACATACCCTGATGCTCAAGAAAACAGCACTAACATTTCAATAGGATAGTCTGTTGACTAATTGTTTTAAATTCTGAGAAACATTCATTTTAAATCTAGATTTTTTTAAATAAAATCAATAAATAAATAAATATAAAACATTTTACCGTGTTGTTGTGTTTTTCTGTGTTTTCTGCAGATGCAGTAGATCAGAAGTGCAGTTACAATCATCACAGATCCAGCAGCACAAGATAGAGATACTATCAAATGTGAAGCTGTTACACAAAATACACATTCATAAACATAACTGTGAACTTGAAGTACTGTTATTACTACAGAATACATTACTGTTGAAACTGTTAACTATCTAAAAACATATGTCTGATATTTAAAGTTATTTTTCTCCAAACATCATTTCATCATTTTGACCATAAAACAATATTACAAAAGACATGTACATTAAGACTAACCAGCAACAGTAAAACACATGTACCCCCTCTCACCACACGAGGGCGCTCTAATCTGAATATGGACTTAAGTTCCAGTCAGTGAAATCTAGTGGCAAGGTTGCCAATAGCAACGCATTGCTTCTCCACCCCTCACATTCCAAACTACTGGCTGTTTATACACCTCTGAAGACATAGTTATGTATTTTAAATTGTATTTTTTTCATTAAATTATCCAAAAACTTACACACTGACTGGACCTTTAAGTAAATAATTTAGGTAAAAGGTTGGCTGGCAAAAAAGTGAAAAGAAAACTTGCTGTCCAATTAGGATGTTGCATACTGCTATCAGATGAGGTTTTTTATCCCCAAATGGCATTAATCACTTTCAAGCACCTTTTATGAGGGCAATTTTATGAAAATGCCGACCTTACAATTTAGAAACAATTTAGTTTTTACCAACGCTATTGACTATGGTAACAGCACAGATATTAACATTTGGTGGTTCAAATACCCACCTGAGATCTCTTCAAATTTGTTTTATTTTTAGTGCATGATTTTAAATAGTCAGGGTTATTGTAAACCTGCCATTTTCAGGATTGTTACAGTTACGGTTTGAGAGACAGAACCCAGATGCAGGCAGTGAAGGGTTAACAAAATTTATTTGAATAAATAAAAACCCACAATGGGGAAAACACATCTAATAATTAAAGAATCAAAAACGTTCACGAAGGGAACAAAACAAAGAGACTAAGACGAAATTTCAACTAAGTCATTATTCTTTATTATGAGATAAAAAGTCATTATTATGACTTACTAAGTTGAAATTTCGACTTAGTTTCTCATTATTTTGAGATACCTAAGTCTTTATTATGAGGTACTAGTTCAAAAAAATAAATTATATAAACAAATTGTCATCCTGTGAACATCAACCTATTTATACTCCTTTTACAGTAAGTCTGAAAGTTCAATTCAGTAAAAAACTAAAATAATCACACATGACTCACCTGCACACGTGTGACAGAGTTGAGTGATGTGTAGATGTTGTGTGAGGTTTGTGATGGGATTGTTGACCACACATCTGTATGTGTTTGTATCCTGATATTCCACCTCCAGAGGTAGAGAGAGTCTGATGTTGAGATCAGACACACTGATGCTGGACAATAAACTCTTTCCTTTGTACCAGGAGACACTCACATCATGTGACACATTCATCACTGAACACAACACACAACAACATGATGATGAAGATGATGAAGAACATTGAGAAGAGACTCTGGAGATGACAGGAACAGACAGACCAGCTGAAAAACATTTGAGAATCAATTACATTTTTAAACAAAAACATGTTTACATGCATATATATTACGGTTTTTCTCAAGTGTTTACACGCAAATTCTGGTACTTGAGACACAATGACCACAACATGTAACTCATTCACCAGCCACCCCCTGAACCAATTCTGCTAAACTACAAGCACAGTTCATGCTTTACACTCAAATTGCAGTTTAAAGCACACTTTTTTTAAAAACACTACACACAGTTCTCTGCTTTTGGCACAATTTTCATGCAGAAAATATCTTGTTTTCAGAAGGAACACACTGCCATTCAAATATGCACACTGACTCATCACAAGGGCAAACACCTGTCGCACAGTTTTACAATTAGCAATCAGAGCTTTAACATAAAAGGGCAACAGGTGAGCTCTTCTGTTTTGGAGCAATGGATGCCAACATTGGAAACAGAGGCAGAGCCAGAGGAGTGAGAGTAAGAGGAGGAGGACGGGGAGGACAGGGAGGACGAGGAAAGCCAAGGACCGTAATCTCTGATGAGATCCGAGCCACTTTGGTTGATCATGTGGTCAACCATGGTCTAACAATGAGGGAGGCTGGGCAAAGAGTACAGCCACATTTGAGCAGGAACACTGTAGCATCCATCATCCGGACTTTCCGAAATGAGAATAGGAGAAGTCTACTCTCACTAGAAAATTGCAGTACTGCATATCAATACAGTACTCAATGAGTACAGTAGTACAGTCTTGCCTGTGGACTGTTCTGTAGGGCTGTAAAAATACTGTAAAGTACTGAATTTACAGCATTTTACTATTTGTTTGGCAGACCTGAAAGATTACCAACACAAGGTGGTCGGGAACGTGTTCTGTCTCCTGAACAGGAAACTGAAATTATGAACATGGTCCTAGAAAACAAAGCCATAACATTACGGCTAATACAAAGAAAAATAATAGAAAACAATGACATGTTTCAAAATATTGATAGGGTAAGCTTATCAACACTGGACCGTGTCTTGCGCAGAAATCATCTCAGGATAAAGCAGGTCTACAGGATGCCATTTGAACACAATTCAGAAAGAGTTGCGATATAACTATGTGCAAGTGAGTCCCACAATTGATGCATACTCTCAACACTGTATACAGTAAATTCTTCTGTTGTTTTGTATGTAGTGTATGTGCAACTTTGTGTTGATTGGGAATGGGATGTACACATTGTTTTTATAGGAAAAATAAAATAAAATTTGTGTGATCTGAGTATAAAAACAATATTATCAAATATTTTAAGACACACTTATGTTTGTACTGTCTGTAGTAAGTGTAACACTGAACCCAAAAAAGGCCTAATTCATTAAGTATTTTACATTCATCATAGTGTTTTACATTGAGCACATCAGTGTTCAGCTGGTTCTTATAAATGTCTATACATATGATGGTTTGTGTGTGTCATTTGAAAACAAAATCCTATTTTGAGAAGAAAAAACATTATTTTTTAATGCAAAGTTTCATTTTGCAGGAGAACTGAAAGGTTTTGCATGTGGTTTGTGTTTTTTTGGATTTGTGTGTAGAGTTCTGAGAATATGAGGCATGCTTTCAGAAAATTTGTAAACAATTGAGAAAACTGTAATGATAATTCATCACATGCTCATCCATCCGCAAACAATTCTCAGCACCTCAGACCTCGGTACACATCTCCCTCACTTCAACCATCAAACTCTCCTCTTTCACTCCACTGACAAAAACACTTGAAAGGGGAGCGTTCAACCAGGTTTCTTCCTACTGTGGCAGGGAGTACAGATCCAGGATCAGCTTCGCCTATGAAACGGCCGGCATAAAAGCCACGTGCACACACCACACCACTGTTTCTCACCCAGACTAACACTGTGTCTTTTCTAACCAGCAGATTCGAGTGAATGACCAGCAAGGAGCCAAATTGCACGAGCACAGACGACAGATCTCATCACGAGCACCCCGTGATGTCACTTTTGGACTTGTTCACCTTTTATCACAATGAATTCCCTTCCGGGGTTGTTTATACCTGCCGTCTTGTGTCCGTCGTGTCTCTTACCCTACCACACTACCTATCCTAGAACAAACTACTGGATGACAAGCTGTCTGGCTCCAAACAGACCACTCCACTAGGACTGCACTGCTATCGGTCATAGAGGCACTGCAGCTAGCCAAGGCGGAATCTAAATCAGACCTGATTTTGCTAGAACTATCTACAGTGTTTCTCAGAACATAGCAGCACACCTCGTCTTCCAAACAGCCCAAAAGGTCTCATGTGACACCCCTTTTCATCTCTATCCACTGGCTACTGGTTGAAGCCCGTATCAGATTCAAGTCACTAATGTTTGTGTTCAGGACTATCACTGGATCTGCACCGGCTTACTTTCACACCCTCCTGCATTCCTACACCCCATCAAGATCCCTGTGTTCAATAAACCAGCTGCGTCTTGTATTGTCTTCTCATAAGGGCAGTAAATCGCTCTCCCGGTCATTCACAACTCCTTCCTGGTGGAACATTCTTCATAACTCTGTCCGGTCAACCACATCTCTCACAACATTTAAAAAACTACTTAAAACCCATCTCTTCTGTGAATACTTGACAAACAAATGAGAAAAAAACACTACCTCTCTCTTTCTCTCTACAGGTAGTGGTCTAGATTTAGTGGAAACCAGTAACTTTGTATTAGCACCTAATGTATTAATGCTTTTGTATGACATATCACTTATTGCTCAGTGAACTCTTTGTAAGTCGCTTTGGATAAAAGTATCTGCTAAATGAATAAATGTTAATGATAATACTATCAGGATATTTGAAAGAGTGATTATAATATTTCTCATCTCACCATAGACAGTAACACTGAAGTGTTTGTTTTGAACAGTTTTTCCAATGATGTCTAGTTGATAAAGTCCAGTGTGTTGAGTTGTGATGTTTGTGATGATGAGAGATCCAGTCTGATCATCTATCTCTACATGATTCTTCAATCTCTCAATGATAAATGATGTTTTATTGGCTTCTTTGTTCAGTTTAGCTATAATCTCATCTGGACTCTGAACACCAAACTTCCACACTATCACATCATGTTTGTGTAGTTGTGTATCAGTGTGTAGAGTAACAGAATGTCCCTCCATCACTGACACTGACTTCACTTCATCACCAAACACACCTGAACAACACAAACACAATCAACACTTTAGTTTTACGGGTTTTATGAGAATTATTGGTGCAAAAATGTATTGTAGTGTACTATAGCATTAACTATATAATATGCTAAATATAAAACAATTTATCTACTGACTACAATATTTTTTATGTCGTCTTCCAATTACGTCACATGAATACACAAATGTATCTTGTATCCATAATCACTAAATATTTTTTGCATATGACATCATCATGTGTGACATTAGCTATACAGTCAGTTTACAAATCGTTTTGAAGTCAAATTAAACTCTTCCATAACCACATCAATGGGATATAGACCTTTATGGATGAATATTTAAAGTTGCGTAGTTGCCTGTGATTTTTGTTTCAGGCCTACTGATTATTACCATTGACAAATCATTCTTAATGTGGATTCCGCGTTTATCTGGAAACCGTGTTTTTTATCCTCATTCTGTAAAAGCAGTTAATTTTCACAAGGTGCACAAAGTAAAAGTTAAAGAATGTTAAATATCACTTACCGTTGAAATGCCACAAACACAACTGCACAAGAGCAAGTACACAAACCATATTCTGCAGAGATGTGTGAAGACAAATAAGAGTCATTTGTGATGTGACACAAACTGTGTGATTTCCTTCAGACACACATACAGACGCTCGCGTGAACGCGCACGCGCTTCTGATCTCTGCGTCAGACAGACGGAACAACTTTAACGCACAAACTTTCTTTATTATAGTTTCTCGTCGAGGATTTTATAGAGTGAGATTATAATAAAGATAATGTGTAAAGCACGACATGTAGTGAAGAGAAATGTGAAGTATGTGTTGATCTTTGACTGAAACTCGTTGATCTGACCAAACGTCGATTTGACGCTCTGTGACGTCACTGTGAGCTTTTATCATAAATGACAGTTTGATATATTTCAAGAATAAAGTTTAAATCAAGTGAAGTGACTAATGTGCTCCTCTCCTTTAATGACCAATCACATTCTAGAATCTGATGAGAAGTTAAAGTGCAGAATGACGTCATCAAATTGTTAATCTGTATATTAAACATGTAGGTTTCAATGTCCACATCTCCTGAATATTGTTTGTTATCTTAAGGCAAACATTTATAAAAGTTTATGATTTAATGGTGACTTAAACATGTGATGAGTATTAAGCCGTTATGAGTGAGTTTAGTTTGACCTTTGACACTTCAGTGTGTGTTTGAAACTTATGTTGATGAGTTTTGAGTATATTTATGTATATAAGAGCATTTATAAAGATGATGAGTGGAAACTTTTCACCAGAAAACTAAACACACAAACTGACCACAAACACATTAATAGACGTGTTGTTTGTCCACTGAACAGATGAGACCACAGCAGTTTCACTTTGACTCACTCATATGTAGACCTCTGACACATTTATTCTACATGATAAAAACCACACGCATGTTTATTCTGTTCAAATGTGACTTGAGGTTTATTTACTCATTTTCAGTTAATAATGAATCTTGGCTGATTTTTGTGATCATTGATTGTTGTTTATTATTACGTCATTTAGGATCAGAAGATCAGGTATAGAAGAATCAATACTTTGACGCTCGAGCTTTCAAACACAAAAAAATGAGCAGCAACATTAAAACAATTAATGTAAAAAACCTGTTTTACACTCAACTTGGCTCCATCTAGAGGGCCTTGTGTCCATCTGGTGTTCTGGTAGCTGAGATGGTGTCATGTCCTCTTGGAATGGAGATGGGCTCATGCCTCTGATGGTTGAAATACATTTTCTGTAGGTGTTCCTCAAGATCTGTTATAGATACTTTAATGGTCCCAGTTTTCTCCTCTATGAAGATGCTACTGATCAACTTGTCAGGATCTTTGTAGGAAGCGGTCCTGATTCGCTCCTTCTTCTTATGTTGTTTTCTCAAGCTCTTCACAGCGAGGCCTCTTTTAATATGGCGTTGTAGTCCCTCTAGGCCCTTCCTTTCCTCTTCTGTGGTCTTCTTCCACTGTTTCCTCAGGCTCCTCCTTTCTCTCACAAGTCTGTCAATTTCTGTCTCCTGGACTTAGATCGGCCTGTTGTCTCCTTCTGTGACTTTGGGTTCTTGGTTTTCACTCAAAATCTCTCCACCCCACAGGTGTAGATGATCCTCCATCCTCTCCAGTTTTCTTTCGACATGCTCAGTTTCCGGTTACGGCCACACCATCCTGAGTACACCCGCTCTGGCCAAGCACGGTCTGGCCTGGTCAGTACTTGGATGGGAGACCGCCTGGGAATACCCTCATAAAGACAGATGTACAAGTACACACACACACACACACACACACACTGATGTGTATTTGATCTTCAACAACATCACTTTACCACAGCAGGACATTCTGTCTCTTATATATTAAAGTAAATTATTCCAAGTAAACAAATCTAACCAATACAGTTTCATAACAGGGATTATATTTTAAATGTATTTTTAAACGTCATGTTAAAGCTGAACTTACATGAACTTACATGAACACTCATTTATTAACCCGTGTTTTGTTAAATTATTAGCACATTGTGAGTAGAAGAAACTCATTTAATCCAAATCTGTCCTCAGATCAATAAATAAATGTGAGGCCTCCATCAGATCTGTGTAAAGTCACCTGAAGTTTCTTCTATTAAACACTAGAGGTCTCTATTACACAGAGTTGTGTTTATTTCTGGCTGTTTTGTGTTTTAAATACACAGTGTCCTGCTATATAATGTATTTGTATACTATCTTTATCTGTTCTTAAAGTTTAATATATTTATTTATTTACTCATCTATTACTGTGTCATTTTGATTTAGTGAGGCCATCGGTGGGACAGACGTTCTGGACTTTGACGTAATGTCCTTCTGGTCAGTCCGGTGTACAAACACAGAGAGACACACTACACAACACAACACGTGTGCGTCCTACAACACAACACTTATTTGCTTACACACTGTACATACTGTTATGTTGTAAATGTCTGAGAGTTTCTGTTGAATAATTTCAAGAAAAAACTTTAAACTCGTTAATACAGAAAAAAATCTAAAAAAGACAAGAGTTGAAAACTGAGAAATGTCTCAAGATCGTTCTTATATTTATAATATCTGTGATCATCAGTGATTATTATTCTTATTTACATCTGATGTCATAGATGAGAACAGCGACAGTAGCCACGCCCACTACAGCAGAGAGGACCAATCGGATCACAGCTTCAGTAAAACCACAATAGACGACACCAACTGAAGCACAGAAAGAGAAAAGAGACTTTAACTGAAATACAACAAAAGGGAAAATAAACATACATGTGCTCACCTGAAGATGTCTCACAGAGTTGAGTGATGTGTAGATGTTGTGTGAGGTTTGTGATGGGATTGTTGACCACACATCTGTATGTGTTTGTATCCTGATATTCCACCTCCAGAGGTAGAGAGAGTCTGATGTTGAGATCAGACACACTGATGATGGACAATAAACTCTTTCCTTTGTACCAGGAGACACTCACATCATGTGACACATTCATCACTGAACACAACACACAACAACATGATGATGAAGATGATGAAGAACATTGAGAAGAGACTCTGGAGATGACAGGAACAGACAGACCAGCTGAAAAACATTTGAGAATCAATTATTAATTTTAAACAAACTAAATAAATATATTTGAATGATAACACTATCAGGATATTTGAAAGAGTGATTATAATATTTCTCATCTCACCATAGACAGTAACATTGAAGTGCTTGTTTTGAACAGTATTTCCAATGATCTCTACATGATAGCGTCCAGTGTGTTGAGTTGTGATGTTTGTGATGATGAGAGATCCAGTCTGATCATCTATCTCTACATGATTCTTCAATCTCTCAATGATAAATGATGTTATATTGTCTTCTCTGTTGATTTCAGCTATAATCTCATCTGGAGTCTGAACACCAAACATCCACTGGACCACATCATGTGTGTGTAGTTGAGTATCAGTGTGTAGAGTAACAGAATGTCCCTCCATCACTGACACTGACTTCACTTCATCACCAAACACAAAATATTATTGTTATTTTATCATAAAAAAACGTGTTTATTAATTATCACATATCACTGCAAATAAACTTTTACATGAGTGTTAGACAGCCTCAAATCGACAAGAATAAGATGAAATACACTTCATAACATTTAAACAATCCATAAAAAAATGATTATATTATGTGAGAATATAGCAGTCCTGTGAGATTAAGCGGCGTCTGTGAAACAACTGAATGTGTGTAAACCTCAAAATATCACCTACCAGTTGAACAGCACAAACACAGCAGAAGAACTAACACACCAATCATCGTCTGACACATTCTGAAGCTTTATTTTCTTTGTAAACTATTCATAGAGACGAAATATTTATGCTCCTCCTCCATCAGTCACACACACACACACACACACACAGAAAGACACACACACAGATACACACGCACACATAAACACTGATGTGTATTTGATCTTTCACAACATCACTTTACCACAGGAGGACATTCTGTCTCTTATATTAAAGTTTATTATTCCAAGTTAACAAATCTAAACAATACAATTTCACATCAGGGTTTATTTAAATTTATTTTTAAACATCATGTAAAAGTTTTAGTTTGACTGAAACACTCATTTATTAACTCCTCAGATCAGTAAATAAATGATAGGCCTCCATCTGATCTGTGTAAAGTCACCTGCAGTTTCTTCTCTCGAACACTAGAGGTCTCTATTACACAGAGTTGTGTTTATTTCTGGCTGTTTTGTGTTTTAAATACACAGTGTCCTGCTATATAATGTATTTTTATACTATCTTTATTTACATATCTTTATTTGTTCTTAAATTTCTATTTATTTATTTTTTACTCATCTATTTCTGTGTTATATTGACTTAGTGAGGCCATCGGTGGGACAGATGTTCTGGACTTTGACGTAATGTCCTACTGGTCAGTCCGGTGTACAAACACAGAGAGAAACACAACACAACACGTGTGCGTCCTACAACACCACATTTATTTGCTTACACACTGTACATACTGTTATGTTGTAAATTTCTGAGACTTTTAACTGAAATACAAAAAAGGGCAAATTAAGAAGCAAATAAACATTATGAACAAAACCGGCGATTAAAAGGCAGCCCCGGCAGGGTCCCGGCAGGGCAGACTCCAGCAGGGCTGCCCTTTGTCGCCGGTTCTGTTCATAATTCTTATGGACAGAATTTCTAGGCGCAGCCAGGGGCCGGAGGGTGTCGGGTTTGGGGACCACACGATTTCATCTCTGCTCTTTGCGGATGATGTCGTCGTGCTGGCCCATCAGACCAGGACCTTCAGCATGCACTGGGACGGTTTGCAGCCGAGTGTGAAGCGGCTGGGATGAGAATCAGCACCTCCAAATCCAAGCCATGGTTCTCAGTCGGAAAAGGGTGGCTTGCCCACTTCAGGTGGGTGGAGAGTCTCTGCCTCAAGTGGAGGAGTTCAAGTGAGGGAAGGATGGAACGGGAGATTGACAGACGGATCGGTGCAGCTTCTGCAGTAATGCGGTCGCTGTCCCGGTCTGGTGAATAAGGCTACTTCTTAGAACCCTTAGAGATAAGCCGAGAAGCTCGGTCACTCGGGAGGAGCTCAAAGTAGATCTGCTGCTCCGACACATCGAGAGGGGCCAGCTGAGGTGGCTCGGGCATGTTTTCTGGATGCCCCCTGGACGCCTTCCCGGGAAATGCAAAACGGTCATATGCCCAAAAAATCAACAATCACTTCACAGACAGCAGAGAGAAACATGGAGCCTGTGGCAAGCCATTCAGACCATCACTGACTACAAGCCGCTACCACAGGCCTGTGATGACGACACATCCCTCCCAGATGCACTAACCCACTTTTATTCATGGTTTGAAATGCAGAATGACACACCTCCACAAAAACTGCCTACACCTCTTAACGACCAGGAACTCTATCTGTCTCCAGCCGACGTAAGGAAGAGCCTATCTACGATTAACCCACGCAAGGCTGCGGGTCCTGACAAGATACCTGGCCGTGTACTGAAAGACTGCGCTGCACAACTGACAGATATCCTAACAGATATCTTCAACACCTCATTTAGCCAGGCAGTCGTCCCCACATGTCTCAAATCCACAACAATCATACCAGTGCCAAAGAAATCAACAGTGTCGTGTCTAAATGACTATCGCCCCATAGCACTGACTCCAATCATTATGAAGTGCTTTGAGAGGCTAGTCATGCATAACATCAAGACCAGCCTCCCCAACACACTCAATCCGCTCCAGTTTGCATGCCGTCCAAACCGCTCTACAGATGATGCAATCTCCTCCACCCTCCACCTGGCTCTTACCCACCTAGAAAATAAAGACTCATATGTTAGGATCCTGTTCATTGACTTCAGCTCAGCATTCAACACAATTATCCCACAAAAGCTCATAAATAAACTTAACTTGCTGGGCCTAAAAAACTCCCTCTGTAATTGGATCCTGGACTTTCTAACCGAAAGACCTCAGTCCGACCGAGTCGGCCCAAACACCTCGAGCTCTACCACACTGAGCACAGGTGCACCACAAGGCTGTGTGCTCAGCCCGCTGCTCTTCACGCTGCTGACCCACGACTCTCATCTGGACTCTGAACACCAAACATCCACTGGACCACATCATGTGTGTGTAGTTGAGTATCAGTGTGTAGAGTAACAGAATGTCCCTCCATCACTGACACTGACTTCACTTCACCACCAAACACAAAATATTATTGTTATTTTATCATAAAAAAACGTGTTTATTAAAAACACATATCACTGCAAATAAACTTTTACATGAGTGTTAGACAGCCTCAAATCGACAAGAATAAGCTGAAACATAATTTGTAACATTTAAACAATCCATTAAAACATGATTATAGTATGTGAGAATATAGCAGTCCTGTCCTACCAGTTGAACAGCACAAACACAGCAGAAGAACTAAGACACCATTCATCTTCTGACACATTCTGAAGTTTTATTTTCTTTGTAAACAATTCATAAAGACAAAATATTTATGCTCCTCCTCCATCAGTCACAAACAAACATACACACACACACACACACACACACACACACAGACAGACACACAAACAGACACACAAACAGACACACACTCACGCCCCCGAACACACACACAAACACAAGCTTTCCAGATGTAAAAATCAAATATGTATTTTGGGTCAAATATAAGTCTTCATGATGTGTTTCACTACGTCGTGCCAAGACTAAATAACACTTATTATTAGACCACACAATTATTATGACAAACATAAAAATTGACTCGTTTGTAAATATGTATATTCAACGTCATATGCATTAGCAAAGACATTTTCTTTACCACACTGAAAGAATGTAAACTTCTTATGTCCCCTTGTCTAACAATATTCTACGGTTGAAGAGTCTAGTCGACGGAACACACAGAGTTTCAGGCCTGGAGACAAAGTTTGACACAGACACAAGTGCTTGTTCAATCAGAGTTCAATGTTTATTGTTTTCGGACTAATATTTATATGCTTGAAAAGGAGGTGTCATATAAAACCACCTAAACAGTGGAAAATCACCAGACTTTCTGTTTAGTCTTTCCTCATGAACAATCAGATATGATTACATATTCCATATTACAATAACAGAACAATCGTCAATAGGCATCATTAGGAACCTTGATATGGAGAACAACAGATACTTATATCAACATAAGACAGCATGACATGATAGAACTTTCAACGAGGTTAAACAACAAGAATGAAAGGCACATCTAATATGAATAGAAGCTAATATTAATAGGAATGAATACAAATGAATACATATGATACATGAACTTTGTATTAAACACAGATGCAATATTTGTAGAGGACAGGACGAAATCCAGATTCTCACAATGGCCACTTTCAGACCAACGGTCTTACAAGCAGTCCTGTGTCCCTTTAAAGAACAAATATATATAGAGTAGTACAAAAGGTTAATCAAAAGGTTAATACAAAATCTTTAATAAAAGGATAGTTGCATTTGCGTATTTTTATGTGGTTTTCTGGTTTGCAAGCTGCTCTTTGAGGTAAAAGATCAATCGGACTGATTTGTAATAAAAACATAACAACACCAATCACCCTCAATAAAAACATAAACATAATTATATCTACTCTTCATCATCTACCGTGCCAATCTCAATTACCGAATCGTCAAGCCCATTATCTCCTTCCATTACATTGTCACGTCCATCAACATTTCTTGGTTCTTCTATCACCGGTATTGGTTCTGGTTCTAACTCCTGTGTTTGAACACAATCATTATCATCCTCGTCCGTATCGCTGTTATGATCAAATATGGATCCCCAAGTTTGATTCTGATCTTTCGGACGATAACCTTTAGATGTGCGTCTAACCAGCATAGCCTGGTTGACGTCAGTCGTTCTTTTTGCTAACATCATTCGATCGGTTCCTTTGGTTGTAAAGGAAGTAACAGATCTTTTAACACATCCCACCCCAAACTGCAACCTGCATGGCAAAAATAATAACAAGGCTAAGATGGTCATCACAACTGGAATTACTGTACCGGTTATCCAATATCCCCATCCCCCTGATAGGCTGTCCAACCATTGAAACCATGTTGCATCTACCGGTGTGGGTTCACGAACTGATTCTCTCATGTGCTTCACAACGTCGGTGATATTGTCTGCATAATCTGGAATTGAAAAACATCAAGATACTCCTAGCATTTTGCACACTCCTCCTTTCTCTGCTGTTAATATATCCAAAGCAAGTCTATGTTGCACGACGGCAACTCTCATTTCCTTTAATTCGTTAGAGATTAAGTTTAAAGCTTGTGCTGTGTCATTTTCCAAAGAAAGAACTTGCCATGCCAGACCATTAATTTTATTCAGAGCAACAGTAGTACAGGTTCCTGTAAACAAACCTGCTAGTGACCATCCCACGTTCTCCCAAGGAGTAGTCCATGGATCACTAGTCTTATGGCCTGCATAATAATTTGGCAGTTTTACTTCCCTTTTATGTCTATTCAGAGATGTGGCCAGATTTGTCTTTTTCATTATACTAGTTCCTGTGGACAAAATAGCAGCATAACAACAACCTTTCCATTCCCCTGCATCTAAATGGTAATATGCAGTTTCACCACAAACCCACACCATTCCTGGTGAACTGTCTAAGTGTGAAAATGGACATTCAAATCCCTCAGTAGTTTTATTGAGATATTGTATGGTACAATTATGATGTCCGTTATTTGATTGAGACAAAGTAATTTCATTTCTACAATCGGACATTCCTACTATATGTCTGCCTGATTTGGAACACACACATAATTCTGCGGGACGAGCATTTACATAAAATGCAGGACCTTGAAAAGGTTCTCCTGTATACGAACAGTTATAGTCTCGCATTACGGATGTTGGTGGTCTTCCTTCTCCAATATTCAGAGTCATTTGTACTATTAGAGACATTTGTTTTGGCATCTCGTAGTTACCATCATCATTTAAAATCATGTCTGTTGTAAGCAGTTCATTTCTCTCTAATTTTACTTCTTAATTTAGGATTATACCAGTGATTATTATACTTATTAGGATTAGAATAATCGTTGTTCCACGCAGTCCACCTGGCTGCCTGAACGGGTGCCCTGGCCTGTTAGGTTCTATCATTTAAGAATTTAAGAATATCTGGGCCAAACACAATAAGGGCTTCTGTAAGTGTGCACGCAGTATAGGAATTGATATCTAAGAATTCCATGGGAAATTTGCTTAGGATAACAATTTTTCCCTTTTTCCTTTTAAGAATAGAATTTGGCCCTCAATGCACCTCACCTCACACAAAGCCATTTACATTTAGAAAGATATCGAAGGTCTATTTAATGCAGCTCTGTGTTCGATTGCTCTTCCTGCTGTGATCGATCATCTGTGTTCTACTATTTGATCTTCACAGAAACTGTTTCTTATGTAATGTTCACACGATCATCACTAAATATTTAAACAAAATGTGCAGATATAAATGTATTTTATGTAGTAATTACGTATATTACGTATATATGTATAATCTATTATTAATAACTCATTCAGTTTTTAATTTAATTTAATTTATTAATTCTGATATTAACGTGTTATGTTTCTCCTTAACTATAAATACAAACGTTTACCGCACAACGCGAGGTTTGCGTCTACGCGCGTTACGGAATGAATGGGGGTCGCGCGCAGATGTGGGGGGTGTCGAGCGCGCGCGCGTTCACGTCGGCATCATCTCGCGCAGCATCTTTCGCCCTCCGACATCACTTCATTTCACTTCATCTGGACTTCTACAGCAAAAACAAGCGTTTAATACACGATCGCGCTGATCTCGCGCAGCACTGCGAGGACATTCCTGCCGCGCGCGTGACGCGTTTCCATGGAAAATGGCGAGATGGGCTCACGCGTGGATGATGCTGATGGTGATGGTGGTGTTCAGCGGATCGTGGACCGCAGTGGACGCGCTCACATTTCCACAGCATTACACGTAAGAGACACCAGCATCTTAACATCATCAGCATCACAGCAGCATCAGCATCTCACAGCATCACACCGACATCACCAGCATCAGCATCAGCACCACACATGACACAGTCTCTGTGTATCAGGGTTCACTTGAGTTCTGATGTGTTTCAGTCTTTGACTTTATGAAGTGTCTCGTTGTCTTCATATACAATAGTTTGCTGAAAGTCTGTGACACGTGATCACTTAGTGTTAAGGGTAAATTGTGTGTGCGTGTTTTCTGGAAGACAGACAGCAGTGATGAGATTTACTGGCTGGTTCAATAATCCCACAACATCACAAAGTGCTTACTGTCACAACTGTCTCTCCCCCTGTCTGCCTGTCTGTCCGTCCGTTTGAAATATTTCAGTGTTTTTATCAGTGTGATATAAATAAGTGCATATTTTGAAAGCATAGTAACATTTAATACACACGGGGCTGAAATGAGTGGACGGAGTGCAGGAAGTGACATGATCTACATCTTGTTTCTATAAAATAGCTTTCAGACGCCATGCACATTTTATACATATACATAAAGAGTCATTTTCTGTAAAAAAACATATCGTCCTAGTCAATCTTTATTTTGCAATTTGATTTAAATCCACATTGAGAAACCCAAACATGCAGAAAACAAAACAGATATGCACAGTAAACATACTGTCATTTTACAGTTGCTGGTTTACCGTTTTAATTTGACTGTTTTTTGACAGATTTTTCAGGTTTCAAATGTAAAATAAGAGAAATAGATGTAAAATCGAGGTAAAAACATGATGACATAAACTATTAAAAAAACATAATTTTCAGGGCTTTGTTTTTAAAGATTTTTCATGTTTTTTAAATACAGTAAAAACGGTTCAAATACAGAATAAGCTGCAAATATACAAGTAAATGATGAAAGACATGTTATTTTACATGACAAAACTGTTATTTTAATGTATTTCTCTTGCGCCCTAGTATACAAAATCTAAATGAAAAGTTTAAGAGATGTGTTTATGTTGACCGCTGTCTTTTCATTTTCTCTTCTTTAATCTCACTGTGAAAGTGAATATGGGTCACAGCAGCCCCTCATTCCTTATTCTCTCTCTCTCTCTCTCTCTCTCTCTCACTCTCTCTCTCTCTCTCTCTCTCTCTCTCTCTCTCTCTTTCTCTCCTTCTCCCTCTCTCTCTCTCTCTCTCTCTCTCTCTCTGTCTCTCTCTCTCTCTCTCTCTCTCTCTCTTTTTCTCCTTCTCCCTCTCTCTCTCTCTCTCTCTCTGTCTCTCTATCTCTCTCTCTCTCTCTCTGTCTCTCTGGGGAGTGTGTAGTGTCAGGTAATATACTGCAGGGAGGATCTCATCACGTATGTGTGTGAGTGTGTGTGTGTGTGTGTGTGTGTGTGCGCGTGCGTGCGTACGTGCATGTGTGTGTGTGTGTGTTCTTGGGCATGCTCCGATCAGATGCTGAGAGTGCATCACATCACCTAAATCACTCTCTGACACACAGATGCACGCACAAACACACACACAAACACACACACATACACAAACAGACGCACATACATTCACACTGATGCACTCTCACCTCAACATATTGCACAACACATGCTGCTAAACACACTAAATCACAGCATGTGTGTGTGTACAGCGAAAACATGAGTGTGATGAAAAACGTGTGCGTTTTCACTCACACTACACTCATCAGATGTCATCCAAACACACAACTCAACTCAACAACGACACTTTAGACGGTGGAAATGAACTCATGTTGTAAAAACATTTTAACACAGAAAGTTGTAACTTTATACCAGTTTACCTAGTAAGCACATGTCAAGATCCTGGAAAACACACGGGGGTGAGTTCAACACAATGTTTTCAACACAACATCTAGACAAGGTTATTTTTGTGTTACGGCTCTTAAACAGATGTCTGATGTTGTGTGAAAACACAAATATTGTTCACGTGTTTCAGGTTAATTCTGTTGTTTTTGTTGATGAAATCTTCGGACGTGTTGTGATGTCTCTAATGAAGTGTTGTGTGTTTTTGTGAATGGTTTAATTGAGTTTGTCAATGACCCGCACTTATGTAATAAAACATCACTGCAGTTGAGCTGTGGTCATATTGGGATGTTGTTGTCGTGGTAACAGATGATATTTATGCAGACTGCAGGGTTGGTATGTTACTGCACGCACAGTTCTCTCTAACACAACCGACTGCTTTTGTGTGATGGAGACTATGTTTTTTGTGTTTTGATGTTTTACAGTTTTTCTCAATTGTTTACACACAAATTCTGGTACTTGAGACACAATGACCACAACATGTAACTCATTCACCAACCACCTGAACCAATTCTGCTAAACTACAGGCACAGGTCCTGCTTTACACTCAAATTGCAGTTCTAAAACACACTTTTTTCAAAACACTACACACAATTCTCTGCTTTTGGCTCAATTTTCATGCAGAAAATATCTTGTTTTCATAAGGAACACACTGCCATTCAAATATGAACACTGACTCCTCACAAGGGCAAACACCCGTCACACAGATTTACAATTATCAATCAGAGCTTTAGCATAAAAGGGCAACAGGTGAGCTCTTCTGTTCTGGAGCAATGGATGCCAACATTGGAAACAGAGGCAGAGGAGTGAGAGTAAGAGGAGGAGGAAAGGGAGGACGGGGAGGACAGGGAGGACAGGGAGGGCCAAGGACTGTAATCTCTGATGAGATCTGAGCCACTTTGGTTGATCATGTGGTCTAACATGAGGGAGGCTGGGCAAAGAGTACAGCCACATCTGAACAGGTCACTGTAGCATCCATCATCCAGACTTTACCAAATGAGAATAGTTAAGAAATCTACTCTCACTAGAAAATAGCAGTTCTGAATATCAATACAGTGCTCAATGAGTACAGCAGTACAGTATTGCCTGTGGACTGTTCTGTAGGACTGTAAAAATACTGTAAAGTATGTTTCAAGTATTTAGGAAATGATAACCTACTTTGTATTTACAGTATTTTAGTATTTGTTTGGCAGAACTGAAAGATTACCAACACAAGGTGGTCGGGAACGTGTTCTGTCTCCTGAACAGGAAACTGAAATCATGAACATGGTCCTAGAAAACAAGTCATAACATTACGGCAAATACAAAGAAAAATAATAGAAAACAATGACATGTTTCAAAATCTTGATAGTGTAAGCTTATCAACACTGTGTCTTGTGTAGAAATCATCTAAGGATGAAGCAGGTCTAAGGGGTGACATTTGAACACAATTCAGAAAGAGTCAAAGAATTGTGACATAACTGTGCAAGTGAGTCCCACAAGTGATGCTGACTCTCAACACTGTGTACAGTAAATTATTCTGTTGTTTTGTGTGTAGTGTATGCGCTACTTTGTGTTGGTTGGGAATGAGATGTACACTGTGTACATTGTTTTTGTGGGAAAAATAAAATAAATGTTAGTGTATTTGTGTGTTCTGAGTATAAAAACAATATTCTCAAATATTACAGTTTTTCTCAATTGTTTACACACATTTTCTGAAAGCATGCCTCATATTCTCAGAACTCTACACACAAATCCAAAAAAACACACACAATGGGCAAAACCCTTCAATTCTCCTGCAAAATGAAACTTTACATTCAAAACAATCTTATTTCTTCTCAAAATGGGATTTTGTTTTCAAATGACACACACAAACCATCATTTGTATAGACATTAATAAGAACCAGCTGAACACTGATGTGCTCAATGTAAAACACTATGATGAATGTAAAATACTTAATTGAATTAGGCCTTTTTTGGTTCAGTGTTACACTTACTACACAGAGTACAAACATGAGTGTGTTGTAAAATATTTGAGAATATTGTTTTTTACTGTAAATTTTATTTTATTTTTCTCGCAAAAACAATGTACACAGTGTACATCCCATTCCCAACCAACACAAAGTTGCACATACACTACATACAAAACAACAGAAGAATTTACTGTATACAGTTACAGTAAAAAACAAACAAAAAAAACTATGCTGCATCCTCTCTTCTGTTGCGGTCTGGCCACAGCACCTCATCCACATCACAAGCAATGTTTTCCCTGGCCAAGCAGCGGGGGAAATATCGCCTAGCATGGCGATTCCAGCCATGGAAAGCATCAGCTGCTATATCTCCACATGCGTCCTCCATTGCTTGGAGAAGAGGTATACGCGTTTGTGGATTTCGGTCATACACTTTCCATCTCCAGGCAGAAAAAAATTCCTCAATAGGATTGAGGAATGGAGAATATGGAGGGAGATAAGCAACTAAAAAGCGTGGGTGGGCAGTGAACCAGTTACGAACCAGAGCAGCCCTGTGGAAACTTACGTTGTCCCAAATAACAACGTACCTGAGCTGCTCTGGGCCATCTACCTGATCTGGTGGAATGAGTGTGTTGTGTAGGGTGTCAAGGAATGTGATCAGATGGGCGGTGTTGTAGGGGCCAAGGGTAGCATGGTGATGGATGACGCCGTGGTGGGTAATCGCTGCACACATTGTGATGTTCCCTCCGCGCTGGCCAGGGACTTCAACAATGGCACGCTGGCCGATGATATTCCTTCCCCTCTTTCGTCTTTTTGTGAGGTTGAACCCAACCTCATCAATGAAGATGAACTGGTGCTCCACTGCAGCCACCTCTAGCTCAAGGACTCTCTGAAACACACATGACAATTTCAGAAATAGACACGGAGTGGTCAATATTGTGAAGCACAATCATTATGATTACAATATTGAAATATGTATAATTTACTGTATACAGTGTTGAGAGTATGCATCAATTGTGGGACTCACTTGCACATAGTTATATCGCAATTCTTTGACTCTCTCTGAATTGCGTTCAAATGGCACTCTGTAGACCTGCTTCATCCTGAGATGATTTCTGCGCAAGGCACGGTCAAGTGTTGATAAGCTTACCCTATCAATATTTTGAAACATGTCATTGTTTTCTATTATTTTTCTTTGTATTTGCCGTAATGTTATGGCGTTGTTTTCTAGGACCATGTTTATGATTTCAGTTTCCTGTTCAGGAGACAGAACACGTTCCCGACCACCTTGTGTTGGTAATCTTTCAGTTCTGCCAAACAAATAGTAAAATACTGTAAATACAATGTAGGTATACATTTCCTAAATACTTAAAACATAATTTGCAGAATTTTTACAGTCCTACAGAACAGTACTCATTGAGTACTGTATTGATTTGCAGTACTGCAATTTTCTAGTGAGAGTAGATTTCTTACCTATTCTCATTTCGGAAAGTCCGGATGATGGATGCTACAGTGAACCTGCTCAAATGTGGCTGTACTCTTTGCCCAGCCTCCCTCATTGTTAGACCATGGTTGACCACATGATCAACCAAAGTGGCTCGGATCTCATCAGAGATTACAGTCCTTGGCCTTCCTCGTCCTCCTCGTCCTCCCCGTCCTCGTCCTCCCCGTCCTCCTCCTCTAACTCTCACTCCTCTGGCTCTGCCTCTGTTTCCAATGTTGGCATCCATTGCTCCAAAACAGAAGAGCTCACCTGTTGCCTTTTTATGCTAAAGCTCTGATTGCTAATTGTAAAACTGTGTGACGGGTGTTTGCCCTTGTGATGAGTCAGTGTGCATATTTGAATGGCAGTGTGTTCCTTGTGAAAACAAGATATTTTCTGCATGAAAATTGTGCCAAAAGCAGAGAATTGTGTGTAGTGTTTTGAAAAAAGTGTTTTATAGAACTGCAATTTGAGTGTAAAGCAGGAACTGTGCTTGTAGTTTAGCAGAATTGGTTCAGGGGGTTGGTGAATGAGTTACATGTTGTGGTCATTGTGTCTGAAGTACCAGAATTTGTGTGTAAACAATTGAGAAAAACTGTAAACAACACATTTATGTTTGTACTGTCTGTAGTAAGTGTGACACTAAACCCAAAAGAGGCTTAAATCATTATGATGAATGAAGAAGAAGTGTTTTACATTCATCATAGTGTTTTACATTGAGCACATCAGTGTTCAGCTGCTTCTTATAAATGTCTACACATATGATGCTTTGTGTGTGTCATTTAAAAACAAAATCCCATTTTGAGAAGAAATAACATTGTTTTGAATGTAAAGTTTCATTTTGCAGGAGAATTGAAGGGTTTTGCCCATTGTGTGTGTTTTTTTGGATTTGTGTGTAGAGTTCTGAGAATATGAGGCATGCTTTCAGAAAATGTGTGTAAACAATTGAGAAAAACTGTAATCGATCACTGTGTGTGTGTGTGTGTGTGTGTGTGTGTGTGTAGTGTAAACTGTTTCTGTACATTCATTATATTGATTTGTTAAGACAGCATTCAGTATATATTATGTTCATATCAGAAATTCACAATAACACAGTGATGTAACATGTGTGCTATGTGTGTTACACAACTGTTGATTGTGTGGAGTTGAGTTATTGTTATGTTATGTTATTGTAGTGTTGTGTAACTGTTGTATATAACTGGTGCTGTGTTTGTGGGGTAAAAGAGTTGTAACAGTTGTGTTGTATAATGGCACTGATAACATCTGTGTTGTATGTGGTGTTTAACATTTGTGTTGTGTGTTTTATAATACTTGCTTTGTGTTACGTTCGTTTTGTGTTGTATAATGGTTGTTTTTGTCTAATGTGTAACATTTGTGTTGTGTGTGCTGTATTTCATTTTTGTTTTGGAATGTTTGTGTTGTGTTGTATAATGGCACTATATAACATCTGTGTTGTATGTGGTGTTTAACATTTGTGTTGTGTGTTGTATAATACTTGTTTTGTGTTACGTTCGTGTTGTGTTGTATAATGGTTGTTTTTGTCTAATGTGTAACATTTGTGTTGTCTGTGCTGTATTACATTTGTGTTGTGTTGTGTTGTATAATTGCATTGGGTAACATCTGTGTTGCGTGTGCTGTGTAACGTCCATGTTGTGTTGTATAATGTTTTTTGTGCAATGTGTAACAACTGTGTTGTGTTTTATATAACATTTTGTGTTTGTGTTGTGTGTTGTATACAGTTGTGTTGTGTATTGGATGTGTTGTGTATCATTTGTGTATGGTATGTTGTATAATGGTTGTTTTATGTGCACTAGGTAACAGTTGTGTTGGGAACAGGTTGTGTTGTGTAACAGTTGTGTTGTATTATGTGTGTGTTGTGTAGGATGATGCACTGGGCCCGGCGCATTGAACAGGAGATTGACAGAGTCCTGCAGCACGTCAGCGGAGCTCAACAACTCAAGGGGGTAAGACAATGTGTGTGTGTGTGTGTGCAACATTTTCAGCATCCCTGTTAAGTGTGCGCTCATTATTGTGTGCACTGGATCACACTGATGTCATCAGTCAGACAAACCTGATTTTGTGTGTCTGTATTTAGAGAGAGAGAGACAGATGAACAGATGGTTATTCATTTACCCAGAATGCCACAGTGCAGTAAAGCAGTGCACTCTCGAGGATGTGTTCATTAATAATGCATTGTGTGTGCGTGGTTATACTATAACACAGTATGTGTTATTTTGTCATTATTTGTGTTGATTTTGTGTTCAATTAAATGTTGTGTCAGATTTATTTCTACACACTTTTGTAACACATTGATCATGTCACAACATCAGATGTGTGAATTATTATGAGAGAGAAACATAAATACACACCTCTGACCCTGACGCTTGACCTCTGACCTCATCCTCCATCACAGAGTGTTTAGAGAAGGGTTACGTTTCTTTCTCTCTGTTCACACTGTGTGTGTGTGTGTGTCTGTGTGTATTGATCAGTGTTGTAGACGTCTGGTGTTGTTGTTCAGTCAGAGGTCATTTACTGCTTAATGGAGCTTGTCTTCAGTCAGACGTTGAGTTTAACTGTAACATGTCACTGCTGACAGGAAGTTACACACATGTCTCAGTGAAGGCCATTAATAACACAAAAACACACACACACACACACACACACAAAGCTGTCAAACCTTCTTCTGATGATCTGTATTAAACGTCATCGTTGAATTTATATGAAAGCTGTATCATTTCAGAGTTAAAGACACTATGGTTATGGGATGTGTTCAGTTTGTGGAGTTCATTGTGTGTTTGTGTTGTTTCAGATCTACAACGAGAAGAGAAGACAGTTCAGTCTGGTGAGAAATAATCCACGAGACATCGTTGAGAAAGTGGCTGCAGACATCGAGAGACTGCTGGCCAAAAAACGCAAAGCACTAGAGGTGAACACACACACACACCTGAATACACACACGTGTATACACACACCTGAACACATACACACACACACACACACGTATATACACATACCTGAATAAATACGTGCACACGCAGACACACACACAACTGAGTACAAACACACACAACTGAACACATACACACACAACTGATCACATACACACACAACTGAACACATACACACACAACTGAACACATACACACACACAACTGAATACACACACGTGTATACACACACCTGAACACATACACACACACACACACACGTATATACACATACCTGAATAAATACGTGCACACGCAAACACACACACAACTGAGTACAAACACACACAACTGAACACATTCACACACAACTGAACACATACACACATTTTTTCTGTAAAGATGAAGACTTCTAAATGTTTAATATTAATGTATCTTTGAACAAACTGTTGCCAATAAATCAGATACATTTAAATCTACAGTAAGTTACTGGCAACATTCACACACACACAACTGAACGCATAGACACATATATACACTCACCTGAATACACATTCAGTGTTGTAATGTGTGTAATGTTGATGTGTGTTGTAGAAACTGGTGAGTGAAGCGGAGCGTCTCCAGAAAGATCATCAGTGGCAGGATGGAATCAAGGTCAGATCTGTTTTTATTCTCACCTCACAATACACACAACATTACACAACACTGCAAACCAGTGAAACATCTCAATGTGTGTGTTTATTTCAGGAGGAGAATATTGAATATTACAACTCTAAAGCAGAGATGGATTATGTAAGTAAATGTCTTCACTGTTGACCAGAATAAAACTGTCAGTATTATTTTAACTTATTTTGGAGTTGTTTATTCCTGACAGGATGGTGAAGACATGGACACTCAGTCACTGAAACTGGAGTTTGTGTACGACGCAAACTTTAAAAACCACGTGAATTACTCTCACACTGCCGTACAGATCCCCACAGACATCTATAAAGGAGGTGAGGAACCTGACTTGAGTAAATAAGTGTGTTTGATTTAAAGTGTGAGCTCATGAAACACACTCTCTCTCAGCTCCCGTCATCCTGAATGAGCTCAGCTGGACTCAAGCGTTAGAGAGAGTTTTCATGGAGAACAGCAGAGATGATCCATCGCTGCTCTGGCAGGCGTTCGGGAGCGCCACCGGGGTCACCAGATACTATCCAGGTAAAGCCCAGTCAGATATCGAGGTTTTGTGTAGTGTGCATCAGATATTATGTGAGTTTGTGTGTGACACAGACTCTCACGTGATGTTTTCTGTTTAGCGGCTCCCTGGAGAGCTCCAGATAAGATCGACCTTTACGATGTCCGACGGAGACCCTGGTAAACCCGCTCGAGAACATTCACCTTCACTAAACTTGACAAATCGCACATTATTTATTTAATTATAATGTATTTACATTGATGCAATATTACAAAGAGCAAAACAAAATGTGATATATTTTATGTGTTTACAAAATGCAAAACAATATAAATATTGTATTTGTCATAAATATATCAATATTAATCTCACATTATTTATTTAATAATAATGTATTTACATTGGAACAATATTTCAAAGAGCAAAACAAAATGTGATATATTTTGTACGTTTACAAAATGCAAAACAATATAAATATTGTATTTGTAATAAATATATAAATATTATTGTCAGATTTTTCAAACTGTTAAATTCTATTTAGATTAATTATATTAATATATTATTAAATTTATGAAATATCCGTTTATGTTTTCGCATGAACTGTTGGTAGGCTGTGATTGGCCAGTTATCGTTGCGGGGCGGGACTAGGAGCCAAATCGACCAATTATTCAAGCACAGTGTTTTACGTGTGATTCGTTGTGTACCTATGGAGACGACAGACATTTATAACTCGATATAAATGTTCTAGTGTTGCCTACAGTCTTTATTTAAACGCAATATAATCTGAAGACAAAATAATGTCGAAGAGATACGTGTATTTATATCGATTGTCCTCACGAGCGTCACGCGGTTTGAATCGCGAACAAGTGACTCTTCTGAACGGTTCTTTTGGTGAATCGTTTGGAAAGACTCGATGACTGTTTAACGGGATGTTGTGGAATCGAATCCGTCAGATGAGTCGTTCACTGAATGAAGTCAATGAATCACTTCGAATGTAAATTTCTATCGCTCATAATTTTTTAGCGATTTCTGTATCGAAATTATATTTATGAGGTAAATTACTATTTTATATGTTACTGTTCGTTTATACTGATGCTGTTCACCACGCATTGGGGATTTATTTATTAAATAAATTTAAGGTAATTTTATATAATTGCTGAAGAACTGTACTAAATAAAATTCGTCGGAGTATGAAAGAGACACTGACAAAACGATTCAGAGAAGATGATTCAGATCACATAGTATTTCAATCTTGTTGATAAATAAGTATAACATTTATATTCATAGTTGCTGGTAGGAGTTCCATTTTGTTTTTAAGAGGATATTGGCGGCTATGTTTAAAGTCCCAGTGAAATGAAAAATTATGATTCTTATTTTTTCATTAAATATTGCAAATTATTTAGTGTAAATAGTTTATCAATGTAAAAAGTTCTCTTTTTAAAATTTGTCCCTCATAATCTTTAGTTAAGATCGAAAAATGCACTTCCGTCCTGTAATGACTATCTTTCTCAAATGACATACATTAGACTGAAGGGCGGAGCATCCGTTAACTCCTCCCCTTCATCTTTTAGTCTGCTGCCAGTTCCATTTAAAATCGCAAGGGCTGTTTTTAGACATCCAATCAAATCACAGAGAAAGAAGAAAGCCACGCCCACTATTTAGAAATTCAGTTTCACTCGGAAATAGGTAGTAAGTAAAAACGATCGCAACTTCCGGTTTGCAGCGACTTCATCAATATAGACAGTTTAAGCTACAGTAAGACTTATTATGGGATATTGCCACAAAACTCTCTGTTTGTCTGTTTTCTTCAGGTACATTCAAGGAGCTTCATCACCTAAAGACATGGTGATACTGGTGGACGTGTAAGTGTGTTGTGTAGTGTAGTGTGTGTTTATTGTCATCATTAGTGTGTATTAAGTGTGTGTTTGTGTACAGGAGCGGCAGTGTAAGCGGTCTCACACTGAAACTCATCAAAGCGTCCGTCACTGAAATGCTGGACACGCTCTCTGATGACGATTACGTCAACGTGGCCAGGGTAGAAGAGCTCATACATGATGTCACGTGCTAACAATTACAGAATTATACAAATCTAATATTTTATAATTTAGTTTATGATCTTAAAGAGCAGTTCATGATGTCTGAATGTGTTCTTCTCGTGTTGTAGTTTAATGAGAAAGCGGAGGCGGTGGTTCCCTGCTTCAAGCATCTGGTTCAGGCAAACGTGCGGAACAAGAAGATCTTTAAAGAAGCTGTGGGGCAGATGCAGGCCAAAGGAACCACAGACTATAAATCTGGATTTCACTTCGCTTTCAATCAGCTGCTTAATGTGAGTCTGTCACAGCGGCCTCTTTCCTTCCCACAATTCCACTTTATGTCTTGATTTATACACGATTATATAACTTTATTTACACTGAAAGAACAATCACAGCCAATCAGAATGTACTTGAGTTTTAACACCACGGGAAGTTTGGCGCGTATTCTATAATATGATATATTTGATCATATTGAGAAATATTCAATCTTTTGTTGCTTGTTCTCGTTTACAGCAGACAAACGTTCCCCGAGCCAACTGTAATAAAATCATCATGTTATTCACGGACGGAGGAGAGGACCGAGCTCAGGACATCTTTGAGCATTACAACTATCCCAATAAAACGGTCTGAGACACATCAACACCTCATCATACCTTCTGACTAATGCTTTATAACAAGTTTACCAATAAAATATATACAAAGAAATATTTATAAACAGAGTGAACATTATTTAACATTTATTTATTTATTTTTATAAACAGCGTAAACATTGCTAACATTTATTTATTTATTTTTATAAACAGAGTGAACATTATATAAGATTTGGATTTTTTTATAGATGTTTCATTAATATTTCAAATTCACTTGTATTTTTATATTTTAGTTTTCATATTAATTTACATAATTTTTTTAAGTTAATTACATTAAATCTTTCCATTTTTGTTTTATTTTTAAATTTAAAAACAAAAATTACTCGAAAACATAATATATTTCTAAAAAAAACATGATATATTTGTATTATTAAAATTAAGAAAAAATAAATATATTTCATTTTTAAAATAAAACATATACATTTTAACAAAAATATTATGTTTTTAAATAATATCAGTAATTAATTAATAATATGAATGAATTGTTGCTGAGTATGTGAGTATAAAACATTTTATTTTGTGTGAGATTTAATTCTCTAACGCGGTTCTCTGTTCCCCGGTCTGTGTTCATCCGGAGCTCTGTGTTCTTCATAATTACCGTCTTCTCGTCCTCACGTCCCGTCTCATTGTCAGGGTTAATGATGGGCTGTCGTGTGTTCTCCGCAGGTCCGTGTGTTCACGTTCTCAGTGGGGCAGCACAATTACGATGTCACGCCGCTGCAGTGGATCGCATGCGCTAATAAGGGTGAGGGAGAGACAGATGCTCATTTACAGCACATGAATCCTGAGATCATTGTGGGATTTTTCCCATCTGCCCTTGCTGCAATGATGATGATGATGATGATGGTGTTACAGTGACACAGGTTTAAATAATACAGTAATTACACGTGACTCTCTCTCTCCTTCTCGCCAGGATTCTATTTTGAGATCCGCTCCATCTGTGCAATACGGATTAACACCCAGGTGAGTTACTTTACACACTATTGTGTTTGTGCTGTATGTTTGTGTTAAATGTGTGTGTGTGTAATAGGAATATCTGGACGTGCTGGGTCGCCCTATGGTTCTGGCAGGCCCGAGCGCCAAACAGGTGCAGTGGACCAACGTCTATCAGGACGCGCTGGTGAGTGTCGCCTCCACCCGCCCCAGATCTGTGAACATATGTGTGTGACATCACACGCCCAAAACACACACTGACACACACACACATCAGTGTTCAGTCCATCTGAAGTGACCTCGCGTGTGTTGACAGGGTCTGGGTTTGGTGGTGACCGGTACGATGCCCGTCTTTAATCTCACAGTGGATGGAAACTCACAGGTGAGCGGTGTTTAGCAGCGATGCACACTCGTTTGCTCTCAATCGTGTCTCATTTGTGTGTTTGTGTGTGTGTAGAATCAGCTGATCTTAGGTGTGATGGGAGTGGATGTTCATCTGGATGAGCTGAAGAGACTGACGCCTCAGTACAGGGTAACACCCCATTTTTAAGTCAGGGCTCTCTGGTGTCACTGCATGAGGTGTGTTGATTAAAGTCCCTGTGAGACGAAAGTTGCGATCGTTTTACTTCCGTAATGTGACGCATTATAAAATTTCACTGGGACTTTAACATACACTGCATACTGCAGGTAGCTATAGAAATACAAAAAAAATGATAAAAAATGTATATATTATTTGTGTCTTATTTGTCGTCGTTTTATTATTGTACATGTTTTCATGTATGATTGGAGTATACTGGAGTAAATATTATGTGTCTGTGTTTTAGCTCGGAGCTAACGGTTACATCTTCGCCATCGACCCGAACGGATACGTGCTGCTCCATCCAAACCTACAGCCACAGGTGAACTGTGTTTCTATCATCTCACACAACATCATACACAACATCATACACTATTATCACATTCACACGTCAGGATTGAGTTTTATTGTGTGTAACGATAATGAAGCACGCAGCCTAGGGATGCAAATCTAATAATATAACTATATTAATATGTTAATATTATTTTGTATTATTTTTTTACTGAATAATTATTGTATTAAATAAAAGATTTTTTTAATTTTGTTGTAAGTTCATTTTATTAATATACAATTTGTTCAATGGGTCATTTAACTTTGTCGCATTAATAAAACCTTTTGGTACATTGACATCTAGTGGTTGAGTTTGGTATTGCAGTTAAAATTCAAAATAATAGAGAGAGAGGTTTAGCCAAGTAACGCTTCTTCTCAGTTTCTTTTGATGTTATCAGAAATAATCTTCAGACAGTTTTTTCTTTGTGAATGTGTACAGGAAGCTCAGTTGGTGCAGTTTGTTTATGTTAAGATGAAACCGTCTGTAGTTTGTTGTGTTTGGGATGAAGATCACTGGTGTGGTGAGTTTGATCTGATGGATGTTCTCATCACAGGAGGAGGATTTACCCGAGCCGGTGACGCTGGACTTTCTGGACGCAGAAGTAGAGGACAACAGCAAACAAGAGGTGGGTCAAACATGTTAAGATGTCCCATCAAAAGACATTTACAAACGTGACATTATGTACATAGAAAGCACATTAAATGAAAGTAAAATGTCTAATTTACTGCTGTCTCTACAGTTCTCTCTTCTTTCTGTTTATTGATCATTTATAATGATATAAATCCTCATGTCAGCGCGAGCAGCACTTCATTCATCAAGAGCAGTTTGAGGAGAGGATGAGAGAATTCATCTTGATGTGAAGTGAATCATTAATCTTCATCCAGCAGACGACACACTGACATCTCAACACTTCTTATCTTTCAGATTCGCAGGCAGATGATTGATGGACGAACAGGAAACATGACCATCAGAACACTCATTAAATCTGTCAACGAGGTGTGTGTGTGTATCTGTATATTTGTGCGTGTCTATCGTTAAGTGTGTGTCTGTGTGCGTGCTTTCGTGCGTGTCTGTGTGAGTGTGTGTCTATCGGTATGTATGTGTGTGTGTGTGTCTATGGGTATTTATGTATGTGTGTGCCTATCGCTAAGAGTGTGTGTGTCTGTGTGTCTATCGGTATGTATGCATGTGTGTGTGTCGGTATGTATGTGTATGTGTGTCTTTCTGTATGTGTCTATCGGTAAGTGTTTGTGTGTTTCTGTGTGCGTGTGTGTGTCTATCGGTAAGTGTGTGTGTGTGTTTCTGTGTGCGTGTGTGTGTCTATCGGTAAGTGTGTGTGTGTGTTTCTGTGTGCGTGTGTGTGTCTATCGGTAAGTGTGTGTGTGTTTCTGTGTGCGTGTGTGTGTCTATCGGTAAGTGTGTGTGTGTTTCTGTGTGCGTGTGTGTGTCTATCGGTAAGTGTGTGTGTGTTTCTGTGTGCGTGTGTGTGTCTATCGGTAAGTGTGTGTGTGTTTCTGTGTGCATGTGTGTGTCTATCGGTAAGTGTGTGTGTGTTTGTGTGTGCGTTTGTGTGTGTCTATCGGTAAGTGTGTGTGTGTTTCTGTGTGGGTGTGTGTGTCTATCGGTAAGTCTGTGTGTCGGTATGTATGTGTGTGTGTGTCTATCGGTAAGTGTGTGTATATGTGTGTTTGTGTGTATGTCCGTGCGTGTTCAATGTGTCATATTAAAGTAGGACATGTGTGACATGTGGGACATGACTTTCTATAAATGTCAGAGAATAATGAAATGTCTTGTGATCTACATATATGTGTGTTAAGTCCCTAAAGTGAAGTGATATTTTTTCTTTTTTTAAATATTGTCCCATCTTGGTTTTTAATCCCAGCGCCTTTTGCAGACCAGTGTATTGTGTAAACTGTGTGTGTGTAAACAGCTAAAGTGTTTTTCTCACAGCGCTACATTGATGATGTCGTCCGCGTGTACACCTGGACGCCCATCAATGACACAGATTACAGGTATGACATCATCAGAAGAGACACACCTGAAGCATTCACATCACTAAACTCAATAAGATGTTGTCTTGTGCAGTCTGGGTCTGGTGTTGCCTCCGTACAGTGAATACTACATACAGGCTGATCTCAGTGATGTCATGCTACAACTACAGTGTGAGTACACAATACACACAAACCTCTTATAATGATGATGTTGTGTGTCAGATCTGTATTTAATCTCATTTTGTTTTCTATTTGACAGATTTACAATCACTGCTGCCCAACTCCTTCGAGTCTGCCGGTCATGTGTTTCTAGCACCCAGGTACAAACACACACAGTGATTTTGTTTTTAAAGTGTTTGTGTATGAGTGTAAACACAGAGCTGTTGTGTGTCTGTAGAGAATACTGTAAGCGTTTGCAGATGGTGGGGAATAACACACAGTTTCTGGCCGATTTCTTATCTCTGATGGTGGAGATCACACCTGAATCTGAGGACTGTGAGTAACAATACTTCAGTACACTATATCTACATATTACACATCCTCCATATGTTTTAGACAAAAAGACAAAAGTCAACGTTGTTGTTGTCGACGCAGGTGATCAGGGTCTGATTCACAATCTGATCATGGATTCTGGGATCCTCTGGCAGCTGGCCACACGCGTCTGGCAGAACAAAGATCTCAACACGTAAGCTCACACACAGCGGGACGATGTTTCATTCATTTACTTAAAGTCCCCGTGAACAGGAAGTTGCGATCGTTTTCACTTCAGTATTTTGACACGTTTTTGAGTAAAGTGGAATTTCAAATGAGAAAAATAGTGGGCGTGGCTTACATTTTTCACTGCGTATTGATTGGATGTGCAAAAACAGCAATCGCATTTTTAATCGGCACTGGCAGTAGACTGACGGTTGAAGGGGAGGAGTTAACAGATGCTCCGCCCAAGCCGTCTAACACACGTCATCTGAGATGAATTGTCATTTCAGGAAGTGCTTTTTTAGATTTTAACTGAAGATTATGAGAACACATGAATTTAAGAAAGAGAACGACCCACATTGATCAACTATTTACTATTAACGCTTCAATATTTCATGAATTCAATGACTCGTCATTTTTGATTTCACTGGGACTTTAACGCTGAGTTCATGAGATGATGGATCTGATCTCTACAGGTATGGATTTCTGGCTCTGTTCGCATCCACCAACGGAGGCGTCACGCGCGTTTACCCCAACATGTGAGTGACGGCCTGCTGTACGAGTGTGTTGTGTTGTGTAGTGAAGTGTGTCGTTTATAACCCGTGTGTGTGTGTTTTAGAGCGGCAGAGTCATGGGACGAGGATCCCGAACCGCTGAACTCAAACTTCTACCGTCGCAGTCTGGACAACAAGGGCTACATGTTCAGAGCTCCCATACGCACATGTGACTCCTGACATCTGACATTGATAATAATGTTCATGTTGACTGTGTGACGTGTGATTGATTTGTGGTGTTTGTGTGCAGCGATGGAGGATCAGTTAATGTCAGAGAACGGAACGGTGGGGATTCTGGTCACCAGCGCTGTGGAAGTCGTGATCGGAGGAAAGACCATGAAACCAGCAGGTGTGTTATTCTCACGAAACACTGAAACATTGTGGCAGTAAAGAGCAGAACAAGCTATGAGATTGACCGTTTTAAATGGTAATGAGAATTATTAAGGAACAAAATTTTATAAAGACTGCACCATATGACTTTAAATTAATATAAAGAAAATCATGTTTGACATCTTGAAACCACTCATTTCTCAAACATCTCATGAACAATATTCCGTCCGACTCTACAAAGGATGCTTATCTCTCTGACATTAAACGAAATATTTGCATAAACACATTTTTAGCATTTCAAACATGGGAAGGCATTGCATCTATGGTCTCTTGTTCTGTTTTCAGTGGTTGGTGTGAAGCTGGATTTAGAGGCGTGGGTGGACAAGTTCAAGATTCTGGCCAGTAACGTGTCAGACAGCAGACAGGCTTCACATAAGGTATGACACAGTTGTTAGAGAGGAATTATGGGTAACCTCTCATGCTCCGATGATCTAACTTCCTGTTTGTATTGCACAGTGCGGCCCGTCCAGATCCTGTGAGATGGATTGTGAAGTGAACAGTGATGTATGAACACACACGCATGATCTCTACACGCTCTCCATCTCTACGTGTCATGTGATGTTGTCGAGTGATGTGTGTGTGTGTTGCAGGATTTGCTGTGTTATCTTCTGGATGATGGAGGTTTCTTGGTGATGTCCAATCAGAGAGATCACTGGAAGAAGGTGAGACGTCTTTAATTTGTTTGTTAGACTGTCAGTAGGTGAGGTTGTGTGCTGACGCTCTTTCTCTCCGTCTCGCTCAGGTGGGACTGTTTTTCGGTGAGGTGGATCCTTACCTGATGTACGCCCTCTATAACAACTCGATCTACGCCCGCCACCAAACCTTCCAGTTTCAGTCAGCGTGTGACCCCACGGCCAGCAGCCACACGGGCGCCGCGCACAGACACTTCTACGTGGTGAGACACTTCAGTCGTTCCTGCAAGACGATAACAAGAAATATTTACGATGCTGTTAGTTTGATTCAAATGAAATAATGCATGTTTGTCTTATCAGCCGTCCATCGCTGATGTTCTCAATCTGGCCTGGTGGACGTCCGCAGCCGCGTGGTGAGACGTCTGTGATTTTGATGATTTTTAGTTGTTTGAGGATCACTGCTGTGTCTAATGCGGCTGTTCTCTTTCAGGTCCATTTTGCAGCAGTTTCTGTACGGGTTCATGTACACTAGCTGGTTCGCCTCAGGTTTGAGTTTTGTTTAACATCAGGTTCAGCTCAGCATTCACTCATGAATCAAAACAAGAATAAGAATTCCCTTTTCGTATAAAGAAATACGGAGCCCCGAGAGGGACATTGGCAAAATAAAAAAATAAGAAGACTTTCTCGTGCACACGCCAAATGTTTCGCGCACTCATGAGTTACTGTGAATGTGCCTGTTATGCATAAAATGGCCTTTAGATGGCGCCCGTTTAAATTAAATGTAGATACTGTCCAAGAGATGTGGAATTGGAAATAAATTGGCACATGGTGATTCTGAAACGTTTGTGTCATCAATCTGACAGGAAAGAACCCAGATGCATACAGCAGGTTGCAAATAAAGACTCTTTTCAATAAATAATGATGGGAGAAAATGTAAAAACCAAACTGATGGCAAAACAAGGTCTCTAAATTTCAGGGCAAAGCAAGAAAAAGACAGACTAGGACACTGGGTAAATGTCAAACGAACCAGCACAGGACTGAAGACAAGGGGCATAAATAGGGAAACTAACAAGGCATAATTACACTGGGCAGGTGAGGGGAATGAAACGTTAAAGGGAAGATTACGGGAAACAAAGGGGCGGGGCCAAGACACATGACAGGAGAGCACATGGCGCAGTGAAAACAAAGGCCATGTGCTTCCACACAAAACACAACGAGCACAAAAGACATGTTACTGTCAGGTCCCTGTCGAGGACCGGATCATGGCATGTTTGACGTAAAACATGCACAACGTGTATTAATGCATGAAGACAATATCTTTTAAAAAGCAAAATTCATTGCTTAGCTTATTAATACTGCATAGGCTATTATGTAGGGGAAGAATCCGGGTTGTATTGTATACGACAAAGTGATCAGCACGAGAAACTTCCGATTTTTTAGTTTTGCCGAATCATTTAATTTTGTCCCTTCCGCCGCTCCATAGAAAAGGATCAATTTTTGTCCCACACATTGCTCGAACAACATTGACAGTAAATCAAATAATATATTAAATAATGATTGATGTTAATTAGATTTGAAGTATTTATAGAGTACAGTTGTGTTTGTATTATAGTATTTTTCTGTAATACATTAGAAAATTATTGTTCTATCAAAATATTATAATAGTTTGCTATAGCTGAATGATTTATCACTTTTAAAAGGTAATGTATAAAAGTTCAAAGATGTATGTTGGTTATATAATTTTCAGTTTTGAAATATTACTATAAATATATATAGATTAAAATAATATTTTATTATATAGTATATGTTTTAGTTTTTTATATTATGTTTATGACATTTAAAAAAAATAACGGTTGAATTTCGTTTAGCATTTTTCAATACGTGCAGCCTTGAAAAAACGAATTAAGAACAATTATGGAGGATTAGGATTATAAAATAATAAATTAAATGTATTTTGATGTGTGTTTGTGTCATCAGACAAGTTTGCAGAGAGCTCTGAGACTAAAGGCAGCAGCAGTTGTGTGACAATTTACAGTCAGTTTTTCTTCACCAACACCACAAACTCGTTCAACATTTTGCAGGACTGTGGAAACTGCTCCAGGTCTGTCTGTCTGTCTGTCTGTTCATCCGTCTGTCTGTCCGTGTCATTTACAACACGCAATACTCACCCGTTCTCTCTCTCTCTGACAGGTTGTTTCATGCCAAGCGGATAGAAAACACAAACCTGCTGTTCGTGGTGGCCGAGACGCTTCCCTGCAGCTCCTGCGAGATCGAGAAACTGCTTCCTGTCCGAACAAAGTGTATCCTTCCATCCCATAATCCCCTGCTCTCAGACATCTTTGCGTGTCATGTGTGTTTGATTGATTGATGTCCTTAACGTTTCTCGCTCAGCTCAAGAAGAGAACCCGTGTGAGGTGTTGAACTCTGCACGCTACAGGAGAGGTCCCGTCAGCTGTTTCGACTACAGTGCTGAGGTAAAAGCACCATTTGATTGGCTCGTTTAGAGTGTTGTTGGTTAATATAAATGTTCTTCGCTGCTCAAGAAACAAGACTAACGTTTGCCGTTGAATTGTTTGCTAAATCAAATGTTGATTTTGAATGTTGAATGTTGATTTCGTGTGCCTTTCTTTTTCTTAGGAGAACCCCTCAGAGTGTGGCCACGCCCACTCCCTCCACTGTCCAATCAGAGCTCTGCTCTGGATCGCGTTATCGTTGCTGTATCTCGTTCTTCGGTCTTAATCCAAGTCCTCTCGATCACTGCCGCCATCTTCACGTCCCTCGCCGGCTCTCTCCCGATGTTTTCTCGCTCTCAAATTTCTCGCAAAGTGCATTCCAGCTGAGAGCAGAGCATCATGGGAAGACGTGTCTTAACCCCCGACCTTGTGCACATCTGGAATGACTTGACTGTCTTAACTTCACATTTGTATTTGAAAAATATCGAAGAAGAAAATTCCTTCTGCTGCCGTCAAAAACCTTCGCTTGTTGAAAAACAGGACGGGACCTGCTTTGTTTTGAACTACGAAACCGCAGCGGAGATTCGACTTCGTTCACTTGGATTTAGTGCCAAACCCAGACGTATGTGGAGACACATCATTCGGAAGCTTCCCTGCTAAGAGAGAATAACGTTTATTGTGACAGTTTGGTTGTTTCTTTCGAGCTTTGTTGAATGTTTTCATTTGCTGCCGGGTTTGATACCCAACAGTGCCTGGAGCACTCGTCTGAACGGAGCTTGAGACAGACGCTTGAGAAAGACGCAGGATTGAATGTTAGCTTGATACGTCCGGGCTGCTTTACGGTCGATACTTGATTATACCATGGTCTGTTTGAATCCTCCATTCTGATTGGCTGGAAAGTGTGCATAAAAACCCTTTAACACACGGGTAGCTCCAGTCAACTTGATTTGAAATTAACTGGTATTAACTGATCATTTTCAGCTATTTGACATAAAATTACACAGTAACATCAATAAAAGCTTTTACTGAGCAAATAACCATGATATAAGCGGGATAATCCACAGCTAGCCATTTGTTAAAACCCTTTAATGCACGGGTAGTTCCAGTCATTTTCATAACATATGAAATTAACTGACATTCACTGATCATTTTCACCTATTTGACCTAAAATGACACCGTAAACATCGATAAAAGCTTTAACTGAGCAAAGAACCATGGTATAAGCGGGATAATCCACGGCTAACCATGTTTACAAAGCACATACAAAAACCAAGAACATGTATAGATCACGTTCCAAAATTGAACAAAAGCAGGAACGTATTATCAAACTTAACTTAAAATGAAGACATTAAGAAAGTAAAGTGTAAAATGAACAACAAAAAGTTTCTGTTTTGGCAGCTCAATGTGACATATCACGATAAAAGAGTCCTTAAAGAAAACGTTTTGATAACGGCTTCACTTCCTTTATACGTAAGAGTCTTGTTTTTCATTTTGGGGTGAAATGTAACCTGGACACGTTCTCGGTGAGATGGACCCGAGCATGTGCTTTAGTGTCGAGCGTCACAGATGTTGTCTGTCCAAAGCCGTTGTGTTCTTTGTTTTCTGTAAATAAGTTGATTATTCACAGAGTTTCAGTAGTATTTCAGTGTGTTTTAATGGAATGGAATGCAAGCCGACGCTTCGCTGTCCCGCTGCATGCTGGGATATGATACCTGCTATTAAATATGCTCACTTCAGGACTCGTCTCCTGCCTTTTGACCGACACGTTTCAGCGTTATTGATGTTATTGAAAGACTCTTTATTTATCTCTTTAAGTTGCGGTATGTGTGTACTTATTGCTTGCGAGATGTTTCAGACATTTTTAAATATGCTTTTAGTGATATTAGATATTTTAAAGGTTTGTTAAGAACGATGTTTCAAGTACCAAATGATTCAGTCAGAAGATGGTTTGGCTTGATGTGTTTTATATTGTGATGGCTTGAGCAATACTTCGAAATCAACACCGCAGTTTGTGTAGAGAGAGCATGATGTGGGTTTACAGCGGTTTACTTTTCATGACTGGTTTAAGCTTGTCTGCATACGAGCTATCGGTATTATTTAATGCAAGAACGAGTATTTCTACTAGTGTCTTTATGTACAAATCTATTTAAGTGTTGCCATGAATTTAATGATGTCAATGTTTCGATTCTGGATTTCATGCAGACGTTTGTTATCTTTGTGAAAGGGGTTTTTCTCTTTCTGCAGTCTTCCATATCACTGCATTTTGTACAGATGGCACATCTCTATCAAGAAAGGCTAACTTTGTATCATATCGTGTCATTCACTTCCGGGACATGTTTCTATGAGAATTGGTGAGATAAAGACATTCATATTTTTCACGTCAACCAGCTTCGTTGTTTTGGCTTCGTTTGTACTCCACAAATCACTTGAGCATTACAAAAATTACATCGCAGGGAAAATCTATTTTTTGATCTGTTGAACACTGAATACATTTGGCAGAATGTAGGACAGCCAACAGTTCTGGGGCACTTTTGACTATCATTGTACTTTTTCCTACTATGGGGGTCAGTAAGGGGCAAAATCTGTCTGGTTAAAAACATTCTTCCAAATATCTTTCTCTGTGATCATCAGAACAAAGACATTTATATAGATTTGGAACAACTGGAAGATGAGTAAACGATGACAGAATTTTCGTTTTTGGGTGTGCTGTCCCTTTAAGAAGACAGGTGGGGAAGTTTTACATTGTGATGAATCCTGTTTTATTTAGTGCTTATGTCCAACGGTATCAAGAAATGCGTTAAGTAAGTTAACAGGGTCAATTTTATTTTTAGGTTATCTGTTGTTTACGTTTATTATGAGTTTGCGTTTGATTATAAATTTCAAGACTGACCTATGAGCACGAACTGATGATTTCTGTCAAAGATGGAGAAGATTTGGGGCGGAGCTTCTATTCTCTTTTGCCCCTGTTACCTGTCAAGACGTTTGTGTCGTAAAGGCAGCTTGACTTGTAGGGGTTAACGGTAACACAGAAGTTTCTTGTTTCTGTTGAAATGAACAAAAACATATAGCCTTAGTTTTTTCCTCACTGCAGAACGCAAGATCGAGGGGGCGTGGTTGGGCCCAGATCCAACTCCTCCCACTTTATATACTTAGCTGCAATTTGGAGAGTAAATTGCCACTTGTGTTCCCCAAACGTTTGCTCTTATCAATGTAATCGTTTGGTGTGCGTCTCTGAGTAATGATCAGAGTTAAATATTTATTAACCCAAATCCTTACACTAAACCTAATTAAGTACGTTATTAAAAATACCCAAAACCTTAGTCTAATAAAATATGTTATAAAAATATGTTAATAAATAATGTTTGTCTTCGGCAAGTTTCTTTTCCGTTGTCATGAGGTATTGAGTCAACCCTCGATTCGGTCCCCTATAGGACCCCGATTGGTACAAAAATTCAAATTTTTTGAATGTTCAGTTTTTAGCAAGAGCTAGTTAACAACATAGTACTTTGCTATGCTAGTTGATACGTAAGCTAACATAGCCAGCACTTAATGTCAAAGACTTAAATGGTAATTTTAGCAAAGTTCTAGTGAAACATATCTTAATGTAATTTTGAAAGAATTCCTTGCAATCAAGCGCTATAAGAGTACCCAAATAGACGTTCTTTCAGCCAATTGAATCACTCTGGGTCCTAAAGGGGACTTGAAACCCCATGACACCGTCAAAATAATAAATTATGTTGTTGCTCAACCATTTCCACATTGAGTCATAACTAGAGTATGACGTGACACTGTCGATCAGTCAAAACACAGTGGAGAGAGACTGGATCCAGTGTCGACCAGTCACAATGCAATGGGAGGAGACAGGATCTGGACTCGACCTTGCCCCCTGGATGTCGCATTCTTCAGGGAGGAGCTACTGGTTTGTTTTGCTTATTTTAATTTGTGTCGTGGGATGATTTCTGTGACTTGAATATTGAAACTGCATATTCACACAAATGCAAGGATGGGAATTGTGCAGTCAACACAACACATTACATTAATATTTGTATATTCTAACTAGACACTTTTTACCCCTACAGACATATGTAAGTAGACTGGATAAACATTTACAAATGAATGTAAAGCAGGCTGTTCCAGTTGCTTCCGGATGTTTGAATCCCTGATCCGTGGATGTTTGTTCATGACATAATTACAGCTGCCGCAGTTAAACACCAAATGCAAACAGAAGCTTTTGTTGAGCTATTCCAGCACCTCAGTTCAAAGAAACGAAGGCCAGAGTCTGATTCACTGAACGCATGAAGGTACAAATACACACATTTATGAAGTACTGATCCAACAAGACATCACAATGTATCAATATAATATAGCATAAATACAACTATATAATGTAGTATAACGTAATATGTAATATAAAGGCTTGTGACACCTTCCATATCCCATTTATAGATCTTTATCTGTCAATAACCTCATCTTTATATGTAATTTATTGGAAACTTTGGCAACATGAAATGCTAAATACTGAGCCATGTTTAACACACATGTAATAAATGCTTAATAAGTGTATTTCAGTGTATGATCACTTACTAACACTTATTACACAAAGGATGTTTTATTAATGATTCAATTACTTTCAATAGTTCATCAAAACCAGAAAACATGTATTTATTGTAGAAACGGAACGCTTGCTCACAAGAGTACATCTCTGATGTCAATCATATATTAAGATCTATTGACAGCCAATGAAAGTGCACTTTAAAGAAATAGATGTCTGGGAAGTATTCACATTTATTCATCATTTATAACATGTGCGTTAAGAATGGATCAGTATTTGGCGGGGTTGTTAGAATCCCTTTTTATTCACACAGTTATAACTGCATTATAATGACTAATTAATCACTAATGAACACGTTCACAAATGCTTTATAAAAGGAACCTTAATGTAAAGTGTTACAGAAACTTTTAATAATCAATCACAAACATTGTAGAGTGCTTCACGGATTAGTTTGTTCTATCAAGAATTTAATGTATTAAATTCTTTAAATGTATAAATCCACATTTATTTGAATCAATTTATGCAATACTCATCTTAAAATGTACAAATGTTTGCGTTGATATCTAAACACTAATAGGAGGCAATAATACTTTGTTTTAAGTCAAATTAAACATTTTTGGGACATTTTGTCTGTCAAAACAAAATGTGACATTTTTTTATCTTTTATTTGGAACTTTCTCACACTTGTTTCATAAAACACAAGACTGCTAATGTAGCGAGACATTCGCACCAGAATTATTATGGTTTTCATTTTAGTTTTATTCATTTTAATTCATATTTAAGCTTTTAATTTTAGATTTTTCGTTTTCATGTTATTTTAGTTAAAGTTTTAGTAATTTTAATATGGTTTTATCATTTTAAAATTTATCTGTTTTTTTATGTTGCCTTAAAATTGAATTAATTTTAGTTTTATTTAAGTTCTGGATTATCATAATTTTAATGCTTCAAAATGATTTCTATTTATTTTTGAGGCAAGATTTCAATGTTCTCTTTAGTTACGATTTTCCCAATCATTTTTATGTCTGTATTTGATTTGATTTCGATGAACAGAAACGTTACAAAGTTTTAATTTGAGTAAAGTAAGATAACCTTGAATCACACACACGGTTCACGTGTTCATGCCTTCTGTGAACTTACAAGCATTCAGAGTTTCTCTTTGATACCCAGCTGTTTAAAGACACAAGATCTTTTCTTCCTCCTCTCTCTTCTTGGTGTCTATGGTTTCAGATTCTTAAAATCGGTGAGGTAGTTTCACGCTGATAAAATCTCTAATGTGGTGCTGTTGTGCTTCAAGGTTGTGCGGAGGCTTTATCATCCCAGAATGCATTCACTGAACACATGTACAGAACAGGCGTGTATAAGTGTGTCTATGTATATAACATGATGTAGTCGATGATCAAATGAAAGATCCCTGTGAGGTGTGCCAGTGATTTTTACGTGAATGTTTATAATGTCTTAAATGTGCAGCTGTGGGGAGGACGTCTTGTGTCACTGGATCATCTATCGTCTCACATGCCAACAATGGACAGCCGTGTTTTTATGAACTTTGATCTTTTCTACACGTGGAGCCCAAACCCACGAATAGAAGCAAGAGCATTTCTTGGATGAAGAACATTTCCTTATTTATGCATTGAATATCTCTACCTTGGGTTTCAAATTATACATCTATTTATATATAATATACCAGTAATGTAGTGCTTTTACATTATAATTCAGAAGATAGACTTAAATATATTCAACGTCAATAGGTTTATGATAACTAAATATTGAAAAAAAATGTGGAAAACTTTAGAATAAGGTCATATTTACTTATCATGAGGTTATGAGATGAAGGTAAATGTCTTACTGTTTGCAATGTTTAAATGTTGTAGGAAGATTTTTTTAGTGCTTTGTATATGTTTCATACAAAATAAGGTAACACTTTACATTAAGGTTCCCTCTAAAGAATGAATAAAAGTGTTCATTAATGTTTAATAATCATTTACAAATGCATTATAAAGCAGTTATAACTGCATAAATAAAAAGGGGAATTTAAATAAAATACCTGCCAAAATGTGATCCATTTTTAACTGTATAACACTATAAATGCTTAATTAATGTATTTATTCATTGTTTATTTTCAGATTCATTATTATCTTGCTGTTGATGACAGAATAGACACATGATTCACATCTGGTGTAGTTATTGATATCTTGTTGCATGTGTTTATTTTGGGGTTAATCAGGAGCTCATGATCTTCAATTTGAGTATTTAGTATCTTTACAGCTTTAATAAAATAATTACAAGTATACAATATTTAATATATTCAAACAATTACCCGGACGATTTTTTAAGTCAAATTTAAAGTGTTTAAAAGTGCAGACTTATCAAATTCTAGTTCATGAGATCTGATCGTTAAAATAAGCGGAGAACCACGCTAAGTGTTCACTGGATTAACACATTACTTGTGTTTGTTTGTGTAGAGTTGTACACAGTTTGAAGATGATTTTCACACTCATAGTAAGTACTGATCTAACTTCTAATGTTCGTATTTTAAAATGTAAATGTTTGCGTAACTTTGATTTATAAATGAGTGGATCTTTTTTGTATAAACCTGTACAGACCGTTTCATCAGACGCACAGCGCCTGACCCCCAGTTTGCTTCTGGTTTGTGTTTGGCTAGTGTCTAATAATATAAGTAAGGGATAATCCACAGCTAGCTGTGCGTTAACGAGGTGGAGGCCAAGGACCTCCCGAGGCAAAGTGCACAAAAATCCTTTAACGCATGGCTATCTGTGATTTACACCATTTATACCACGGCCAGTTAAATCTGTAAGTGATGTTAAAAGTGTAGATCAAAAAATTCACCTGTTTTAGATCAAACAGGTGAAAATTTGCAAAACAATCACAACTTCCGGTTGACGGGGACTTTAACAGGCCCAGGGTCTGATCTTCCCTTCTGAAACTCGCAAGACATGTTTTCTGGTGTGTGTTTGTGTGTTTAGTTCACTCTTGAAGTGTTTGAGCAGTTGCAGAGCAGCATCACCACCGGCGTCTGCATCCCATCTCAGCAGAAAAACTCCCGCTGCTCGACTGGGTTGCCATGGCTACAGTGAGCTGGTATCCCCAGTCACTGTAAAAATATCTCAGGTTATAAATATTTATGACATGATTTTCTAGAATACTTGACTGTGATGTGTCTGATCTAAACACACACCTAAAGGATTATTAGGAACATCATACTAATACTGTGTTTGACTTTGGCCTTCAGAACTGCCTTAATTCTACGTGGCATTGATTCAACAAGGTGCTGAAAGCATTCTTTAGAAATGTTGGCCCATATTGATAGGATAGCATCTTGCAGTTGATGGAGATTTGTGGGATACACGAAGCTCCCGTTCCACCACATCCCAAAGATGCTCTATTGGGTTGAGATCTGGTGACTGTGGGGGCCATTTTAGTACAGTGAACTCATTGTCATGTTCAAGAAACCAATTTGAAATGATTGGAGCTTTGTGACATGGTGCATTATCCTGCTGGAAGTAGCCATCAGAGGATGAGTACATGATGGTCAGAAAGGGATGGTCAGAAACAATGCTCAGGTAGACCGTTGCATTTAAACGATGCCCAATTGGCCTAAAGTGTGCCAAGAAAACATCCCCCACACCATTACACCACCACCACCATAATTACATTAATGAGAAATTGAACAGGTGTTCCTAATAATCCTTTAGGTGAGTGTATCTCATTCTAGTACCACAGTTGGGTCATTATATACACCGTATCTCACAGAAGTGAGTGCAGCCCTCACATCTGAGTAAATATTTGATTGTATCTTTTCATCCGACAACACTGAAGAAATGACACTGTGCTACAATGTAAAGTAGTGAGTGTACAGCTTGTGTAACAGTGTAAATGTACTGTTTAAATTTCTGTTCTTATCCTACTAGATCTATCTGCCGCCTTTGACACAGTTAACCATCACATCCTCCTGTCCACCCTCAAGGCAATGGGGGTCTCTGGAATGGTGCTACAATGGTTCAGGTCTTACCTCTCGGGTAGGTCCTTTAGAGTATCTTGGAGAGGTGAGGTGTCGGAGTCCCATCATCTCGACACAGGTGTGCCTCAGGGCTCAGTGCTTGGTCCGTTGCTATTCTCTGTATACATGACATCCCTTGGCTCTGTCATTAGGAAACATGGCTTTTCCTATCACTGCTATGCGGATGATACTCAACTCTACATGTCTTTTCGCCCTGACGATCCGACTGTCTCTGCACGCATCTCAGCTTGCCTAGCCGACATCTCGCTCTGGATGAACGCCCATCACCTGCAGCTGAACCTTCCAAAAACAGAACTGCTTGTAATCCCGGCTGAAACGAAGACTCATCACAACCTTTCCATTCAACTGGGCTCATCAACCATCACACCTTCCAGAAAAGCAAGAAACCTGGGAGTGGTGATCGATGATCAGCTCAACTTCACTGATCAAGTTGCCAGCACCGCCCGGTCCTGTAGATTCATCCTCTACAATATCAGGAAAATTAGACCCTTCCTATCAGAGCATGCTACGCAAATCCTTGTCCAGGCTCTTGTCCTGGCCAGACTGGACTACTGCAATGCACTACTGGGTGGACTTCCAGCTTGCACAACCAAACCTCTACAGATGATCCAGAATGCTGCGGCAAGAGTTATCTTTAATGAACCAAAGAGAGCACACGTCACTCCTCTATTCATTAAGCTACATTGGCTTCCCGTAGTCGCTCGCATCAAATTCAAGACTCTGCTCCTGGCCTACAAGACTACTACTGGTTCGGCACCACCTTATCTTAAATCGTTAATGCAGACATATGTACCTGCCAGATCCCTACGCTCTGCAAACGAACGACGTCTTGTGGTGCCATCCCATAAAGGTAGAAAATCTCTCTCGCGCACCTTCTCCGGATCTGTTCCACCTATGTGGAATGATCTGCCCACTGCTACAAGATCTGCAGATTCTGTAGCCATCTTTAAGAAACGCCTGAAAACACATCTCTTCCGCCAACATCTGACTGATCTGTTCTGACTCTTTTCTTCTCTACTCTTTTCTTCTCTTCTCTAAAAAAAAAAAAAAAAAAATGGTATGAATGGTTCCGTATACTGTGTTAGGCTATATGAGACTAGTCTTCTTTTTGATTGCACTTATGCTTTTGTTGTACTTATGCTGTCCTAATTGCTTCCATTATCTACCCCACTTGTAAGTCGCTTTGGATAAAAGCGTCTGCTAAATGACTAAATGTAAATGTAAATGTAAATGTACTGTCCCCTCAAAATAACTCAACCCATAGATATTCATGTGACCTATGGCCACAAAAGTGAGTACACCACTAAGTGAAAATGGCCAATTTGGGCCCAAAGTGCAAATATTTTATGTGGCCGACATTATTTCCAGCACTGGATCAACCCTCTTGGTCATGGAGTTCATCAAAGCTTCACATGGTACAGGATAATGGGGAACTTGCATTCCTTCACCTTCCATTGAGGATGTCCCACAGATGCTCAATAGGGTTTAGGTCTTCATCTTTATTTTTCATGACTGGTTAAAGCTTGTCTTTAAATATTGGCTTCATGTTTGCACACGAGCTCTCGGTATTATTTAATGCAAGAATGAGTATTTATACTAGTGTCGATTCTGGATTTCATGCAGACACCTGTTGTCTTTTTGAAAGTTTTTTTTAAATAGTCAAAGAAATCACTGCACAGTTTATTTATCAACTCTTTATTGGTTAAAAGTCATTCATATTATATGATTGCTTTCTGTTGTGATCCATGCTCCAGCTTTTACTCTGATAAGTCTTTTCCCTGAAACGAAAGAGATAAATATTTCACCACATTCATCTATTTAAAGTGGAAAGATTGAAAGATTTATGCATTTATTAAAACATTTATTAAAGTTTTAATTTCAGGCTGCAGTTCAGTTACAGTACCATTAGATGGCGCTTACCTTCCCAGTATCGCGGCTCTTGGCTCTCAGCTTGTTGACTTGGGATTCGGCGATGTCAGCACGCTCCTGACTTTCCTCCAGCTCATTCTGCACCTTCCGGTATCTGGACAGGTGAGTGTTGGACTGCTCCTCCTGTCACGAGGTTTCGTTTAAAAATAAATCTCATTAGTCAATTTCAAACATCTCTGAAGACCTGTCGCTCTGACATAGAATTGTGACTCACAGCTTCCTCAGCTTGACGTTTGTAGGCCTTCACTTTCATCTGCAGTTTGTCCACCAGATCCTGCAGGCGGATTACATTCTTCTTGTCTTCTTCAGTCTGTAGAGGTCAAAGGAGTTAAATCACTATCTAGCACTGATGTTTGTTCGTTCTCTTGATTCTAGTGGTTAGTACCTGGTAAACGAGCTCCTTCACTCTTCTCTCGTATTTCCGCACTCCTTTAACAGCTTCAGCACCACGTCTCTGTTCGGACTCAACTTCAGACTCCAACTCACGAACCTTCAGTAAAGCAGGTTTATTGCTGTTAATTTTCTTCATGTAATTAGACTGCACAAGCAACACAAGTGCTGACATATGGTGTAGAACATCTCTGCCATGGCCAGCAGAATCCGTTCTTCGAGTAGGTAAAGATTCAAACCCACCCTGGACTCCAGTTTCTGGAGCTGTTTCTTTCCACCTTTCATGGCCAGACTCTCTGCCTCATCCAGACGGTGCTGTAGGTCTTTGACCGTAATCTCTGTGTTCTTTTTCATCCTTTCAAGATGAGCACTGGTGTCCTGCTCCTTCTTCAGCTCCTCAGCCATCATGGCAGCCTAAAACGTCAAAGTCAAGTAACATTAACTAACCTGTAAAGGTAGACACGTTAAAGTCACAACTGTGAATTACATGATTGCAAACTCTGTTTGGAAAGGTTGAAGAACATTGAAAGATTCACATGGTAAGCACTCACATCAGTGATGGCCTTCTTGGCTTTCTCCTCTGCATTTCTGGCCTCCTGGACGGAATCCTCCACCTCACCTTGCACCTGGACCAGATCTGACTCGAGCTTCTTCCTGGTGTTAATAAGACTTGTATTCTGTGAGACATCAACAGTGTTAGTCGGAATGTTATATCACTGGAGTCTTAAAACTGAAATTGTCAAGTTTAGTGTTCAAATAGATTTTCGTACTTGAGAGTGGAGGAGTCCCACACGCTCACTGGCGTCCAGCAGCTCCTGCTCGGCCACTTTACGGCCTCTCTCGGTTTGCTCCAGGGCAACTCTCAGCTCCTCGATCTCTGCTTGCATCAGGTTATTCCTGCGCTCCACCATGGCAACCTGCTCCTTCATGTCTTCTTGACCTCTGATGGCTTCATCAAGGTGCAGTTGGGCATCCTGTTGCAGGGTGTCAATATTATTGTAGACTCTTTGTTATGCTTTGAATCTTATTCAGACATCTATAGATTTTGTGAGCAGACTTCGACAAAAAGAAAAGTACCTTGAGTTGGCCTTGGACGTTCCTGAGCTGTTTCTGGGCCTCGGCGGCCTGGCGATTTGCATAGCTTAGCTGAATCTCCATCTCGTTGAGATCTCCCTCCATCTTCTTCTTGACTCTCAAGGCATCGTTTCTGCTCCTCACCTCAGAGTCCAGAGTACTCTGCATGGTATCGATAACTCGTTGGCTGTTTCTCTTGATCTGTTCAATCTCCTCATCTTTCTCAGCAAGCTTCCTGTCAATCTCTCCCTTGACCTGGTTCAGCTCCAGCTGGACACGAAGAATCTTGGACTCTTCATGTTCAAGTGTGCCCTGATGGACAATAGCAGGGTTTTATTTACACGGTAGAAGAATTAATTAAATTGTATGTAATTAATTCTAGCACAGGGTCTTGTGAGCTCTGAGCAACATACTTCAGCTTCTTCCAGTGCAGCCTGGATCTCTGCTTTCTCAGACTCCACTATCTTCTTGGACTTCTCTAGCTCATGAATGCTCTTTCCAGTCTCTCCAAGCTGCTCGGTCAGGTCAGAAATCTCCTCTAAACACACAAACATATTTGTCAAAATTGTTTTAGTGCTGCTTTTTAAAATCTTTATGTACAATATGAATGTGTCATTTACGTTGCAAATTCTTGTTCTCTCTCTTCAGAGTCTCCAGCTGGTCGAGAGCTTCCTCATAGGAGTTCTTCAACTTGAAAAGCTCAGTGCTGAGAGAGCGAGCTTCTTTCTGAGCACCTTCCAGCTCAGCCTGACCTTCCTCAAACTTCTGTTTCCACTCTGCCAGAACCTGACAATGATAAAAGGCAATAATAGTTAAATGGATCATAAAAGTTCATGGATCCAAGTTGAAGTTCACACATGACTCATTTCTTTACTTTGTCAAAGTTTCTCTGTTTCTTGTCCAGGTTGGCAGCCAATGCATTTGCTCTTTCTACATCAATCATGAGGTCTTCTACTTCACCCTGCAGTCTCTGTTTGGTCTTTTCCAGTGAGGCACACTTGGAGTTCACAGCCTCGATAGATTCTTCAGCCTCCTGAAGACGTTGTGCCAGCTTTTTCCTGTCGGCAGTTGTGTAAAATTGTGTTATGCTCTATCAAAAGTAAATAGCTCAGGTACTGACTTAAATGTTTTGCATTGCGTACTTGGAATCCTCAAGTTCCTCAGTGCGCTGGATGGCATCAGTTTCGTATTTGGTTCTCCACTGAGCCACCTCGCTGTTGGCCTTGGACATTCCACGCTGAAGTTCTGCTTTGGCCTCCTGTTCCTCCTCAAACTGCTCTCTGAGCAAATCACAGTCGTGACGGGCTGATTGGACACCGTGGGCAAGAGCGTTCTTGGCCTGAAGTTAAACATTTGTTCCCTGGAATTGAACTCTCATTGGTTTGCAAATGGAAATGCATTTGACTGTGTGTGGTTTGTACCTTAACTTCCTCCTCAATGTGTCTCTTGAGTTCTTCAATCTGCTGAGTGAAAGCTTGTTTTGCTCTGGTCAGTTGAGAAACAAGAGCTTCTTTCTCCTCCAGCTGGCGAGCAAATTCACCTGTACATTCAATTTGGGTTAATAATTCCATCAGACAAATTTATTTGCTACATATTTTATTTTTGTACACCAACCATTCTCAGTGTAAAGTCTTGCTTTCTGGCCACTTGTGTCATTGAGCTGACGAACATTTTCATCATTCTTGGACTTGAGTTCACTCAGTTGGTCTTCAAGGGTTCGGCACATCTTCTCCAAATTAGACTATCCAAGTACAAAGTTTTACTCATGTTGTTTAAGTGTGCATTTCTGTTAAATTATCTTCTAGTAGTGCTTACCTTTGATTTAGCCACGGCCTCCATGTTGCTTGATAAATCATCAATCTCCATCTTGCATTCGCTTTTCTCTTTCTCCAGCTTCTGCTTGACCCGCTGAAGGTTGTCGATCTGTTCTCCGAGCTCGGCCACACTGTCCGCCTGTTTCTTCCGGAGAGCGGCTGCTGTGGCCTCATGCTGCAAGGTGGACTCTTCCAGGTCACGACGCAATTTCTGTAATTCCACTTCACGCTTCTTATTCATCTCAATCTGGGCAATGGTGGCACCGCCAGCTTCCTCAAGCCTCTCGCTGATCTCCTCAAGTTCCCTGGAGAGATCGGCTCTCTGCTTCTCCACTTTGGCACGAGCAGCTCGCTCTGCCTCAATTTCCTCCTCCAGCTCCTCAATACGGGCCTAGATTTGAAACATGCATTTAGCTTGTGATACTACAGCAGCAATGTTAATTCTTTCAGTGTTTTTAAAAAAAGATAATACCTGAAGTTCTTTGATCTTCTTCTGAAGCTGTGCCCCCATAGACTGTTCATCTTCAATCTTGCTGAGGAGTTGACTTGTCTCAAAGTCCTTCCTGTTTCAACATTAGGGGTTTGTAAAATGTGCATTTTGTTTAAAATTGCATAAATATCTTCTTCTATCTACTCACTTCTTGATCTTTTCATCTGATTGTTGTTTGTCGTTCTCCAGGTCCATTAGGGATTCCTGGGCTAGTTTCAGGTCACCCTCAAGCTTCCTTTTGGCTCTTTCAAGGTCCATACGGAGCTTCTTCTCTTGCTCAAGCGAACCCTCAAGCTTACATTACAAAATCCCAAAACACAACAATTAGAGCTTCCTCTCATTTCCCCGTGGGCTTATTCTAATTGCAAACATCTTACATCATCCACTTGCTGCTCAAGTTTTGTCTTGGCTTTAGTCAGAGAGTTGACTTTGTCTTCCTCTGACTGCAGGTCATCTAGGGTCTGCTGGTGAGCCTCTTGGAGGGCTTTCTTCTCTTTGGTCAGCTTGACAATGGTGTCATCCTGAGAGGCCATCTCCTCAGTCAGGTTTTTCACCTAAATGCAAACATTTGTTCATTGGTTTCCTTCTAAAGAGCCTTATCAACAGATCATGTATAAAATATGTGATTATAATGTCAACCTTGTTTTCAGTAGCATGTTTCTCCTTTTCCACTTTGGCTAAGGTGAGCTCCAGGTCATCAATATCTTTCTTCAGCTCAGAGCATTCGTCCTCCAGTTTCCTCTTCTTAGCAGTGAGTTCAGCATTAATTTCCTCCTCGTCTTCCAATCTCTCTGTAGTCTCTTTGAGTTTGGCCTCTAGCTGTATCTTGCTTTTGATAAGACCTTCACATCTTTCTTCAGCATCAGATAGATTCTCCGTTTCCTGTTCAGTGGGATAGACAAGGTTACTTTTGTTTAATTCAAGTTTTGATATGTATTGTCTGGTCTCTGGAACTATAATACTCACTGATGCTACTTGAAGTTGAAGGTCGTTTTTCTCCTGCAGGAGTGACACCATTTTCTCCTCGATCTCCTTCTTTTTGGAGAGAGCCTTCTCCAGGTCTTCCTTCATTTTTCCGTAGTTCTCCTTCATTTGTGAGAGTTCTTTCTCTGTCTCAGCACTCTTCAGAAGAGGCTTGATCTTGAAGTACAGCTTCATCCATGGCCAGGTTTTCACATTCATGAATGAGCGTATGTTGTATTGGATGGAATAAACTGATTCTCTGTTTGGAATTGCAGCAAATTAGGTGATTCAGCAATTATATTATGAAAGTGAAATTGTACGTCTAGACTGTACCTCCTCTCCATCATTTTGACAAATTCTCTTCTCATGAGGAATCCTCGGCACAAAGCCTGAGTCATGGTTACCAGCTGTGATAGTTTGTCATCTCTCATCTCCTCAAGGGTGCCCAGCAGACCAGCTTTGAAGAACACCTACAATCCCACAAAGCAAAGGATGGATGTATTTCAACTGGCGACAAACCGATTATTTCTATCTTTGTATACCTTAGTTGATTTATACTTCAAATAAACGTCTATTACATACTTTGGTGTGTCCAAACTTGTACTGTGTATGGTCAACATCAATGGAGCCCAATAGTTTCTCTGAAGCTTTCTTGTTGTCAATGAACTGTCCCTCTGGGATTACGCTGGCGTTTAATACTTTGTATCTGAAAATGAACATTTTCAAACAGTGTTTTGCACTGGCATTTGTTTAGGCAATGCAATTTTAACAATTACGTAAATCTTTTTGTACGTTTGTTATCAAGACTTCTGTTTGCCACATTGTACGTTACATTTACTATAAAATGATCTGTCTGTGTGATTGCAATCCCTGTGTTCATTGAATACCTCTGCTTGAAGTCACCGTAGAGGATTCTGCTTGGGAAACCCTTTCTGCAGATTCTAATGCCCTCCAGCACACCATTACACCTCAGCTGGTGGATGACCAGGAAGTTCTCCATCAGCCCTGAAAATAAAATAGAAATTACCTTATGCTTTGATGTTAACTCCTGAGGAACGTTGGACTCGGATGTCGCGTTTACCTGGAGTCTTGGACTCGTTGGGAATCAAGCAGCGTACAAAGTGAGGGTGAGTGCTCCTCAGGTTCGTCATCAGCTTGCCCAAGTTCTCCTGTAATATTGTTCACATCAGTAGTCTTTAAAATGTTGGTTTTAATCATCACAAACTTCACTCTCACCAAGAGAAATCATCCTCATACCCTAAACATCGCAGACACGGTTTGGAAGGAGCCTCCCTTCTTCTTTCCCGCCTTCTTTCCACTTGCCTCTGTGTAAAATTACGGTACTGCTCATTAAAGGTTGATTTATTATAGGAATACATTTGATTGAGTGCATATATTTTGACCGCTTCTGGAGCTTAAGGAACTCTGACAATATATGTAATCTACCTTCAGACCCGGGATGGGCGAGATACAGAAACGACAGAAGTTTGACAGATGACTTCGCATAGAGTTGGACACAAGAGTCGTTCAGTGGATCTTTGTTCTTTTCCAACCAGCCAGTGATGTTGTAGTCGACAGTGCCTGCATAGTGCACGAGAGCGAAGTGAGCCTCAGCTTTGCCTTTGGCAGGTTTGGGCTTTTGGAAAGCTCCAGTTTTGCCAAGATGTTGATCGTAAAGCTTGTTTTTGAAACTGGCGTCTGTGGCTTTGGGAAACATGCACTCCTCTTCTAGGATGGAGAAGATGCCCATTGGCTGGTGGAGAAACAGTCAAGCTCATGTAAAAACCAAAATGGAAACTCCTTTTTGTAAGTGTTTTAATATTTGTTTAGACCTTACCTTCTCAATAAGCTCAATGCAGGCAGCTAAGTCCATTCCAAAGTCAATGAACGCCCACTCGATGCCTTCTTTCTTGTACTCCTCTTGCTCCAGCACAAACATGTGGTGATTGAAGAACTGTTGCAGTTTCTCGTTTGTGAAGTTGATGCAGAGCTGCTCCAGGCTGTTGTACTGTCATTTAAACACAAGCTCAAGTTCTCACATTCTCAAGTTCTCGCAATTTATATTGGGCTGCTTAGAGATACGTTAACAATTGAAGCTTACATCAAAGATCTCAAATCCGGCAATGTCCAGCACACCAATGAAGAACTGTCTGGGCTGTCTGGTGTCCAACATCTCATTGATCCGGACGACCATCCACAAGAACATTTTCTCATAGACTGACTTGCAGAGAGCCATGACCGAGTTGTTCACCTGTGAAACAGTGTTTGTCCTTTGTGAGTTCTATGTTTTAGGTACTTTATCTCTTTTAAAGTCAGCGACTGTGTTATTTGTCACCTGTGGAACGGTTTGGCCTTTGGTCACATACTCGTTTCCGACCTTCACTCTGGGATAGCACAAAGCTTTCAGCATGTCCGCCGAGTTTAGGCCCATGAGGTAGGCGATTTTATCCGCCACTAAAAAAGCAGATAATGGACAGTAAATGTATGTTTCTGCTTGTTTATGTGAAGAAACGAAGAGTGTGAAGGCTTCATCTCACCCTCATTGCCGTCAGGTTCAGCCTGCTCCTCTCTCTGCTTCTGCTTGAACTTCATGTTTCCATGATGCATCACAGCACCTGTCAGCTTGTAGATGCTCGCTTTCTCTTCAAGGGTGAAGCCCAGAATGTCAATGGCCGTCTATTTTTTGTCGGACAAAATAAATACAACGTTTGAGAGCAAAGAGAGGCCATCAATTACAACTTATTTTAGAAATAAAAATAACGGTTTTGCGTACGTACATCAGTGGCGATGAACTCCTCCACGTCATCGATGCTCTTGACAGTGATTTCGCCCTGACTGATCATGTGATAGTCATACGGGTTGGTGGTGATGAGCAGGGCCTCTGGAAAGAATTCACAGTCTCTACGTTAGCACTGCTCTAACACTGGGTTCACACCAAAAGCGAATTTACTACTTGTGGGAGTTCGTTATTTATCCTGTGAGTTACACGAGCTGACAAATAATTCTTCTCTCGACTATTTGTGTCTTTGCATTTTCTTTGATGTCTATCTCTCGATTCAGGTTTAGTGTGAACACAGCATTAGACGTCGACACACTGCTGTAGATTTCTTACCGAGCAGCTCTGGTTTGTGTCCCGTCATGAGCTGGTAGAAGATGTGGTAGCTCCTCTCAGCAGACAGCTGGAACGTGACTCTCGACTTTTCCAGCAGATCTTGACAAGAGAACGTTGGCTTCAAAATTCGTGTTTGTTTGACTGTAAAATATGTTTTGGTTTCAAACAGTGCGACTCACAAGTTTCAATATCAGCCGAGGCCAGTTTTCCAGAGGTGGCGAAATGAATCCTGATGAATTTACCCTGAAGAGATTCAACCAGGTCAAAATTGTTTGTGAAGGTACTGCGAAATTCTTAAAGGTATCAGAACGCATCAACTTACAAAACGAGACGAGTTGTCGTTCCTCACGGTCTTGGCATTACCATACGCCTCTAGCAGGGGGTTAGCTGCGATGATTTGATCCTCCAGCGACCCCTAGTTGACACACACGTAATTTAATCACATTGAATGCCTGTCACTTTTATTCTATTGTGTTTTTTCTGACCTGCATTTTTCCAACTTCTGCCTTTTTGGGTCCAGACACGGCGATTGTAGCGAAGTACTGGATGACACGTTTGGTGTTGACCGTCTTTCCCGCACCGGATTCTCCGCTGTTTTGTAAACATGTAAAAATAACAACAAAGTCTCTTGTACAGAACGGAATACCGTCAAATATGCTTCGTCAGGAATTGTAAATGATTTTAGAATAAATCGAAAGAACTTACGTAATAAGGACCGACTGGTTCTCACGATCTGAGAAAGTGTAATAGAAAGGAAGGTAGAGAACATGTTTTATTTAGTAGTAATGTCCAACCATATCAAGAAATATGTTAAGCTTATTAACAGAGTTTATATTTAGGTTATTTTTATGTCACTGACCTGTGAGCATGAACTGATAGGCATTGTCAGAGATGGAGAAGATGTGGGGCGGGGCTTCTATTCTCTTTTTGCCCCTGTAAGCGTTCACGACATTTGTGTCGTACACCGGCAGCCACTTATAGGGGTTGACAGTGGCGCAGAATAAACCAGAGTAGGTCTGAAACAGAGACAACGGTGCAATGTTACAGCTCAATATCTCTCTCACCATCAATTGAAGTACTTTATTTGTACGTACGTAGATCATCCAGGCTGCGTAACGCTCTTTAAGGTTATACAGCACGGCAGGCTCGTTGAGGTGGGTCATCATGGCCATGTCTTCAATCTTATCATACTTGGGAGGATTCATGGGAAAGATTTGATCGTCTTTGACTGTCAGCGTCTAGAGTACAAGATTGGTTAGGTGGGTGGGCGACGCTGCTGTTCATCTCAGAATAATACACGATGAAGGATGTAAAGGGAGTTAGTGTATCGACATACCTTTCCACACAGAGTTTTGACTGTAGCTTTGCCACTTTCTTTACTAACAAGTACACCCTTAAGGTACATGTTTTCGGGCTCGGATACAAAATATGCCGTTTTAGCATCGAATGGAGAGGTCTGTGCCTCGATCCTCTCCCTTTCTGGCTTCCGGAGGTAAATGGCCGCCGGGCCGAAGCACTCCATTTCTCCATCTCCCATGATGACTTCTGTTGATTGTAAAATCAAACAATCAAAAAAAAAATGTGTGTGGCTTATGATGTTCTTTGAAATAACAAACGGACATTCAGCATTTTTGTGTGATTTACCAATCAGACACACTCGCTTTTTTTCAAATTATATTCTACATTTTAGAATGACAGTCTTTAAAGTCCCAGTGAAATAAAAAATGACTCATAATTTTTCATGAAATATTGCAGCCTTTGCTCAGAGGTTCTCTTTTTAAAATTCATGTTCCCTCACCATCGTCGGTTAAAATGTAAAAAAGCACCTTCTTCCCGTTGTGACTATCCATCTCAAATGACATAAATTAGACGCTTGGGCGGAGCATCTGTAAACTCCTCCACTTCAACTGCAGTTTCTTTTCAAAACACCAAAAATGCTGCTTTTACACATCTAATCAATTCGCAGTGAAAAACGCAAGCCACACCCACTAATTATCTCCTTTGAAATTCCTTTTCACTCACTAATATGTCTAAGGAAGTAAAAACGATTGCAAGACTATAAAATGACACAAATGACGTTAAGGAATTAAACATGCCGTCAAAACACATGGGATGAGTTCACATAGGTGCAGCCTTACGCAGCCAGGTTATACCGAAACAGACACCATTACTGACATTTGTATGTTTTTATCAAATTCTGCACATTAGAATGAAAGTCATTAAAGTCCCAGAGAAATAACAAATGACAATTCTTATTTTTTAATGAAGTATTGCAGCGTTTATAGTAAATAGTTTATCAACGTGGGTCATTTTCTTTTTTTAATTCCTGTCCTGTCCTGTACACATCTAATCAATTCGGATTGAAAAACGCAAGCCACGCCCACTAATTATCTCCTGTGAAATTTCTTTTCACTCTAAAATGTGTCATAAAAACCGAAGTAGAAACGATCGCAACTTCCAATTCACAGGGACTTTAATATTATGAAATGACAATAACTTTAAAATTACACCACTTTATAACTTGTCATTTATCTTTAGTCTATAAAACTAGCGATGGTTTTTACCTTTCTCAAAGCCTCAGTTCAGAGAAATCAAGGAGTCTGGAAAATGCCTGTTATAGGGACAAACACATACAGTCATTGTGTGAATTACTGCACACTTCGCATCACTTATCACTCAATATAATATAGTATAACATAACATAATATAGCATTGTATAATATGGCATAGTACAACAGAGATTAGTATAAAATAACACGGCATACTATAATATAGGATTATACAGCATTAAATCTCATTATAAATAAATAGTATAATGTAGATAGCGTAATATAATGTTAGTATAGTATAGTATAGTGTGTAAGAGATGCAGGTAAGGTAAATGATCTTGCCGTTAATGGGTCGCCGTCTGATCTTGTGGCGAAGGAAGACTGATGCTTTTATAGAGATGCTCGTGTGAACTCAGCAGGGTCCACCGTCTCGATTAGGTCATGTGGATTTGCTTTGAATGGTTGTGACACCTGGCATTTCCCATTTATAGACCTTTATTAGTCAATAACGTCATTTGTTTGCATCTTCTTGACTTGAAACCTTATCCTTCACAGATCCGTTTGTTCTCTCAAGAATGTTATTAGTGCCAAGACATATGGACCATAGACCTTTCTATCTATGTGAATTTGCACTCATAGAAATGAACGACAATGAATGATTCAGAAATGAAGGAATAAATCAATGAGTATTAATAGTTTTCTTTGACAAATGAAGCTCCTTCTTTCTTCAAGTCTCTCTCTCTCTCTCTCTCTCTCTCTTGGATGTCTGTGGTTTCAGATTCTTAATCGGTCACATAGTTTCCAAAGTCTTTTTGATAATTTGGAGCGCAGCTGTGGGGGAGATCTCTTGGGTCACTGGAACATGTATCACGGATGCCAAAAATGGAGAGGTATGGGTTTTATGAACTTTGATCTTTCTGCATGTGCCCAAATCCACAAATAGATGCATTCAACTTTTTTTTAAGGAAGAGCAGTTCCTTATTTATGCGTTTCATTTCTCTGCCATCGAGCTCAAATTTATGTATATTTATAAGTCATGTGATGTACTGCACGCTTTTAAAATAGAATTTACATGAACATAATTCAATGTGTATTAGTAATGTATTATCATTTGTGAGATGATTTCATTTTGGCCCACAACGTTAACATTACAAAAACTCGTGAAATGTTTAACACTTGACATACATATCTAGAGTTATAATGTAAGTTTTTTTTAAAGGAACAGTTCACCCAAAAATGAAAATTCTGTCTTCATTTACTCAGTTCTTTGCCACCATTGACTGCCCTAGGAACATTGCTTTATAAATGTCTTTGATCTGTTGAACACATGAGAAGATTGTTTTGAAGAATGATGGAAAGCAAGCAGTTCTGGTGCACCTTTGACGACTATTGTCGTTTTTCCTACTATTTTGGTTACAAGCATTATTATCATTATAACCAAACTATTTTTTGGTTTGTATACAAGCATTCTTCCAAATATCTTTCTGTGTTTTCGTCAGAACTATGTACACAGATTGGAACAACTCGAAAGAGACTAAATAATGACGGAATTTTCATTTTTGGGTGAACTGTCCCTTTAAATGTAGTATGTAGCTGTAAATACTGTATAGCCTACTCTGTGTGATCTTCTTAAATAAAATATTAACAAATGCTTCAAAATACTAGTTAAATCACACGCGCGCGGTTTTAAATAACACTTCTTTTAAAAGAGTAGTTTATTTGGTCCTCAAACCCTCAGCGTGTAAAATCACAAGACGTGACGGCAGGCCGCGATGCGCGTTCAAGCGTGATATCGCGAGAAGTGAGACCGAGAGCCGGAAGTGAAGATGGATGGTGTCGGTGTTTGTGCTAATAACAAACAGAAGCCGAATCAAATGCTGCCGAATAAAATGAGAGGAGAATTCACCCGAAACCAGAGGAAAGATTCTGAGGTGACGCTCGATCGAGCGCGTTTATCTCACTTTTGTGTCGCGTGTTTGTAGGTTTAACGCGAGTTTGCGCAGCGGTTAGCATGAACGTTACATGTAGTTTATTTACAAACATACTATCAACAAAAATAACATGTATATGTTCTATACAAACAATCTTTGTTTCATGAGTGCCCACATATCAGTATTTACTGTGGTATAGTATAGTCATGAATCTGGACACTTTATTTATATTGCGTTATAAGGAGTTATTAAAGATAACGATGCATTATAATTGTTCATAATGTGTGTGGTAATGCATTAAAGAATTATAACCACATATTTTGTTTTAAGTGTAACAATGAATTGATAAGTGTCATGATATTACCTGTAGTTACAATTACTCATGAGACATTATGAGGTGCATTAGAAGGCAAATTAATACATTAAAACTACTTTTATATGCGTTAAGTACAGTAATACCATGAATTTCACTACAGTTTACTGTAGTAAATGCTTAAGTTTACTGTAGTATGTGTGCATGTGGCTATAAAGCTCAGACGGATACACACACATGAATATTACACAGATTTGTTCTCATGTATATGTGAACCATGTTTACTGACATTTATCCAAAGCTGTGCTGTATGATACCATACTAACCATATGATGACCATGTGTGTTGATGTATGAGATCTGTGTCTGATCATTATATTTTGCTAAGCCGTGTTCACCATATGTTGTTGATTTGTGCATGTTTTAGGGTTTATCAGATGCTCCTGATCTGGAGTTTGAATATTCAGATGCTGATAAATGGAGCTGTGAACTCTCAGGTGAGAGAAACTAATTCCGTCCCCTTGAACTCATGATGTACCCGTTTACTTTGCTGTCACACGTTATTAGTTTTGTGCTGAATAATGCCAGTCGATCTACAAATTCATTTTTCTCTTTGTAATCTTGTCTAGTCCAATAATGTGATGATGTCAGATTGATTACCTGTTAACTCCTCCCCTTCTGAATGGACCCATACAGTGAACGGTTTATTTTGAGATGGAAACGTAGACTTGACATCAATCTCTGGACATTTCGTGCACATTTATAATCCTGATTTAACTCTCAGAGATCAGTTGCTACATGACATTAAATGAACAAAGACGACTACTGAAGAAAGTTTTAACATATTGTTTGTGTTTGTAGAGTTGTACAGTTACACCGAAGGTCCAGAGTTTCTGCTCAACAGAAAATGCTTTGAAGAAGATTTTCACACCCACCGTAAGTACAGATCTCACGTCTGCTGTTATAGTCAAAGGGACAGTACACCCAAAAATTCTGCCATCATTTCCTCACCTTCAAGTTGTTCCAAATCTTTATAAATGTTTTTGTTCTGATGAATGCAGAGAAAGATATTTTGAAGAATGCTTATAACCAAACATATTTTGAAAAAATACAATGGTGGCCCAGAACTGTTTGCAGTCCTACATTCTTCAAAATGTCTTCTTTAGTGTTCAACAGAACAAAAAAAAACCAGATAGATAATTTTTCCTACTATGGGGGTCAATGGTGGGCAAAATCTGTTTGGTCTAAAGCATTTTTCCAAATATCTTTCTCTGTGTTTATCAGAACAAAGTAATTTTGTGTTTTGTGTTTTGTTTTGGCAGTGCCCAGTGAGAAATGGATCGAGGTGGACACGGCTCACCACAGAGCTCATGCCATGCGTCTGCTGGACGGGCTGGACGTCATCGGCAGAGAACGACGCCTAAAAGTCGCCAGAGCCATTCTGTATATGGCACAAGGTCTGGCACAAGACGTCCTTCTCTTAGTATTTCTTTACAACCCATGCAGTCTATGAGTTATGATGGTGGCGTTTGGTGTTTCAGGGACGTTTGGCGAGTGCGGCTCTGAGCCGGAGGTGCAGCACTGGATGAGGTATAACATCTTTCTGCTGTTGGATGTTGGAGCTTTCACTGCCCTGGTGGAGCTGCTCAATATGGAGATCGAGTGAGACGAAGCGCACACAGACCATACTCAATAACAGACACGCGGAGAATAATTCACAAAATAATGAATGTTTTGTGTCAAACGTGTTTTAGGAATAGTGCCGCATGCAGCAGTGCGGTCAGGAAACCTGCCATCTCACTGGCCGACAGCACCGACCTCAGGTACACCAACAACACCGGCAAAGCCCAACTCATCTTTACCAGGAAATGTCCAACAAACCCGGTGCATTTGTGTTTTTAGGGTGTTGTTGAACATCATGTACCTGATGGTGGAAACCATCCAGCGCGAGGAACCCACAGACACTCCAGAGTGGAGAAGCATCAGAGAAACCTTCAAAGCCGAACTCGGTCAGTGAGATCAGACAAGTGTTGAAAAGTGTAAACGTTGGCCGTCCGGGGTTTGCTTCAATCGCGTGTGTTTTCGTCAAATGATCACAGGTTCTCCTCTCTATAACCACGAGCCCGTCTCGGTCATGCTGTTTGGCATGGTGACCAAGTTCTGCAGCGGTCACGCCCCTCATTTTCCCATGAAGAAAGTTCTGCTGTTGCTCTGGAAGACCGTCCTGGTGAGAGTGATGAAGTTTTTATTCTCGTTAAACACACTTTAAATGTTCAGAATTTAACCCTGCATCTATTCTGAAAATAAAGTAAACACATATTAAATCAGGGTTGACATTTCCCACCATTTTTGTCCTAGCTTCATGTGCAGACCTTAAAGGGTCATATGACACGGCTAATAGGAATATTATGCTTTGTTTTAGATGTAATGCACGATTTAAGGTTCAGAAACGCTGTATTTTCCACACACCGTACATGTATGTATCTCCTCTTTACTCCGCCTCTCTAAAACGTGCTGATATTTTACAAAGCTCATGGCACTGAAAAGCGAGGTGTGCTATGATTGGTCAGTTAACCAGTGTGTAATGATGGGGGAATACTGCAAGCGTGTGAAGGAAATGTAACACCTCTGACCATATTTGGAACATCAGATTCCTCTTCAATTGTACTGACATGTACACCACTTTACATGCTTATATATTTGGGCGGCCTTAGTCAAATCATATCACAAACTGACGTGGATTTGTGGGGGTGTGGTTACATGAGGCGTTCCAGGCAGGTCTGGGTGACCATTCACTTTTAGATAGAATGTCTCTTTTCTTCCTACACTTTAATTTCATGTCCATTACATGCATGGGCAACTTATAATACACCAAAGACACAGAAAAACATGTCTTCACAACATAATACCCCTTTAAATCACTAACTGTGTTGACTATAACAGGGTTGACCTTGACCCAGAGACCACATGGCATGTCTAAAAACAGAATTTTATGGAGTTTCGTTATATCATGTTAAGCGAGAGACTAATTGCAAAATCAAAATAACAGATTTGAACAGAACACGGCAACAGAAAATAATTGATCATTGAAAGTTTATAAAAAAATAGTTTTAAGAATACTTTTCTTGTGTTTAGTTCACTTTCGGAGGGTTCGAGCAGTTACTGAGCAGTAAGGTGAGCAAACGTGTGGCGCTGGGTTTGCCTCCGCTGCCGGAGGACAGCATCCGTGTAGTGAGGAGAATGAGAGCCGCATCGCCGCCGGCGTCTGCATCTGATCTCATCGAACAACAGCAGAGACGTGCCAGGAGAGAACACAAGGTTCTCATAACACTTAACGTGTTTACGGCAATTTTGATGACATTTTAAACCGTACGAAGAGTGTTTTCATCCGTCTCTTTCTTCTCTGCAGGCTCTTATAAAGCAAGACAATCTGGACGCGTTCAACGAGAAAGACCCATACAAGGCGGATGACGCTCGCGAGGACGAGGAGGAAAACGACGATAACGACAACTCTATGGAGGCGGAGCCATTTCCCCTGGAGCGTGATGAGGTCATGCCGCAGCCCGTCCCCCACCCCCCCTCGGAGAGGGTCTGTTTTCCCAAGGGTCTGCCCTGGGCTCCTAAAGTCAGGTAGATACGGGGATGTCATCACTTGAACAGGTCTATTGTGGTTCTAGATTGTCAACCCTATGTGTTCTTTCTTGCAGGGAAAAGGACATCGAGAACTTTCTGGACTCCAGTAGAAGCAAATTCATCGGTTACACCTTGGGAAAGTGAGTGTGTCCTCACTGTAATTGGTTTAGGTGTTTTATGAGCGACGGTGATTTATGTTTGTGCTTGTTTGTGTTGTAGCGACACCGATACAGTGGTTGGTTTGCCCAGACCGATTCACGAAAGCATCAGAACGCTCAAACAGGTGAAGGCAACACCACTATTATTTCCTATGCTCTGGTCACGCAACAATCATCACCGCGGTAACAATGTTGTGTGTTGTTTCAGCACAAGTATGTGTCCATCGCTGAGGTTCAGATCACTAAAGAAGAAGAATATCAGAAGACGCCTCTGTCTGGAGTGAGTAACCAATCACTGATGAAGTTACAGAGTCTTGTGATGTCATTACTACATCATCCACCTGTGTTTGTGTGTGTTCAGGGTGAAGAGGAGTTGGAGTTGTGTGCCACGGAGCTCCTGTACCAGGGTATTTTACCCAGTTTACCGCAGTACATGGTGAGAGATGCATGCAGCAAATGCAGTTGTCACACGCTAAATGAGCTGTGTTCATACCGAAAGGCCTACGTGTATTTGTGTTTCAGATCGCTCTCCTCAAGATCCTATTGGCTGCTGCTCCCACGTCTAAAGCCAAGACGGACTCCATCAACATACTGGCAGATGTTCTACCTGAAGAAATGCCGTAAGGCGCACACACACACACACATGCATGACTTTATACTCCAAAAAACTGTTGTAGCATTACGCTATCAATGCTAATGTTCAGTACATACTGATGACTATATGAGGAATAGTGATCGGGAGGTCACAGAAAAAGTTTTTTATGAAACTATTCGTTGAATTGAACGAGTTAGCAGTTGAATCTGATTCACTCACTGAATCACTCAGAACTGTTCTAGTGAATCTATAACAGTGAGTCAGCTACAGATCCCTACACAAACTCCCACCGGCCTTCTCGACTGGGTTGCCGTGGTTACAGTTAGCGGGTGTAATTGGTTTTGTTAAAAATATCCTGCAGGTTATATATATATAATATGCGTCTTGTATCTTGTTCTAGTACCACAGTTCTTCAGAGTATGAAGTTGGGCGTTGATGTGAATCGACATAAAGAAATCATCGTCAAAGCCATTTCAGCCATACTCCTGCTGCTGCTGAAACACTTCAAACTCAATCACGTCTATCAGGTACACACACGTTTATTCAAGTACTACAACACAGACACAGCGTAGGTTTTTTATCTAATAACAATTGCAAATTGGCCAAAAAGTTAACAGAACACTTAAAAACTTTATTAATTTATCAAACATTCTGAGAACACATTTGGCCAAATTAACACTTTTTCTGCCTGTTGAAGTTATTTTAATAATTAGGATTTATTACTTTATTTAATTTAAAATTCAATGATTTATTTATATATTTTTTTAATGAAAATAATTGCACTGTTATGTTTTTTATATTTATAAATTGTTATTTACTTATTTACTTTAGTTTATTTTCAGTAAAGTATTAAATTGTTCAATTTCAATTAACATAAATGTTGTAATAGTTTAAGTAAACTCTAATAAGCCTGTATCGTAAGCGTGTTTACGTGTTCCTTGACGTATGTTTTCTGCTATAGTTTGAGTACATGGCTCAGCATCTGGTGTTCGCCAACTGTATTCCACTCATCCTGAAGTTCTTCAACCAGAACATCATGTCTTACATCACGGCCAAAAATGGGTGAGTCATCAGTCCGTGTAAGCGTGTCATTTGTACCAATGCATTTTGGGTACTAATGCGTCTTGTCTCCTGACAGCATCTCGGTTTTGGATTTCCCACACTGCATCGTGCACGAGCTTCCTGAACTCACAGCTGAGAGTCTGGTGAGAATTATCACACGCACACATACAAGACTCACGATCCTCTGGGCGTCATTTAGAGCGATGTGCGATTGTGTGTTTTGCTAACAGGAAGCTGGCGATAACAATCAGTTCTGCTGGAGGAATTTATTCTCCTGCATCAACCTGCTGCGCATCCTCAATAAACTCACTAAATGGAAACACTCCAGGACTATGGTAAGACACCATACATAGAGTCGAAGTCTAATTGGAGTAGACGGAGATGTTGTTCAAATAATTTCAAATAAATCCATGTACCTCGAGGGATTGACCTTTATAATCATCTATTGTTGCATATCTCAAATTTTGACACGGAGCGCCGTTTTTTTTCTAGATGTTGGTGGTGTTTAAATCCGCTCCCATCCTAAAGAGGGCGCTGAAGGTCAAGCAGGCCATGATGCAGCTCTACGTGCTCAAACTGCTTAAAGTTCAAACCAAGTATCTTGGGCGGCAGTGGAGGAAGAGCAACATGAAGACCATGTCAGCGATATACCAGAAAGTGCGTCATCGTCTCAATGACGACTGGGCTTATGGCAACGGTGAGTAAACGGAGACACTCCACTCGGGGGTGTTGATTATGGCAGTAAATTGAACAATTCATCTGCACAATTCGTTTTTTGAAAGTGCATTAGGGGTACGGTAATGGATCCTGATGCGTGTCTCTGATTGCAGACCTGGATGCCCGTCCATGGGACTTCCAGGCAGAAGAATGCGCCCTACGCGCCAACATCGAACGCTTCAACAGTCGCCGTTACGAACAGAACCAGAGCAACCCGGAGTTCCTGCCGGTGGACAACTGCCTCCAGAGTGTCCTGGGACAACGTGTCGACCTACCTGAAGACTTCCAAATGAACTATGACCTTTGGCTGGAACGTGAGGTCTTTTCCAAGCCCATTTCTTGGGAGGAGCTTCTACAGTGAGTTCTGGAGCTCCATTGCTGGATGACTATAATCTTCAAACGACACTACGCTTTATAGTCCAACAACAGGGACCATTACTTGTGTGTGTTTGTGGAATATCTATATACTGGCACATCTGTGGTAAACAAGGTTTTTACTCTTAGCAAAAGAAAGTGTGTTAGCCAGATGTGCAATGAGGTTATTTTTAATGGTTGTTTTATTGATCATCTATATCTGAATATTAAACCTGATGTTATTGTAAAAGACTGTATTTATCCCGAAGTGCTTTGTGCTTTTATCACTGTAAGGCTTTATAACACAATACAGTGACTCTTATCTCTGGACCCTCATTTTTTTCGTCTTTCTTGCCATTGAAAGTGAAAATAATGTGAGGTTGCAAAGATGTTTGACACACATTAAACTTTCTTTTATAATAAATGAAAACAGCATTAACGAGAGAAGAAAGGGCCACAAACTGCAAATATTAAATTAAAATAGTGACTTTCTTACTTTGTTTTTTTGTCTTGTTTTGCAGTACGAATATCAAAAAATTCTTGAATCAAGATGCATTGTCTTGATGAGCAAAATGACCCTAGAAAACAGGGCTAAAGAATATGAAATTTAAGTGAATTTATGCTTAAACGAGCAAAAAATCTGCCAATGGGGTAATAAAAAAAAATCTTGAAATTAGTGATTAAGAAAAAAAAAAATCAAGATTATTTTCCTTACCCCATTGGCAGATTTTTTTCTAAATTACTAATTGAATTCACGCTCCATCGTATTGCTTATATTACAAAAATTCTAGAGCAGAACACAAAAGAAGACATTTTGAAGAATGTTGATAACCAAACAACAGTGATCTCCATTGGCTTCCATTGTATGAACACAAATACCCTGAAACATTTCTCAAAATATCTTCTTTTATATCATTTTTATTTTTTCGCCCAATCAATGTACACTGCATTTACATTTAGTCATTTAGCAGACGCTTTTATCCAAAGCGGCTTTCAAAGATGAACAATAGAAGCAAAAATGTGCAACAAGACACTACACATCAGTGCCTTTAATTCTACAACAAATAAATATCATTAATGCAAGAATGACAAGAAAATCCCACATTTGACGAAGACGCTCAACTGTGACGCTTTCTCACATGTTTCAGTAGATTTCTTGATTTATTGAAGCCCCTCCCACACGTAGAGCAGTGAAAGGGTTTGTTTCGAGCGTGTACTTTCTCGTGCGTTTTCAGGGTCGTGGTCCGAGCGAATGTCCCGTCGCACTGTGAACACTTGTACGGTCTCTCTGCGCTGTGAATCTTCTCGTGGTCTTTCAGTTGACTGACGGTGGTGAACCCTTTCCCGCAGTGGAAACACACGTGAGCTTTGACGCCGGTGTGTCTGTCCTGATGCTTCTGTAAACAGTCCAGCCGCGCGAAACTCTTTCCACACGCCAAGCACACGTAAGGCTTCTCGTCGGCGTGAATCTGCAGGTGTCGCTTCAACCCTGACGCCGAAACGAAACATTTGCCGCATTCCTCGCAGGTAAACGGGTTTTCTGCCGAGTGCGAGTTCAGGTGATCTTTGAGACTGCTGGCATGCATGAACCTCCGTCCGCAGTGGGAACACACGAAGGGTTTCTCTCTGGTGTGGACCCTCGTGTGAACCTTCAGCTTCTCCGTGTCCATGAACTTCTTTCCACACTCGTGACACGTGTGCGGTCTCAGGCCGCTGTGGATCCTCAGATGTCTCTTCAGGTTTTGGGGATGTTTGAATCGCTTTCCACACTCGGGGCACGCTTGCGTCGTCACTTCGTCGTGAGGTTTCTTCTCGGCGTGGAGCAGCGCATGTCTCTTGAGGTTTTCAGGACGCGTGAAACTCTTCCCGCATTGGTGGCACGCGTGCGGCTTCTGGCCTCCGTGGGTCGCTAGATGTCTCATGAGGCTTTCGGTGCGAGCGAACGTGCGTCCGCACTGAGGGCACGCGTGCGGTTTCACTCCGGTGTGAATACTCGCGTGTCGCGTAAGATGATGTTTAGCTTTGAAACTCTTCCCGCAGTGACCACACGTGTGCGTTTTGCCTTCCGTACTCTGAGTCGTGTTTTGCGAGGAATCATTTATATGCTGAGAGAAAATAAATGAATGAAAATGAAGTTTCTCCTCCGCTTCATCCAGTTCTGCATTGTCCTCGTTCAACTCCAGCAGGTCTAAATTGAACACGTGAAATTATCAAACGTTAAATTCAAGAGAGACTCGTATGACATGAATTGCAAACCGTGTGTATTGTTTTGAGATCAATGCATCATAACGTTGACGAAGACTTGAGAAATTAACACAAACCTCTCTGTTCCTCGGTGTCTTCACATTTTATTCTGAAGGGTTCTGGTTCGCTCATGTTCTCCTCTTTAACACACACTTTCCTCATAGATTGCGGTAGTATCTTTGTATGCACATCTCGACTTCAACACTTATGGGAACCTGATTTGACAAAATCAAAAGGCAGCGTTTGAACATTTATCGGCCTTCTTCATTAACACATGAACACATTTAGGCTGGGAAACACTGCAGTATACGATAGCACATGTACACTCTTAAAAAAGGTGCTTCAAAAGGTTCCTCGATGCCATAGAAGAACATTTTGGTTCCATAAAACCTTCACGAAAGTTTCTTTGTGGCGAAAAATGTTCTTCGGGTTACAAAAAAGTAAGAAACAGATGGTTCTTCAAAGGTCCTTTCGTTGTATGGTTCTTTGTGGAACCAAAAATGGTTCTTCTGTCGGCGCCAAGTGGTCCAGTGGACTGTGCACCGACATAGTCCATCGACCCGAGTTCGAATCACGGCTTGTGGTCCTCTCCCGGCTTCCAATTCCCTCTCTCATCTCTCATCCCATGATTTCATGTCTCAGTCTCCACTGTCCTATTCATACAAAGATGCAAAATGCCCCAAAAAAGGTTCTTCAATGGCATGACTGTGAACGACCCTTTAAGCACCTTTTTTTTTTAAAGTACATCTAGGAGACGTCTGGCATTTGCATCTGCAAGATGTATTTTTTGCGTCTCTGAGACGTCAGATAGACATCTAGGAGACATCTGTAAGATGTTTGTGATTTAGAATGGATGTAAAACTGCTCTTTCTAAGATGTTTAGCAGATGTTTCTACACAGAAGACGTTTTCAAGATATTTAGCAGACGTGTATACTATGTTAATGTTTAAAAAAGCGGTATAGTTTGGTGTTTTGAAGCATACCATAGTAAACACTATAGTAAATTGACATTTTACGGTTTCCTATAGCAGATAGTGCATATACCATGTTGTTGTTTTATTGTAGGTAAGATGGAACGGCATTCTATGCTATTAAGGGCAATTTTACCCACGTGTACATTTGCGTCATAGTTTAGTGTAATTGGTAAAATATGTAGAGTTTGGGGTCTTACCTGTCAGTCACGTTTCATTGTTATTGTCCTTCAATTATAATCGCGTTTTATATTAAATTATTTCAATCCACGCGCCCACAAACTTCAGTTAAACGTCACGTACTCCGAATCGATATGTTTGTTATGATAAATAAATATAACGGCCTTCAGTACATTGAAACGTTATCGTGCGGTGCAGCTGACAGACCGGAAGACGGGATTTCGAGGTAGCCACGCCCACTCTCGTGACGTCAACTGGGGTCCGTATCATTCGGAACTCATCATCTCGAGGACCCTTCGAAGTATACTTCAATATTTGAAGCTTTACAAATGTGGTAAACCTAATCTTACTTCTGTTATAAAGAAATAATAAACAAAGAGTTTATAACTAAAACAAGGCGTTTGTCTGCGTTGATTGTATTGATTTATTTTTTTAATCTGACATATATATCTGTTAAATGTAGTGTTGTAGTGGTTATAGCTAATAATAAAAGGGATATAAATCCACAGGACTCTGTTTGAAGACATTTAACTTAATTTTGCATTTTATTTCAGCGGAAGCAAACGCGCCGTTATCAGATTGTGTGTGAACAGCGACATCTGCTGCTGACGAGACGGTAATTCAGTTCATAAAAGAATATAAAAACACATTAAACATGTACCTTTACATCTCTATATAATGTTTTTTTTAAGAATATTTTACTTGGTGTCAGTTAAAGGGCGTGTCTGTTCATTCCCGGTCTGTTTTATGATATCGTGATATGAGGGGTTTACCGTGATGCTGCGGTCCCTTTAAATGACTCCATTGTTTCGGCTGAAGTTCATCAAAGTTCGTGAAAAACTCAAAAGAACCGAATCGTGTTTCATTCACAGATGTTATAATAAAGTGTCTGATGTTTGTGTTGACAGATAAACGTCATCGACTCATGTTAAACACGAAATAATTTATATTCATATAATCATCAACGTCATCATCAACGTCATCATCATCAGCGGAACGACTCAAACATGAGTGAGTTTATAAAACAACACTTGACAAAACTGAATAAATAAACATACACACACACACACACACACACACGTGCCAGTTATGTCATTTAAGAACATTAACCATGGTTTTACTATAGTAAACCGATACTTGTGTAGTATAATAACCACATGTTTACTATAACTTATATCATATCCGTGTTATTACATCAAAACTTTGGTTGATTTCTGGTTACCATGGTTTAACTAAACTAACCACATTTATTGTGTTATTTGCATTAAAAAGGTATTTTTAAACATATGCGTACAACACCACACAACAATATATAATACTGAATCGTACATGCAACACAATTATACACAATGATAATATAACACAATAAAGTACATGATGCAACCCTGCACAACAGTACACAACAATATATAATACTGAACCGTACATGCAACACAATTATACACAATGATAATATAACACAATAAAGTACATGATGCAACCCTTCACAACAGTACACAACAATATATAATACTGAAGCGTACATGCAACACAATTATACACAATGATAAAGTACATGATGCAACCCTGCACAACAGTACACAACAATATATAATACTGAACCGTACATGCAACACAATTATACACAATGATAAAGTACATGATGCAACCCTTCACAACACCACACAACAATATATAATACTGAAGCGTACATGCAACACAATTATACACAATGATAAAGTACATGATGCAACCCTGCACAACAGTACACAACAACACAAGACATCACACAGTGATACACAATGATACTATACAACAATATGACCGCACTTTCTTCAAGTTTTGTGTTATCATGTACAATAACTATAAGCCATGAGTTTGTGTGGATGCTAGTGACCTTTGACCCTGATGAGGTGAATGTTTAACCAAAGTGTACGACAGTGTAAAGTCCTGACAGCAGATCTGATGATAGCATTATATTGTCATCATTTTCTATGTATGGTGTGTTGTGTCAGTCAGTGATGTTGTGTGTCTGGATTGTATGTTATGCGTGTTGCGGTTTTATCTGCACACAGTAAGCACACTTCAGTGATAGTGTGGAAGTATGTCAAGACATTAGAAACACTCTCAGTGATCAGTCATTTTGCTGCATGGTTGCCGCAGCAACACATCAGATGGGGAATCCTCTGCCCCTCCCCTCAGAGCCTGTCGTTCCCTCACAGGCCACGCCCCCACCACTGCGCTAAGACATCCCCAAGCTCCGCCTCCTCCTCTTATATGTTCCTGCTTTGCTGGTAGAGTCTCAGCTAGCTCTCTCTCTCTCTCTCTCTCTCTCTCTCTCTGCATCCGTCCCGTGTGCAGTCAGCAGCATGGAGTCCAGCGCAGCTCCAGCGCAGAGCAAAACCACAACTAAACCCTACAAGAGAGGCAGTTTACAGAGCAGCACCAGACCTGGTGAGTCTACCACAGGCCGACACACAGAGAGAGAGAGAGAGAGAGAGAGATAGACAGGGTGGGGTGTGTCTATATCAGATCAGTGCAGTAACACATCACAGCTCCACACTAGAAGAGTTTGTGTGTGTATGTGTGTGTTTGCGTGCGTGTGTGTTTGTCTTATTAAATATGCTGAACAGTTGGTCATTTTGATCTTTTTTTTAATATATTTTAGTTTAGTAAAATCATTTTTTCATTTACTATTTTAACATTACTATACATATGACCACTTTAATGTAAATGTGTGATAGTCGTTGCCATAACAAATGTTGCAGTATAGAAATGTATATTTTTATAACAATACAATATTTAAATACGTGTTCTTATTTATTTGTCTTATATTTTTTGAATAAATTATATATGCTATATAAATATTGATACATTTAATTATAAAGATTTAATAAATGTTTATATAGAATTTAGCATTTGTTTGTTATTTTATATATACATATTTATTAATGACTATTTATTTTATAATAACACAATATTTTAAAAACCTATTCTTATGTATTTGTATTACATTTTTTTAATAAATTCAATATATTCTGATTATATATATATATATATATATATATATATATATATATATATATATGTTTATAAACATTTATTTTTATAACAACACAATATTTTAGAAACATATTTTAATGTTTTTGTCTTACATTTTTGGAATAAATTATATAGGCTTTGTAAATATTGATAAATGAAATCTTAAACATTTAATACATTTTTATATAGAATTAATCATTTATATTCACTATTTTAGTTATTTTATATATTTATGTATATATCTTTTATAACCATACATTATTTTAATACATATTCTTAAATATTTGACTTATATTATTATATTATATATATTATTATATTATGTAATTATAAACATTTAATACATATTTTAATAGAATTTATAATAATATATATATTATATATTTATTTTAGATTTGAAGAATACCAAATAAAGAATATCTTAAGAAGAATTTGCTTTATAAATATTGTTATGTGTATTTCTCATATGTTTCTTTTGTAATTGTTTATTTGTAATAATGTTTGCACACATGATGGTTTACTTGCGTGTGTTAAAACAGGTCAGCGTGTGGTTTGGGGTCGTCCTGTTTTCACCGTACGTGTCGATCACACAAATACATGAATGACATATGAGTTCAAGCTGAAAGTGGAGCTCTGGGAAGATGACGTCTGTAAACACACAACACATGATAACACACGTGTGTAACCACACTGGATCTTATCCACTGTGTGCAGCTGTTGAAGAGTACACGCGTGCATCATTCATTCTGAGATCAACCCCATAATACTCACATTTACCCATGAGTCATGACCTTCTTAAACCCTTCAGTTGTGTGTGTGTGTGTGTTACAACAGTCAGGTTATAAACATCAGTTTGTCTCAGTTCCCATGAATTCCAGCGGCTGGTTTTCCCAGCATTCCATTGGTTCATCTGAACCCCCCCACTGTCTGGATCATAGACCGACCCAACACACACACACACACACACACACACATACACGCACGCACACATACACACACACGCACACATACATACACACACACACACATTCATTCACATACACACGCACACACACACACACACACACACATTCATTCACATACACACACACACAAACACGTATAATTAATGTGTATTTACACACATGTGTGTCATCTGTTAGTGACACTGATTGTTGTTGTGTCATGTGCAGGTGTTTCTGTTCAGTTTTTATGTACAGTGATCTTGATTGTGATTGGTGGAGGTTTATGGTCAGCTGACTTTCACTCTCTAAATGCTAGATTCTCTCTATACAGTATAGTTTCTGTTTAATAATCTCTCTCTCCCTCTCTCTCTCTCTCTATCTCTCTCTCTCTCTCTCTCTCTCTCTCTCTCTATCTCTCTCTCTCTCTCACTCTCTCTATCTCTCTCTCTCTCTCTCTCTCTCACTCTCTCTCTCTCTCTATCTCTCTCTCACTCACTCTCTATCTCTCTCTCTCTCTCTCTCTCTCTCTCTCTCTCTCTCTCACTCTCTATCTCTCTCTCATTCTATCTCTCTCTCTATCTCTCTCTCTCACTCTCTATCTCTCTCTCTTCTCTCTCTTCTTTCTCTTTCTCTTTCTCTCTCTCTCTCTCTCTCTCTCTCTCTCTCTCTCTCTCTCTCTCTCTCTCTCTCTCTCTCTCTCTCTCTCACTCTCTCTCTCTCTCATTCTATCTCTCTCTCTATCTCTCTCTCTCTCTCACTCTCTATCTCTCTCTCTTCTCTCTCTTCTTTCTCTCTCTCTCTCTCATTCTATCTCTCTATCTCTCTCTCTCTCTCTCTCTCTCTCTCTCATTCTATCTCTCTCTCTATCTCTCTCTCTCTCTCTCTCACTCTCTAAGCGTTTTGAAAGCAGCTTTTCCTTCAACACTCCGCTTGTTTGTAAGCAGTTTTCTGTCTGGGGGTCCTTCCATGGTTTCCTTCCCAAAGCTTATTGTTTCTCCAAGGATTTTTACGGCAGATGATCGGGCTGGAAAACTGCTGACATTTGCTAGGCTACTAGAAGTTGATTTTCAGGTTGCTGGTAAAAGAGACCTCTATCAGATTTGCATTAAAGCTGATTATTTTGATGTCATCCAAAACAGATGTGACACAAAATGGAGAGAATTTTTTAATGTTTCCTCGGATATCTCTCCTTCTTGGAGGATTTTCTACAAGGGTCCTCTTCCTAAACGGTCAGGAGATTTACAGTGGAGGATAATGCATTGTGCGTTGCCCACCAACACTCACGTCTCCAAGTTTAATGCAGATGTTTCATCAGGTTGCCCTTTCTGTCCTGCATTGGAATCTGTTTTCCATGTTTTCACAGAGTGTTTTAGACTGGTATCGCTATTTACTCTGTTAGAAAGATTAATCTGTAATTTGGGTTTTGTTTTTAACAAGGTACTTTTTGTTTTTGGGTGCAAGTACTCACGAGCATACATACGACAGTGTACTGTGGCTAACTTCATTACTGGGCAAGCCAAACTAGCCATATGGAAGTCTGGCAGGCTAGCTGCTGAAGGGCGAAACGTGGATGTTCTTAAATTATTTACTGCTTTGGTGGAATCAAGAATAAGGGTGGAGCACAGATTTTTTCAAATGACTAATAACTTGCTTGAATTTGAATTCAAATGGTGTGTAAATGGTGCTATAGTGTCACTTTGTGAAGATGGAGAGATATTGTTTCATTGGTGATGTTCAAAGTGTTTTTTTTTTCCTTTTAATATATATATATATATTACTTTTAATTCAATTATTTATGCATTTTATACGTTTATTTTCCTTCCATTCTTCCCCTTTGATGTCTTTTGAATAGATTGTTTTGTGATAAGTAAGACAACACAAATGCTAATAGATGGTTTAATAAAGTGTGTGTAAAGTTAAAGTCTCACTCTCTATCTATCTCTCTCTCTTCTTTCTCTTTCTCTTTCTCTTTCTCTCTCTCTCTCTCTCTCTCTCTCTCTCTCTCTCTCTCTCTCTCTCTCTCTCTATCTGTCTCTCTCTCTCTCTCTCATTCTATCTCTCTCTCTATCTCTCTCTCTCTCTCTATCTCTCTCTCTATCTCTCTATCTCTCACTCTCTATCTATCTCTCTCTCTTCTTTCTCTTTCTCTCTCTCTCCCTCTCTCCCTCTCTCTCTCTCTCTCTCTCTCTCTCTCTCTCTCTCTCTCTCTCTCTCTCTCTCTATCTGTCTCTCTCTCTCTCTCTCATTCTATCTCTCTCTCTATCTCTCTCTCTCTCTCTATCTCTCTCTCTATCTCTCTATCTCTCTCTCTCTCTCTCTCTCTCTAGATTTGTCTGGTTCTTCAGATCACAGGTCGTTGATGTCTCAGCGTTCTCTGCCGGGCACACCTGTCACTCTCACACATCTGCCTGTGGATCTGAGAACATCAATGGACGGAAAATACAAGGAGATCGCTGAGGTGTGTGTGTGTGTCTGTGTGTGTTTCTGTGATGTGGGTGTTTATAACATGAGTGTGTGTGTAAAACTTCTTAATGATTCTTACACAACGTGTGTGTGTGTGTGTGTGTGTTGTAGGAGTTGTTGGTGAGGAGTCTGACAGACAGTGATATGCGTTGTGCTCCGTATGAGTTTCCTGAAGAAAGTCCAATAGAACAGCTGGAGGAGAGACGACATCGTCTGGAGAGACAGATCAGTCAGGACGTCAAGTGAGACACACACACACTCACTCACACACACACACACACACACACACACACTCACACACACACACAAACACACACACACTCACACACACACACACTTATACGGAAACAACAGTTTGAACCAATGAGATTCAAATGTGGGCGGGGCTAAAATTGCATCATTATTTTAGAGTGTGAGAGAGTTTATATTGTCGTGTGTGAACTCAAAACATCACACACACTATCTCCAGTGAAACACAAATTGTTGTGTGTGAAATCATCACGACATTCTTCTCACACACACGCAGACACAACAAACTGATGTTTTCCTGTACTTCATGTGTTTGCTTTGGTTTGTTTATCACACACACAAACACGCACACTCACACAGGTACACACACACACAAACACGCACGTGCACGCACACACACACAGGTACACAAACACCCACTTGCACACAGATCCCACACAAACATGCACACAAACACGCAGGCGCACTCACACACAATAACGCTCACACAAACACTCAGCCACAAACATGCACACGCACACAGACTCACACACAATAACGCACGCACACAGAAACACACACTCACAGGTGATGTTGTGGTTGCTTTTCATACTCAGCTGCTTTTTAATTTGTGCGTGTGTGTGTGTTTACTCACTCAAATCTGCTGCTTTGCCTCACAAACCCCCCCGTCCCCAAACTCCGCCCCCTCACCCCCCCTTAGGCTTGAGCCTGAGATTCTGCTGAGAGCCCAAACAAGACTTCATGAAAATAGACAGCGCTGCTGACCTGGAGTGAGTGTCCAGCCGTCTGTCTGTCTCTCTCTCTCTCAGTGTCTCTCTCTCACTGTGTGTGTGTCTCTCTCTCTCTCTCTCTCACTGTGTGTGTGTCTCTCTCTCTCTCAGTGTCTCTCTCTCACTGTGTGTGTGTCTCTCTCTCTCTCTCTCTCACTGTGTGTGTGTCTCTCTCTCTCTCAGTGTCTCTCTCTCACTGTGTGTGTGTCTCTCTCTCTCTCTCTCTCACTGTGTGTGTGTCTCTCTCTCTCTCAGTGTCTCTCTCTCACTGTGTGTGTGTCTCTCTCTCTCTCTCTCTCACTGTGTGTGTGTCTCTCTCTCTCTCAGTGTCTCTCTCTCACTGTGTGTGTGTCTCTCGTGATGTGTTGTGTGCAGGTTACTGAAGGACAGTCATGAGGATTGTGTGGATCAGCTTAACGTGGAGCGAGAGACAGTTATGGAGAGACAGTTTCAGCGCGTGTCAATCTCAGGAGAGGAGAAGTGTGGGGTAAGACACGTATATATAAAGTTAAAACTTTAGTAACAGGACAGAAGAGTTTCATTGTTATTTTGTAAATATAAACCGTTTACCAGTTTAAAAGTATTACATATTCAATTCAATTGTACTTCATATCTTCACTTATGATTATTATTATGATTTTAATCTAATCTTTATTTTACGTCGTTTAGCTTCACATTAGTGCTGTCGTAAAATGGCGCTATTGACAATAATCTGGAAATTAAAATTTAATTTCTGAATTTATCGTGATATCATAAACGATTTAGCAGTAACAATGGTTACAAACGCTCTCTCTGCCTTCATACACTTTTATTTTAAGAGTGATTCTTTGATTCATTTATTTATTATAAATACAGAGATAATATCCTTGTTGTAATATTTTTGTGTGGTGAAAATTGTATATCATGACAGCCCTGCTTCTCGTGAATGTAAAAGATTTTTTGTTGTTTGTATGAATATATTTAACTCATAAATCACTTATGGATTACAGATGTTTTATTGTCTAGTGTAAACGTTTTGTCTCACTGTTGTGTTGTTGACTGTCTGTGTGTTGTGTTTGTTGTTGTGTTCAGGTGCCGTTCACAGATCTGGTGGACGCAGCGAAGTGTGTTGTGAAAGCTTTATCCATCAGAGAGAAGTACATGAGTGTGTCCATGCAGAGCTTCTGTAAGACCACCGCTAGATCACTGCAGGAGATCAACAACACAACACCAGACGTCCACTTCTGTCACGACACACATCACAGCCCGCTGGACTCAGGTAACACACTCACACACACACACACATAGAAGAGAGACCTGTGCTGATGTCTGTCTGTGTGTTCATCAGTTCACCCGCCCGTGTCAGACACTCACCCGTATGACGGACAGGACATGAAGAATCTGCCGTCTGATGAGGGCTACAGCTGCAGGATGATTGATGGAGTCATACATGTGTACACTGAACACAACACCACTGACAAGTGAGTGTGTGTTAGTGTGTGTGTGTGCGTGTGTGTGCACATAATGTGTGTGTGTAGGTGTGTGTGTGATATATACATGTGTGTGTGTGTGTGTGTGTGTGTGTGCATGATGTGTGTGTGTGTGTGTGTGTGTGTGTGTGATATATACATGTGTGTGTGTGCATGATGTGTGTGTGTGTGATATATACATGTGTGAGTGTGCATGACGTGTGTGTGTGTGTGATATATACATGTGTGTGTGTGTGTGTGTGTGTGTGTGTGTGTGTGTGATATATACATGTGTGTGTGTGCATGATGTGTGTGTGTGTGTGTGTGATATATACATGTGTCTGTGTGCATGATGTGTGTGTGATATATACATGTGTGTGTGTGTGTGCATGTGTGTGTGTGTGTGTGTGATATATACATGTGTGTGTGTGTGTGTGTGTGTGCATGTGTGTGTGTGTGTGTGTGTGTGTGCGTGTGTGTGTGTGTGTGTGTGTGATATATACATGTGTGAGTGTGCATGATGTGTGTGTGTGTGTGTGTGATATATACATGTGTGTGTGTGCATGATGTGTGTGTGTGTGATATATACATGTGTGTGTGTGTGTGTGTGCGTGTGTGTGTGTGTGTGTGTGTGTGTGTGTGTGTGTGTGTGTGTGTGATATATACATGTGTGTGTGTGCATGATGTGTGTGTGTGTGTGTGATATATACATGTGTGTGTGTGTGCATGATGTGTGTGTGTGTGTGTGTGTGTGATATATACATGTGTGTGTGTGCATGATGTGTGTGTGTGATATATACATGTGTGTGTGTGTGTGTGCATGATGTGTGTGCGTGAAATATTTATGTGTGTGTGTGGTGTGTGTATGTTTGTAAATGGCGTTGTGTGTGTATGTGCAATATGTTTTTGTGTGTGTGTGTGTGTGTGCTCGATGTGTATTTGTTTGTGCATGATGTGTTTATGTGCCTGTGTCTGTGTGCGATGTATGTGTGTGTGTGTGTGTGTGTGATTTATGTGTGTGCGCGATGTGTAATTGTGTGTGCTCAATATATGTATGTGTGTGTGCGAAGTGTGTGTTTGTGTGCACGGTATATATATTTGTGAGCGATATGTTTGTGTGCGTGCAATATGTGTGTGCCATGTGTGTGTGTATGGGCGCGATGTGTGTTTGTGCGCTCACGATATGTGTTTGTGCATAATATAATTTTGTGTTTTTGTAAGTGTGTGCACGCTATATGTGTTTGTGTGTGTGCGCGCACGCACTTGATATATGTGTGTGCCATGTGAGTGCCCAGTATATGTGTGTGTGTCTGTGATATGCGTGTGTGTGTACGTTATGTTTATATGTGTGTTTGTGTGTGTGTGAGGGATGTTTGTGCATGATATTGGTGTGTGAGATATGTGTGTACGCGTGCGTGCGTGTGTGTGTGTTGCGCTTAATTCAGCAAATCCTTATTTTTAAATGACCTTATAAGGAACATTAGAACACATTCCAAGTGTTATTGTGCTGATGTGTTGTGTAGATAGTGTTGTTCCTTCTGAGGTCACATTCAAGTCAACATCTTGTTATCTGTTCTTCACTACAATACAGGTCTTCATTCCTGGAACATTAACTTACAAAGACTACACAATCTGAATGTCATAAGCTGTGTGTTGTTGTTTTGTGTAGTCGTGATGATTGTTTGAAGTGTTGTTGTTGTTTACAGGAGCACAGAGTTAGATCTTCTGTATCCTGATCTGAATGAATACATCGCTGATATGAACGTCATGATGGCTCTGATCATCAACGGCCCCGTGTAAGTCATTACCCAGCATGCATTGCTCTCAGACGTGTGTGCGCGTGTGTAACACTTGTGTGTGTGCGCAGGAAGTCGTTCTGTTACCGTCGGCTGCAGTATTTGAGCTCAAAGTTTCAGATGCACGTTCTTCTGAATGAGATGAAGGAACTGGCGGCGCAGAAGAAAGTCCCACACCGAGATTTCTACAACATGCGCAAAGTAACAATACACACACGCACACACAACTGTTAAAGTACCGCACACAACATCTGCATTCACACCCTGTGTGTGTTTGTGTGTTTGTCAGGTGGACACTCACATCCACGCCTCCTCCTGCATGAACCAGAAGCATCTGTTGAGGTTCATCAAGCGAGCGATGAAGAAATATCCTGATGAGATCGTGCACATGGAGGCCGGCGGAGGTCAGACGCTCATGGAGGTGTTCCAGAACATGAACCTGACGGCCTATGACCTCAGCGTGGACACGCTAGACATGCACGCGGTGAGACGCACACCACACACACTCACGTTCACATCGCCCCCCCCCGCCGAGTGTGTGTGTGACGTCTGACGCTTCCTCCTCAGGACAGAAACACTTTCCATCGCTTCGACAAGTTCAACTCCAAGTACAACCCCATCGGAGAATCCATCCTGCGCGAGATCTTCATCAAGACCGACAATCACATCCACGGGAAATACTTCGCTCATATCGTCAGGGTAAGCACACGCACAATATGTGTGAGTTATGGATCCAATGTGAACGTGATGTGTGCGGTATGTGTGTACAGGAAGTGATGTCAGACCTGGAGGAGAGCAAATATCAGAACGCTGAGCTGCGTCTGTCTGTGTACGGCCGGTCCAGAGACGAGTGGGACAAACTGGCTCAGTGGGCCGTCTCACACTCTGTGTACTCACACAACGTCCGCTGGCTCGTCCAGATACCACGACTCTTGTGAGCAGGAAATGACATCACCTATGTGTGTGTGTGTGTCGCTGCATGTGATTGTGGTGAGATCATCACTGATGTGTGTGTGTGTTTGTGTAGTGATGTTTATCGCACAAAGAAGCAACTGGCAAACTTCCAGCAGATGTTGGAGAACATCTTCATGCCTCTGTTTGAGGTGACAATCAACCCCAACAGCCACCCACAACTACACCTGTTCTTACAACACGTGAGTAACACACACACACACACACACAACTACACCTGTTCTTACAACACGTGAGTAACACACACACACACACACACACACACACAACTACACCTGTTCTTACAACACGTGAGTAACACACACACACACACACACACACAACTACACCTGTTCTTACAACACGTGAGTAACACACACACACACACAACTACACCTGTTCTTACAACACGTGAGTAACACACACACACACACACACAACTACACCTGTTCTTACAACACGTGAGTAACACACACACACACACACACACACAACTACACCTGTTCTTACAACACGTGAGTAACACACACACACACACACACACAACTACACCTGTTCTTACAACACGTGAGTAACACACACACAAACACACAACTACACCTGTTCTTACAACACGTGAGTAACAACACGTGAGTAACACACACATACACACACAACTACACCTGTTCTTACAACACGTGAGTAACACACACACAAACACACAACTACACCTGTTCTTACAACACGTGAGTAACACACACACACACACAACTACACCTGTTCTTACAACACGTGAGTAACACACACACACACACAACTACACCTGTTCTTACAACACGTGAGTAACACACACACACACAACTACACCTGTTCTTACAACACGTGAGTAACACACACACACACACACAACTACACCTGTTCTTACAACACGTGAGTAACACACACACACACACACACACAACTACACCTGTTCTTACAACACGTGAGTAACACACACACACACAACTACACCTGTTCTTACAACACGTGAGTAACACACACACAACACACAACTACACCTGTTCTTACAACACGTGAGTAACACACACACACACACACACAACTACACCTGTTCTTACAACACGTGAGTAACACACAAACACTCACAAACACACTGCACAAATGTAAGCTCATGTGAGTCTCTTACACATATTACTATAAGTCTATGATTATGTCAAACTGTGTGTGTGTGTGTGTGTTCAGGTTGTGGGTTTTGACAGTGTTGATGACGAGTCTAAACCGGAGCATCACATCTTTAATCTGGACAGTCCGTCTCCTGCTCGCTGGTGTGAAGTTGATAATCCACCTTATTCATATTATCTGTACTACATGTACGCTAACATCACCGTCCTCAACCACCTGCGCAGGTACACAACACACAACACACACACATCATGTGCTGAATTCACCCAGAATATTACACTTTTATTTATATTTTAAATTAGCTTTCATTTTTAGATTTTATGTACATTTGAGTTATTTTGTTATATGCTAAAAATATAAATAATTGATTTTCTTTTATTACATTATTGTGTCATTATAGCGCTTAAACTTGTTTTGGTTTATTTGGTTCATTTTAATGAACAGAAATGTTTTATTTTGAGTCCACTTAAACCACGTTGTGTTCACCTGACCCTCGACCCTGTGAGTGCAGGAGGCGGGGCTTCCACACCTTCGTGCTGCGACCTCACTGCGGGGAGGCGGGGCCTATTCATCATCTGGTGTCTGGATTCATGCTGTCAGAAAACATCTCGCATGGACTGCTGCTCAGAAAGGTACACACACACACACACACAAATACACACTCAGGCTTCACATTTGACTCCTACTTTTACAAAAGAACTTGTTCCAGCCAGCGTTTCAGCCTCCATTTCTATTGATCCTGACCAATCACCTTCCTCTCATCTCTGTCATTAGCTGTAAAAGGCTCTTGACATAGGCTGTTATTTTCCAGAAAAGTTAAAGTTCTTACATCCTCAAAAGACACTCTGAGCCGCAGAAAAAGACGCCGGTATTTAAAAAAGCGCTCAGGATTTACACGGTTTACTTCATAAGATTATAATGTGAAACAGAAAACACATGAGATGTGAACACAGCCTAACCCACTGAAGTGTCTGTGTGTGTAGGCTCCAGTGCTGCAGTATCTGTACTATCTGGCTCAGGTGGGCATCGCCATGTCTCCTCTGAGTAACAACAGTTTGTTTTTGAGTTATCACCGCAACCCTCTGCCTGAGTATCTGTCCCGCGGGCTCATGGTGTCTCTGTCCACTGACGACCCGCTGCAGTTTCACTTCACTAAGGTGTGTGTTGAGCTCCTGATGTGTGATGTCACAGCCTCAAGGACATCACACACGCTGTGTGTTCTGTGTGTGTGTGTGTGTGTGTGTTTGACTGTGTGTTCTGTGTGACTCTCTCTGTGTGTGTGTGTGTGTGTGTGTGTGTGTGTTTGACTGTGTGTTCTGTGTGACTCTCTCTCTGTGTGTGTGTGTGTGTTTGACTGTGTATTCTTCTAGTGTGTTTGTGTGTTCTTCAAGTGTGTGTGTTCTTAATGTGTTTTTGTGTTATTCGTGTGTATATGTGTTTTTCGAGTGCGTTTGTGTGAGTGTGTATTTGAGATAATGCAACAACAGACAATGTTTAAAATGTTTTGTTTTGTCAAATGTAGTTTTTGAGCCTGTGGATGATTTGTGGTGTTGTGTGTGTGTATACATGTTCTTCGAGTGTGTGTGTGTGTGTGTATATGTGTTCTTCATGTGTGTTCTTTGTGTGTGTGTGTTTATGTGTTCTTCGAGTGTGTTCTTTGAGTGTGTGTGTATGTGTTTATGTGTTCTTCGAGTGTGTGTGTTCTTGAGGTGTGTTCTTCAACTGTGTGTGTGTTCTTCGTGAGTGTGCGTGTTCTTTGAGAGTGTGCGCTTTTGTGTGTGTGTGTGTGTGTGTGTGTGTTTGAGATAATTCAACAAGAGAGAATATTTTTTTAAATGTTTAAAATGTTTTGTTTTTGTCAACTGTAGTTTTGATGCCTGTGGATGATTTGTGCGGTTGTGTGTGTTGTGTGTTTCAGGAGCCTCTGATGGAGGAATACAGCATCGCCGCTCAGGTGTGGAAACTGAGTTCATGTGACATGTGTGAATTGGCCAGAAACAGTGTGTTGATGAGCGGATTCTCACACAGGGTAACACACACACACAACTCAACACACACACACATGTTTGTCTTCATCTGTTCAGTGGTTGTGTTTCTCTCAGGCTAAGAGTTATTGGTTGGGTTCTGACTATGATAAAGAGGGTCCAGTGAGCAACGACATCCGGCGCTCAAACGTCCCAGACATCCGTGTGGCGTACAGACACGAGACTCTGTGTGAGGAGCTTCATCTGATCACACAAGCCGTCCGCACACAAGAGCTCCACAACATCCTGGAGGAGGAGCTGTCCTTCACTCCTGTCCAATCAGCACCCTAGACTGCACGTGACCCCTCCCATCCCTCGCCGGTCCAATCAGCATGCTAGATGACTGAATCAACATTCCAACATTTCCTCTCTTTAAATGAACACGTGTGCATGTTTAGAGATGTTTAAGCTGTGTGTAGAGATACAATATATATACATGTGTGTGTCATTACTCGTGTGCGTTAACGTTTCATCTGTCATCGCTCTTATGTTTAAACAATGGTTTTAGAGAAAACCTTTTATTTGTTTTTTAATTCACTTTAGCTTTGAATCACTTAGCATCGTGTCAACTGACTGTCATTGTAGATTGTTAGATGTAGTAGAATTTTTAGTTGTTTTTAAAGTTTATTTTTCACATTTCTGAGTGATTTCTGCACTATAGATCTCTATTGAAGCCCATTATTTTTTGAAGTTATAATTATGACAAGTATCACATAATAATGACTTTTAAATCTTAAAAAAACCCAACCCTGGCACAAACGGGCTTCCATAGATCTCAAACTCATTGATATATATTTTTCTATGACATCTAATGTGAAACCCCGATCTTTACAGCACTTTCCTCCAATGAAAAGTTCACTTTACTGACGAGAAGTTTTTTGTTTTTTTCATGCACTAGTTATTATGTTTGACCAGACTTTTATTTTGTATTTTGTTTTTATTTTCCGATGTGTGCTTTAACGTGACTGTTAATCACTCCAAACTGTGAATTGAACTCCGCCGAAAAATGAACATTTACTTGTTGGACAAGCCTGGGATCCACGTTCTGTTTTCAGCGTAGTTTCACTTTAAAGTTTTCTCTAATGTATGACGATAATAATGAAGAAAGATCAAATGTGCTATTGACAGCATGATTTATTAAAACTAGACCGCAGACCAAAGCATGACACACATGACATGACAAACGCTGTCTGTTATTACACTAACAGTTCACTGTGAATGATGTGCTGACAGTATTACACTCAATAAAACCTCAACGTCATGTCTTCTGTGTCAGTGTTGGGTAAGGTACTCTGAAAAAGTAATTCATTACTAGTTACTCATTACATATTCAATAGTGTAATTAGATTACTGTACAAATTACTCTGTCCAAAAACTATTTAGTTACTCATTACTAATTACTTTCTATATCATACATCAATCTTAGTTAAGTGATTAAAGGATAGACATGAAACGGCTTATTTAATTCGTTCAAATAAATAATATTAACTGACCAAAGTATTACAAATGTGAGAATTATACATTAAAGCACAGATTTTAAAGTAAGACTTTGAATTTTGATGTCAATTACACTATTGCACACGCATATATTTCACAAAGTATTTAGTTTAATTACATCAAAAGTAACTGTATATTACAGAAAACATACGAGTAATCCCTTACTTTACTTTTTCAAGGTAAGAGTAATTAAATACAGTTACTAATTACTTAGTAACTAGTTACACCCAACACTGTTCTGTGTTTTATATGTCACACATATCAACACTGTGAGAAATAAGATTGATTCAGCGTGATGATGTGTGTTGATCAGTTCAGATCATTGGAGTCACTGCACTGGCCATCTGAAGAGAGGAGATATAACATCACATCACATTGATTAAAATCACACTGTAACCATTCAGATGAAGCACATTTTTGGGTTTAAAAATGAAAGTTCATTTTGTTTCTTTGCACTATTCAAGGCATGAAAAATTTGCATTCATTTTGCTATTTTCACAATATTTTGATGGAAGAAATGACACGTATTCACAAAATGAAATAAAGAAAAAGCTTCATTTTGCCTGAACACACCTCTGTGAATATTAAAGTAAAGTGAATATAAATATGTGTTTGTGAATAATGTTGTGAACTCACAGCGAGGGCTGATTTCACATTCTGCAGTTGATAGTAAACTCTTCCGCCTTCCTCTGGACACACCACTTTCAACTCATCACGTGTCATTCCCAACAACATGGACCCGCTGAGACCCCCTAAACAACGAATAGTACTGAGACACACAGAGAGAAAAGATAAAGAGAATAGCAATATGAATAACAACGTGAAAAAAGCGCAAAGAAATTGCTAAAAATCAAAAGTGTTAAAATAAAAAAAGCTACAATGCAAAAATTTGGGGGAAAAATGCTAAAAAAATTACAAAACTGGTCAATTAAACTAAATTGCTTCAATTCAATTAAAATAGCAAACACATACATTATGTTAAAAATTTAAATTGCTGAATTAAATAAAAAAACCTGTACGAATAAAAAGTGCATAGAATTAAACAAAATGCCTAAATTAATCAAAATTGCTAAAGAAATTAATTAGCTAAAAATTGAACAAAATTGCTTAAAAATAGGGATGAAACTATATCAAAATCTCACTTCACGATAATACCTCGGTATAAAGTCCACAGTACAGTATTTATTATAATATTTATAATGACAAATGATGACTTGTAAACGTGCCATCAGCATCCTCTTTCTTTATCCTCCTATCATAACTGTTGCCTAGAGCTATTAGTTATAGTATGAGACGTGTCAAATGACCAAAATAAAACTTGATCAAATAAAATAATTCCACCAGATGGACTTTGACAAAGGGAACATCTATTATTATTTTCAAACATTTTCTACGTAGTGTTATAGGAAGACCTAAAGTTGTGACCGCCATAATATTGAGGCAATCTTGCTATTACGATAACATTGTATTGATAATATTGTTATAATTAAACAAAATCAATTAAAAATAAACAATATCGCTAATATTTAACAAAATTGCTTAAAAATAAATTTGTTAAAATCTAGTGAAATTGCTAAAAAATAAACAAAATCGCAAAAAATAAACATAACTGCTAAAAAAATAATCTGGTAAAAAATAATAAAATAACTAAAAAATAAACAATATCTGCAAAAGTTAACGAAATGTCTTAAAAATAAATTTGCAAAAAATTATAGCAAAATTGCAAAGAATTAAACAAAATTGTAAAAAATAAAAAAACTGCTAAACAATAAATTTTCTAAAAATTAAACAAAATTGCTCCAATTAAACAATGTCGCTGAAAATTAACAAAACTTCAAAAAATATAACCAATTGCTAAACACATGTAATTTGAAAATTAAAAATAACTCTGAATATGACTAGAACTTAAAAGAACTGTTGTACAGGATGTGTATTTTGACAGTATGCTTTCTATCACATTACCAGACAGACATTATATCCCACAATACAATGAGCTTCATTCGCCCTCTTGTGACCAATCAACTGGAAGTCATGTTTAAAATCTTTCTTTAGTTTTGCATATTTTTAAACAACAAAAAAGCATCTAAATGTAAACGATATATTTCTGACATGCTAACGTAATGTTTGTGACGGTTACTGTGTTGAAGAATGATGTTATAGAGTGTGTACAGTAGTGATGACTCGACTCTCACATCTTACTGAAGGCCTTGTGCTCCAGCCAGGCGCGCACCTCCTCCGGTCCAGATCTCTTGTTGAGTACGGCTGCAGACGCAGACACATGTTCCTGCAGGTCATGAGAGGACACCACAATGATTCACAACACACATACACACCGACATACACATACACACACAATGACAGGTACATACACTCTTCTGCTCGTCCAGAGACTGAAGCATGTTGTTGGGCACATGACCGACCCGACCCAATCGATTCCTCACCTTCCACCACTGCTTAGACATGTCCAACAACTACACACACAAACACACACACACAATTAAACTCATTAAAGCTCTCTTCTGACTCTTGTGTGTGTGTTCAATTCACCTGTAGTTCTTCTCCTTTACTGACTGTAAGTTCTCGATCATTACGAGCCGTGAAATCAAATTTGGCTCGCAGGTAACTCATAGCCGGCTCCTCTTCTGCACTACACACACAACACAACACAAAACACACAATAAGCAGTATAATGTCTTGTATGAGTGTATATTAATGGGTGAAATATGTGTACCTTTGTTGTGTTTGTTCCTGCCATGGTTTGTAACTCTACACAAAGGCAAAAAATAAAATATACAAAATATATTAAAATATTTAATCAGATTTTATTTTTTCTAAATATTTTAATTAGAGCTTTCAAACGATTAGTCGTATCCAGAATAAAAGTTTGTGTTTACATAATAGATGTTTGTGTACTGTGCATATTCATTTTGTATTTATAAACACAAAAACATACATGTATTGATTAATTTTATCGATCATTTAAATTATATATAAATATTTTTTTATTATTTTCCTTAATTATACATGTAAATATTTTCTAATTATGTTTACATGTACTTGTATATTTACAAATAAATTAATTTATAAATAAATGTGTATTCATTTATATTTTTCTCAATTTATACATGTATGTTTTTGTGTTTATAAATACAAAATGAATATGAACATTACACAGACATGTATTATGTAAACACAAGGATTTATATGAATATTTTGATGATGTGTGTTTATACCATTTGTCGTGTGACAGCCTGTGGTTGTGGTTCTCTGTTGTGGTGTGTGTTTGTGACGGTGGTTTCAGGGTTTCTGATCTCTGGAGGCGTCCAGCCGTCATCAAACACAGGTGTGAATGTGGGAATAAATTCATCATCCTCCGGCCACTTTGTGCTACAACACACACACAGTTTAAACACTTCAGCTTGTGTGTTTGTGTGTGTGTGCGCATGTGTGTGTGTGTTACCTGGGGATGTTCCAGGGGTCTCCCAGCGACTGCCACAGTTTGTCTTCTTCAGGTGTCGCGTGTTCACTCAAGAGCAAAACACACTGAGGTTCTAACAGAGGAGCAACAACCGTCTGCGGGAGATCTTCACCACACTGACACACAATCTACACACATACACAATGTTATTAAACTCTTCAGGTGTACAGACAGACGTGTGTGTGTGTGTTTGTGTGTGTGTGTGTCTCACCAGGTGTAGTATAGTGAAGAGACAGTGTGTGAGATCAGGAGCGCTGGGGTTTTGTATCTTGTTGTTTAGTTTGGCCTGATGAACACAAAACACACACATGAACAACAACACAATCACAGACAACATTAAACACACAACAGGTGAAGTTCACACACCAGAAGATTAAACGCCATCTTGATCTTCTGAAGACACACAGTGAACTCTTCATCTGACGCCATTCCCTTCACTGCAACACACACACACACACATTAACAGAATCTACAGCATTAAGGTCAAAGTACAGCGGCTGGATTCACAAAAATGATCTTAAGACAAAAACATTAAGTTTGTAATAATGTTAAATGATTAAAAACGTTTTCTTGTGAATGAATGAACGCCTTTTTTTAAAGAACTTGATCATTAATATACATCATAATAAGAACAGCTTTATTCAAGAATTTACAACCAAAATATGCTTTTATTATAGGCACAGGCTCCCCGTGACCCGGGGTAGTTCGGATAAGCGGTAGAAAATGGAATGGAATGGAATATGCCTTTATTTATTTGTGTAGTCTTGTCAATATTTAGATTGTCAAGTTGTGTTCTTTATACATTTTTTTTGTTCATTCTGGTTTACATTTTTGGCTATTTTGTTATTTCTTTCATTTTTTTAAACATTGATATTTCATAAATATATATCATTTAATATATATGTAAAGTGTATTATTATAATGAATACATTTGAATAATTAATACGATACAATATTCATGTTTGTTTATTTATTATATAATATTAAAATATATCAATATTACATTAATAATATTTCATTTATCTTCATTTCGGTTTTGTTTTCACTTTATTTCTGAGGCAACGTTTTATATACCAAGTTTTCCAAGTTTAGTTTATTTTAGTCCATTTTATGAGATTCAATTAACTGAATATTTAATAAGTTATAGTTTTAATTAATGATAATAACCCAGATTTATTTACTGATATATTAATATTAAAATGTGTGGAAGGTGAATCATTCCTCATGACGTAGTTGCGCACATCTCTCACCTCTCTTGTTTCCCTTCTTCTTCTTCTTCTTCTGTTTATTTGTCTTTGGAGCGACAGCTGTCACTCTGTCAGCGAACGCCTCGATGTCATTAATCAGATGATTGAGAATGTCCTGAACACACACACACGTTTACTTCAGCCGAGTCTTCACATCTCTATGATGTTCATCTGAGTTCTGTGTGCTCTCACCACATCTCTGTCTCCTTCTGTGTACGGCCTCTGAGGGGGCGGGGCTGGGGCAGGGGGCGTGGCCGGAGAAGGGTCTATCTGGATATACGTAGACGTGTTTCTGGAGAGGGGCGGAGTCTGGCTGTCATCATCTGCAGAAACAAAGTAACGTTGATGAATGATGCTGATGGTTTTACTCTTTTAGTTTCGATGTGACGTCACCATAATCTGGAGCGCTCCAGTGTTCTGGAGGTTTCTGTGGGATCATCTCCGGCGCTGCGTTTCGTCTTTGTCGGATGTTTCCCGGAGCATTTTTACTGTGGAATGACAGCGTTTGTGTTCATGACATCATCACGAGCCGAGCGTGAGTATAGAGACGTGAAACGAGCCGCTCACCTGGTGATCTGACTCTGTCTGTGGTGCAGGAGACGTTCCACTTCTTTCTTCAGATAATCGGCCTAAAGAACATATGACAAACAGCCATCATGTGACGTGATGTGTGACGCGTGTTCTGACGTGTGTGTAAGTTGTGAACTCACCCTGAGAGATTCACACTGAAAGAGAAACACGCTGATGACACGACTGGTGTCGTTCTGAACACACAGAGTCAAGAGAGAATCAAAAACACCTCCGGCGTCCAACACGGCCCTCAACTCCACAACACTCCTGAAGGACCACGACTCCAGCTCCTCCTGAACACACACAAACACATCACAACACCACACATCAGTCATCTGAGCACTCAGGTGATTCACCTTTGTCTCGATGTCTTTGAGGAGCAGCGCTCCGTCTCCAGTCTCCAGAAGAACATCTTGACCCCACACACGACCCGTCGCCTCCAGAAACTTCAGTCTTTCCACAACATCATCTACAGAAGAGATCTGCTGACCGTCCAGCTCACACGTGAACAGATGCTGCAGGTCAACACAACACATCATCATCTCATCATGACACACGTGTGTGTGCGTGTGTGTGTGTGTGTGTATGTGTTTTACCTCCACACGGAACTGACAATCAAGCATCTGTCTGTTTATAGAGTCAGTGTAATCCTTCCTCTGCACTGTACACAAACACACACACACACAATGACAAAAAAATCATGAGAAACACGGCAAAAATATTACTATGGCAAATATGAGTATGGCCAAACCAAGGCAGGGCAAGAGGAGACCAGACCAGACAAGACATTTAAATAATAAGATAAAATATTATTTAAAGTAGAGCTTCAAAAGTGTTACCCCATCTTTAAATAAATAAAAAAAGAAAAGTAAGAAAAGAAAAGAGAAAGCAAAGGAAAAGAAAAGGAAAGGCAACGAAAATAATAAAATAATAAAAAAACATTTAAAGTGGAGGTTTAAATGTGTTACCTCATCTTCAAATAAAAATAATAAAATAAAATATATAATATAAAAACTAAAGGTAACAATTACATATATATAATAAAATATAAACTAAATATAATTGTATTTAAATAATACAAAATAATAAAATAACTCTCATGCCCTGATGTCATTCCAAACTGTTATGGCTCAAAATATCCCACATCTATAAATATCACACAGTTATGTCATTACTAACACAGTGTTGTGATAACTGAGTTAATAAATAACATCCTGATAATCTCATGACTGTGCAGATGTGACTCTGACAGAAACATTTGATAACGTATTAAACTCACAGTATATAGATTTAGCGCTGGGTCTGGATAAACTGGACATCACAGAAGAGTCATCAGTCGTGTCACTGGAGGAAAACAACATCATCACATCTGATAAAACACACACTTGATGTTTAGATGAAAGGGAATGAGTCTCACGTCGAGCGCAGAGATTCTGCGTAACTGCCGGTCCAGCCGTACACACTCGAATCTCTATACATCTTACCAGATCACAACTCCTACACACACAGACACACACCAGAAACACAACACGTGAAAGACACACTTCAGCTGAAAATGATTCATCCTCATGTCATTTTAAATCTGTATTATGTTCTGCAGATCACAGAAGAAGATATTTTGAAGAATGTCGATAATCAAACATCTATTGACATACACTGTATGATCAAAAAGCCCCCCCCGAGACATTTCTCAAAATATCTTCTGTTGTGCTCCGCTGAGGAAAGAGTGGTACACTTGTTAGTCTTACGGATGTTTAGTGTTCATGATGTGATGAACTCAGAACATTCACCTGCAGGTTTATGAGCTTGTAAACAATCATGTGTAATCAGCACGAGGAGCGGCCGGGTGGACATTAACCAACCTAACCCTGTTACCATGCCAACCATACAGAAGACCCTCAGCTACAAGGGGCTGTTATGCAGTGTTCACACCAAATGCGAATTAAGCGATTTCCTCACGTAAATAACTTACAAAGCGCGATTGCCGCAAAGGTTTAAAATATTTGCCAGATCCCGTCACTCACCAGAAATAACAAACGTTTCCTGTGAGTAATAAAGAATGTGGAAGAGGATTGTTCGCATGTGGTGTGAACCCAGCATTAGTGTACATGTACATTTCAACTAAACAAAAGAGATTGTCTAGTGTTCAGCTTTGAGCCGAAAGAGTTTTGTGTTAATCTTATTTATACACACTTAACATTGACATTTTTACATCTACTAAAATGTTTTTAATCTGGTGGTTTAATTTACTTAAAGAAAACGTAAAAGTGAACATCCACTATAACAACGACTAAATGAGAAAACACTCCATCTTAATGTTACAAGTATTGATCTAGTAAAGAGTTAGTAGTAGACATTCTACGTTCACTAGTATTAAAGCTAAAGAACAAACAAAAGGCTGAAATGTAAACTACTCTCATACTAATTTACACATAAGAAAGTGGGCCAACTTTGTCCAAAGTACTATTTAAACGGCACTTTCAAGCATACTAATGATATTCTTATACTACATGTATACTTGAAAATAAACTTAAAGTAAGTATTTACCTGTGTGTGTGTTAGATCATGTTCAGGAATCAGACTGGAGTGTCTGTCAGACACACGAGGGGCAAAGTCTGATCAGTGCTTAAGAAGCTCAGGTGTGACAGCACAGGTGCAGGTGGGAGGAGACAGACAGGAAACATCCACAGATCTGACAGACCGTGACAGTAAACACGCTCTGAGTGTCTCATGACAGCTGCACATGTTCAACATCTGAGGTCTGCGTTTAACACATCAACAGTAAAACAACAAACAACAGACATTCTCTGACTGAAAGAACGCTTTGTTTTTCTGAGATTCCCCCTAAATATAACACACACACACAGTGATGAAAAATACATGAGAAACACAGCAAAAATATTATTATGAGCGTGGCCAAACCAAGACCAGACCAGACATTGAAATTATGACATTAAATTACTTAAGCGGAGATTAAAATTGAGTTTGTTATCTCACGTTTAAATAACAATTATTAAAGGGAAAAAGAAAGAAAAAGAGAATAGAAAGAGACAGAAAAAGAAAGAACAATTAAAAGAGTGAAACGAAAGAAGGGGAAAAGAAAAAGGAGAAAAGAAAGAAAGAAATGGAAAAGAAAAAGGAGAAAAGAAAGAAAGAAATGGAAAAGAAAAAGGAGAAAAGAAAAAGAAATGGAAAAGAAAAAGGAGAAAAGAAAGAAAGAAATGGAAAAGAAAAAGGAGAAAAGAAAGAAATGGAAAGGGGAAAGAAATGAAAAATTTATAATTATAAAAAAATATATATTACATTTAAATAAAAATAAAATACAATTATATTTAATTAAATAAAAATAATGAAATAACTGGTCATGATTTGCTCTCATGCCCTCATGTCTTTCCAAACTGAATATCCCAGATCTATAAATATCACATGTATGTCAAGATGAAGTCATTACTAACACAGTGTTCAATGCGTCTCATTAAATATCAACAAACTAAAGGCGTGTTTTTCCATTTTATTTAATAAGTCCAACAAAAAAACACATTTCTGTGAATATTCAGATGGGATATGAAAACCATACAGTTTAATAAAACAAACGCTATTCACCCCGAAAGTGCACAGAACCACGTAAAGCAGATGACGTCTATCACTATGATGTCGTTTAATGCAATAAAAACATTAATAATGAGAAAGCAGATTAAAAGAGCTCATGATGATACAGCGTGAACAACTACACTAACAAAGCACACTTTAGTTCCTTTAATAAAAGTGCGAGTAACTCAACCATAAGAGTTTAAATATTGTCAGATGTTAACGTGAGGGGTTCAGTGTGGCTGATTATTAACAGTCTCACTCACACACACACGCTAGACTTTGACCTAGAGATGTTCAAAATGGAGATCTCCACCAAACTCGGTCACTGTCCGTCTCTCACATCAGCGTCCGCAAACGTCTTTAAGTACTTTTCCATAAAAGCTCTTCTGATTGGTGGATGGCGGGCCGTCTGCGCATCACTGCGTCTGCAGGGCCTGCGTCAGGTGAATCCCGGCTCCGGGCGGCAGAGGCCAGTTGTCCTGACCCTGATGCGTCTGTAGGAGACGGTAGAGCTGTTTGAGATGCGTGACGATGTTGTCTTTGATGTCAGGAATGGAGATCTGCAGACGAACGCTTCCGCTGTCGAAGGAGCGCGTGCAGTCGCCCGAGAACATCTCACTGATCATACGAGCCACCACCGGAATCACCTTCAAACACACACACGAAGTTCATTCACTTCACGTCTCTGATCAAATCAAACACCAAAGGAGTGTCTAAACTAAAAAAAAATTGAAAAAGTTGCATTTTATAAATTGCATTAAAAATATAAAAATAGATTTAAGATTGCTCTTTTTGTGTCAGCCGTTTAATCTTATTGGTGGAGATGCAACCATATATTTAAATATATTTAATGTTTTAAATATAAGTTTGTGCATTCATGTAATTCAAGGTAACGTTTTAGGTTTCATTTCTTTTTTGGCATATCTATTTCTTTTTTATTTATTTACATATACTCTAATGAATTTATATGAATAAAAGCAGTAAAAACTATCGTCAAGTTTTTCATTTGCTATTTGAACAAATGAGATTTCAAAAAATATATATTTGTGGTAGCAACCCGTTCAGTTTAGCCGACTAAAAACTGTGTGATGCAATATTCAATCAACATATGATCACATCATGTACTGAAATCAAATTGTAAACAGCGTGTCTCAGATCATCCCTAAACATGTGAAATACATGTATGATTTTCATCAAACGTTGTGTGGATTCAGGTTTGCGTGTGAAGTCTCACCTGCACCATGATGAGTTTTCTGTCTCTGGGTCGACCGTCAGGCCACTCCTCCCCAAAACACAGATTAATGTCATACATGGGCGACTCCAAGGCCGACTGACCTCGCTGGTGGTGAGCGATCACACCTGCAAACACACACAAGATCTTAAGAACCACAGACTTTCATCATCAAACACCTGATCACTTTATAACCTTATATCGCCTTATAACCCCAAACATCTCATTTCCAGTTCAACACAAAAAGTGATTCAATCGTAAACGTTGGTGTCAAACTAAAGCAGAAAAGCAGACGACGAGACCGTACGCTCACCGCTGAGGAAGGACTCCAGACAGAAGAGTTTGACCTTTCGCTGACGCTCGATGAGATTGGGAGCGTTGGGGTTGGGTGCGCACGGACCGGACCAGTACACTTTGCACTGACAGAGCCTGACGGCGTAGATGTCATGACCGCTGACCTCCAGGATGAGCCCGCGGTCCATGACGTCCAGCAGGCGGCTGGTGAAGACGCGCTGCTTTTCGTTGGCGATGTGCTCAGTGGGGGGGAAGCGCACCTGCTCCAGACTGATGGGGCCGAACAGCTCCTCCTGATTCACCATAGGACCCAGATCGCCGTAAAACAGCCGGCAGCCCTGCGGGTTACTGACGATGGCTGGCGGACACACCTCCTTCCCGCGGTAGAAGCACTGCACCTCCAGATCGGTCACTGAGGAACAAACGAGTTGAGAAACGGTCGAGACAATGCAGATTACGTATTGAATTGTTTCGTACTGGGCAGAGAGCTGATCCACGTCTCCGGGGTGGCGAACATGGCCTCCAGAGGTGTGTGGGTCTGGACCTCCATGGGCGGCGGCTGCATCTCCACGTCTGGCTCTTCTTTGGGCCTCCAGGCCGGAGGAGGAGGTGGGCAGCTGGGGGGCTGCATGGGAGAGACTGAACCAGGAGGAGTCCAGACCTGAGCCATCGGAGAGGCACTCATCCCTGAACACACACACACACACACACACACACGAGTATTAAAATAATCGTTTATAATCGTATAGTAGTATTAGCAAGAAAAGAACAAGTGTGTGTACGTTGTGGTGGATATGGTGGTGGAGGGTCTGGAGTGTCTGGAATATCATCTTCATCACCGTCGGTCTCATCTGTGTGAACTGAACCTGAGAGAGCGAGAGACAAGACAAGTCATCCAGTGATTCAATGATGAAAAGAGAATCATAAGTGATTTCTGGTTAGTTCACATCTGTGTGTGTGTGTGTGTGTATGTGTGTACGCACCTGGGTTACTGGGTGTAATGTCACACACATCATAGATCTTCCGCGGGTTCATGGGAACTTCTTTGGTCCCGTCATAAATGAGATTAAACTCTCGGCTCTTGTTGAGGGCACATCGCAGCTGAGCTTTCCATTTAGCCGGATCCGGCTCATCCACTCCTTCCTGATATTTCCCCGTCTCCACAGCCCACGCCTGACACACACACACACACACGTCAGTCTGTGTCTGATCTCCTTCACTGTTCCACATCAGACGCACACAATGACTCACTTTAAAGATGGTGTTCTCCTCTTCCTGTTGCGGCGTGTGACGGGTGGCGTGTTTCCACGGGATCTGGAAGCGGCGGGCGTCGCGGTCAAGCCACATCAGACCCGGAAATGTCCCGTTATTCACCTGATCCACCAGCCAGGGCTTGAGCCGCACGCGCCGGGGGTGAGAAGACATGACGGCCCCCCTGCGGGAGAGAAAAACTGCCCCTCGTACACTGCGGAGGAAAACAAAACTCAATGGGACATAAAGATCTCCCGTTCACACCGCACGCGTGTAATCCGGTTTCACTTCCTATTCGGATTCAATTGGGTATCTACTCCTTGTTTGTTTACGTGATTTTCTTTGCAATTTAGGAAGTTTGGAAACACGTTTGAAAACTTTATTAAAATTGTATTAAAATAAATACAATTGAATTGTTTAAACCTGACATGACCATTCATTACAATCGACCTGATTAAAAGTAATTGAACTTACCTTAATATATAAACATTTATATTTATTATTATATTGCAAATATATGGTTTATAAAACATGTATGCTTTATGTGAGCAATGTGACTTTTAAACTATTTTAAAGAAACGTTTTTGTTTGAGTAAACAAACTTCCGGTGAGTGTGATGACTCGAAACTAACACAAATTCCTGCGTTTGAACACACAAACATTTACAAAAGAATAAAACGTTGATTTTAACACATTATAGCGCCGTCAGTATGAGCAAAAGTGCACAAACACGTAACATAAATGTGATAATATGTGGAAAACTCATATAAACGCGTCTCACCTGCAGGTTTCAGGAAGCGCTCGCGCCTCAAACCAGGAAAACCCCGCGAAACTACGACCTCGCTCGAGAAACACCACAAATTACTGAAGACAAACCTTTAAAAGACGTTTATCTAAAGAGTCCGTGTGATAATCCGACCTCTGCGCGACGTGTGTCCGCGTGAAGCGTGTTTCATGCGCGTGAGTGACTCTGCGCGAGAGTTTCACCTTCTGTCGAAACTCAGGTACGGCGGTGACGTCACGCGCCTTTCAGCGAGTCACACCTACACACACACACACACACACACACACTCGCTTGTATTTATGATTTTGTGAAAGTCTTCATTCACATTTATGCAAGTCAAATAAAATGAGAAAAATCAAAACTTACAATTATTTCAGATTTTAATCACGACTCGTTTTGAACTTTGTTTTACAGACGATTTTATTTAAATTATTTTCCTCAGTAAACATCAGCAAGAAAAGTGAAAGCCACTCTATAAATAAACAGATCGATTCACTGTAAATAAACACATTCTATCGAAACAAGGTGCGGTGTAAAATATCAAATATAGAACATAAAAAAAATTATAAGTAAATAAACAAATCGATTGAAATAAAAACAATAAAAATATTTGTATACAGAAACCTGAGAATAGAATAAAAGTCTCTCTCGTGTTCATGATGACACCAGCAGATGGCGCCACACATCAGCACAACACGAATCTTAACTTTAAAAAAACTTTATTTACACTTAAGCGATTCAATTAAATGAAAACAAATTTAACGACTTCTGACTTTATCTGACAGTTTTTCACTTTGTGTACATATTTACTGTATTTTCTATTTGTGTTAAAAGATAAGAAAAAATAAACGCTGATGATCGAGCTGACACACACACACGCAGTTTGTGATGCAGGACTGCAGGTTTATTGTTAGTGTTTGTACACACACTGGTTTCTCCACATTCTGGGGTTGTGGGTCGGAAGGCCGGTGGATTTGTGTTTGTGATCTGTGTCCCAGGAGAACCTGTATCCACAGGTGGGCTTCTGGTCGGTGTAGAAGGGTCTCAGAGAGTTTAAACAGCTGTAGTGACGGCTGAGATCAAGTGTCACCTCTCCATCACTGCTGAAGTCCACCGACACACCAGACTTCTGAGAAACCATCACATCCTACACAAACACTTCACTTCATCACATCAGATCATCACAGCGGAGATTAGAGAGGATTGTGTGATGTCATGACGTTACCTGCGCGCTCTCGTCTGTTCTCCTCACCTGCGGCTCCATCCCATCATCAGCACCTGCAGCAGCACAGTTCATCATCACCACCTGTCTGTCTCTCTGTCTCTTTTGTTCGGATGTGAAGAGATTTCACCGACCCTGTTAAGACATAGCAGAGAGGTTACCATGACAACGGAGACCGTTTCATCGGACGCGCGCGCCACGCCGAAGTTAAACACCATTCTGATTTTTTTATAATATACAATTTATATAAAATATCGTTTATATTAACCGTAATTTATATTCATCATTTATTATTAATTGTATTCAATTTAATTAAAACGATTGATTCTTTGCAGAGTTCTACCGGAAGTTAAACGTTTGTTTACGTTGTTGACGCTGAAATATGACATAAAAAAGGTGGCAATATAATCAATTATTATTATCTATAAAACACTGTAGTTTGCATTTTTGCTCGACCGAATAAAAAGTTGTGTGTTCTCCATTTTGTACCAAACATTTCATATTTATTTAATCTCAATGTACTCTCCAGACATCACTTCGACGGCCCTCTTATCTGTGTTGTTTATCAATCCTAAAAACTCTCAAAAAGTTTGATTGTAGTTTTGTTTATATTCATGATGAATCGTGTAAAGAATGTGTGTCTCGCTCATCAGGGGCTGGATCCACAACATTCTTAAACTCCCATTGAACCGGAAGTTGCGATGCATTTCTGCGTGAAATGGAATTTCTAATGAGAAAAATAGTGGGCGTGGCTTTCGTATTTCTCTGCGATTTGATAGGATGTATAAAAACAGCCGTTACGTTTCGAAATGGAACTGACAACAGACTGACAGTTGAAGGGGAGGAGTTAACGGATGCTCCGCCCAAGCCGTCTAATCAACGTCATTTGAGATAAGAGTCATTTCAGGACGGAAGTGCATTATCAGATTTTAACTGAAGATTATGAGCGCACACACATTTTAAAACGAGAACGACCCATATTTATAAACAATTTACCATAAACGCTGCAAGATTTCATGAAAAGACAGGCATTGTCATTCTTAATTTCACAGGGACTTTAATCAGAAAATCCTGCTTAACTGCCATATTTTTTCATAAAATTCAAAGAAAAATATTTGGAATATTTTGCATTCCCGAAAAACTTCTTATAAGCAATAAATAATTTCTTACAATTGTTTTCTCGGGACTCACAAAGCATATTTCGTTTCATTCTTATGAAATATGAAGACGTTCTGAAGAAAATAATTGAAAACTTCTTAAGACGGAACATTCCTATGAGTTTCCTGTAATTTATCTAAAGAACAATCTTATATTTTGCTTTAAGAACAGGTTCGTGAATCCGGCCTCACATGTTTCTGGGAAATTCAGAAGAGAGGTTAATGCTTCTGGCTGGACAAACAGGACAAACCAGTTTCAATTCTGTTCCCATGGCAACTGGGAACATGGGATACGCCCACAAACTCTCTCAGACATTTTGACTTTTATCCTGGGATATATTGTTCTCCATAATTCTACAGGGATTGTTCATTCCTTCCCTTTATTTTCAGATGACACCATTAAAACACTTTTGCTGTCGATTTTTATACCGACAGAATTAAATATTACTGAACTGCACAATGTTATATTCTTTGAGATTTTATACCAATATTTATAATTACTTTATTTAAATATATATATATAATACTGTTAAAAGTTCAAATTCTTGAAAGATGCAGTTAGTAACTTATGACATCTACTAATTGGTCGAACATGTGACCTTTGACCCTGTTATACACCATAAAGTTATTGCTTTATGTGAAAAAACTGTTTCGCTGTAGAATATATCGTATTCTTTATGATTATGTACGTGACAACTAAAACTTAAAGCTTCTGAAAAATAGCTTTATTTTATTTGGCTACATAAATATATAATATAACATATATTGTATGTATATTACAAAGAGCTGTGCACAAACAAAACAAAACACCAAGAAATCCACACGTGCACATCTGACCGGAAAAAATCATAATAAAAATAAAAAACATCTGACCGGAAATTGTCATACAAAACAATAATCGTCAGAAAAACTGAACAGATTTTTACTTTCAGATTCTAACGGCTCGTTTTTCCTGAAACTCACCATGACAACAAATATTTGAGTTTCTCAGACTTTAAAATAAAGCCGAAGTGAGTAATGCTGAGGGTGCGGATGCGGAGAGGTGGGCGGAGTCAGAGGGGTCCGCGCAGCGCTCTATGTTTGTTATGGGCGGAGCCTGTTGCCTGGGTTCAAATGCATATGCGTCTTGTGGGCGGGGTCAACAGGGTGTTCCAGGACAGGTGCAAGAGGCCATTTTATTCACTTCAGTGTTTTTACATCAGCGCGCGCGCGACTCTCCACTGACGGACGTAAAATCATGAGGATTTAAATCTATTCTGGATAAATCCACTGAGATTGTGATTAACATGAAGAAAGGACATCTGAACTTCTTGAGTCGGAAGAATCGAAGTCTGTTCGACACTAATGTGGAAGTCAAGGAAATTGGTAAGTGAGATTTACACCGCAGTTATTGATCTGAAATCTACTGATGGAATATTGGATTGAAAGTCTTCTGCACGCGACCTTCGCACTTGTCAAGGAGCTCGCGTGCTTGCGCGCTTGCGCGTAACAGTTTGGTTCTAAAAACCTCTTAAAGTTTCTTTAGACACTCAAGACAAGTAAATTATGTTTAGTGACTAGACTTTACAGTGATCACCAATGCGGTGTATGACAAAAATAATCGCAGAATCATGTTTACTAAAATGACAAATTATTAACCTACATGAAAAGACTCTAGTATAGTATTATTAAACATAGCACACTGTAGTATATTCATTTCTACACGTTTATTAATGTAAACTCTTTAGTATATATTCTGTAGTATGAACTATTGCTGAAATCTAGTGAATACTGTAAAATAACTAGTGAGGTAACATTATAGTATCCAGGAATTTTACTAGTTCACTTAAGTAAACAAGTACACTAGAAACTTGTGATATGAAGCACTGCCAAGATACCATGCTACTTAAATTAGTATGGGAGTTATCACGGTATTTGCTTCTGATCATTGCGCCCTCAACATGGTTAGCTTGGTTATAAAGTCTTATTTGTATTTAAATTAAAGTAATTTCAAATGCAACATATATAGGGTTTAAACCTTTACCTTTACTGTCTCGGCCCATATCAGACACGTACAGCATGAAAATAACAGATATATTTACAGCAGTATATCAACTATATTTATCAGGTCATGAGTTATCTATCAGCTGTTATCACAGCTCAGATGGGACACAATTAATACAATTATAAACTCGCTAAATTAAAGAATTAAACAAAGATTATGAGTCACTGTATTCAAGGAAAAATTCAGATTCTGACCCCCGTCTGCAACTCTACTTGGATGTTTCTTCGAAAAAGGGAAATTCAAAGAGAAACAATTGAGAGTTCAATTGTTGAAACACATGAGTTGAAGATTGTAAATGTGATGAGTCCACATCGAGATCTTAAATAATATTGACGTTTGATTGCAGAATTAAAAAACCTGAGCTCAGGCATCGTTGACATCTCGTCTCAAACGCTATTGACAGACACATTTGTGTGATTTCTGACTCTTTTTTTACATGAGAAATATCTGAGACACACGAGACGTTTCCATTTGGTCTCACCGATGTCTCTGAGAAGTAACTGAGATGTTAAAGAGATCTCAATCTCATCGTTCTGTGAATATTTTCGTGGGAGCGTGTGATGATGTAAACAGAGGAACGTTGACCTCTGACATGTTCTGAAGATCACATGAAGCTGGTATTCTTCAGTCTGTGAGTTTAAGCTGTCGGCTGTTCTGATGTTTGCAGATCACGTGGACCTGATGTTGGACTCGGCCACCATTCCAGAGTCAGGAACCGCCAAAGTTCGTTCACGGCCGACGGTCAAACACTTCATGGTAAGTGTAAAAACCCTCCGGTAACGTGACCAGATGAGTTTATGACATACTTAAACACACGGTGTTTGTTTTTGGTCCGTTGAACTTCAGTGGGTTTGTTGTGTAAATTATCGACATGCATGAATTATAACAGCCACAGATATTCTCTTTAAGCATCAAGCTATTCACATAAATGTAGAAAAAAAGTATCAAAGCATAGATTAAAGATTTCAACCATTTTGAAAATGTACAACTGTTTTAGAATGGTATTCTTTTAAACTTCTTGAATTTGTAATTCTTAAACATGTCCGTATTACAGTATATCTTGGATTACCGAGTTTTTGCCCCCTGGTGCCGTCCTTGTACCATTATGCTTATTTATAACAGGAGTGCAATGTAAAAACCCTTAGAGAAACACACCATGGGGCAGCAACAATACCATGATATTATCATGTATACCACGATATCAACGTGGAAGTGCAAGGGTATATATAATGTACACCAAGAATACCATGATAGTACTCCATTTTTTTTTATATTTAGCCAAAAGAAACTGAGCGAAACCTTCCCACACACACGCTCGCGGACACACCTCTGGCTTCAGGACATACACACCCTCAGTATATAAACACAAACTTTCACTGTGATTGAACAACACTTGCGTGTTTATATCACCGTGGTGATACGACGACATCATCACAATCAGATTCATGTCGTAACCCGATTGACTGATTCACCTCAGATGAAATGTTCTCAGACGCTCCGGTCGCGGCGGGTTCTCCCTGCAGGTGCTGTTTTGAATACGCGCATTTTGTTTAAACAGCAGCTCGGGTCTCGTCACATGCGTGCACACGTTTTCTGACGTCTGATGCGAATCAAATCGCTTATTTGTGAAATCACGACAATTATCGTAACAAAAACTTGCCTTGTTTACAGATACGAATCATGTCTTGTTGAGGTGAGACGTGACTTATTTTTGCATAATAAACCTGAAGGAGTGACGTGAAGCACTTCTTAAGCTGGTGTTTCCACACACCGCCAACGTCAAGGTCATGAGTGGGATTCTTAGGGAACGAACTGAGTGATAAAGTGAACCTTGAATGCACAGTACGTCACAATCTGACAAATGAAAACATGTGCAAGTAATGTTTAAACTTCTATATGAGTCTATATACCTTGCGAGGACGGCCATATGGGCTTTTCTGTGGAAATGTTGAGAATGTCATGAGACAACACAAACATGCGTGTTTCAGGGGCGTGTCTCTTTTTGCATGTCTGTAATCTGAAAGGGAAAGAATGGAAGTCACAAAGTTCAAGTTCATCTTTCTTAAGAGAGAGACAGAACGCCAAACTCATCCGAACACATCTTAAAGAGATCGTTTAGCCAAAAATGAGAATTCTGTCATCCTTTACTCAAACCTGTGTGAGTTTCTTTCTTCTGAAAGATATTTTGAAGAATGTTCAACCATCACTGAACTCCATTGACTACCATTGTATGAACACAAAACCACAGAGACGTGTCTCAAAATATCTTGTGTTGTGTTCTATTGAACAAAGTCTCCCATACAGGTTAACAGTCACATCCAAGCTAGCAAAGGTACGTCTGAAAGACGTCTGCTAAAGATCTGGAAAACATCTGATAAACGCACACATTCGAAATTCTTAAACAATTAAATCATTTACATCAGATGCAGATGTTAAATAGATGTCTCCCAGATGTATGCGTGCTATCAGCGATGAGAGTGAATAAATGATGCCAGAATGTAATTTTTGGCTTGAACTATTCCTTTAAGATGTTTCGAAGAGAAATCATTGTGTATTTAGATCAGGATTCAGCTCATTTCCCTGAACGCCTCACGGCTGTGTTTATAGTGTGTGGGCGAAGAACGTCCATGAGTCAGTGACAAGGATTTACATAAATAAATTGCACAAAACTGATTCAACCAGATTGGGTCTAAAATCTTGACAGTCATGTAGTTTACAGCTATAGCTGTGTGTCCTCGAGAAATAAAGACGGAAATGGACGGACCCATAAATGATTGTATCCTGGAATGTCATAATCTCTTAGAATAGTTGAGGGAAACTGGTTGGTTCAGTGGTTAGAAATCCAAACTCTGACTACAATAACAGGTGTGTTTGATGGCTCACTTGTCTCATAACTGTCACATAAGCTCACAGACTGAACATTCAGAGATACTGACCCGTGTTTCTCTTTAAATCACAGTCCAATGATTCCCTCCAAGGCTTTGCAGTTCCGACTCCCAAAGTTCCACTTTTGCCGCCCTTCATTGAACCTACAGTGAACGGGACAGGTGAGTTGACACTTCAGAATCTGGGTGAGGATTTGGGAATTTATGTTGTTGCACATCGTTGTGTTTGATCAAGAGCTGTTCTATTGTGTTACGTAAAAGAATCATTCTCGTCGACTTGATTTTGCCAAGTTTGTCGTTCAACACAGTTTGTTGACCCTGGGACAACATTTTTGTGGAAAAAACCCATCCCGAACCCAAAGCATAACTTATTTCAGTTATCAAAGAGAAATGAAGTAGAAGCACCTAACCCAGGTTGTAACACTAAACTTAGCACTCAAATCTGACTGGTTGGTTGAAATGTTGTCCACCAAGGATCAACCACTTGTCAAAACCACAAAACACAGAATACTGCGCTTTACTTCCGAGTTTCCATGATGTTGTTCTCTGGTGATGGGAGGTTTTGTTGAGTTATTAAACTAGTGGTTTGATTGTCACATTTGGTTCCTTTTCAGGAAGCCCCAGAATCCTACAAAATAGACAAAAGCTTTCTGCCTACGACATGAGTGAGGGGGAATTATTTGTACCCCCTCCGCCCATCTCCGCTCCTCCACCCCCTCCGCCCTCTTCAGTAGCCCAGCGCCCTCCATCGTTCATCCCCCCACCTCCCCCGAGTCACAGTGAAAGCATTGCATTCATAGACACAGCAAGTTTGCAGCCACCTCCCATGAAGCCCCCTAAACCTCCGTCACATAACGGCTCTGATTACAATGATGAGTTAGACCTGGCCTCTCTCAGACCTCCTCCAATGGCACCTCCCAAACCTCCATCGGACACATCCAGCTTCAGAGGTTCTGTCTCCAACCTCAGAGGTTCCGTTTCCAGCCTTAGAGGTTCCGTTTCCAGCCTTAGAGGTCCCATCTCCAGCCTCAGAGGTTCCGTCTCCAGCCTCAGAGGTTCCGTCTCCAGCATGGATAACGATGAGATCCCAGATTGTCCTAAATTCAACCCGCCACCACCACCTTCCTCTGTGGTTAAACCTCCACCCGTCCTTGCCAAAACCCAGAAAATGCCTCCTCTGAAACCCACCCGCATGTCCTCCATACCCAATATTGACATCCAGTCCAGATCGCCCACACCCCCACTTGCCTCTACTCTAACGCCTTCCAGCTTCAACCCTCATAACACAGCTAAAATCTACCACATGCCAAAAGGAACTGTACTCACCGGGCAGGTTGACAGGGAGAAGCGAGTCCAGTCCATTCTGTTACTGGAAGACTCCACTGGGAACCCCGTTGGGGTTCATGTCAACGGGAACAGTGGTGGATCTCTCAAAGAAGTCCAGTCGGTGGCACCCGTCAAACCGGCACGTCGTGGGAGCAACGCCGCTCAGCTGGAGAATGTCATTCCAGACAGTTTCCAGATACAAGCTCCAAGTCAACCAACCAAGCAAGAAGCGACGATCAATCCGGAACCCGAGGCTACAACACCTATGCATTTCTCACCTAAAATAGAGAAAAAGCCTTATGTTAGCCAGGTGAGGACTCAGGTGGACATACCTGGCAGGTCTCACAGGTACAGCCCGATCCTGAACCACCGACACCTGAAGACACGTGGGCTGGAGAGCTCGGGGAAGAAGAGTGAAACATCCACCTCACCGTTCGCTATGTTGATGGCCTCTAAAGAAAGAGAAAAGCAGAAGAACAATCTGTCCCGACAGAACAGCAGTTCCTATGAGCACCAGGCTTCTGCCATCCAACCTAACGTAGAGAAACCAAACTCCTTCACAATCATTCCTCAAGACCTGTCAGAGAGAGCCAGTGTAGAATTCAAGCCGACAATAAACACGCAACCGGTCGTCCCGCTGTCTACTAAAGTTGACGTCCATAATGACCTTACTCTAAGTCAGTGCTAAGCTCCACCCCTCGGCTAAACCCTACCCCCATGAACAGCTCAGCAGGGATAAAACATATTCCTGCCCGAGATGAGGAAAACGGTGAAGAGGTGTTGTTTATCCCACCACCTCCCGAGTTTGCGAACTTTGACCCAGAGGACGAACCCCCAGCTCTCCCTCCCGCTCATCCCGCACCTGCCCCCCCTTTACAATCCACGCCTCCTTCCTTTAAACCGCCAATACCTCCACCAGTAACCAACGGTCCCCTGATCACCCCCAAACCTAAACCGCTCACCTGTCCTCCTAAAGCCCCATGCCCTCCTCCAGCTATCCTACCCAAACCGCCCGTTCAATTCAAATACGCCCCACCGCCGGTCCAGGCCCCCCCACCTGCCACGGCCAGCCAGACGACGCTGCTTAGTATCCTGCAGAAGAAGATGCTGGAGATGGACCCCAAGTTCTCAGCAGTGAAAGATGCAGATGTCAACGACGACTGGAACTCTGCGCTTGATGACGAAGGAACGGCGCCGTTTGTAGTGTCCAAACCTCTCCAAACCCGCAGTACCGCCCCGCCAGCGAGACCTAAGGGTCTGTACATGAAGGAGCTGGAGAACAAAACAGCCAAAAAGGCTCAAGATTTTTCAAGTTCATCTAGATCAAGGTAAGATCACACATTCACTAAATTGTTTAAACGTTGATAAAGAACAAGACAAAAGATTCAAAAACTGATTAATAGATATCATAAGCAATATTTTGTCATCTTTATTATCCAGCAACGGATCTTCAAGCAAACAGTCGTTTGGAATGACGTTCATAGTGAGACCCGGAAGCAAACAGCCAATAACACCAGTAATGAAAAACTGAACTGGATTCGTTCCAGACAAACGTGCCTTACCTGTACAAACACCTTCCTGACACATGGGATTGTTTCACTTTATTCCCAGCTAACGTTCTCTGAAAGTTAACATTTCTGCAGTAACGTTAAAAGAGAATTTGATTTGCATTACGTTGTTGCTAAACGTTTGAAAAGAACGTTGATTTTGATTCTTACATTGTTAGCGAGCATTTAAAACATTCAGAAACGTTTTTTGTTTGCTGCTTTTTCGCTGTTGTTAAAGTATTACTGTCACTGTTGGTTGTTGGAAGGTTGTCTGAACGTTTGCTCACATCAAAGATTTCGAACACGAGCGGTATACTGAGACCTTTTCATAAACTGTGTCTGTCTACATATGTATATATATATAAGATAAACTACGCACAAACTCACAATAATGACATTTTAATGTCAACTGAAAGATTTCATTGTAATTAGTTTTAGGGGTCGCAGGCTATGCCAAACAATCAAGGATGTCAACGTTCTCAATTCTAACCTTGTGTGATATTATCGAATGTTTTCAGTTGTTACGGCTCTCGATGCGACACGTTTTTTGTGCTGGTGCTGGATGATTCCTGGAAAAACACAACGTAACAAATCTGAAGATTTGACGATGTTTAGTAAGCGCTGTTATAGATTTGTCCAATAATTAGAGTAAACATAGATGCCTTTCATTTCTGCTGCTTTTTGTAGCGATACATGTTCAAACAAAGAACCTTCAAAAGGATTTGTTTAAGATTTCATTGATGTAGAAATCTATGTTTGTTATCCCAGATAAAAAGAGACGGTTAATACTTGTGTTAAGAATATACTTGTAAATAAAGAATACTTATTATTTTATTATAATTTATGGTGCACTTTCGAGTCATGCGGTATAACGGTGGTTTGTTTATGTCTGTAAAAAATAAATAGAGCAATAAAAACGGTTATAAACAGATGACAGAGACACTTATAAACCGTGAGAGTTTTTATTTGACTTCAGTGAAGATACATTTGTGAAATACTAAAGTTGTCATGAAATAAATCATAATAAAAAAATCTATATTCAACTCCACTTAAGCACTTAGTTATGCAGTTGACTGATGGATTCTGAATATAAATGACCTCAAGTTTCATTCGAAGGACGATGACAAGAACAGAAACAGGAAAAAGGTTTGATGTTGTTGTCTAGGCCTGTGATTGGCCCACGCTGTGATGAAGCACCTGATGGTCCCACCCCGCTGTGGTCAACACGGCCGACGCGCCGGGAACCCAACACACAGCACGCACGAAATCCTGATGCCTTCTGTCCCGATAACTTAACACGGACAAACCATACCAGTCAACACGACACTGTGATTGGATCAACTTTGTAGATGAAGTATCATGATAATACCGTGATGTAACGAAACTACTATGGTGCAATATCAGATACCATGGAAAGCCATTTTGTTCCTTATTGTTAAGAGATAAAAAAAGTACAGCAGTAGTTTTGGTCCATCCAAACCTACACAGATAGCCAATCAGGAGAGGGGTGTGTGTCAATACTCACATTTCTCTGAGCTCAACAGTAACCACGGCAACTGAGCAATCATCACTGACAGAGGCCAGGAGAGGTGAACTGAACGAACAGACCATAATAATCATCAGATTTACATTTCACAAACACACTACACACATGTGTCACAGAGTTTTTTTGGAAAAAGAAATACGTAAACAATGAGAAAAGGTTAAAAATTGATGAAGATTTGGGAGCTGAAATGGACAATTCTCCCCTAATATTAGGAGACATATTCCAGTGAGTGAGAAATGACTTTATAAAGATTATAAAATTATTTTTTTCACAGATATTGGTCAATCTTTTAGTAGAATCTGTTGACTTCACCGATCTGTCTTCCAGTACATGACTATAGCGAGAGTCCAAATATGGTATAAAAGCACTTTTTGTGTTCTTTTTCCAAAGTTCACATGCCTGTAAATGAAGAAGTATTAAAGAAATGTCAACATCCTTTTAGATTTTTGTTCGTCATAAACTCGTCTTATGGTACCTACGTTTTACCCTATGTGATATAGTCTCAGAGATTTGAGGATGTCAATATGTCTCCATTTGCCCATTTCCCCATCTTGATTCAGAACAATCCTATCTTCTAATAACAAATGTATTGTGTCACACTGAAAACCATGATGAGAGAGAGAGAGATTGTACCTGTCTGAGGAAAACATCAGTCTGGAAACTCTACGATTGTGAATGTTGGCCGTCTGTCTGCCGTCTAACGTCTGGAGGTCCTGAATGGTCACTCGACCCAACTCATCACCTGATGTCCGCACAAACAGGTTAAAAGCTCAACTCAAACACCGATGTGAACAAAGCATCATGGGATTGAGAGCAGTGCGCTGTTCACTTACCGTATGCAATGGTGCTGCTTTGATGAGGGTGCCAGGCGACTGAAGTGGGATTGCAGCTCGGAGAGACCACATCTAACACATGAATGATAAACAATGAGACTTGAATCAAAGCTCTTACATTATGTGTAATGTATGTGTGTTATTTACAAATCTGAGAGCGTCAAGACTCACGTTTAATCTTATTAGTTATTAGTCACTAGTTATTTCAAATCGACAAACACAAGCAATAGATGCTAATGACAAAAGTAATAGAAAAACTAACAGTATATCATTATTTGATCTTATTATGGAAATGATGACAAGACGATGATGAACAACAGTCATGAAATTTATCAGTTTTATCTCAAGTCAAATCTTTATTTAGTCCTCTGACTGTCAGTGTTATGACACAGTATCAGTTTCTTCTGGGACAGCAACACAAACTCTCTGGATCAGTTAATCATTACTGACAGAACCCCCAGCTCGCTCTTTCTTTCTCTCTCTCTCTCTCTCTCTCTCTCTCTCTCTCTCTCTCACTCTCTCGTTTCCTCTCTAACTCACTCTCTCACTCTCTGTCTGTCTCTCTTTCTTTCTTTTTTTCTATCTATCTTTCTCTCGTTCTCGCTCTCACTTGCTCTCTCAAGACTCAAAGAAGCTTTATTGGCATGATAAAAAGCACAAGAAAATTAAATATAAACATGCACAAATACAGATTTAGATAAAGATAAATGTGTGTTTTACCCAGGCGGGTGGCAGGTTTGGGTTTCCGTCGGTCCCACATCAGCAGTCGGCCGTCCTGCAGGTGATCATAAGAGTGTTACACACTCAAACACAACCTCTCATGTGTGTGTGTGTGTGTGTGTGTGTGCTGACCTGAGCACAGGACAGAAAGAGAGACTCATCGAGCGGTGAACAGGACACACAGCTGACCGCCTCTGAGTGAGCTGAAACACACACTCACATGTCAAACATACAGACACAATACACACTGCAGAAACATTACATCACTTCCTGCTCCCCTCACACAGTTTCTCACCATTATACGTGTTGATCACAGTCTCCTGATTAAGATCCCACACTTTAATTCTGAAACAGAGAGAGAAATCATTAGTGATCTCACCACAAAGCCCACCCCAGACCCACAGCGCCCCCTGCTGACCTGCTGTCCATACTACCACTGACAGCGTATTGACCCCCTGCAGTCACGCTGACGGACGTCACAACATCATCATGCTCATTATGAGTGAATTTGTTCATCAGCAGACGCTCGTCTTCAGCCAGAGTCCACAACTCCACTGAACCTGTGAGACACACACATCATCACACACACACACACTCATTCACAGCGTCACACACTCGTCTGTGTTCTCATACCTGCATCAGACGCCAGCAGCACGGCTCTATCTGAGATCCATCTGGCATCAGTGATTCCCGCTTCGGTCTGTACGCCCGCCTTACAGAAGCCCTCACTGGGGGCCAGTTTAGGGTCACTGTACACCCACAGAGAGCCCTGCCAACACCGACCCGCAAGACTGGAGGCGGCAAGCAACAGTGTCCCATCTACAACACACACATTCATGTACATGAACACACATCTCCTCTCTGTCATCTGGTTAAACACTGATTCTGTCCAGGATAAAATGCATATTGTGTTGTTTTGTATTCCGGTAGTTAATGACATAATAAAAGTGTATTCAGTAAAGTAATCCAAGTATGGCACTATAAAAGTAAAGTAGTCTGATTGTTTTTGGATTACAAGCTTTTAGGAATGTTTTTATGCAATCGAAAACATAACATTGAAAGGAAATGTGTTGCTTTGCACAAACACACCATACACTTTCACATTTCAGAACAATTACTTAAGTTTTGAAAGTATGGTAATATTGATAGTAATCAAATTTTTAACTCATTGTAACTGTAATGGACTAATACAGTTTCCAAATGTTTGCATCCTTATTACTGTAATCCCGTTACATGTAATGCGTTACTCCCCAACCCTTAAATCTTCCCGTTTACAAACTATTCAAGTGTAAACAAACAAAGTGTAAACAAACAATACAGGCAAACAAAACACAATCCTTACTTTTCCTTCTCTATGACATAAACTGTGTGCATTATGACCATTAATCTAGATCTTATTTTAAAATCACTACTTTTATTTGACTAAACACTTATATTTTTGTACTATAGTTAGTTTACACGATTTCTGAAAAAGACTTCAAGCTAATATCTGACGTGCATGATAGATGTACAGTTACATGCATTTACAAAATACGTCAGAAACGATATCAGAAGCACAACGTGCGCTAAATAAAAGTGTTCGTATCTGTTGTCCAGTACAGATGATGACGTCTATAATGTGAGTTTGTATTTATTTGAGTTTATAAACTGACCGGCTCTGTAATGTAAAGCGTCCAGATGTCTCTCCATACAAGCCGGAGCGTTTACAGGAATAACCCAACGGTTCTCTTTTATCATCCTGATTATTAATATCACACTAAACACCGTTCTAATGAATGAACGAGAGCACAGAAACACGCGTGTGTGCAACACTTCCGCTTCCTGCTCTGAAGACACGCACAAAATAAAAGCCGCCAAACACTTCAAAATAAAGCTCGGTGTGTTCGTTCTTTTCGGAGGAACATTTTTGTGCACGTTTGCTCCTCTAGGTGTCACCACTCAATCAAACAGGAGTTTACAGTGATTATAATAAATGATTTATCCGTGCGCAACATTATATATATTTTATTAATTTGCACTTGTAATCTTTAATCAAAAACGTTAAACTCTCCTCTCCCCTCAACGACTCTTGACCACATGACGTCAGCAACAAAAAAGAGGTATGACTATACTGACTGTCCAAATGTTTCTTTGTATTCACTATAATATATATATATATATATACTTACTGTCCAATGGGAAGTCATTTTTGCCTAATCTTATTTGTTCTTTAATTTAATTTCAGAAGTCGTTTCACTCTGATACACGTCATGTCGCAATTTACGTTTCATGGTGACCTTAAAATATAACCTGATTTGATTCTTATTTTAAACATTTATTCACACATTAACTACACATATCTGCCCATTTGTTGTATAAATCCTGACAAAACTAACCAATCCTATTCTACAAATCTGCAGCGTTCATTTACCCCTACATTGGGATTTCATCAATGCAAATGAATAAATAAAAATACACATAAATAACGAAATAATATTTATTGATACATCACGCAGTATTATTTTGTACTGCTTTCAATGCATTCTGACTTTAATAATAAAATAACGACGTATAACAGTACTATGCCAAATAATTCGATTTTAATTATCTTTCATTATATCATATACAGTTCGTTTAATTATAGAAAATAACACATATTAAATGTTCTCAAAATGACATGTTTTGTTGCATCAATCCACAAGTCTCGACTCAACTCTGCAGAATATTTAAATGAGTAATAAATCATATAAAAAGTATAAAACAAACGTTTATAAACGCAACATTATTATACATCTATACATAAAAATTATGTCAAGCACATATATAGTGTTATATACATGTAATGCAAATGTTGGTTTGTTGTCAATCAGCTCGTGTCTCCACAGCACCGGACCTCATCAGTGTGAATATAATAAAAGTCCTTGAGACTCCTCACGAGGCGTGCGGACGCTTGACAGAGTTCCGTCGGGTCATTTCACACCCCAGACCCGTGAATATGAATTTCTCCCCCCGGTGACCGGGTACCGACTCCGGATCAGAAGTGAAGGTTTGACTCACGAGCTCGAGCAGTCCGAACACTGACCCCAGAACAGCCAGAACACAACCCAGCACATAGATGCTCAGCATGCGGCCACTCGGGTTCTGTTTCCTTATATCTCTGACAAAACCAGTGATTTCTCTCACAGTCTCCATGACGACAGAGTTCAGCTGTACACAACACATGACAAATATTCATTTATTTTGATTTATATTATTATTATATTCATATTATTATCTTTCACTCACTCTTGTGATGTTCTTGTGGCGTCGGTCATCCGTCCACTACACACTTCAAACACACTCCTGTGTTATTCACTCTTTATATGATTATTCTGGTCTGTCGTCACCTCGGGCAACACGTGAAACCCAATCAGCTGCTGAGACTCCAGATGACCCTGGACACACTTTATCACACACGTGATCACAGATACACACACGTCACTCACGTTCATCGCTATTGTAATATGACTTTTATAGCCGCTTTAAGAGCAGTGGGTCACATTCTATAACACAAACAGTGAAGACAAGAGAATAGAATCAAGAAGAGATATAAAAGAGAACATTATAATAGTAAAGAAGGTCATTGATATGTGATTATTAATCATAATCTTGATTACAGGACATTCACAGTTTCCTCTCAAGATTGACTCTTTCAAATACATTTCTGTGATGTAAAGATTCAGAATGATTGAGATTGACAGTGTTTGTGTCAGATTCTGAGCATGTGCCCGCATGTGTGAGACTCCAGAATGATCAGAGACTCAATTATGTCATAATAACGAGATAATATGTCGTTAAAACGATGTGCTTTCCCCTTCAAAACGACATTTAGTTTCAATGCCGTCATCTTGTTTTAACATATTATTTCGTTTTAAATGCATATTATCTTGTCTTAAAGACATATTATTTTGTTTTAACAACATATTATCACGTTAAAACTACAAAATATCCTTAACGCCATATTGTCTTATTTTAAAATATAATTTCGTTTTAATGCCATATTATTTTATATTAACATATTATTTTGTTTTAACGCCATATTATCTTATTTTAACATATTATCTTATTTTAACGGCATATTATTTTGTTTTAACGACATTTTATTTCGTTTTAACAACATTATCTTATTTTAACAACATATTATCAGGTTAAAACTACATGATATCCCGTTGAAACGACATATTATTTCGTTTTAATGCCATATTATCTTTTTTTCAATTATTATTTTGTTTTTACGACATATTATTTCGTTTTAACAACCTATTATCTTATTTTAACATGATATTTCGTTTTAACGACATATTATCTTGTTTTAACGAGAAAATATAATGTTTTAACGAATTGTTATCTCTTAAAAATACATATTTCCTGTTTAAACGAACAGAGACTTTATAACGTGTTTGAAATATTAAAGTGACTTTTATAATCGCACAACAACTGATAACGGTGTTATACACGTAAGCCCCGCCCCCTACAGGCCCCGCCCCTCTCCATCAATCTCATGTTCCAGGTTTGAGACTCGCGAGCGTGTGTGAACCTGCAGCGCGTGAACAACACAACACAACACACTGATGATGAATGTCTGGACAACACACCTCTTACATTCATGATGAGCGGAGGAAACCACACACACAAACATAAGACAACACACTTTAAACATTATTTTATATATATATAGGGGAGCCCTACACACACACACTTCATGTGGTCGTCATGGTGATCTGTCAGGTGTGGCACCTCTGTCTGACTCACCTCAGCCGAGACACACCCAGACATACACAATCACTGCCCGCGGGGGAGAGTTTTTAACACACACGTTTAATCACACACACACACGTGTGTTTCAGGCCCAGACAGAATTCATCCAAAACATCCTGCTCCTCTCTTACACAAAACATCCTGCTCCTCTCTTACACAAAACATCCTGCTCCTCTCTTACACAAAACAAGACGGTATTCACACGGTTTTTACACACAATCACGGCAATATCGTGGTATTGTTCAGTATATTGACGTGACCTCATGAGGAGACTAAATAAATGACACAAAGTTATCACATGAATGACAATCATCAGCTCTGTGTGTAGATATGGCAACATCACAAGACCATCAGTACTCTGTTGTGAAAGCAAGCGACACAATCCAAACAACACAACAAGCACAGTTAACAACAGACACATCAAATGTTGTTGTGTAGCAGATTAAATTCCATCACTGTTACTGTGAGTGATTTCAGAGTGTGTGTGTGCATGTTTGTGTGTTGTATCATGTTATTTGGTGTGAAGAATAAATTCCATCACTGTTACTGTGAGGATGTGAGTGATTCTAGTGTGTGTGTGTGTGTGTGTGTGTACAGGTTGATTCATGTTATAAAGGGTGTGACGCTGAGAGGAAGGGCGTTACACACACTCACACACTCACACACACACTTGTGCGCAGGTGAGAGTCTTGTTCAATAAAAGCCAAACACACTCATCAGACGTCTTTGTGTTTCTCATTTCACTCACACAGAACTACAACATTCACACTCCACACCGGTGAGTTTTTACTTCACTCGTTCACATTTAATATTTTAATATTCTATTGAAATCTCAGTTGATGTGTTGTTCAGTTGTGTCGTGTTGTGAGTAAATCATGATTTATTCTTTAGCTCAGAGAGTTGTCTGGATGAAGACTTGGATTTTATTTCTCGCCGCAGGTTTGATGTTTTACACAGAAAATATCAAATATTTAAAGTCTTGTTTTGTGTTTTGTTCTATTCTCATGTGTGTTGTATGATGATAGCCTTGTGTTATTTGAGCGTGTTATGATGAAGATTGTGTTGTGTAGCTGTTGCGTGTGCGGTGTGCGCGGCTCAACATGACTGCGGGCGCGGGGCGTGTTACCCGCCGGCGGGTGATCTTCTGATGGGTAGAGAACAGAACCTCAGGGCGTCTTCTACCTGCGGTCTGATGGGTTCTGAGGTGGTGTGTACTCCTCACGCTCAGGTGAGACACACAACACATTATTCTACACACACACACAACTCTCTTCACTCTTGTGAGCTGTGAAACAGTAATGTGTGCTTTCACCTGCCGCTCGTTCATCATGAAGAGCTCCAGCGCTGCCAAATGACAAACATACTACACAAACCTGAACCCACCGGACAGAACCAGACACACAACATCATCCTGACATCTGACACATCACACACACACACACACACACACTAAAGACTGCTGAACTGCGTGAGCATTGGCACAATGTTGGCATAACTTTACCACTGCTGACACACCACGCGCACACACACACACACACACACACACACATAAATAATACATGCAAAACACACACAGATAATACACACAGACATAGCACAACCAATTTTACACACACAAAACACAATCAACACACACATTACACGACCATTAATACACACACAAACACTAAACTGCACGCACACACAACACTTACACATCTCACACACAGAACACACACACAAACACACTCAAGAAACTCAGATCAAAGTCAACATGTCTACATCATCTCTCTCTCTCACTCACTCTCTCTCTCTCTCTCTCTCTCTCTATCTCTCTCTCTCTATCACTCACCCTCTCTCTCTCTCTCTCTCTCTCTCTCTCTATCTCTCTCTCTCTCTCTCTCTCTCTCTCTCTCTCTCTCTCTCTCTCTCTCTCTCTCTCTCTCTCTCTCTCTCTCTCTCTCTCTGTCTCTCTCTATCTCTCTCTCACTCACTCTCTCTCTCTCTCTCTCTCTCTCTCTCTCTCTCTCTCTCTCTCTCTCTCTCTCTCTCTCTCTCTCTCTCTCTCTCTCTCTCTCTCTCTCTCTCTCTCTCTCTCTCTCTCTCTCTCTCTCTCTCTCTCTCTCTCTCTCTCTCTCTCCTCTCTCTCTCTCTCTCTCTCTCTCTCTCTCTCTCTACTCTCTATCTCTCTCTCCTCCTCTCTCTCTCTCTCTCTCTCTCTCTCTCTCTCTATCTCTCTCTCTGTCTCTCTCTCTCTCTCTCTCTCTCTCTCTCTCTATCTCACTCTCTCTCTCTCTCTCTCTCTCTCTCTCTCTCTCTCTCTATCTCTCTCTCACTCTCTCTCTCTCTCTCTCTCTCTCAGTGGAAGATGAGATGTTGTCCGTGTGACTCTCGTTACCCTGGGGCGTATAACGCTCACACCATACAGAATGTCATCTCTGGCGCCGGACCCTCTCGATGGTGGCAGTCAAAGAAAGGTGAGAGAGACCCTCTCATCATCTTCTGCTCATCATCTGGAGCTGTCATGTGACTGTGTGTGTGTTTGTGTGTGTTTGTGTGATTTCAGATGAGAATCCTGTGACTCTTCATCTGGATCTGAATGGAATGTATCAGCTGGAAACTCTCTTTCTGGCTTTTAAGGTACAGAACGGAGAAGATGAAGATGATGATGAAGATGATGATGATGATGAGAACATGTGATGATGTCTAACACCTCATGTCCTGCAGGGCCCGAGACCCCGCGCTCTGGTCATCGAGAGAACCAGGGATTTCGGCCGCACCTGGCAACCCGTCCTGTACATGGCCACAGACTGTCCGTCTGCTTTTCCTCAGGTGGACACCTCACTTCCTCGCAGCCTCCATGACACCTACTGTCACGCCCTGCCGCCCACCGCCGAAGACCCCTACAGAGATCAGAAGGTTTCACCGTCAACTTCACTTTGTTCTTCACTCAACGGACAAAAGAATCAATAATCAAACATTCTTTATCCTCTCAGGTTCATTATTATCCTGTGCGTCAGTATGAGAACATTAATCTGTCAAACGATCAGAAGATTGAAGGTGAGATGTTGATTCACGATTCTTTGATTTCTTGACTCAGTAAATGATTCATTGACTCACTTGGTGATGTCTGGTTTTACTCATCCGTGGTTGAATCTGATTCAGTTAATGATTCATTGATTCTCATGATGGGTTTTGTTCTTCAGTTTTAGCTGGTGTTACTGGACTGCGGGTGAATCTGACTCACTGAATGATTCATTGATTAATTTGTCTGGTTTTGTTCAGTTTTATCTGGTTTTACTGCTCTACGGGTGACTCTGACTCATTGAATGATTAATTGATTATTTTATGTTTTATTCTATAATGTTATTTGATTTGACTAGTCTGTAGGTGGATCTGATTCACTAAATGATTCATTGATTCATTTGTTTGTTTTGTCCTTCAGTGTTATTTGATTTGACTAGTCTGTAGGTTAATCTGATTCACTGAACAAAACAAACAAAAGTGTGTAATCTGATTCACTGAACGATTCATTGATTCTTTTGTTTGTTTTGTGTTTTTTCTTCAGTTTTATCTGGTTTTACTGGTCTGCGGGTGAATCTGACTCAGTTGGGTCCAGTGCCCAGTATGCCGGGTCGCAGTCTGAGTCAGTTTTACGCCCTGAGAGAGATGAGGGTCATCGGGTCATGCTTCTGTCACGGACACGCCAACCGCTGTCTCCCTGACAACACCGACAACTATCCGTCCAACACACAGGTAACACACAACACATACAATGAAACACAACACACACTTCATAAACCCAACCGCGCATAATGTCACCGTGTGTATCTGTGTGTGTAGGTTGGAGGAGTGTGCGACTGTCAGCACAACACAGCAGGTGTGAACTGTGAGCGATGTGATGACTCATACAATGACCTGCCGTGGAGACCAGCGGAGAACGAGAACACACACACGTGCAAACGTACGCTCTTACACACTGAATATCATCTTTCATGACTGTAGCGGTTTTATTCATTCGTGTTCGTGTGTTCTGTGCCGCCCCCTGCAGGTTGTGAATGTAATAATCACGCAGGGCGCTGTCGCTTTGACCCTGGGAGATACGAGGCGACGGGTCGCAGGAGTGGAGGTGTGTGTGACGGCTGCATGCATCACACAACAGGACCAAACTGTGAACGCTGCGCGCCCAATTACTACCCAAACCCACTGAGTAACATGCAGAGCCCGGACGCATGCCTGCGTGAGTAACACACGCTACACACACACACTTAAACTCATACATAAACTCACATGATGAGAATGATGAAGGACTCTTTCTCTCTCTCTCTCTTCAGGTTGTCAGTGTAACTCAGCCGGCTCTCTGAACTCGGGTCAGTGTGATGCTGTGACGGGGCGTTGTGTGTGTAAAGCTCATGTGGAGGGTCAGAACTGTGACCGCTGTAAAGCTGGATACTACAACCTCAATTTCAACAACCCCGACGGGTGCTCCAGTGAGTCTCATCTGATCTCTTACACTTGACCTCCCTGACCTCTCACTCCTTTCCCTCTTAAAACAGAACCCTAAAAATCATACCCCTGAGCCCTAAAATCTCACCCGTCACCCTCAGAATCTCACCCTGACCCTTTAAAATATCACCCATGACCCCTAAAATCGCACAATGACCCCTAAATTCTTCCTTGTGACTCCTGAAATCTCACCCCTGACCCGTAAAATGTCACTTCTGTCCCCTACAATCTCACTCATGACTCCTGAAAGATCACCCTTACCCTTTAAAATTTCCCCCTGTCCCATAAAAAGGAACTCCTGACCCCCAATGTCTCACACCTGACCCCTAAAATCTGACTCCGGAATTCTCACTCTGACCCTAAAAATCTCAACTTGCCCCTTAAAATTTCACCCAAACCCTCAAATGTCACCCCTGACCCCTAAAATATCACTCTTGATCCACAAAACCTCACCCCTGATGTCTAACATCTCCCCCTGACCTCATTGCTCTCTATGACAAACACTGAAATATAGATGTTGTGAGATCTGATGGTGTTTGTGTGTGTTGTCAGGGTGTTTGTGTAGGTCTGAGGGTGCAGTCAGCGGTGCGTGTGATCAGCTGACGGGTCAGTGTGTGTGTCGGCCTCACATGGAGGGTCTGATGTGTGATCGCTGCGCAGATGGATACTGGAACCCCAAATCACCCAACGGCTGCCAATCGTGTGACTGTGACCCCACCAACTCCCGCAGCTCCACCTGCGACCAGGTATACACACAGACACACATTTACAAACACACAATCAGACACACACAACGCCCTGACTCGTGTCCGTCTGCTGTCGTTTCTTCAGCTCACTGGTCAGTGTCAGTGTCGTTATGGCTTCGGGGGCCGGACCTGCAGCGGTTGCCCCGACAACACATACGGGGATGCTCGTCTTGGCTGCCGTCGTAAGTGTTTCCTGTCAGCAAGTAACTCAATGATTCAATGAAACACATCAACATCTCAACACATCTGTGTTCTCTCTCTCTCAGCGTGCGAGTGCGACCTGTCAGGCTCAGAGCCGGGCGGCTGTGATAAGCGCACAGGTGCGTGTCGCTGTAAACCGGGCGTGACCGGCCCCCGCTGTGACACCTGCAGACGTGGTCACTGCGCCAGTTTCCCACAATGCCCGGCGTGTCCCGACTGCTTCTTCACCCTGAACACACACCTGCTGAACCTCACACTGGTTCTGGAGCGCCTCTCCAACTATCAGATCCCTCACGGGGGCGGAACCCTGTCAGGAGAACTCGCTCAGAAGATCCGAAGCATGCAGAACACACTCCGACAGATCCAGGACTCCATGACCCTACCGACACCGTCCGGCAACACACTGACCGAAACCCTGGAGAAACTCGACACGCTCAGGTACAACAAACACAATCCAACGAAAACCTTTGATGAAACGGACGGATGTACAACCTACGACTTTCTTCCAGGTCTCAGGTGAAGGGTCTGAAGGAAGATGTGTCGCCCCAGCCATCAGATCCGGATCTGGAGCGACGCTTGGATGAACTGCAGGACTTACTGGCATCTATACGACTGGATTACTTCACGAAGAGAGACGCTTTCAAAAACACAGCCGGATCCAACAACGCCAGTAAGCGTGTTCTTATTATATTGTTATATCACTGGTGCACCGACTGCTCAATGTGACTGGGAGAGAAAACTTGGCCGTTCTTTCAGATATTTACTGTTTTTTCAGGCATCTTCTACACCATCCAGAAATCATACGACTCGTCAACGGATGCCATCAAAAAGGCGGAAGCTGCTGAGAAACCCCTGAAGAACGCCAGCGAGAGCAGAGAAAACGCCTTGAAGGATCTGAACAGACTTCAGCCGCTCAACACCAGAGATCTGCTGAAGCTGAAGGAGGATCTGGCAACACGGCCGGATCTGAGACCCGCCGCGCAGAAGGTGACATCATGAGATTCTGATTGAGTGTGAACATGTGATCATGTGTTAGAGAAGCAGTGTGTGATGAGTGTGTGTTGTCAGGTGTGTGGCAGCACTCGTGTGGAGCCGTGTACTCCTCAGAAGTGTAACGGTGACTTGTGTCCTCCTGATGGAGCGCCCCCGTGTGGAGAGAAGGAGACGTGTGTCGGTGCGCTGCCCAACGCCAATAAAGCTCTACAGAACACAGACGAAGTGAAAGACAAACTGAAGGATCTCAACGACAAGATCACACAAGCGCTTACACAGGTACACAAGCCTTTATGCACACACACATAAACACAACACTTAATAGATACACACACGCACTCACACACACTCAAACGCACACAAAAATGAATAAACACGCATCCTCACACATCCAACTTAATACACACACACACACACACACTCACTCAACTTAATAAATACACAAACGCACCCACACACACACAACTTAATAAACACACACACACTCAAATGCACACAAAAATGAATAAACACGCATCCTCACACATCCAACTTAATACACACACACACTCACTCAACTTAATAAATACACAAACGCACCCACACACACACAACTTAATAAACACACACTCACTCAACTTAATAAATACACACACGCACCCACACACACACACAATTTAATAAACACACACAACTTTAAAAACACACACACACAACTTAATAAACACCCACTCACACGCACACACAACTAATAAAATAGACACAACTTAATAAACACACATACACTCACACAACATAATGAACACACACACGCACAAACAAATTAATAAACACGCATCCTCACACATCTATCTTAATACACACACACACACTCACTCAACTTAATAAATACACACACGCACCCACACACACACAATTTAATAAACACACATACACTCACACAACATAATGAACACACACACGCACAAACAAATTAATAAACACGCATCCTCACACATCTATCTTAATACACACACACTCACTCAACTTAATAAATACACACACGCACCCACACACACACAATTTAATAAACACACATACACATAACTTAATAAACACGCACTCACACACATACACACAACTAATAAAATACACAACACTTAATAAACACAAACTCAATTCACACCCATACTGATCTACACATCTCACACACCTGTCCAAAAACAACTAAACAACACAATCACACACTAAAATACACAACTTAATAACAACAACACAACAACACACACTCAATACACACACATACTGATATACACATCTCACTACACACTGAAACACACACCTCAGTCCACACACACACACACACACATACACACTGAGACATAACATGTTACATATGACACAACGTGTTCGTCTGCACAACAGATACAGGAAGCTGAAGATTCAGCCAATAAGGCGAGACTGTCCACAGATCAACTGGCCAATCAGATTAAACAGGTGCGGGTTGATGTAGACGGAGACCTGAAGGACTCTAAAGACTTCATCAATACACTCAGAGACTTCCTGTCGGGTGAGTAACACACACACACACACTGAATCACAAACTTCAATACTCATGCACAAGACATTTTTATGCTGGAAAGGTAAAGCTCTCTCTCTCTCTCTCTCTCTCTCTCTCAGCTCCTCACTCTGATCCGGATGAGATTGAGCGTGTGTGTGAGGACGTGTTAGAAGCCAAGTTTCCTCTCAGCGTGGAGAATCTGAAGCAGAAACTCAAGGAGATGCAGGACCTGGCGTCTTCTCTCCCCGACAGCAGCAGAATCCTGGAGTCCACCAAACCTGAGCTGGAGAAAGCCCGGAAACTTCTGGAGGAGGCCCAGAACGCACGGTACACATCCACATCACTCGTGACTCCACATGAGACTCTACAGACATGTTGTGATATGATATTAATGTTCTTTAACATCACCATCCAGAGACGCCGCCTTCGGCATACAGCAGGACGCTGAGGGCGTGCTCAAGTCCATGGACGAAAACGATGACATATTTAATGACCTGGAGGACAAAATCCAACAGAGTCTAGACATCGCCAAGAACGTTACGGAGGATGTCAGAAAGGTGAGTTTGACTGTTTAATGCCATAGATATGTGCACGTAGATGCCACTTTTAACCAGTTCACACACATCGTGGCGTCCGCCATCTTGGAAGGGTCAACGTGTTAGTCGCTGTCATCATTTTCTAAGATGCCATAACATTACACAGCCTCTGTTTGTAAAAACTCCTTAAACACAAAACAACATTTCAGCCAATCAGAACACAGCTGGTCAAAAAGACACAAACTGAAAACAAGCCAACAAACAAACACACAGATTATTCAGCATCTCTCACCGTCTCTGTCTCAGATTGAGGATACGTTAGCTCCTGCGGAGAAGGGGATTGTGGGTATTACAGATCTGGTGGATGAGATGTGCCCCCTGCTAGAGACTCTGAAGAAAGACTTTCAGACAGGAACAGGACTGGCCAATGACGCTGATGATCAGGCCAACGCCGCTCAGGACGAGGCCGACCAGGCTGCAAAGGTACTTTTAAACATTAAACAACCTACAGTCACACAATTCAACCTTCATCATTTACAAAAATGTGTGTGTGTGTGTGTGTGTGTGTAGGACCTGGAGGCGTTGAAGGACGAGATTGAGAAGCTCAGACTGGCGGCGGCGGAGAACACTGAGGTGGGTGAAGTTGGAGATCGTCTGACAAAACTTGGGGATGAGGCGTCTTCACTCACCTCAGAAACGGCAAACATCACCACCGCTCTGAGAGGTAACGCACACACTCAAAGTCACTCTACACACACACACGTTTGTTACACGTCTGCTAAAGATCTGGAAAACATCTGCTGTTGTACATCCACTCCAAATCACAGACATCTTACAGACGTCTCCTGGATGTCTATATGACAGACGTAAGGCAGATGTAGTGTCCTATCAGGGGTGTGTCCATGTGAATGAGTCATTGTGCGTCTTTGTTTGTCAGATAAAGAAGCGGCGATACAGCAGGTCACAGAAGAGCTCGAGGAGAAGGCCACGATACTGAGCGGCCTGGACGATAAAGTGAAGAAACTCAGAGATGATATTCGTGACAAAGTCAGACAACTGAACATGTGTCAGGGCTGAGGTTTTACATTGAACCACATAACAGCACACAATTCTCTCAGTTTGTTATAAGAATAAACCTTCTTGGTTTTGGGATGAACAAGTGTCTTTTGTTTTATTCAGAATAATACAGAATGCCTTTAGCTACAGTATAAAAAAGTAAAAGGTGCAAAATTTTTTGGTTCATGTTTCTATTCATAGCATTGTTTTGCTATATATGTAAAATTAGTTTTATATTTAATTTATTTAGCTTTCTTTCGTTTTTGAGCATCGCTTTGATACGTGCGCTATATTTGCGTATATCTGAGGGTCTAAAATTATTTTACCGCTTGTATCAACTAGGGGGCCCCCCAAGCTTGTGGGGCTCTACGCATTGGTTTGCGTGGTGGTTAAAAACACCACTGCACATACACACTGTTGACGAACTGTAATAAAGATATTATTGACGCCAAGCTGTATTTACAATAAAGTCTAATAAAATATTCTGAAGATGTAAGATATTGAAGGGTTGAGCACCTTGCATTGTGGGATTGCACATTCTGTCTGGAAATGATTAACTAGAAGCATCCAGTACACAGTAAATCATTTTTATTATTTGACATTTTATTTCACACAGATGAACCTCAGTGTCTGTATATGTATAAACACACTATGCAAGCCCATAAATCAGCTGCTTATATGTGTTACAATCATCACATATGACATATAAATGTCATGAGACTAGAACAGTGAGTGAGGAAAAATACAAGAGTTTTTCTGTCGGAATGTTTACATGTCTGGTTGAAATACTTTTGCTTCCTGAGGCAACTCAAAGTAGAACTGTGGCAAATCCTCCAACCTTCCCATGATGCACCACCATCAGCTCATGGCATAAATATGACTACTGTGCATAAATGAACAAACATCTGAACATTTGTCATCTGATGACAATAATGTAATAAATGGTCTCAATTCTGTCTCAACATGAATTCCTCATCACACTAAAAAGTAAACATTTAATAGAAAAGTTGTGTGTCTGCACGTGAGTGTGTGTGTGTGGTTGGCACTTGTGTAACTCTGAATTCAAGTTGCGAGTCCGTTTCGAAATGACACCCAAAGAAACAAATCACACACACACGTATAAGCATCCGTCAGCATCCGTCTGACCTGAAAAGAGAGAGACAGAAGTTTGAGATCATTGAACACCTTCATTCCTTCAAAACTGCACTCTGAGAATCTGCTCACCTCATTTGACTGACAGCTGTCAATCAACAATTACATCATAGAGCAGACTGCGGTCTGCAGGGACTGGCTCCGCCCACCCGTAGCACTGAAACACACAGACACGGATGAGTCTTTCAGACCCTTGTCAGGCTTCATTTTTAGTAATGTAAGAAAGGAGCTGTCTATGTGGACAGGAAGTGAGTCATTGTACCTGTGAGCAGCGCAGTGCAGCTCAGACTCGGAGTGATACGTGTGCTCTCCCGTCTCAGTGATGACCAGCGCATGCATCGGCTCGCTGTTACACGCCTTCAACGGGCCACGCCCACTACTGAGATCAGACTGAGGCGATAGGCTGGTGTTACTGCACGACGGGTTCCCATTGGTGTCCAGGTCATCAGGGGGCGGGTCCAGAGACGAGACGTCCAGCACCTCGATCGACGGCATCTGTGGGGGGACCGCAGGGTCTGCGTGAGCCGCCTTGAGGCGTTGCATGTGATGAACTGCCACTGTCGCATTAATGACACGCTGGAACACACAAAATATGTTGTAAGAACGTTGTGCTGATATGACAAGTAATCAAATTATAAAAAACTTTGCACTGACATTAGAAGTATAGTAAGTTATGAAATATAATATGTTGTAAGAACGTTGTGCTGACATTAGTAGGACAGTAAGTTATGAAATATTTTATGTTGTACGAACGTTGTGCTGACATTACAAATAAGTTATGAATGTTATTTCTGTATGTTTTTAAACATTCCAATAACAATGTAAGGTGTTTTATACCAATGTTTTTATAAAATTCTCTTTACCACAAAAACGTTTTGGAAAACTTTGATAGAACGTTCAGAGAACGTCTCCGGTTACTTTCGTAACCTCGGTTCCCTGAGAAGCGGGAACGAGACATTGCGGAGACCGCATATGAAACTCCTCCTCTTTTTCACTTTTCCTGAAATCTTATAGGATAACGCCAGTAAAAAAACTGGCCAATTGTCGCAAGAATGCAACCGTATGCAAATACTGACGAATCCAGACAGTATAAATACAGTGCATGTGACGACAATCCTCAGAATCTACGAGAGAACGCCTGCACGGTGATAAGCGGCGAACACGGCGTTCTCCGCAATGTCTCGTTCCCGCTTCTCAGGGAACCGAGGTTACGAAAGTAACCGGAGACGTTCCCTTTCGAGAGCGGTCACTTCGACATTGCGGAGACCGCATATGGAACGGTAGTACAATCCCGCCGTGAGAGCTTGCAAAATCAGCCAGAAAAACTGGGTTAAAACACACAAGCATGGGAAGCATACTATTTTAACCATTCACGAGGTCGCTAAGCGTCAACAGCTGATTGGCTTAAATCGGCCAATAAACTGCTAAATCACTGAACCGGCCAATGAACTGCTATATCGGGCTCCTGCCAAATTTGCATATCCAAACCCAACCAATGCAGCGGGCTGCGCTGAAACAGGGCAGACACCACAACAGTAAGAGCCAGCACGGTATCCCGGGCGGATATAACAGAGATATAAAAGTACACCAAGCACAGCATAAACAGCAACGCGGCAACCACTGTGTAGCATAAGCGATTATAAAGTAGAAGATAAAGAGTCATCAGCACTCACCGAGAGGACTTGAGACGACAAAGAGGACACGTCCAATCTGTAGAACCTGGCGAAAGTGTTCTGCGAAGACCAGCCAGCCGCACAGCATATGTCCTGAATAGATGTGCCCCTAGACCAAGCCCACGAAGAGGCGATAGCCCTAGTCGAATGAGCTCTGATACCGAATGGGCAGTTCTGTCCCTGACTCTCATACGCTAAGGTAATAGCGTCCACCACCCAGTGAGAGAGCCTCTGCTTTGATACAGCCCGACCTTTAGTTCCCCCACCATAGCAGACGAAGAGCTGTTCAGACTGCCGAAAACCGGCCGTGCGATCAATGTAAGCCCGCAAAACCCTTACCGGGCAGACCGCTCTCGGAGCGTTTGCATTCTGCGAGTCTGACGACTCGGAAAACAAAGCGGGCAAAGAAATGACCTGTGCTCTAAATGGGGTAGACATAGACTTTGGCACATAACCCGATTTCGGCCGGAGAGTGACATTGCAGTCGCCGGTTCCAAAACGAATGAAATCAGCGCTGACTGAGAGCGCTTGTAAATCCCCTATGCGCTTAGCCGAAGCAAGGGCAAGAAGGAGAACGGTTTTTAGAGTGAGCTCTCTTAGGGAAGCCGCGTCCAGAGGCTCGAATGGGGGAAAGGAGAGAGCCTTCAACACCAGCGCTAAGTCCCAAGGCGGCACCGAAGGGGATCGCGGTGGAAAAAGTCTCCTCGCTCCTCTGAGGAATCTGACTACCAGCATGTGCCTTCCAATGGATTGCCCATCAACCGGGGAACGAAACGAGGCGATAGCAGCCACATAAACCTTCAGTGTTGACGGGAGTCCGCCGCTGTCCAGCCTGTGCTGCAGGAAGCATAAAATATCAGACACGGGGCAGGACATCGGGTCGATATTGTTACTACTGCACCATTTAACAAACACCCCCCATTTGAGAGCGTATAAACGCCTGGTGGAAGGCGCTCGACACTCCGAAATAGTGTCAAGTACACGCTGAGGAAGTGCATTTAAAACCCCCGAAGAGGCCAGGCATGAAGACTCCACAGCTGCGGGCTGGGGTGAAATATCGTGCCGTTCGCTTGGGACAACAGGTCTCTCCTGAGGGGAATCCGCCACGGCGGTGCCGTTAACAATTCGCTTAGGTCCGGAAACCACGGTTGATTCGGCCAAAACGGAGCGACGAGGATCACCGTCGCCGTCTCCTCTCTGATTTTGCACAGCACCAGGGGCAAAATCTTCACCGGAGGAAACGCGTAAAGCCGAACGTTCGGCCATCGCACCGTCAGAGCGTCGCTCCCCATGGGGGAATGGGTCAGCGAGAAATACAGCGGGCAGTGCGCGTTCTCGCTCGTCGCGAATAAATCCACTTCCGCCGTCCCAAAGCGCTCCCAAATTGACCGCACTGAGTCTGGATGAAGCCTCCATTCTCCGTGCGGAAGACCCTCCCTCGAAAGCATGTCCGCTCCGCAGTTCAGACGACCGGGGATATGCGCTGCCCTGACAGAGAGTAGATGCCGATCTGCCCACAGTAGGAGACTCGCAGCCTGTTTGAAAAGAGTTCCTGAGCGGACTCCTCCCTGGCGATTTATGTACGAAACCACGGACATGTTGTCGGTGCGAATCAGGACATGTTTCTTCTCCAGTCTCGACTGGAAAGTATGGAGAGCTAGAGACACCGCCATCAGCTCCAAGCAATTTATATGCCATTTTCTCTGTGACTGTGTCCAAAGGCCGGATGCCGGCATGCCCTCGCACACTGCACCCCATCCCGAGGACGACGCATCCGTCGTAACGACTATGCGTCTCGTAACCAGCCCCAGGGGAACTCCCCGACTGAACATGCTTGGGTCGCGCCATGGGCTCAGGGCACTGAGGCAACTGAGTGTAACCGGGACTCGCACTCGACCCGAGGACCATGCTTTCCATGGAACACGAGCCTTCAGCCAAAACTGTAGCGGTCGCATGTGCAGAAGACCCAGGTGGCAGACCGCCGAGGCTGACGCCATGAGACCCAAAAGCCTCTGAAACTCCCTCAGTGGAACAGACCGACCCGGCCTGAGCAGATGTAGAGCTGAAGAGATGGACTCCGTCCGCTCTTGAGAGAGGCGAGCGCGCATCTCCACTGAGTCGAAACATACCCCCAGATACGTTATTGACTGACTCGGAGTGAGCTTGCTTTTCTGCATGTTCACGCGTAGCCCCAGGGATGTCAAGTGACGGAGCAGCATTTGCGTATGACCGGATAGCGCCTCCCGTGAGTGGGCTAAAATTAACCAGTCGTCCAGATAATTCAGAATGCGCATACCGCTCGCTCTGAGAGGGGAAAGCGCCGCGTCCACGCACTTCGAGAATGTGCGCGGTGCTAATGCCAGTCCGAACGGGAGTACGGCAAATTGGTACGCTGAACCCGCAAAAGCGAATCGCAGAAACTTTCGGTGGCGCTTGGCTATCTGAACATGAAAGTACGCATCCTTCAGATCCACGGATGCAAACCAGTCCCCGGGACGCACTTGTGCCAGGATCTGTTTTAGAGTTGTCATTCTGAACGCTCGCTTGTGAAGGGCTCGGTTGACGGGTCTCAAGTCCAGAATCGGACGCAGACCACCATCTCTCTTGGGCACTACAAAGTACCGGCTGTAAAACCCGCTTTCTCGCTCGTTCGGAGGGACACGCTCGATCGCTCCTTTCGCGAGCAGGCTGCCGATTTCCTGCCTCAACACAGGCGCATTTTGCGCTGACGTAAGCGACGGAACCACACCGCTGAAGCGGGGAGGTCTTCGTCTGAACTGCAGGGTGTACCCGTGTTCTATCACATTTAGTAGCCAATGAGAAATGTCCGGAATGGCCTTCCACGCGTCCAGAAACAGACATAATGGCCGAATCTCTTCGGGCGTTACCGTCAGCGGACCGTTTAGGGAAGCACGCTGGTGCAGCGAGGCTAATTGCACTGGCGGGGAAATAGCCCGTGCGTGAGACTCCAGCCGTCTCTCGCCCACGGGAAAGACCGTGGACGAGGGAAGGCTGGTTATAGTCGGGATTAACTGCGGCTTCGCGCTGCACCGTGGCAGGGCAAGGAACGCAGCATTGGTCGTGTGAGGGGGAAAGAGCTCTTTTTGTGAACAGGTATGTGTTTTTATTGCATTTACACAGACATTTACAACATTGCAATGTTCGCCCGCAACCGCGGGGGAAAACTGATGCAAACAGCGGCGTTTGGGGGCCACCGGAACGCTCACAAACTCTCTCCTCCTCTTTATAGGTCCGTCAGGATGACGGCTTGGCAGACGATGACGCTCCGCCGTCGTGGCGCGGCGGTCCTCTCTGCGGTCCTCCCTTCGGCCCGTACCTCTTCTTAGGCGGGCCCGACCATTGTTTAGGCCGTGCATCCGGCTCACGACCTCGAGAAGCCTGGGCGGAAGCAGCGTGCTGTTTGGTCGGCCTCTGCGCGGAGTGCGACGCGGATGAAGAACGGGCTCTAGGAGACGGTTGATAAGAGCGTCGCGGGAGCACGTGACTCATGGCCTTGGCGCGCTTTTGCGTCTCCCCGAAGCGCTCCACCACCGACTCCACGACGTCACCAAAGAGGCCGGAGGGAGTGATCGGGGCGTTGAGGAGAGACTTACGGTCAGCGTCTTTCAGGTCCGCCAACGTAAGCCAGAGATGACGGTGTAGGACGACCATGAACCCCATGGATCGGCCGATAGCTTGTGCGGTCCGCTTCGTTGCCATCAGAGCGAAGTCGGTCGCTGCCCTCAGATCCCTCGTGGCGTCCGCCTCCAGGCTGCCGCTATCCAGCGACTGAAGGATCTTAGCCTGGAACACCTGCAGCACCGCCATTGCGTGCAAAGCGGAAGCGGCTTCTCCGGCGGATGCGTAAGCCTTACCGGCGAGATGAGCGGTAAACCTGCACGGCTTCGACGGCAGGCCTGGGTCCGAGCCCAGCGAGGTGGTAGAAGGGCACAAATGAGCGGCGAGGGTCTCCTCGACGGGTGGCATGCGCACGTAACCGTGGGCCTCCGCTCCGACCACGTGGGCGAACATGGATTGCGTAGCGGCGTGAACGCGCGCCGACTGAGGAGCAGACCACGATTTCACCACGTGCTCGTGGACATCTGGAAAGAATGGCGCACTCCTCTTTGATGTGGCCTGACGGCGGCCCGCCTGAAGGTACCACGAGTCGAGCTTACTTTTTGCCGGCTCCTCAGGTGAACTCCAGGTGATGTCGAGCTCGCTGACGGCCTTCTCGAGGACCCTCATGAACTCCTCGTGGAGGTCCGGGGTGCTCTCTAGGTCGGGGCGATCCCGCTCCGACCCTGCCCAGTCCTTGTCTGAAGCCGAGATGGACATGGAGTCGTCGTCCTCCTCAGCGCCGAAGGAAACGGCGCCCAAGACGGAAGGCGGGGGACGAAGACTCTCGTCGGCGTAGAGGACTGGGGAATGGGGTGACGGCAGAGGACAGCGGCCCGGAGCCGTGTCGTCGCCGCTCCCCCTTGGAGCGGGTAGACTCACCAGCGACTCGTTGGTGGCAGTGAGCCTTGACCCTATATTTCCACGAGCGATGTTCCTGCGAGTTCTCAAGACACGCGCCGGCAGGTCCGCACAGTGCGCGCAATCGGACTCGCAGAATGCAGCCTCCGCATGAGCCAGGCCCAGGCAGGCAATGCAGTGCTCGTGCGTATCCTGCGGGTCAATGGGACCCGCGCAAAGACGACAGTATGAAGCCATCGGATGCGGTGAAAAATATCCAGTTGCGTCTTCAACGATGGCAGCGTGAAAAAGAAGATTCTGAGGATTGTCGTCACATGCACTGTATTTATACTGTCTGGATTCGTCAGTATTTGCATACGGTTGCACTCTTGCGACAATTGGCCAGTTTTTTTACTGGCGTTATCCTATAAGACTTCAGGAAAAGTGAAAAAGAGGAGGAGTTTCATATGCGGTCTCCGCAATGTCGAAGTGACCGCTCTCGAAAGGGAACTTCTGTTAATGTTTCCTTTAAGCCAAGTCCACATTGTTTTTACAGATTTTAGTGATTACAAAACTTTCATGCCAAGTTCTACGTTACTTCACACAGATCTCTCACCTTCCATTTAGATCTTGTGAAGTTCTTCTGGATCTGCTCGCAGACGGACTGATAGATGTTGTTATTCTGAGCCGTGTGTCCAATAATCCTAAACACACAAACCAGCGGCTTCATTCCACATGTGTTCATCACATCATACACAAAATCACTCCATGAGGTGTCTCTCACCACGGATGATTGAGCGCTTCTTCAGTGGTGAAACGCTTGCTGGGATTTTTCTCCATCATGTGACGGATGAAGTCCTTTGCTACAGAATGAACACAGAATTTATTCAACATGAGTTCCCATGAGGCATTAACAGTGATGTCAGTATATGTGCCCTGGGCTCACCCGACTCAGAGATGTCGTCCCAGTACGGCGAGTGAAACGCATACTCCGCCTTCATTATTTTAGAGAACAGCCTGGTTTCATTCTCCTCGTAGAACGGAGGATATCCACACAACCTAAATAAAGACCAACACACGCGTGTGTAAGACAACACGCCAGCGTCCCTCAGCTCACAGGAGCAGCCGTGTGACACTTACAACACGTATGTGATGACTCCAATAGACCAGCAGTCCACGGCTTTACTGTACGGCTTCTGAGCCAGAACCTCCGGAGCTGAAAACACACATCAGACGTCACACAATAAGACGAACACACACACTGTGAAGAGTGATTGTGAGGTCGTACCGACATATCCCGGCGTTCCACAGGCGGTGGACATCACGTCATGATCAGACATCTTAGACAGACCAAAGTCACTGATCATGATCTTGGCGTTTTCCTCTGGACTGTAGTACAGTAGATTCTCCGGCTGCACACACACACACACACCTCAGTAATAGAAACCATGTGTGTGTGTGTGTGTGTGATTGTGTGTATTCTGACCTTCAGGTCTCTGTGGACGATGCTGTTCTGATGCAGGTATGACACGGCCTCCAGGACCTGTTTGATCACAATGCTGGCGTCTTTTTCAGTGTAAACACCTCGATCCAGAATACGATCGAACAACTCACCACCTGAGACCCTGAGGCACACACACACACACAATTTAATACACACTACACAAGATCTGCTTGTTCTATGAATATATATTGAAGATGTTTGTTGCACATTTTGTTTGCATTCTAGTGGTTGTTTTTTGTTGTAATGTGTAGTGATATAAAAGTGAAACAGGAAGTGCTTCAGGACCAGTGTTGTGTTGATGTGTTGTGTATCAGACACTCACAGCTCCATGACCAGGTAATAGTGTGTTCGGCTTTCATAGAAATCCACCAGCCCCACCACATTACTGTGCTTTATCCTGAGAGAGAGAGAGCTGAAGTCAAATCTACATGTGTTTGTTTTGTTTTGTGGTGTTTCTGTCTGTGTTGTGTCTCTCACCTCCTCAGAACTTTGATCTCGTTCTCCAGGTTGGAGCTGTGCAGCTGTTTCTTCTTCACACACTTCAGGGCGTAAAAGTTGCCCGTCTGTCTCTCTCTCACCAGAAACACTTCAGAAAACGAACCCCTGCGCGAACACACAACACTCGTGAACAACAACACAAACATCGCACAACTCTGATCCTCACTGAGAATATCTACAGATGTTCAGCCCAACATGACAATTTAATGTGTGTGTGTGTGTATGTGGACTTGGTTTGTATATGTTTGTGGGGACCTAAACCTGAACACACACCAGCTGGGGGTCTCCACGGGCACAAAAGCTTATAGATTACACTGAACGATTATTTGTGAAAATCTAAAAATGCAAAGTTTCTATGATCTTTAGGTTTAGAGCGTGGGTAAGGGGATAAAATATACAGTTTGTACAGTATACAACTCATTATGCCTATGGACTGTCACCACTGAGATAATTCAACATACATGTGTGTGTGTCTATGTGTGTGTGTGTATTTGTGCGTGTTTGTGTGTGTGTGTGTGTGTGTGCGTGTGTGTGTGCATGTGTGCGTTTATGTGCATGTGTGGATGTATGTGTGTGTGTGTGTCCATGTGTGTGCGTGTGTGTGTATGCATGTGTGTGTGCATGTGTGCATTACATAAGAGACGCCTCACGTCTCATTACCCACAATTCCTTTAATCCCTGCTCTATCACAACACCTTGAGCTCGAGAAAGCCTTTAACATCAGTCCATACAGTTCAGACACACACTCGAGTGTGAGTTCAGTGTGTGTAGTGTACACTGTGAGGTCATGATCGTGACATCATCACTATCTACACATCACATATGATCACACATCTGAAGATTTATACAGCGTCATTTATATTCTGCTAATGAATGAAAGCGCCTTTACTGATTGGATGATCAATTTAAAGTAAGGCCCAATCAGAACATGGCAATGCACAAACACACCGTGACTTACTGACACAAAATCACAACAATAATCACTGACAGTCTGTTTACACAACACACACAATACACTGGATTGTTCTCTGCTGTCTGTGATCTCATTGGTCAGATGATGAAGATTGACAGCTGTCACAAACTCACACTATCTGACAGACCATCAACACAGATCCGTCAGAACAGAAGATCTCGTGATGTCTCATAATGCTTCATGTTATCATGTTAGTCCTCACATTTCTTCAAAATCAGATGGAACTTCATCATATTTGATACAAATCACATATTGACTCTTTAGACGCTTGAGAAATGAATCTAAATGAAATAATCTCTTAATAATATCTTCAGTTCCGTCTCAATAACAGAAAACAGATGAACAGCATCATTGATAAAAATGGCTCCTGGCTCTCAATCCTATAATCGGTCTCAAGTGTGAGTGTGTGTGTGTGTGTGTCTGTGTGTGTGTGTGTGTGTAATCCTATAACAGCGATCAGTCGGAGATAAAACACCCTCATTATCACTGTCCTGATTCTGACTCAGCACACACTTCAACAAAGTCTCAACCATCATCTCACTTAACTCTCACATTCATCTCAGCTCGTCCATCAAACACACAACATTCCCAAAAACAAACCTTTTGAAATAACATAAATAAAATGTTCTGGTAGACAAAAATGAGCATAAAATCTACATTTGAGCAAGATTTGATACTCACGAGCCGAGCACTTCTTTAAAATCAAAGATGTCTTTGATGTTGTCGGTGGTTTTCTTCCAGCTGCACTGAAGCTCTTTGCGACCCATCACGGCTCAGATACTGACTCCTGCACAAACACACACAAACACACACAAACAAACACAGTTTTATATGATGCTCTGTAAACTCAGATAAGTTGGCATTACTTAAAAAATTAGGGTAACTCATTGCCTCAAATTTGAGTTTTAGAGGTTTTTTGTTTAAGTAAGTTTAAATCAATATTAAATTACAATTCTTAAGTCTTAGTAAGTGTGACTCAAATATTTAAATCATCCTTCTCATGAAATTAAGTAGACAAAACTTAAAAATATAAACATGTGATTCAAGAACTTAAAATTTAAGTAAGTAGAACTTTCCCATAAAACTATGTTTACATTTCTTTATCTGTTTGATTATATTGAGCGTTTGGGTTTACAGTGATGATGATTTCACGCTCTTATTATATAAACATGAAGGTTACAGGCGCTCACAGAATCAGAAGAGTTTAATCTGATCTCAGATCTGTGATCTCTGTATGTAGGTTACTGTATTTGAAACACATCATTTAATCACATCGGCTACATTCTGAATTATATAAAACATAACGTTTGATAAATTTGCATATTTAATTCAACTTCTGTGCAGCCTTATATAATAAAACTGTTTTATTGAGTTCCATAAAAGTTCTTCGCCTTAAATGTCAGAATTATTTATTTATTCTATTTCATTTTATTTTAGTTTAAGTTTTAGCATCTTTGTTACTGTGTGTGCTTTCCTCATATTATTGTTGAATTATTTAGTGTTAATAGCTTTGCGTTTGATTTCCAGTTTATTCTTCAATAAATAATAAGTGCCTCAAATTAAATGCTGAGGTAACATTTAAATGATATTTCATTTTTAAATAATATAAAGTTAAAATTGAATTTAAATGATCAATGTATAAACCCGTACAGATTATAAAACATTAAATGCACTCTCGTGTTTTACTCTTCTAAACTCAATACAAACATTATTCATTCACATCAGACATGAGAGGAGTGAGTTTGGTCTTACCTGGATCGGATCGGATCGGATGAGAGAGAGAACTGCAGATCTGCGCTCACACGAGCCCCAGGAGCGTGCGCGGGGGGCGGGGCTTAACCCCGTGACGTCATCCCAACACCTCTAATAACCCTCTAATTAACTTTCTAATATTCATGTTGAATTCATCAAAATAAACCTGCACGTTTACATTCGCACATATATTTTTAGATTTATATAGATTTATTTTCATTGTTGGAGAATAAATTAACATTAAATGAAAAAAACCATCAATATTTTAAACACTAAACAATGATTTTGATATATTAGTGATTTATCTGTGTATGAAGTGTAGGTATATGTGAGGTTTACATGTGTGTGTGCTGATCAATCTCACATGGCAGCACATGGCTTAACACGCTAAACCCCTCGTCATGTGTTACCTGTGATTACGTCACCAGATGATTTCACACGAGTCTGTGCATCTGTCTTCTTACATCTCATCCCATAATGATCACAGACAAGAGCTCAACATCTGCTGCACAAACACGCTCGTGATACACACATTTATACAAAATATATTTACTTCATACAGAAATAATTTAGACATACTTCAATTGATATTTAAGATTCAAGCTCATATATATATATATATGAAGAGTTTGGTTCCAAAATGAGACACAAAAATCATGTTTTGTATAATGTTATTGTGTTTTTATTATGTTTTATTGTGTTAGTAAGCTTGTTTTCAGGTATTATGGTTTAAATCAAAGCAAATCAACAGCAGTTTGATTGATAGATTCGTTCGACAACATCATTTTGAAACCATTTTAAAAACGGAGTTATCTCATTTTGCAACCAGACTCTTCATATATTGTGTAAAAATGAATGCATACGAAACTATTACAGTACATATTTATTTTGTAAATTGTAAATTTGGATTCTAAGTATCGCCAGTCAATTAAACGTTCAACCAGACGTCATTTTGTAAAGGTTTTGTTGATTTGAGATTTTTATAAAAAAAACAGATGTGTCTGAATTCGCACACTGTCTCCTATATAGTTCACTATATCGGGTGTTAACATTCCCATGATGCAATGCGAATCAACTGTCTGATTAGAATCAGATTGAGTGACACTAGTGTACGTTTATACACTTATGATTCTTCTTGTTGAGTTATTTTCTTCTTTTTGAGAATAAACAGATTAAATGAATGTTATAAATATCAGTGTTTTATTTTAGATATATTAAGTAATTTTATTTAACGGAATGGAAATGTAATTGTAAATGAACGTGACAAACATTTATTTTGTTCTCTATATTAAAAACTAATATAATAAACGTGACAAATAATGTCAGAATGAACTTCACCATTTAACAAAACAATCCGTAAATCCACACAGGTGTAAAATAAACTCATCCAGTTTATGAGAAGAAAACAACGAGCTCTTCCTCATCCTGCTGCTCATTCTGAGCTGTGATTGGCTATTTAGCAGGACTGGGTGGAGCCTAACATCTGCGAGGAACGCTTCATCTTTTCTGCAGGTTATTTTGATTACATATAATTTCGCGTGCTGTGGTTTAAACTAATCAAATATAAATGATGTTAAAATGTTCAAATCTTTTCTCTCTGTTTCCCATCAGAATAATGTGAATAAAGTGTGAAATAAACAGCACCTGGTGATTGGCGAATCTGTTTATCATGTTAATGCGTGTCATTATTCTGTTGTCTTCCCAGCTGTTTACTGAGAACACTTGAATTCTAGTGAATCTGTGTTTTAATCATTTGTTTGTTGTTCACTGTTTTAGTCTCTAACCATTAACACGCGCACAAACACGCACACAACGACACAGTCCATTTAAAAATGTCATTTCAAACATGTCTGACCTTCTTTCACCTTATTATTATTATTATATCTATATTTATTGGACACAGTGTTGATTGTAATGTTTCATGCTCAAAACTGTAGAAGCGGAGCTCAGAACCACAGAGCCGTCAGCATGATGAGACAGAAGACGAGTGGCAACATGCTGACGCTCCAGACCAACAGAGGGCGCTGATGTGACGTCACACACCTGAAAGCAACGCACAATAACTCATCACTTTCAATCTGTAGCGGTGTCCCAAATGACACACTGTGCACTTAAAATCTGCACTATGTTCGCAACCATGTAGTGTATGAATTTGAGAAGAGTAGCATCGTCCAAAATGAAACACTAACCGGAAGTGTGTGCAGTTTCCCAGACGAGCGCAATCAACGTCTATCTAACGGCACAATGCGTGTGAATAAAAGTAAATGTATAGATCGTAAAATGTAATTAAGTTTTCATCTGTTAAGAAAAAGAGCATCATCCGGGTAATTAAAGTGCACTTCTTTGAGAATTTTCAATGTGAACGCACTACTCACACCATTACACTACAAAGTGGCGTAGAATAGTGCACAAGTGCGCGATTTGGGACGACCTATTCAGATCAGTTATAGTGAACACATGAATGAATGCTGACATACAGTTCAGAGCTGGATGTGAGGGATGGCTCCTCCCCTCTCACTGACTCCTCCCCCGAACTCTCTTTGGGACGGTGACGGCATGAACCCTGTGTCACACTGACGACAATAAGACTTTTATTATGAAATGTTTGCTAAAGTGTTTTTAAACAATTGTGTGATTGTTTGTCTGTTACCATGGAAACACTGCATTGTCAGCATCATCCTGCTTTAGGGCGGAGTCCTGTGCGGAAGGGTCAAAGGTCAGGGTGCTCTTAATAGAATCCGATCGCATCATTTCCTGTCTGAGACACATAATCTTCAATGCAGTGAATAAAGAATGAAAGGAAACATCTCACTTACAAACAACCGCGTACTAAGAAAAACAAATATAACAGATAACAAAATCGATATAGTTAATAAATAAATAATAAAAAAAAAAAAAAATTATTTCCAAACTAGTAGATTAATGTCAATTTACAGCCGTGGATTGAGAATTTCTATACATAAAAATGTACATTTACAACATATTTCATAGTCAACATTATTATCATAGAAAGTCAAACATGTGTTTTGGTTGAATTGTATTTCAGCGTTTGTTTACTTTTTGACAAAGATTTAAAATGAGTGTGTGTCAACACAATCATAAAATAATAAAGATATTAAAATGTCGTTAAACCCTTTCTTTTAAACCGTTGGTGTTTTACCTCCTCAGTTTCTGTATACAAGCTCTTCTGTCGGACTCCTCGCTGGTTTTGGCGCTCTGCAGGAACACAGTCTCTAGATCCATCATCTACAAAGACACAAAACAACAAACAGGCACTGACACGCTGAATGAGAAGAACTCTGTGATGAGATGTGATGTGGATGTTCACACCTCAGCTGGAGTCGGCAGTAGCGTGACGCTCACTCTTCTGCGTGTGCTCTACAACATCAACACAGCTTCAGTCAATGACGACAGACTCTAAATGTACCATCTGTTTAACTACGTGAGCTGGTTACCTGTTGAGATAGTCTGAAGAAAGCATCTCGGTCATCTGTTTGAGAAGAGACGGACACTTCAGATTGATGTAATGAGCTGCAATGATCTGTAGGGGGCGGCACTGACCTGTTGAGTCACTGTGTAATCTGCCCTTCCTTCTGTGAAGAAGTTTCCTGACCTCCAGAAGCTCTTCACCGTCTGTCATACGACGTCTCTTCAGATGCTCGACGTGTGCAGACATCACATCTGCTGCGTGACTCACACGTGCTTCCTAATGCAACACAACACATATGAACAATACATTGAGCGGGAGGTGTGAGGTCTGTGACGTGAGGTCTCTTGTGTGAGGTCCATAAAGTGATGTCTGCGACGTGAGGTCTGCGGCGTGAGCTCTGTGGAGCGAGGTCTGTGGGTGAGGTCACGTGTGTGAAGTGGGAGGTCGGTAAAGTGATGTCTGTGACATGAGATCTGTGAGGTCTTCTGGGAGATGTCTTATGTGTGAGGTCTGTAAATTGGTGTCTGTAATGTGAGGTCTGTGACATGAGGTCTCTGGAGTGAGGTCCCTTGTGTGAGAACTCTGGGAAGATGTCTGATGTGTGGTCTGTGGAGCTAGTCTCCAGAGGGAGACCTGTGGCATGAGGTGCCGTGTGCGAGATCTCTGGGGCGATATCTGAAAAGTGAGGTCTGTGATGTGAGCCCTACAGTGTGAGGTCTCTGGGGTGATGAGTGATGTGTGAGGTCTGTGAAATGAGGCCTAGAGTGTGAGGTCTGTGGAGCGAGTCTCTGGAGTGAGGTGTGGCGTGTGGTCTCTTGTGTGAGATATCTGGGAAGATGTTTGTGAGGTGAGGTCGACAGTGTGAGGTCTATGGTGTGAGGTCTGTGGCATGAGGTCTCTTGTGTGAGGTCTGTGGGGCGATGTCTGATATGCGAGGTCTGTGGCATGAAGCCTACAGTGTGAGGTCTGTGGGGCGATGACTGATGTGTGAGGTCTCTGGCGTGAGGTCTGTGGGCAATTCTCTGGAGTGAGGTCTGTGGCATGAGGTCTCTTGTGTGAGGTCTCTGGGGAGATGTCTGATATGAGGTCTGTGGCGTGAGGTACCTGGTGTGCAGCTCCCAGCATTTCAGCTGCCGTGAGGACGTTCTCCATGTTCTTCTCCACCATCTGCAGTCTGTTCTTCATCTGGGACACCGTCTCTCTGCTGTCCACCTCTGTGAGACGATCACACAACACCTGCAGAACAACACAAGCCCTCAGATCCCCCTCACAGGAGCAGGTGGTGTCTCAGGTGTGATGTGTGAAGTACCTGAAGAGCGTCTCTGGTGTGTCTCAGTTCTCTCTGTAAGTTCTCTTCTGCCACCAGACGCTCGTGTCGCTCAGCCTGTAGCCGCTGGTTCAGTGTGTACTGATCACAACCACATCCCACGGCCAATCGGATGAAGGCGCTCTGTGTGTGTGTGTGTGTGTGTTTACAGATGTCAATACTGATCTGAGAACATCAGCTGTGTGTCTGTGATGATCTGTGAGTGATCTCACCTCCACTTCATCTTCATTCATCTCCAGAGTGCTGTGAGAAATCATCATTGACATGAGTGTGTTATCAGTGTGTGTGTGTGTGTGTGTGTGTGTTTACCTGTTTATCCCCAGACGCTCCAGTATAGATATGTTCCCGCAGGAGGAGTCATGTGGTTTGTCTGAGTTTGGATCTGTTCAGTGTGAATGAATCAAACTCTCTGAGATCACTCACATTACATCACTTACAGTAAGAGTGTCACCTGTGTGTGTGTGTTTGACCTTCATCATCATCTTCCTCATCTTCGCTGTGGTTTAGTTCTCCTGTATAATCGAACAGTTGTGAATCATTCATCTGAAACAACACATTCACAGAGAACACGTGTCACTGTATGATATCACATGCACATGATTATATTCACAATAAACTAATCATGTAGATAAAAATGTCATACCATAGTAGAGTTATTGTGTTGGTCTGTCTGACTCCTGCTTGAGTTCTTCTGTCTTACACAAACAATATAACAATACACACACTGATCAGAATAACTTCATCCAAACACACACACTCAAACAAACAATACAACACAACATTCACTGTTACAGAGCGAAATACTCACCGGTGTCTTGTGTGTTTGTGTCGCTTCCGTTCAGAGATAAAGAGTCACTGATAATCTCATTAACACTGAACATCTCAACACTGATCTCAGATCAGATCTCCTCATCTTAACCTACACAAATCTGTGTGTGTGTGTGTGTGTGTAGTGCTTAAGGATGAGTGGAATCCGTAAGGAAACAGGTTTGTTTTGTGTTAACAGCATGAGATGAACACATGAATTCAGACTCACCGTGAGACTCAGAACTCTCACACAACACACACAATAGAAAGAGAGAGAGAGAGAGTTGTGTCCTGGGGTCACATTGTTCATACAACATCTGCAGAACACATCACACACACACACACACACACACACATACACATACACACATACACACAGTCCTGATGTTGAGACTGAAACAGACACTTCACACACCCATAAAACACACAAACACACTTTACTTTATGAATAATGTTGTGTTATGGGTTAGGTTTATGGGTAGGGAATAGAATACACATTTTGCACAGTATAGAAATCACTATGTCCGTGCCTGTGACCTTTGACCCTGATGAATGTTCTGTTTGTCATGTGTTCAATGACCCACCCAACAAAGAGGAAATAATTCAGTCGTAACACTTGAGTCTCAACCTTCAGCTGAGGAAACTCACACAGCGGACCGGACAGAAGTTTACTGACCCTCAACAACACTCCAAACACCTTCAGAACAACACGCCAGACCACACAATCCACATGAGTTTTATTCTGTACAGACGTGTAGAAGACATCAGCGGCTCATGGTGCAGAGTATCAGCTCACAGTTGATTTTAACAACAGAACAAAGTCACACTAAAGAATCTTTGATCTCTATACAAACATTTATAAACCCACCCAAAGCAAACAGTGAAACAGCAGCACACTCAGATCACTGAGCATCAGGAATGATGAGCCCACGCTCGTCTAGCTTTCATGTTGTAAACTGCTCGGAAAACAGCTGAGGTTGCATTGACACCAATACACTTTAATTACACTTTTATAAAAATGTAAAAAAAAAATGTAAAAAAATTACATTTCATCTTGATGCTTACAGCTATGAGTCTGTAATGAGATACTTTTGAGAAAAGTTTGATGCAGTTGTGAGAAAGATATGAGACAAGACTGAGCCAACTGTGAGACAGTCATGAGGCAGTTGTGAGACATGTTTAAGATCCTTATTTTGCCATATTTGAGCTAACTCTGAGACAGTTATGTGAGGCAGTTGTGAGATACGCTGGAGACTGTTAATGACAATTAAGAGACAGGTTAAAAACAGTTCATGGGACTGAGAGGTATGAGAAAGTAATGAGGTGATTTTGAGATGAGCTCGAGAAAGTTAGTTTTGAGACAAGTTTGAGATAATCTTGACGTGGAAATGGGACAGGTTTAATACAGTTGCGAGACAGTTTAAATACATTCATGAAACGGTTTAAGACAACACAAATTAGATAGCTGAGGGAAGAATATGAGGTGTGATGTAGGTATGAAATCTACGGGAGGCTGATTTGAAATAGGTGCGAGACAGATATGAGACAGAAATGAGAAAGAGGGGTGACAGGCTGGTCTTGTAGAAGGAGCTGCCTGAAAGTAACATTCTTACTCTTCATTGTCTTATTGCATTTCTTTGTGTGTTTAACCTGCACAACGTCATGATGTCACTGCAGGTCCACTTTAGAGTTCAGCTTCGAGCAGTCAGTAACAAATCATCTGGTCCTGTAGTTGAAATCCACGTGTTTTATAAAAATATTCACCAGAGTTCACAGTGATCATCCGTCACATCTCATCTCAGTACATGTCCCTGTAGATCTCCTGCAGCAGAGGATGAAGAGACGTCTCAGATTCTGTTTTCTTGATCTTCTGCACCAGCTGAGCATTCTCCGTGACCATCTGTCGCAGGTCTGCCAGTTTCTGCAGCAGTCTGGGGAAGATGAAGCTCACGTCCGGATGATTCATCTGCAGGTGAAGATTCAGAGCTTGCAGGATGTTGTCTTGTATCTCCTCCACCTGAGAAACATTCATCAGACCAGGACGATCTACACAAACAAATGCATGATAAATACAGAGGCAATTCAACATTCACAGCACCAGTTTCCAATCGTCTCACCTCCACACAGGATAATAGCAGCTACGAACAGAGCGAGATCGCTGTCGTCCAGCTCGAGAGCGTTAAACTTCACGGCAAACTCAAACTTTGGCTCCATGATCTCGCTGAAGGGCTTGCGGAGACTCCGGAGAAACTCTCTGGTGACAAATCCCTGCCCGTTCGCCACCAGCAGACCGTCTTTATTCATGAGTGAGGGCAACATGGCAAAGATGGCCTCATGGACTCCGTACTTCAACAGCGTCACCTGCAGGAGCAGAGTTGAACGACTCAAGAAATCAACATTAAAAAAGATTAAACCCGTCAGCCCTGTTACCTGATCGTTCAGGTAGAGGTTGACAAATCCCGGGATGCTTTTGGAGAACTCTGTGAGTTCTCGGACGGTCTCCACCGTAGTGCACTGACAGCGGTAGAAGACGTGAACACCGATCTCCATATTGGGTGGAGCTCCGTTGATCACCTGATTCCAGACCAGCCCGTTCTCCGCCTGCCACAGCGAGTCCATGTCGTGAATGACGAACGGCTGAGAAACAGAGAGGAAATCGGACATGTTACCGTTGCTAAACCGATGGGAGGTCAGTCGTGAGGGCCGAAGATTCTGGTTACCGGGCTGCTTTCGGTTTTTCCCGTCAGGATGTTTCGGGCTTTCTTTTTGGTCATGTTGAGGTTCTTCAGGTAGGCGTTGTTGACCCGTTTGGCCAGAGATTTGAGATCCGAACCTGCCGAGTTCTGACAGCTCTTCTCTCCGGCTGACAAACCTGCAACCAGCTTGCGCTTCTCTGCCTCGGGCATCCGTCCATACCGGATCGCTGCACAAACACACGCAAACACAGGGTTAACTGCAATGTCCTGTCCTGTTACAGCCGTCGTTTTGACTGTGTTGTTGTTCGCTCACCGTCGTGCGACATTCCGAGCATCAGGCATTTCTGAAAACGACAGAACTGACACTTATTCCGACTCTTCTTTTGGATCTTACAGCTGCGTTCGCATTTCTCGTATTCCAGCTTCAGACGGATGGTCCTCCTGAAAAAACCCTGTGAGAGGAAGAGACTTTGTGTA